>NC_060187.1:43650810-44390810 GCF_021184085.1 Oncorhynchus gorbuscha
CTGTGTTTAACCTTATATTGCAATAGTAATATCATCTATTCATTCACCTAGCAATCCAGTTCCTGGATTACGGACAAACCCATGCCTGATTTAATTGGCTGGTGATAGTCAATAGACATAAAAGCATGTCAGCATCCAGACAGACAGACAGTTGACTGGACTGTTGTCTGTTAGGTTTGTTTAAATGACACAAGGATAAATGAACTGCCAAGCTGGTTTTGATTTTAATAAATCTTAATCGTCCATATCTTGAAATATAGGTTGTCAAAATACAGTACACTCTAACCTTCAGCAGGGTTCCTCAAGCTAGTATTTCTGTTCTTCTGATAGATTACCTCCTTTTTCACGAGCACTTGGGCAGAGTGAGAATCATACCGTGACATTCAGGGTCTATATTCTTTTCATGGGACTTCTCACAAAGGAAATTTTGTCGCCCCCCCAAAAAATTGTATGGGCCTAATAGTAAAGACATGTATTACTGAACAAAGTTTTGAATGCAACATGTAATGTCTTGCTCCCATGTTTCATGAGCTGAAATAAAAGATCCCAGAAATTTGCCAGACGCACAAAAAGCTTATTTCTCTCATATTTTGTGCACAAATTGGTTTACATCCCTGTTAGTGAACATTAGTCGTTTGCCAAGATAATCCATTCACCTGACAGGTGTGGCATATCAAGAAGCTGATTAAACAGCATGATCATGATCACAGGTGCACCTTGTGCTGGGGACAATAAAAGGCCACTCTGAAATGTGCAATGTTGTCACACAACACAATGCCACAGATGTCTCAAGCTTTGAGGGAGTGTGCAATTGGCAGTCTGACTGCAGGGATGTCCACCAGAGTGGTTGCCAGAGAATTGAATGTTAATTTCCCTACCATAAGCTGCCTCCAAGATTGTTTTAGAGAATTTGGCAGTACGTCCAACCAGCCTCACAAACGCAGACCATGTGTAACCATACCAGCCACTGCAGGACCTTCACATCCGGCTTCTTCACCTCTGGCTTCTTCACCTCTGGAATCGTCTGAGAACAGCCACCTGGACAGCTGATGAAACTAAGGAGTTATTATGGATGGAATAAAACCCTTTTGTGTGAAAAACTCATTTTGATTGGCTGGGCCTGGCTCCCAAGTGGGTGGGGCTATGGCTGCGCCCCTGCCCAGTCATGTGAAATCCATAGAGTAGAACCTAATTTATTTATTTCAATTGACTGATTTCCTAATCTGTTATTCAGTAAAATCTTTGAAATTGTTGCATGTTGTATTTATACACTGCTCAAAAAAATAAAGGCAACACTAAAATAACACATCCTAGATCTGAATGAATGAAATATTCTTATTAAATACTTTTTTCCTTACATAGTTGAATGTGCTGACAACAAAATTACACAAAAATTTAAAAATCTAAATCATATTTATCAACCCATGGAGGTCTGGATTTGGAGTCACACTCAAAATTAAAGTGGAAAACCACACTACAGGCTGATCCAACTTTGATGTAATGTCCTTAAAACAAGTCAAAATGAGGCTCAGTAGTGTGTGTGGCATCCACTGCCTGTATGACCTCCCTACAACGCCTGGGCATGCTCCTGATTAGGTGGCGGATGGTCTCCTGAGGGATCTCCTCCCAGACCTGGACTAAAGCATCCGCCAACTCCTGGACAGTCTGTGGTGCAATGTGGCGTTGGTGGATGGAGCGAGACATGATGTCCCAGATGTGCTCAATTGGATTCAGGTCTGGGGAATGAGCGGGCCAGTCCATAGCATCAATGCCTTCCTCTTGGAGGAACTGCTGACACACTCCAGCCACATGAGGTCTAGCATTGTCTTGCATTAGGAGGAACCCAGGGCCAACCGCACCAGTATATGGTCTCACAAGGGGTCTGAGGATCTCATCTCGGTACCTAATGGCAGTCAGGCTACCTCTGGCGAGCACATGGAGGGCTGTGTGGCCCCCCAAAGAAATGCCACCCCACACCATGACTGACCCACCGCCAAACCGGTCATGCTGGAGGATGTTGCAGGCAGAAGAACGTTCTCCACGGCGTCTCCAGACTCTGTCACGTCTGTGACATGTGCTCAGTGTGAACCTGCTTTCATCTGTGAAAAGCACAGGGCGCCAGTGGCGAATTTGCCAATCTTGGTGTTCTCTGGCAAATGCCAAACGTCCTGCACGGTGTTGGGCTGTAAGCACAACCCCCACCTGTGGACGTCGGGCCCTCATACCACCCTCATGGAGTCTGTTTCTGACCGTTTGAGCAGACACATGCACATTTGTGGCCTGCTGGAGGTCATTTTGCAGGGTTCTGGCCTTGCTTCTCCTTGCACAAAGGCGGAGGTAGCGGTCCTGCTGCTGGGTTGTTGCCCTCCTACGGCCTCCTCCACGTTTCCTGATGTACTGGCCTGTCTCCTGGTAGCGCCTCCATGCTCTGGACACTACGCTGACAGACACAGCAAACCTTCTTGCCACAGCTCGCATTGATGTTCCATCCTGGATGAGCTGCACTACCTGAGCCACTTGTGTGGGTTGTAGACTCCATCTCATGCTACCATTAGAGTGAAAGCACCGCCAGCATTCAAAAGTGACCAAAACATCAGCCAGGAAGCATAGGAACTGAGAAGTGGTCTGTGGTCACCACCTGTAGAACCACTCCTTTATTGGGGGTGTCTTGCTAATTGCCTATAATTTCCACCTGTTGTCTATTCCATTTGCACAACAGCATGTGAAATGTATTGTCAATCAGTGTTGCTTCCTAAGTGGACAGTTTGATTTCACAGAAGTGTGATTGACTTGGAGTTACATTGTGTTGTTTAAGTTATCCCTTTATTTTTTTGAGCAGTGTATTTTTGTTCAGTATATTTTAACGGTAAACATGTATTTAATGTCTGATGAACACAACCAGTCATGATTGTCAAACAAATGACTTCAACAAGTAAGTTACATGTGCTGTTGTTCCACCCCCCAAAAAATCCAAACAGTGTATTGTGCACTAGCCATTCGATAAATGGAGAGACATCTGTTACCAAAAAAATGAAAAAGTGTAATGACATTCACTGATTGTTATTAGGACATACAGTAGACTCTTTTTTTGTAAAATGAAAAATCAGGACACCTGAAAAGGGGCTGATATGTGGGATGCAAATACAGCTGTAGAGTAGAGAGATGAATGTGCTTGAAAGAACCTGATCCACTGTCATGGGGTTAAACCATGACAGAGAGGGGGGTTTTAGTTTAAATGGGAATAAGCTTTTATGTACGTATTTACATTTGAGTTATTTAGCAGATGCTCTGGGTAGCGACTTACAGGAGCAATTAGGGTTAAGTGCCATGGTCAAAGGTACATCGACAGATTTTTCACTTAGTCGGCTCAGGGATTCAAACCAGCGACCTTTCGGTTCCTGGACCAACACTCTTAACCGCTAGGCTACCATCAGTACAAAATTGCATTTTAAACAAATAGGAAAATGGTCAAATTAAAGCCCCCCCCCAAGAAAGTTTGACTTTTGTTTAATTTACCTGTCAGGTGAATGGATTACACTGCACTTGGGCTTTAACAACATAGGACTGAGATTTGGCCATCATCCTGTCTCAACTCCTCTTCTGGCCGGTAACTGATTCTCCTAAATCACATCTTCCCTCCAAAATTCTGTTTAACGAGGGGGGGTTCTTTTCCACCTACATGTAAAAATCGATACCAAGTTCAGATTTCTGTTCCTTTCCCCTCTCTCTGTTGTTTTGCTTTCTCATAAAATGTTGCTGTGTCTTTCAAGGTCAATTTTCTTTTAGCTCAGAGATCACTGACTGCTACAATAATTGCGGCTTAAAACAACCCCATGCGCCTTTTACAATTGAAGGTTGTTGTTCCAAGAACCCCAAAACAGCCTGCGCCTGAAATAAACATCTGACGTGGTATCTCTCCCTTGAGAAACCATGTCAAAACAGGTCGGAATTTGTCACGGGATTCTTCTGTTGAAGGAGAGGCGGACCAAAACGCAGCGTGGTTATTGTGATACATCTTTAATGAAGATGATAAATGAACAATATACAAAACAAGAAATGTGAAAAACCGAAAACAGACCTATCTGGTGTAACAAACACAAAGACAGGAACAATCACCCATAAAACCCAACACAAAACAGGCTACCTAAATATGGCTCTCAATCAGAGACAATGACTAACACCTGCCTCTGATTGAGAACCATATCAGGCCCAAACACAGAAACAGACAAACAAGACATCCAACATAGAATGTCCACTCAGATCACACCCTGACCAAACAAAACATAGAACATACAAAGCAAACTATGGTCAGGGTGTGACAGAAATCCTTTAAACGTGACAACGCGGTCATTGCTTCTCCTACAACATTACATTGTGAATCCTAGTGGTTGCCATATGCCCTGCTAAGACTGATGAGGGAGCAGACAGGGAGTAGAGATGTCACTGATAGCCTTTGTTTAGGATCAACTGCCTTTGAAGTCTTCTGTTGTAAATTGAGCTCCCTGGCCCAGTCTTTTCCCAGTCAGTACGGTGGGGTGGAGAGTGGGGGATAGGTTTTCACAGGTTTCATGTGATTTGGACCTAAAGAGTGAGAGGCTCCTAAGGGTCTTTCAAAAGCCTAATTTATACGGGATGGGCTGTGGAAAGCTGGCCATTTACTGCAGAGCCCCTGGCAGAGAGAGTGGGCAGGAGCGTCTAAAGTATGACTCACAGAGAACCTTCCCTTAATGTGAAACAGAACTTAGCTCTAACGTGGTTACATCGTTCTCAGAATATACAACCTTAATGTACTACATGCATTTTTTAGGACTTTGCAAGAGCATTCATGTGTCCATTTTTCTGAGGGTTAGGAGAATATTCCATCAATATCCTACCAAAACATACACAGAACATGGTTGCCCTGTTCTCAGAATGTAAGATGTGGATGTTCAAGACACGTTTCGAGGGAACGTTGCACGAACATTTGTTATGGTCATAGTCATGGTCAGATTTGCCACGTGGAGGGCGGGGAGAGCTTTGTATTTGTTTCTGTGTGTGGAGTAAAGGAGATCTAGAGTTTCTTCGCGTCTAGTTGCACACGTGACATGCTGATAGAAATTAGGCAGGACTGATTTCAATGTTCCTGCATTCAAATCACCAGCCACTAGGTGCGTCGCCTCTGGATGAGCATTTTTCTTGTTTGTTTATGGCCCCATACAGCTCATTGAGTGTGATCTTTGTGCCAGCATCGGTTTGTGAGAGTAAATAGACAGCTACCAAAAAAAATAGATGAAAACTCTCTTGGTTAATAGTATGGTCTACAGCTTATCATGAGTTATTCTAACTCAGGTGAGCAGAACCTCAAGACTTCTTTAATATTAGAGATCCCGCACCCTTGTTGTTAACAGAGACGCACGCCTCCTCCCTTGAGCTTACCCAATGCTGCCGTTCTGCCCTGCTTTATTATCCATGTCCTTGTTCAGCCACGACTCCGTGAAACACAGGATATTACAGTCCTTCAGGTCCCGTTGAAAGGATAGTCTAGAACGGAGCTCGTACAGTTTGTTCTCCAGTGATTGTCCTGCGTCTCCGACTCGTTGAAGTAGAAATCTTCATCCAAATCAAGGTTAGTGATCGCTGTTCTGATGTCTAGAAGCTCTATTCGGTCATAGTAAAACAAAGGGCGGAAACTTAATATCCAAAAAAGTTCACTGCAAAATGATCACTGTAAAAAAAAAACACACAAAACAGCAGAATTGATCCGGAGCCCATCAAACGGCTGTTATGCAATGCAGTGACATTCTTAGTTCTGTGTATGTTTGGTGGAAGGCTGATGGAATATTTTCATAACCTACCGAAAACCTTACGCGTGAACATTCTTGCAACGTTCTCATTTAAAGTGTCTAGAACATTCATATCTCATAGTCTGAGAAGATGGCAACCATGCTCTGTGCATGTTTGGTGGGACGTTGATGGAATATTCTCCTAACCCACAGGCAATTGGACACATGAATGTTCTGGCAACGTTTCCATGAAACGTGTCTAGAACATTTACATCATACGTTCTGAGAACATGGTAACAACTTTCTGGGTAAGTTCTATTTGGAAACATTCCTTGCACATCACCGGAAGATTCCAATGAAAACATGAGTTTATGAGACTCTTAAGGCCATGTCCTCTAAAGCTGTGGGAACGTTTGTTGTTATCACTCACTCCCACAGGAGGCCCTCAGCGGTGTGGTAATGGAGTGAAAATACCAACGAAAACGTTAATACTAACTAGCCTCTTAGAAGATTATTCTATATTTGGGGGCTAAAATGTGAGATGTGGAACGTGAGATGTTTTGAATGTTTTATTTCAGCGAATCTCTACTCGAATGAGACACAAGTTCTCCAAGTGTGTTCACTATCTAGAGCGACAGAGATTAGTCGAATGTTGTACGTTGAATTTACAGAACTGTACTTCTGCTGTCGGCTGGTGTTGACTTTACACCCACCTTTTTTCTGAACTTCTAAACTTCCTCCCACACTTCTGCCTGTGGACTGACTTCTCCCTTATTCGTCATTCCTCATGGATGAGATCAGCAAACACCAATTGTTATAATGCTGGATTCATCGTTCTAGCTGTGATTGCATCCAGGTTTGAGGAAAACAGCCTGTCTGCTAAGCTGCAAACAGAACCTTTACATTTAACACACTTTTTGGGAATGAAGTTGTTTTGGTTCATTTTCAAATTCTTTCAGGACTGGATCATTTCTGCCCACCCCTCTATTTTCCTTGATTCATTTTCTTTTCGTTCCATGCTAAAACCAGGCCAACATAGCATATCACGTTTGTTAGGGGCAGACTTAAAAGACAGTGTGTTGGGATATGTATCATCTGGGTTACATTTTGTGCATAGATTCTGTGTGAGGAACATACGAGCTCTTGAGACTCTACACTGGTTTGACAGCCATAAAATGGTGTGTTCTTTTGAGTATTTCTGTATTCACTCTATCCGCATCTGTCCACCATTTTTGTTATGCTGGTGAATGAGGACCCAAAAGCGACTTAACAGAAACAGAGTCTTTATTCCAGTCTTTAACAAAAACGATAATCCTGGAAATTATCTCAGGAAAATACAAACAGGAAAACTGAAATCCACTCGTCAGTAGAGAGGAACGACTGGAGACGCGACCACAGACTGCAGGTCGCTTCGGGAAGGCACCGGCCGTAGCTGACATTGACACCTGCTCACACGCAGCATCTGAAGAAGGTAAAAACACGACAGGGCGGAACAAGGACACAGAACAGCGAACATCAAACAATGATCCGACAAGGACAGAAGCGGAAAACAGAGGGAGAAATAGGGACTCTAATCAGAGGGCAAAATAGGGGACAGGTGTGAAAGAGTAAATGAGGTAGTTAGGAGAATGAGGAACAGCTGGGAGCAGGAACGGAATGATAGAGAGAGAGAGAGAGAGAGGGAGAGAGGGAGGGGGAGAGAGAGGGATAGAAAGAGGGAAAGAACCTAATAAGACCAGCAGGGGGAAACAAACAGAAGGGGAAGCACAAGGACAAGACATGACAATACATGACAAAACATGACAATTTTGAACACTATTCTTTCTTCCTCCCCACTTTTAACAATATGTCAACCAACCAATCCATTCCTTGGTTGCACATCTGGACAAAGGTACTCAATTTTGTCGTCTGCCAAACAGAAGCTTGCTATTCTGCCCAGAAGAGCATTTAGCAGGTCCTGTCATGTTTTGTCATATATTGTCTTGTCATTATGCTTTCCCTTCTGTTCGTTTCCCCCTGCTGGTCTTATTAGGTTCGTTCCCCTTTTTCTCTCTCCCTTCCTCTCTCTCTTCTCTCTATCGTTCCGTTCCTGCTCCCAGCTGTTCCTATTCCCCTAATCAATCATTTAGTCTTCCCACACCTGTTCCTTATCTTTTCCCCTGATTAGAGTCCCTATTTCTTCCCTTGTTTTCCGTTCCTGTCCTGTCGGATCCTTGTCTATTGTTCACCGTGCTGTGTCTGTATATCGCCCTGTCGTGTCGTGTTTCCCTCAGATGCTGCGTGGTGAGCAGGTGTCTGAGTCTGCTACGTTCAAGTGCCTTCCCGAGGCAACCTGCAGTTCTTGATCGAGTCTCCAGTCTGTTCTCGTCATTACGAGTGGAATTATGTCTTATGATTGTAGATTTGCTTTACTGGATTAAAGACTCTGTTTTCGCCAAGTCGCTTTTGGGTCCTCATTCACCTGCATGACAGAAGGATCCGACCAAAGAATGGACCCAGCGACTACAGACGCTCGTAACACTGCCGTCGAGATCCAAGGAGCCATGCTCGGCAGACACGAGCAGGAATTGTCTGCTGCTCGCCATGCCGTGGAGAACCTGGCCGCTCAGGTTGCCGACCTCTCTGGACAGTTCCAGAGTCTTCGTCTCGTGCCACCTGTTACTTCCTGGCCTGCCGAGCCTCCGGAACCTAGGGTTAATAACCCACCTTGCTACTCCGGGCAGCCCACTGAGTGCCGCTCCTTTCTCACCCAGTGTGATATAGTGTTCTCTCTCCAACCCAACACATACTCAAGAGAGAGAGCTCGGATTGCCTACGTCATATCACTCCTTACTGGTCGGGCTCGGCAGTGGGGCACAGCTATCTGGGAGGCAAGCGCTGAGTGTACTAACAATTATCTGAACTTTAAAGAGGAGATGATAAGAGTTTTTGATCGTTCAGTTTTTGGTAAAGAAGCTTCTTGGTCCCTGTCTTCCCTATGTCAAGGTAATCGATCCATAACGGATTACTCTATAGAGTTTCGCACTCTTGCTGCCTCCAGTAACTGGAACGAGCAGGCGTTGCTCGCTCGTTTTCTGGAGGGACTCCACGCTAAGGTTAAGGATGAGATTCTCTCTCGGGAGGTTCCATCCAGCGTGGATTCTTTGACTGAACTCGCTATTCGCATTGAACGACGGGTAGATCTTCGTCACCGAGCTCATAGAAGAGAGCTCGCGTTAACTGTGTCTCCCCTCTCTCGGACACTACCATCTTTCCCCACTGACTCAGGTGTTGAGCCCATGCAGCTGGGGGGTATTCGCATCTCGACTAAGGAGAGGGAACGGAGAATCACCAACCACCTCTGTCTCTATTGCGGTTCCGCTGGTCATTTTGTCATTTCATGTCCAGTTAAAGGCCAGAGCTCATCAGTAAGCGGAGGGCGACTGATAAGCGCTACTAGACGGTCCTCTCCGTCAAGTACCTGTACTACTTTACCGGTCCATCTACGCTGGACCGGATCGGCAGCTTCCTGCAGTGCATTAATAGACTCTGGGGCGGAGGGCTGTTTTATGGACGAAGCCTGGGCGCGGGAACATGACATTCCTCTCAGACAGTTAGGGGAGCCCACGGTCATGTTTGCCTTGGATGGTAGTCCTCTCCCCAGTATATTATATGAAACACTACCTTTAACCCTCACTGTATCTGGTAACCATAGTGAGACCATTTCTTTTTTGATTTTTTGTTCACCTTTTACACCTGTTGTTTTGGGTCATCCCTGGCTAGTGTGTCATAATCCTTCTTTTGATTGGTCTAGTAATTCTATCCTTTCCTGGAACGTTTCTTGTCATGTGAAGTGTTTAATGTCTGCTATTTCTCCTGTTTGTTCTGTCCCCTCTTCTCAGGAGGAACCTGGTGATTTGACAGGAGTGCCGGAGGAGTATCATGGTCTGCGCACGGTCTTCAGTCGGTCCAGAACCAACTCCCTTCCTCCTCACCGGTCGTATGATTGTTGTCCTGATCTCTTTAAGAAGCGTTTTGCATCCGCTCCTATCCTTGTTGCACCTGACGTCACTAAACAGTTTATTGTTGAGGTTGACGCGTCGGGGGTGGGCGTGGGAGCCATTCTGTCCCAGCGCTCCGATACTGACGATGGGGTCCACCCTTGTGCGTATTTTTCTCATCGCCTGTCACCGTCGGAACGTAACTATGATGTGGCTAACCGCGAACTGCTCGCCATCCGTTTAGCCCTAGGCAAATGGCGACAGTGGTTGGAGGGGGCGACCGTTCCTTTTGTCGTTTGGACTGACCAAAGGAACCTTGAGTACATCCGTTCTGACAAACGACTGAATGCGCGTCATGCTCGTTGGGCGTTGTTTTTCGCTCGTTTCGAGTTCGTTATTTCTTATTGCCCGGGTACTAAGAACACCAAGCCTCATGCTTTATCCCGTCTCTTTAGTTCTGCTGTGGCTTCTACCGATCCCGAGGGATCCTTCCTGTTGGGCGTGTTGTCGGGTTGACTGTCTGGGGAATTGAGAGACAGGTTAAGCAAGCACTCACGCACACTGCGTCGCCGCGCGCTGCCCTAGTAACCTTCTTTTGTTCCTGTTTCTACTCGTCTGGCTGTTCTTCAGTGGGCTCACTCTGCCAAGTTAGCTGTCCATCCCGGCGTTCGGGGTACGCTTGCTTCTATTCGCCAGCGGTTTTGGTGGCCTACTCAGGAGCGTGACACGCGCCGTTTCGTGGCTGCGTGTTCAGACTGCGCGCAGAAGAAGTCTGGTAATTTTTTTTCTGCTTCTGCTCCTGGTCTTGCTGGGTCTCAGTCTGTTCCCTGCCATCGCATCTCTCCTGTTCTTGTTCCTGCCCTTGCTGTGTCTCAGTCTGTCCCTAGTTGTTACTCTCCTGGCCTGTTTGGTTCTGTTTGCTCTTAAGCTTTCAGTTCTCTACCCGTGTCTCATTTTTTTTTTAGAGTAGTACCCTAGTTTCCCTTTTTATCGTTTTCCGTTACGGTCCTGAGGAGAGGAGTTGGGTTCTTTCTCGGGACGTGCTGGACCGTTTGTGATCTATGATTTCCTCCGTTGCCGCCAGTGTTCCTCCTCGAGAGCGCCAGGAGGCGCTCGGTGAGTGGGGGGGTACTGTCATGTTTTGTCATATATTGTCTTGTCATTATGCTTTCCCTTCTGTTCGTTTCCCCCTGCTGGTCTTATTAGGTTCGTTCCCCTTTTTCTCTCTCCCTTCCTCTCTCTCTTCTCTCTATCGTTCCGTTCCTGCTCCCAGCTGTTCCTATTCCCCTAATCAATCATTTAGTCTTCCCACACCTGTTCCTTATCTTTTCCCCTGATTAGAGTCCCTATTTCTTCCCTTGTTTTCCGTTCCTGTCCTGTCGGATCCTTGTCTATTGTTCACCGTGCTGTGTCTGTGTATCGCCCTGTCGTGTCGTGTTTCCCTCAGATGCTGCGTGGTGAGCAGGTGTCTGAGTCTGCTACGTTCAAGTGCCTTCCCGAGGCAACCTGCAGTTCTTGATCGAGTCTCCAGTCTGTTCTCGTCATTACGAGTGGAATTATGTCTTATGATTGTAGATTTGCTTTACTGGATTAAAGACTCTGTTTTCGCCAAGTCGCTTTTGGGTCCTCATTCACCTGCATGACAGGTCCGAAGTCAGTCAAGCATGATTACGTTTGGAGTTAGTGTAACTGACTTTGAACATGACCTGATATCACAATGACATAGTCATAGAGTATCCTAGAGTATCCTACAATGTTATCCATGTCATGCACTTGGCGTATAATCAAAACATGCCAGTAGGTCCTTTAAAAAGAGGGAGGATGGAGACCATACAATGTGTGTTGTTATGTGTGATGTACACACATTTCCTTAATGTCCAATAGGTGAAGAGATATTACAGGGGAGAACAGGGTTGATTGTCACACTTTTTACTCTCGGATGTATTTCTCAGATATTTTCAACATGAATAGAAAGACCGAGGTCTTGGGTTGAAAAAGGCACCCTTTTTATCCTCATATCTTATTCCACCATGAAGAATGACTGCCCCCCTCTCATTGAAGCCACGGAAGTTCAAAGCTCACCGCGGCACTGCAGGTATTGTTTACCGAAAACAGGATCCCCCATTTATAGTAAATGGAAAAATGGCAATCTTTGTGGTCAATTTTTGTGTTCATAAAAAAATGTTTTGAAGACAATCACGGTACCAGTAATTGCTTTTAATAAACCAGATGTATGACTTTGAATCGGTTATATAAAAATCGCACACAGAAGAAGTTACAAGGATAATTGACTTGCTAATGTAAGTCCCAGGTTGGACTTCAACTTGAATTACCCAACCTGGAAGCACTGAGCTAGTCTGCAATGTCACTTTTTGGAGTAGCTCGAACTGTGTTTGTTTTGTCTCCATGAGACACCATCTTAACCGACTTAATTTGGCTTCAAAATGCTATTGAGTCTTCACATAGGTGTGAATGGTGTCACGTGATCGATGGCTTTATCCATTCATATATACAGTCATTGAGTAATAAGCCATCAAACACACCCTGTCCACTTCTGACAACCAGCACCATCACGGGGGTTGGTTGTCACACAACATGGGGTTAGTTGACACAATGTTTGCTAGTAGCTTATTCCTTTTGTATCGGGAAAGGAAGCAATATAGCACACAGTCTTAAAAACAGCCTTTCAAAAATTCTGCATTTTATGCTGTGAGAACAACATATGCCATTTTGAGTAAATGTTTAATGTATACTCCCATAATTCAAATGTTTAAAAGAGAAATGCACGTTGTTTTTTTTAAAACTTTCACCTATGACATAAATTCACCTCAATGTTTTGTCATGTTTGACATGACTTGACCAGATGGATAAGTTCTTTCAAAGAAGTCACAAATTTGAATCTTACAATTATTACACAGTGCCCTCTAGTTTGGGAGTAATAAGCACTGTCTGTGACAACCAACCCTCGGATTAACCAACCCCGGTCTCCCCTATTCAACTGAATCGGAAATTGCTTTATCTGTTCATTATCCTTGTTATGGTAGTTATTCTCCCAAAGCGATCATTACTTTCCACGGGACTACGACACCATTTAGGATGATTCTATATGGCAGCCAAATACAGCTTTACAACATTTACAACACACCACTTTACAACTTGCTCTCTGAGTCAGATATCAGATCATGGTGAGGATGACACTTCCTGTTTAGGTTTGGAACTGTTTGTGATAGGGCAAAGACATAGCACGTGTACACTTCCTCTATCTCTCCCTCTCAGAATTACGAGGCTGTGTGAAAGTCAGCCATGCAGAACCAGTGGTTAAACCTGATCCTCCATCTGACTGGAACATAATGTACAGAAACAGGGCTTTGTCCCGTCTGCTCACATGACAGGACAGCCAATGAGAGTGAAGAGACACAGTCAGGTTTTGTGTTCATCTGGGGGAAGAAACAGCAGCTGTGGGACCACATTTGACTGCAGGGTGTGTAAAACTGATTTCGGATCTGTCGGGGGCGATGCTCAGTTATTTTTATATCACAGTCAACTTTGTTCTTCCACGCTGCCTTGTTTACGATTTGCTGACAGTGATGCACTCAAGGAGTGAGGAGTAACCGAGGTCAAGTTCATGCATAACTTGAGGCTAAGGTCACAAAATACTTCAGTTGTATAATGTACTACACAGCGTTTTGAGATATAATGAACGGTGCAACATGAAGGCCATCATTAGCTTTATATATCTGATATCTAATCTATCTGTATCTCATGATGATATGTTAATATGTAAGTAAAAATTTATTTTTACACATTAAAGATGCAAACAAGCCGTGATGATGGATCCAGACAACCCAGGCTACCTGTTGTAGCAGCCATCCACAACCATTCCCTACTATTACCATACTGAACCATAGCAGCTCTCCAAAGGCGTTGTACCTCATAACTAGCTACCAATAAGCCATTTCAGGCTATCACTAAGTTAGAGTAACTAGCTTGTTTAACTATCTTAGATGGCACGCCTGCTGGCGAGGACTTCAGAGAAGCAAGCAATAACTAAATGTACTGAATAAGACTCACATTCCTTTGAAATGTTTTACCTAGATTTTAGATTTATGTAGTTTCTTTAACAAAAAATAGAACCACAGTCAGGAGGATACAGACAGCTCAAGATGTATGCTTAGATATGCAGAAAAATACACATATTTATTTTTTAGACAGAATTAAACATGATGACTATAGCTCTATGATTGCAGGAAAAAGCTGTTTCATGTGTTTGAAAAATACAAAATTCTCCAAAGTTCTCACGTACTTTGTGGCCCGACCACGTCCACAGGCACACTGTGAGAGAGCCTGAGTTTAGCTGAAGTCAGGCTTGTGTCATCACAAACCTGCAGTCATAGAGGCCCATAAGAGCCCCTGAGGCCGTAGGAGCAGCACACATGCATCTCTCCAAGGCTCAAGTGTGCCAAACTGACCCAGTAGGATTCGATGGCCTTGTTTTCATGTAATGTACTTTGACATATTTACATCTGGTTTCATGGACAGACAGAAAATGGACGAGGCGATAGGCAATCATTCTGGCTGTATATGTATTCAAGACGAAAATCATTTTAGGGGATGAAGATTGATTCATTGTTCGAGTATGACTTGTTTTACCTTTTTCAATGGAGATTGCTGGAGAAATCATGTTCACAGAAACCAAACATACGTATTTTTTATTACGAGTGAAATTCGATCCATCTGGGTCGGTGAATCCAGCTCAGAGCAGATCTGTCTAAGTCTGGTCATTGTTTGATCAAAATAGTAAAAATGGTAAGCACTTTTCCTATGGTCCAATGAGAGTGAGCAGAGATTAGAAAGTGTGAGTGAGAGGATCTGTCGCAGCTTCAGTCAGAGAGCGTTTAGGTGGTGCAGCAGAGGCTCCAGTGCAGTGGATATCACTTATCAGCCCTGCACAGATAACACGGCTTCGGCTTGGTGCATTTTCAACCTCTCCACCGTCTAGTTTGTTGGAGGACAGTCCGTCTTATCATGTCAGCCAACGAGTTCCCTTCTCAATAACTGTTGTCCAGACCGTATTTCTAAAGAGAAGTGAAATGGTATACAGTATGATAAGGAAAAAACAACTATGTTTAGCTTCTGTAAGAGACTATAGGAGAGAAGGTGTGAGGGGTGGTGGGAGTCTCTTGGGCCGCAACGTAATTGCCAGCTGATGATAGAAAGGTCAGCGGCGAGTTGAACGATCGCAGCATGTAGAGAACACACTGACCCAGATAGACCCCTACCCTTCCCCTCTAGTCTGTCACTGAGTGGAATGGACTTGAGGCCTTCCACCCCGCCCTGTCCACACCCCTATTCCCCCATTTGTCTCCCAAATGGAGATTGTGCTCCCTCTCATCTAGCCTGAGGCTGTGTTATCCCCTGCATTTCTCTACCAAGCTGTTGATTTAGTTCATTGTGATTCAGCTCTGACACAGATGCTTGTGTTGTTGTTGCAGAATTATTTCCCACTTTCCGACTTTACTTCTGCATGAAAAGAAATCCGTCCGTTCGTTTAGCAGAGGGTGAACGAGAGTCATCTATATCTATATCTACACCACGTTGATAGCCTGAAACATCAGTCCCATGACTACTGTATGCTATACTTCCGCTCTGCCCTTTTCCCTTCATTCAGCCTGCTTGACCTTTCCCCCATTCTAGTCAATCCTCCAAATCTTTTTGACATTGAAAACAGCGTTGTTTACATCGGGCTCTTCCCTCGGCATGTCTTTGTTTACTTACCGATACAGACTGACGTCAGAGAGCGGGATAGCACTTCCTCCCTGGGGACGACTTTAAAAGGATGAAGTTTCAGAGGCAAAAAGGACAAAATCCACAGAGATGGTTTTGTTCCCTTTCTCAGACCTGCAATATAAAATTGCAGCCCCTTGTGACGAAACAACTGCAAAAGAGAGTTGACCCCATACTGACCCTCGTTGGATACCGTAGTGACTCTGATTGTCAGATATAGTATGCCAGAGATGATGTGACAGACCGGGGCCGTCCCATAAGCTCTAACATTTGTTTAGTCTTAGACCTTCTAGATTATTCAAATGCAATTGACTCCGATGTGGTTGTCTTATTTTTGGAGTTCTGTAACGCCTTTGACACAATTGAACATGAATTTCTCTTTGGCTTCGGGGAAAATGTTATCAAAGTCATTTGCATGTTAAGATATAGATAGTTCTGTGTTACTAAACCTTAATACATCCAAAAGAGTCAGCATCGACAGAAGTGTGCAACATGGATGCCCAAATTCACCATTTTTATTCATTTTGGTTGTGGAACTCTAGTTATTCTGAATAATGCAAACCTGTATGGCTTAACCATTTTTAACAAAGAACTCAACATTTCCCAACTGGCTGATACTACTCTTTTTTTTAAGAGACAAAGACCCGCTCGCCCTTAATGCTATCACTGCCTTCTCTATTGCATCAGGATTCAAACGGAATGTTTCTAAATGACGAAATCTTATGTTTATATGACTGATGATAAAGAAATAGAAAATATTCCTGTAAAGGACTGCGTTAAATACGTAGGAATACATCTGTCAAAAAAACCACTTAGTCAGACAACATAGGAGTTTCTCTTTAAAAATTAAGAAAACAAAAAATATATGTAATAATTGGCTACAAAGGGATCTTTCTATACTTGGGAGAGTACTTCTGTCCAAGGCAGAGGGACTGTCTCGCTCAGTGTACCCCTCATTATCTTCATTTGTAAATCCCTCTACGTATAAAGAGATCAACAAGACCTTTCTTGACTTCATCTGGGAAAACAAGTCTCACAAACGGAAAAAAAGTCAGTTCTCTCTAATAAAAGAGCTGAAGGCAGGCTGGAAGTGTTGGATTTTGTTGACATAAATAACACTTTCAAGATCAACTGGTTGAAAAGATGTTTGAGCAATACTGATTCAGCATGGTATTTCATTCCAGATAACGTGTTTAAAAAGTTGGGAGGTCTTACATTTTTAATGAAATGTAACTATACTCCTGAAAGATGAACCGCTATATTGGCTAGGTTTCACCAAAAAGCTTAATTGGCCTTGAAAATATGTTTCCTGCACAATTTTTCCACACATAAAGCTCTTTTGTGGAATAATTCAGACATAACTGTAAGGAATAAGCCATTGTTCTACCCCAGCTGGCATGAGAGGAATATTGACTTTGTTCTTGATGTTTTCAACAACAAGGGTAATATTCTCACATATGACAATTTATAACATTGAAAGAGTTTCTAATACCTTTCAGATAGTTTATTTCTGTGATCAAAGCCGTTCCCAGTGGTCTAACTACACGAATGAAAACTAATCTTAGCTTTGGTAATGATCGTAAAGTTTATCCAGAACTCAGTTTGGAAGGCGTGGGCTTACTTGAGAAATCTTGTTCTAATAAATATATAAGACAAATCTTCCATTCACAGAACAAACTTCCGCCTAGAGGAAACATTTTCGGGAACATGCTTATTCCTGACATTGTCTGGAAAAAAAGCTTGGTTAAGGCCTTACAAATATTGTATACCAAACAAATTTAAGGAAGTGCACTTTAAAATTCTACATAAGATATATCCATGTAATTCTATGTTGTCCAAATATGTGACTGTTGATGATGTCTGTGTTTTCTGTAAAAAAGAAGGTGAGTCTGACTCAGAATTTTGGGAAAAGCTTGCAGAATACTTATTTACCATTATGAACACTACCCATGTTTTTGACATGAAGGATATAATATGTTACTATTGCAATGATAACAAGACCATTGAAATTATTGTGATTTTTTTGTATTCTTGTTGCCAAATACTTTATACACAAACAAAAAATCCAGAATTCTATACCAAAATTACACATTTGTTTGATTGAATTGAATTATCTTGTTAAAACATTATCCCTACCGATCTTCCTGAATCATTATAATGGGATTTTTTCAGAGAGAATACAATTGTAATATTTCTCAAGCAAAAAAATGCTTACGTTTTAGTTGGAGTTGCTGGGCAGGTCTGTCTCACAGTCTATGCTATTGGACAGAGTAGACACACCACTCTCTCTCTGTGGCAAATGGACATCATCAAATCAAAACCCAATCTCCATTTACCCGTTGTGACGCACGGATGTTCCAAACTCACTTTTAGGCCAGGCTGACTTCATGACAAAAATGATTCTCTTTACACTTTGTAGAAAATTTTGTCAAACAACACAATGCCACAGATGTCTCAGGTTTTGAGGGAGCATCCAATTGGCATGCTGACTGTAGGAATATTGACCAGAGCTGTTTCCAGATAATCTAACGTACATTTTTCTACCGTAAGCCACCTCCAACATAATTTTAGAGAATTTGGCAGTGTAACTACGCCAGCCCAGGACCTCCACATCCAGCTTCTTCACCTGCGGGATCGTCTGAGACCAGCCACCCGGACAGCTGATAAAACTGTGTAATTTCTGCACAAACTGTCAGAAACCGTTTCAGGGAAGCTCATCTGCGTGCTCGTCGTCCACACTGACTGTAGTCCGGCGTCGTAACAGACTTCAGTGGGCAAATGCTCACCTTCATTGGCCACTGACACACTGGAAAAGTCTGCTCTTCAAGGATGAATCCCAGTTTCAACTCTACCGGACAGATGGCAGACAGCATGTATGGCGTTGTGTGGGTGAGCGGTTTGTTGATGTCAACGTTGTGAACACAGTGCCCAATGGTGGCGTGGGGTTATGGTATGTGCAGGCATAAGCTATGGACAACAAACACAATTGCATTTTATCAATGGCCATTTGAATGCACAGAGATATTGCATTGACAGATCCTGAGGCCCATTGTCATGCCATTCATCCGCCATCAACTCATGTTTCAGCATGATAATGCACGGTCCCATGTCGCAAGGATCTGTACACGATTCCTGGAAGCTGAAAATGTCCCAGTTCTTCCATGCCTGGCATACTCCCGAGACATGTCACCTATTGAGCACGTTTGAGATGCTCTGGGTCGACGTGTACGACAGAGGTGGCAACCCAGCAACGAGGCACACTTGCTCATTGAACATGAGATATAGTTCAGCCTTTACAGGAAGCAGACCTTCAAGTGGGTGGTTAGAAATACTATGTGGTATGCTGGGTATTTTGTGGCAACGATCTAGGGAGAATCTGCCTCTCAGCCCCCTAGTAGTGACACGAAAAAACATGCTGCCAATCAGTTGACTTTCAAGGAGTACTTGGAGGCCCCACCCCACCAGCAAACACCCAGTCCACATCTCTACCCGCATCAGTCCTACACTCCTGTACGGGCTACTACAATTACAAAGTATTGAATACGCAACCTCGACCGATTAATTATATCCTTGGGGCATCCATGTGCTCATGAGAAGTGGAAAACTTGGAAGTGGGAAGTCGTAAATCCAACATGATTGTTGGATTTACAGTGATGATTTTGGCATGGAATTTAAATTATGCTAAACTAGGGGAACTTTAACTAACATCGCTTTTTGGTTTGAAGTTGTGTGTTTTTCCAAGTGCATGCGCATACGCCCAGATGTGTGTGTGTGTGTGTGTGTGTGTGTGTGTGTGTGTGTGTGTGTGTGTGTGTGTGTGTGTGTGTGTGTGTGTGTGTGTGTGTGTGTGTGTGTGTGTGTGTGTGTGTGTGTGTGTGTGTGTGTGTGTGTGTGTGTGTGTGTGTGTGTGTGTGTGTGTGTGCGTGCGTGCGTGCGATCAACACTATATGTGTATATGCTTGGGTGTGTGTTTTGATGTGTTCTGTGTACACTCCTTAGTGTTCTGGGAAACGATTGCGAAGGTCAATTTCCAATCACTCCAACTGTGGAACTGATTGAAAGCAGGTGTTGGTCTGAGCCCCAATACCACTGAGACCTGCTGGAGCGGAAAACAGAGTGAGGCAATGCCTGAAAAGCAGAAACAGAAAAACAACATTAGCAAGTGTTTTTCATCAATGTTTCTCCAAGCTGGGACATAAACACATACTGTACAAACACACTTATCAAGAGCGGAGAAAGGGAGATGTGGACAAAGAATGTGTGAGCCTGTACCCATCGGTGTGGTAAGAGAGCCAAAAGCACAAACAGAGCACATGGCGCTGAGGGAGGAGAGAGAAGGAAGGGGAGGCATGTGTGTGTGCATCGGGTTGTTGAGAGAAGGGGAGGGCATTGGTGGTGGCGGTGGAGTGTGCGGCGTCACACTGCTCTGGCTCACTCCGGTTTAGACTGCTTTTCGCTGGCCCTGTGCCACGGCGACGTTGCGAGGTTAGTGCAGGGGTGGCGATGGGGTTACTTAGCGCCTCGTCTGCCCTTTGCATGTCAGACAAAATGCAGGGGCCCGGCTCTAGCGTTGACAGACGCAGCAGGTGTGTGTCTGTGTGTCTGTCTGTTTCACAGTACGCTGTGTCCATAGTGTAAGGAACCCCTCTGGGTGATGAGTCACAGCATGCCAGGGAGGAAACTGTCCCACACACATTTGAAACATTTATTTGAATACACCAATCAAATTTACATTAAAAAGGATCCAAACATTTCAAAGGTCCTTGTATGCATGACACTCAATTGTACAGGTCACTCCTTCTCTAAACAACTAGGCTGCCCACGACAGCTGAAACAGAGCAGTACCTAGCCAGCCGCTTTGCCCTAGTTTCTGTGTACATAGCCCGAGACTGCCAAATATCAGAGCAACCAGCTTGCACCTAGACCCGAGGCTGTCCAAGCTGGGGCTGGTATTTAAGAAGCTTGTCGGCTAAGGCCTGCTCCATGTATTCGTCAAGTGAGCAGCCCACTTCCAAAATGAGCCCTCCTCCCACAAAAACAACATCTGGCATAAATGGGCCACAGGAAAACACATCAAAACCATCTTCCTCTTACACAACAACGTTTACGGATGTGTGCTGTTGGTGAGACTCTCTGTCTCACCTCGCTGGCTATGAGGTTGACAACCCGGTTATGTCTAGCAATGTACGAATCCAATCCATTACATTTTACTCACGAAGATCACAAAATGGAGCATGGTTTGCAGGGTACCAGAGTGCTAGATTAGATTTTGTTTGTGGAACTTGCAGCCTTAACAGTAAAGGTGAGAATGTCCTCCGCGACGGCAGTATTCTGGTACATGGAATGGGAGTGGTCAGCACAGTCTAGAGCAGCAGTTTCCCCTGCAGCCTCAGGACAGTCCAGTGTGGCAGTAGCTACATCCATCTGATAGCAAGGAGCGTTGTCCTGGATGAGATGTTCCATCATGGGTGACAGAAGCCTCCACAACAACACAGGGATCTGCCACAACTGCATCAGATCCAGGGACTGACTCAGTTTGCATATCAGTCCGTATCCATCTGAGCGCCACTCCGGTCCAGTTGTGCAGGTTGTTGAGGTCTGGCCAGTCTGAGCCGACTCCAAAGGCCGCAGCACGAGTGTCCAATTTTCCATTGGCCTTTCTCCATTGCCCTCAGTGTCCCACACGCACGCACGCACACACGCACGCACACACACACACACACACACACACACACACACACACACACACACACACACACACACACACACACACACACACACACACACACACACACACACACACACACACACACACACACACACACACACACACACACACACACACACACACACAGTGCTTTAGTCGTAGTTCCTCATTCCGTATTTGAGATCCCCCAAAGCCAGTTTTTCTGCTTTTGCAAAACAACAAGATGTTCTAGGAGACTAAGAATAGGACAACCACAATGTTACACAGTACAACTAAATTAAATGTTGCATGCAAACCATTGTTCGCATGACACTTGACATAGTCCTATATTCGTTTTGAGCCTCCCCCCAATGTTCAACAATGAGATGGAGGAGCGTTTCTGATTTAAACTGCCCCAAGAGGCTTTTTAGATCAGATACGGTGTCCAAATCAATTAAGTTACATCCCATTTGGAAGATACCGTCTGAGCTGTGTCAAATCCCAGAGTATGCGACAACTCTCTACACACATAGTTTTCGGGAAAACACATCTCTATCATCTCTACCCAATGCCAGAGGCAGCATATACAATAGAACCAGTGCTCTGTATACTCTGGAGACACACCGGCCAGACACATGGCACTGAACAGGAGCCATTTCTACCGCTGTGCCTGGGTTACACAGTGTAGAGGAACTTTGGATGGTTTGGCGGACAGTCAAACCCCCCCACGGGATTGTCTTGAGGTCTGTGAATGGGGGGCTTGTGAGAGAAGGGTCCCCTGAGGAGGGGGGTGGGGGATCACTCACACAGCTGTTCAACTCAAATAGCGCCTGCTGGAACAATATTGAGTGTCGTTTGGGGAATCCTGTTGGGAGTTAGTGTGTTTTGCTTGGACTGAACAGTGTAAGGAGCAGCGAGGAGGGATGCTCAACTGTTTTTTTGTTGTTTTTGGTTTGCTACGAAGGACTTTTGAGGTAGAGGAAGACTACACTCAGTTTTGTTTCAATTTCAGTTTATCAACTTCAAACCGGTTCAGAAGAAACGACATAAAATAATTCCCCAAAAAGTATCAAAATGGACGATCTTGTTCAATGCTATTATATGTATGATAAGTCAAGCTTACGAGATAATGACAGTTTGTTTCGGGAAGCTGTGCTACATTTGGAATGTCCCTATTTTTTTATTTTTTATTTCACCGGGTAGGCCAGTTGAGAACAAATTATCAGTTACAACTGCGACCTGACCAAGATAAAGCAAAGCAGTGCGACGAAAAACAACAACACAGAGTTACACATAGGATACACAAAAGTACAGTCAATAACACAATAGAAAAATCTATATACAGCGTGTGCAAATGGAGTAAGGAGGTAAGGCAATAAATAGGCCAATAGTGGCGAAGTAATTACAATTTAGCAAATTAACACTGGAGTGATAGATGTGCAGAAGATGATGTGCAAGTAGAAATACTGGTGTGCAAAAGAGCAAAAAAAGTAAATAAAAACAATATGGGGATGAGGTAGGTAGTTGTATGGGCTATTTACAGATGGGCTATGTACAGCTGCAGTGATCGGTAAGCTGCTCAGATAGCTGATGCTTAAAGTTAGTGAGGGAGATACAAGTCTCCAACTTCAGCGATGTTTGCAATTCGTTCCAGTCATTGGCAGCAGAGAACTGGAAGGAAAGGCAGCCAAAGGAGGTGTTGGCTTTGGGGATGACCAGTGAGATATACCTACGGGTGGGTGTTGTAATGGTGACCAGTGGGCTGAGATAAGGAGGAGCTTTACCTAGCAAAGACTTATAGATGACCTGGAGCCAGTGAGTCTGGCGACAAATATGTAGCGAGGGCCAGCCAACGAGAGCATACAGGTCGCAGTGGTGGGTAGTATATGGGGCTTTGGTGACAAAACGGATGGCACTGTGATAGACTGCATCCAGTTTGCTGAGTATACCGGGTTTGGCTGGGGTAGACCGTCATTGTAAATAAGAATTTGTTCTTAACTGACTTGCCTAGTTAAATAAAGATTAAATGTAAAAATATATATATATATATATATCTTCTGTCTCAAACCAAACGTGAACATTGGTTATTGTGCCAAAATAGAAAACAAGTAGCCATCATTTACTTTCTGAACACCATGTCAGATCAGGCCATATCTAGCTACACCCATTACATCTGAGAGGGGAGGGTGAGGGGAATGTACTGTCTTAGAGTTGTTCCCTTTTTTGGATGGTGTGTGTGTGTGTGTGTGTGTGTGTGTGTGTGTGTGTGTGTGTGTGTGTGTGTGTGTGTGTGTGTGTGTGTGTGTGTGTGTGTGTGTGTGTGTGTGTGTGTGTGTGTGTGTGTGTGTGTGTGTGTGTGTGTGTGTGTGTGCGTGTGCGTGTGTGCGTGCGTGCGCGTGCGCGTGTGCGTGTGCGTGTGCGTGTGTGTGTGGGGGGGTGGGGAGTAAATAAAATCCTGCTTCAGTTATGCAATGGAAAAACTAAAGACTTTTTGCTCTGGCTGCTTCTTAAGGTGGTACTGAATTTCTGGAGTAGATATACTCGGCAGGGTAGCCTAGGGTAGCCTAGTGGTTAGAGCGTTGGACTAGTAACCGGAAGTTCAATCCCTCGAGCTGACAAGGTATAAATCTGTCGTTCTGCCCTTGAACAGGCAGTTAACCCAGTTCCTAGGCCATCATTGAAAATAAGAATTTGTTCTTAACTGACTTGCCTAGTTAAATAAAGGTCAAATTAAATATAGACCATTTACACTGGTCTGGAAGGGCATTTACACTGGTCTGGTGGGGCATTTACACTGGTCTGGAAGGGCATTTACACTGGTCTGGAAGGGCATTTCACTGGTCTGGAAGGCCATTTACACTGGTCTGGAAGGGCATTTCACTGGTCTGGAAGGGCATTTACACTGGTCTGGAGGGGCATTTCACTGGTCTGGAAGGGCATTTACACTGGTCTGGTGGGGCATTTACACTGGTCTGGAAGGGCATTTACACTGGTCTGGAAGGGCATTTCACTGGTCTGGAAGGGCATTTACACTGGTCTGGAAGGACATTTCACTGGTCTGGAAGGGCATTTACACTGGTCTGGAAGGGCATTTCACTGGTCTGGAAGGGCATTTACACTGGTCTGGAAGGACATTTACACTGGTCTGGAAGGGTATTTCACTGGTCTAGAAGGGCATTTACACTGGTCTGGAAGGGCATTTCACTGGTCTGGAAAGGCGTTTACACTGGTCTGGAAGGGCATTTCCCTGGTCTGGAAGGGCATTTACACTGGTCTGGAAGGGCATTTACACTGGTCTGGTGGAGCATTTACACTGGTCTGGAAGGGCATTTCACTGGTCTGGAGGGGCATTTACACTGGTCTGGAAGGGCATTTACACTGGTCTGGAAGGGCATTTCACTGGTCTGGAAGGGCATTTACACTGGTCTGGAAGGACATTTACACTGGTCTGGAAGGGCATTTCACTGGTCTAGGAGGGCATTTACACTGGTCTGGAGGGGCATTTACACTGGTCTGGAGGGGCATTTACACTGGTCTGGAAGGGCATTTACACTGGTCTGGTGGGGCATTTACACTGGTCTGGAAGGGCATTTCACTGGTCTGGAGGGGCATTTCACTGGTCTGGAAGGGCATTTACACTGGTCTGGAAGGACATTTCACTGGTCTGGAAGGGCATTTACACTGGTCTGGAAGGGCATTTCACTGGTCTGGAAGGGCATTTACACTGGTCTGGAAGGACATTTACACTGGTCTGGAAGGGCATTTCACTGGTCTAGAAGGGCATTTATACACTGGTCTGGAAGGGCATTTCACTGGTCTGGAAGGGCATTTACACTGGTCTGGAAGGGCATTTCACTGGTCTGGAAGGGCATTTCACTGGTCTGGAGGGGCATTTACACTGGTCTGGAAGGGCATTTCACTGGTCTGGAGGGGCATTTACACTGGTCTGGAAGGGCATTTCACTGGTCTGGTGGGGCATTTACACTGGTCTGGAGGGGCATTTACATTGGTCTGGAGGGGCATTTACACTGGTCTGGAAGGGCATTTACACTGGTCTGGTGGGGCATTTACACTGGTCTGGAAGGGCATTTCACTGGTCTGGAGGGGCATTTACACTGGTCTGGAAGGGCATTTACACTGGTCTGGTGGGGCATTTACACTGGTCTGGAAGGGCATTTCACTGGTCTGGAGGGGCATTTACACTGGTCTGGAAGGGCATTTCACTGGTCTGGAGGGGCATTTACACTGGTCTGGAGGGGCATTTACACTGGTCTGCCTGGTAGCATGGCTCTTTGGTCACAGGTTATAAAACCTCTGAATCGGCATGAATGGAGTCTCTGGACTGGAATCCTCCTCAGTGCAGTGAAGCTCTTGGCTGAGTTATGAGGTGAGGCCAAAGGTCATGATCTCTCCCTTAACACAGCCTCCTCCAGTGGCCTGACTGAATCCAACAAATTTCCCCTGTATTCTTGAGCCATATAAACCAGAAACAGAAGTCGTCTACAATGTGTTCTACCCCCCTCTAGTTCGCTTCAAAAACAGTTTTTGGCATGAGTACCCCATGCCATCTCTGGGCCAACATTACCATGTAAAAAAGCTTTGCATTCTCTACCAAGAAGTGTGTATGTGAATTCCATGGAATAAATCTATATACATGCATGCGGCTTCCTCACCTGTGGGATCGTCTGAGACCCGGACAGCTGATGAAACGAAGGAGTATTTCTGTCTGTAATTAACCCCTTTTGTGGGGAAAAACTCATTGTGATTGGCTGGGCCTGC
The DNA here is from genome assembly GCF_021184085.1 of Oncorhynchus gorbuscha. Lineage (NCBI taxonomy): Eukaryota > Metazoa > Chordata > Actinopteri > Salmoniformes > Salmonidae > Oncorhynchus > Oncorhynchus gorbuscha. Next base: position 43,676,802 of record NC_060187.1, read on the forward strand.
CTCCCTAGTGGGTGGGCCTGTCTCCCAAGTGGGTGGGCCTATCCCTGACCCACCCATGGCTGCGCCCCTGCCCAGTCATTGTGAAATCCATAGATTAGCGTCTAATGAATTTATTTTAAATTGACTGACGTCCTTATACGACCTGTAACTCAGTAAAATGGTTGAAATTGTTGCGCTTATATTTTTGTTCAGTGTACATGCATATGTTGACACAAGCGTGTGTACTCCGATTTATATACTGGCACCTTGTTGTTGAAATGACCTGACGGAGATCCTAGTGGGATTGAAAATGTTGTCATTTGTGCGTCTTAATAAGTCACTGGGAAACGTTACAGAGATAACGAACATGACTTCTTTCATGATATTTATTGTTAACCCCTCGTGTTTGGTTGCCGCGTCAACGAGTCCAGAGATAAATCACATATCAACTCTTGTGAATTCAAGAATCGATGAATGAACATCATGGAACGGAAATCAAACTGGACGTCTGATAATGGCCCGGAAAAACGAATTAGATCTCTATCGCCACTTGATAGCCTGAGGTGACTGAAATTGAAATAAATCGGAGTCCGTCTCCGGTGATGACAGCGGACTGAGTTGGCGAGTCCTGTTTGGACACTGTCCTCCCCAGGGTCCACAAATAGTGACACTCGTCTGACTCTCAGTGTGTTGACTTGTTCTGTGGCCTGTTCCATCCTGTGACTCAGGGCAAGCATAAGCACAGGGTAAGCATATGATCCAATAAGCATCATAAGCGTCCGCTTGAGAATTAGAAGAGTAGAATACAGGAGTTAAAATGTGGTTGGCATTAGCAGTTTTCCTCTTGTTCAATAAGCCTATGTCAGCTAACCTTTATTGAATTGCTAGGTGAATTATTAGCAAGCTATCTAAACCTTGTAGTAATCCTGGCTAAATTTGCGACCAGGCACGCAGAGCACGTGTCCAGGGGCCCTGACCTCCAGGGGCCCTGACCTCCAGGGGCCCTGACCTCCAGGGGGCCCCCATTCATTTTGTTTTTCACTCTCACCCATATATTGTATGAACATGGCATAAGTCATGGCAAAATGTATAGAATTGCAGGGAATTTGCTTTAAAACGGAAAAATGTTGTCCGACTCATGACTCATTCCCTAAAGGATCGGCCCGGAACTGCTGTGACTGTCTGAGGTGGGTGTCTGTAGCATAACTGTCTGTAGTGGGAAGCAACTACTCAATCCCTCCACTCAATCTATGGATTTCATAACGTCAGCTGTCATCATGTGTTAGTCGGTACTGGGCTGTAAAAATGTGATTTATGTCTCATTTATTCTGATGTTATGCCAAATGCCTTTTCTATTGATGACTTTGTTCGGAAATAAATATCATTTAATTGTAATTTTTATTCCATTTTTATTGACTAATTATTGCCCTCAAAACATAACAGCAAGAAACAGTTGTGTCATATCCTTGCTTGCCAAAGACGTAGTCTCTCGACACCTGCGTATATGGTCAGCATGAGAAATTCATTTCCTGGACTGGACAAACTTGATCTCCGTGCTGATGTTCATGTTGCCCTGATTCAGATCTTGAGCGTAAATTGGCCGTAAATAGCCACCTGATGACTCCCAAACCAAATGAAGGCACATCATGGGCAAGCAAGAGGGGCTACTTCAAACCACCTCATCTCCTCCCCACCATAACCATGATCCACATACGGTGTACCCACTACCGGTACATATTGCTTTTCTCAGATTAGGTATGCGCAGATATGTACTCATGTCATCAAGTATGCGCGCACGCCTGATAATAATTTACAGGTATGACATATTCATGACACCTCCTGACTACTTCGTGTAGGATAGGCGTAAACACCTATCCTGCTGCGCCCCGATCCCCACGCATCACTCCATCAACATTGTTGTACTGCGGTTGGGAGATAGATCCTCTTTCACTTTCCAGGAATGTGTACCCGGGTGCTGTTCCAGAAGACAGAATGTGACTGGGTGCTTGAGGAAAAGTTCAGCCAGTCCTCTCTTGAGTCAGAGAGTCAGAGAGAAAAGAGAGAGGGGGGAGATAAGGAGAGTGAGAGGGAGAGAGGGAGAAGCGGGAGGGAACTGGAATAGCCCTAGAGTCGGCGCGCGCTGGTTCAGACCGGTTCCTGTTTCCCCCCTTCCCTGCACAGACATGTAAATACAGATCTGGCCTGCCGCCAGCATTAGTCACCTTTTTGTCTTGAGAAAGAGGGGTGGAGGGAGGGAGGGAGATACTGACTGAGAAAGAGAGAGAAGTGGAGAGATGCAAAGGAGACTCAAATGAAAAGAGAGAGAGAGAGCAACAGAGGGGGGGCAGGGAGGGGGACTGAGAGAGAGAGAGAGAGAGGGACAGAGAGAGAGAGAGGGACAGAGAGAGAGAGAGAGAGAGAGAGAGAGAGAGAGAGAGAGGGGGGGAGGGAGGGAGGGAGAGGGAGAGAGGGACACAGAGAGGGAGAGAGAGAGATATGTTGTCAACATTGTCTACAATGAAAACTGCACATCCTCCCTTGTCTGGGAGGGATTAAGGGCTGTTCAGACCGACGCCTCATATTTTAAAAAGTACAATTATGAAACTACTTTAGAGCAATTATAGCCAGTTTGACTAGTATTTCTTATTAAACAAAACATTAGTAAGTCTGGTTATGTCTAGATTAGAGTATAACCATTTCAGTTCATTTAGTTTCATACTGTAATGTCGAAAACAAAGAAATGACTTTGTCCAGCTGTGAAATGAACATGAGATGACCAATGAAAAGAATTTGCTCTCCTAGAGTAGAACTCTCCTAGAATGCAAAAGTGCATATCGCCCCCTCTCCATGTTTCATGCATCGTTTGGTGTACACGATTCTCAGAATGTAGATTTCAAAAAGGTGTTTGCTGGACTTATAGGTAGGGCCTTCTCGTGATTGGACAAATTCCACAGTACCTCCGATGACTTGTATGATGCACGGGACACCACAATTGGCTTCCAATAAAGAATTGCCAACTGTGCAAATGTTTACACTTCCCATGTGGTTATCATCTGACACTTTAGTTATGTCGGATGTGCCCGAGGGCTGAACTGAAACCATCAATCTTTCACTCTGACTATATACAATTATAATGAATTATAATATTTATTTCGTAAACACGTCATAAACACGTTTATACCCCCTAAAATGGCTTAGAATCATTTCACAATGATCCTGTTTAAATCACATTTACTTTCAGGATTTTGTGAATTTTGGGGTTATTGATATTTTGGCAAACCTATCTAGATTGCAGTATATTGATGACACCTTTTCCTACTTTCTGTGAAATGGATCATGTTATACTCATGTTTACTAGTGTATTGATCCATAATCCTTTAAAGGGGGCAATCGACAGTTGAAACAATAACAAAGCCCCCCCCCACTGTTTTGGTAAAAAGATGAGGAACGGGACTGGATGAAATAACCTCTCTCAAATAGTGGGGGTAGGAGGTGGGTGGTAGTGAGGGTAGGGTGGGGGTAGGAGGTGGGTGGTAGTGAGGGTAGGTTGGGGGTAGGAGGTGGGTGGTAGTGAGGGTAGGTTGGGGGGTAGGAGGTGGGTGGTAGTGAGGGTAGGTTGGGGGGTAGGAGGTGGGTGGTAGTGAGGGTAGGGGGTGGGTGGTAGTGGGGGTAGAGGGTAGTAGGAGGTGGGTGGTAGTGGGGGTAGGAGGTGGGTGGTAGTGGGGGTAGGGAGTGGGTGGTAGTGGGGGTAGAGGGTGGTAGGAGGTGGGTGGTAGTGGGGGTAGGAGGTGGGTGGTAGTGGGCGTAGGAGGTGGGTGGTAGTGGGGGTAGGAGGTGGGTGGTAGTGGGGGTAGGAGGTGGGTGGTAGTGGGGGTAGGAGGTGGGTGGTAGTGGGGGTAGGAGGTGGGTGGTAGTGGGGGCAGGGAGTGTGTGATGTTGTAGGTGTTGCATTGTACTACATCAACTCACTGCCCTTGCAAATCTTTGGTCAAGACTAAAATAGTGCACCCCAGTTCCTCTGAGCTGGTCAAAGGAGTTTATCCCTGCTCAGGCGCTTTCATAAGTAGGATTTGTTGGATCGAGGCCAAGAGGTTATAGAGCATAAACTAGCTTCAAAATGGGGTTTATGCAGAGCTAACTAACATCTCCCCTCTCTCATTTGCTAACACACTTAATACCAAACCGGTTCCAATCATACTGACTTTCAGGCTTAAAACAGGACTGGTAATCTTGTTTACTACATTCCTCTACTCTGGGAGGACTACTTCTGCAGCTGAACAACATGGCTGCAGCTTCACAGGCACGCAGACAGGGTTCAGCTGTCGAACGCCAAGAACCCAAACGGTAGAGCAGGCCTGCAGGCAGCCAGGCCAGCGGAGTCCAACAACTGTTGTTATTGAGGGCCACTAATAATAACCACACTTGACGTCAGCTGTCGCATGTCGACACACTTAGCTGCGGCATGTCTCACTGCTCATTCATTCTACTCACTATTCGGGTACACACGTCTGAGATTGCACTGCATAATCTAAACCTATGAAAGGGAATACTACTTTGGTCTGTAACTTTCCTTAGTACAAATGAAAAACGTTGTTTGTTTGTTTTGCTGGACACCTCAGCAGATTGATGTAATGAACTGCAGACAAAGGCCCACATCTTGTCGAAAACATCGAACTTCGTCTCTTTTACAGTTTAAATCAGCCCTTTAATGAAGCCAGAAAGACCAGGCCTTTGTTTCTATTTTCTCCCTGATCCGACCACTGACTGGCATCATACAGATCCTGCCGTCTCCTTTCCATCCTCTCAGCACTTTAGGTTATCGAGGCCACGGGCAAACCTTCTCCCTCCGTAGTGAAAACGTCACTGCCTCCAATAGGGCTGGCAAGCCTTGGGATACGGAGTGAGCGTGCGCGTGTTTGTGTGTGTGACTTCTCAGCATGTGTGTGTGTGAGTAGGGTGAGAAAACAGTCGTAAAAGACTGCAGTGTCACACGGCTAAATAGTCGACATAGCTCCCTGTTTAGCTGTCTATAACCCCCTCCCTCCCTTTCACTCTCCGTCTACAACTCCCATAGCTATGCAGTACATAGCTCTCATCACCACAGCCAATCAGGGAGGGCTGAGCAGAAAAGGTACTTCTTGCTGAGTCAGACAAACCAGAAGAACTATATGTGCTTACTTACCTCTTCCCTAGAACAACCCAGCTGCAGTGACACTGATGTGGCGCGCAACTGTTTGTTCCCTGGTGCCTGTAGCAGACGTGCAGATCTAGGATCGGATAACCCCACTCCTATCCTGACCATGGCCTTTCGGAGGTAAAAGGCGAAGCTGACCACAGATCAGTGCATAGGGGCATTAACATGCTTCACCAGTAGTTCGTTACGCTATATCTTGGGATGCGTGTCATCGATTTGCCATTAGAATCTACTGATTTAGTGTCAGAAGACGCACCCAAATCCCTGGGCACGTTAGAGTCATTGTGAAACCAGCGGGCTGCACTTGACAGTCAGATAAATTGGACGGGGGTTACTGCCAAAAAACGTTCCCCTAAAGTAAACTGACCGATCCAGCCCATCCACTGCCCCTTCCTGTTCGGGAACATACAGTATGGTGAGGTTGTCTTTGTCGCCCTACAAATTGGACACAGGCCACGGACAGACAACACACACGACGTGCACGTTTCCCCATCCTATCTCCCACTCAGCACATCCTCATATCTCCAGGGTTTTTCAACAAGTGGCCCAAATCTGCTGACTTTCCTAATACAGCAAGCAGTAAGCTGAGCTCCAACAGCAAGGTCATTGGCTGATACTGGCAATTGGGGTGTTATGGTTAATTATTCATAGGAATCAGACAAGCAGGACAAAGGGCAAAATAAAGAAGTGGACGTCAGACTTCTTGTATTTTATAGATGATGATATCACAACCTTATAAATTATATATATTTCTTACTTTCTGTATTTTATAGATGATGATATCACAACCGTATAAATGATATATTTGTTATTATTGTATTGAGAGGAGGAAACAATAATTGGAATATCAATTAAAGAGTATTTGAACAAATCAGCATGTGCTTGATTAAGAAGTGCATGATTTTTAAAACCATTTATATAACAGCTTGAGAGAGAAACGTTGTGTCAGTTGAAATCAGTGAGTGTGTAAAAGAGATGCCCCACATAAGAACTTTACCGTCACTCAACACGACCACATCTCCTCCACCTGTAGTCTGGGAGCGCCCTCTTGTGTCAACATATAGTAACAGCAGCCAGGGAAATAACCTTTCACTAAAATACTAAAAAAAAACATAATTGCATTCATATTTTAATACGTTTAAAGACTGTACATTAAATGCAAAGGAGGCTGTCAAGTACAGATCATTTTTGATAAATCAACAAACATTAGTAATTAAGTCAAATCCCTGCAAAGTGAGGACTGTGTTACATTTATATAAAGCTTTCCTTCATGTCTGGTTCCACACTGGTAGTAATTCTGTGGCTTCCAGTCCTTTCCAGACACAGTCCATAGTCCAGTAGCCGTGTACGTGCCATTGCTTCCCCTGGAACTCCAAACAACATTGTTCTCTGGGGTAACCACGGTGTTGTTGATCCACCATATGATGTCCACCAGGCGTGTGTGTAAACCACTGAGGACACACACCAGCATAGGTGTGTGTGACGCACCAGGGTCACTCCCGAATGAGGAGAGAAGGAGTACAGATGGATCAGAAGGGTTCAAACCTGACAGGAGATAGAAAGTCAACATGCATGAAGACTTTGGGATGAAAAGGTGTTTCCGATCCAAACACTTGGAGAAATCTTAGAACTCGCTTGAGCAAAATGTTATTGAAGCACAGACAATTGTGAGCTCCTTTGTGTGAGAAGGTGTCAATAACAATTAGCCTTCAAATACACATTGCAGCAAAAGTTATTACAATTCCAGCTTACCTTCTACAAAGAGCTGGATGCCCCTACTAAACACCACATCCTTTTGAGAGGGCTTCCCCCCATGTACACACCTGAGGAAAAACATGACTATCATTATCATCAGAACACTGCAAGAATGCTGATAGAATGAAGTGCAATCTGCATTGAAAGTTGAGCTGAAAGTTACCCCAGTAGCAGTAAAGTGAAACATAGTCCTGCTCTGTTCATTCTGGCTGAGTGGTTTGTTTCAGTTGGTGCTCTGGAGAGGAGAAAAGCCAACTGCCTGAGTCCCTTGAGGGGCTTGGTGTCTTGTCCTCCAGTATCATGCAGCTCTCTCCTCTCACACCAACGTGGTCTCAGAGCATTTCGTATGATTCCTTATGTAAAACCGAGACACTCCACTTAGCATGACATGTTACGTTTCGTATTGGAATGTATTACATCCATCATCTATTTCGTGTCATATGTTATGAATTATAATTCGTATGATATTTTACAAATTGTAATTTGTTCAAAATGTTACCAATTGCAATTAGTACAATATGTTACGAACTTGCAAAACATATGATATGTTACAAACCCCCCCCACACAATTTATTTTTTACAAGAATAGACTACCAATGTCCATCGTGCTGAAATTGTGAAATATCTATGTACCTGCATGCCTACCTGCATGCCTCGATGATAGGCTGTCTGTGGTGCCAGGGCTTAATTTAGCTTTAGCTAATGGATAAGCGGTTATTGATAGGCCTATTTGGTCATCATTTTATCATGTTAAGACTAACTTTTGTCGATGCTATACACGCTGTGGCAATGCTGCCATTTTTAGACTGCTGGCATTAAACTTACTTCACAAAGGAATAACTCAGGGGAAATTCTAGAGTTGCCACAGACTGACAGGACAAACATCAAAGTATGAAACACCTGCACATTGTAGGAAATACAAATCACGGCAAAAACACGACAGGACAGGGCGAAACGGAGAAAAATCTATTTCAATCAGTAAAAATCACAAACTCATTAACAGAACTAGCATGGTGAATACAATGCAAGGAACCGACGGCACAGGAACGGAACACAAAGGAATAAATAGGGACTCTAATCAGGGGAAAGGATACTAGGAACAGGTGTGGGAAGACTAATGATGATTAGGGGAATAGGAACAGCTGGGAGCAGGAACGGAACGATAGAGAGAAAGAAGCGAGAGAGTGAGAGAGGGAGGGGGAGAGAGGATAGGAGGGAAAGAACCAAATAAGACCAGCAGAGGGAAACGAATAGCATGGGGAGCACAGGGACAAGACATGATAATAAATGACAAACATGACAGTACCCCCCATGAGGAGGAACATGGCAGCAACGGAGGAAATCATAGATCACGGTGTGTAACGAAAAACGATAAAAAGGGAAATGGGTACTATACCTCCTGAAGGGCCAACTGAGACACAGCAAGGGCAGGGACAAGAACCGATGGCAGGGAAATTGCAGAAAGAAAATGAAGTAAGGCGCATACAATTCCCCAATATGAATCTCGAGTGACGGAGAAAAATAGATAGCGTCAAGATAGACACTAAACAGACGGGATAAGGCATGGCTTGGTGTTCATTAACTAATGGTCTGGCGAGACCGAACGGCAGAACCCGGTACTCAAAATGCCCTAAAAGGAATGTTATGTCAAGGTTCTTAAAGCATGGCTCCCGAACTGATGACCATAACCCCTCAACCGTTATGTCTTCAGTCCATGAAACAACCCTCAGCAGATGGCCCTCAAGGCACTGCCATGAGGCGTGGTCCCTGGAAGGAGATCAATACTACAATCATACGAACCGGGACGTAACCGTGCGTTCAGATCGCTCCCTCCGGATGGACCTGGAGGGAGGGACAGTACATGACAAGAAACAGGATAGATCTAGATGAAGGGACCTGAGTAGATTATCCATCTAGCGCACTTGCATGTCAAGGGTTCTTATGGTCTGTCCAAACGACAAAAGGAACGGTCGCCCCTCCAACCACTGTCGCCATTCGCCTAGGGCTAAGCGGATGGCGAGCAGTTCACGGTTACCACATCATAGTTGCGCTCAGATGGCGACAGGTAAGCGCAAGGAGCCCTACGCCTACCTCTGAAGCGTCAACCTCGACAATAAATTGCGAGGATTAAACATGAAATAACAAAAGTGTTGTCCAGCAACTCCGTAGAGGCACAGTATAATGGTCCCTGGAAGGAGATCAATTAGCTGCATGGGCTCAGTCTCAAAGCCTGAGAAGTAGGGAGAGGAGGGAGATATAGACCAATTAATAGAAGGATTATGAGCAGGGAAACACGGTGAACGGAAAATCAAAAAGAAATAGTCTCACTGTGGTTACCAGATACTGTGAGAGTTAAAGGTAGTGTCTCAAATTTGTCTACCAATCTCCACAGGCTTGTCCGGAATAGAAGATGCGGATGGCTAGATGAGGGCAATCAAAGATAGCTGACGAAGATCTGCATTGTTTTGGAATAATCCGTTATGGACCGTTCACCTTGGCATAAGGAAGCCAGGGTAGAAGCCTCCTCACCAAAAACTGAACGGTCAAGCTGTGCCCCTATTCTCGAGCCCGGCCAGTAAGGAGTGAAATGACGTAAGCAACCCGAGCTCTCTCTCTATAGTATGTGTGGGGTTGGAGAGAGAACACAATCTCACACTGCGTGAGAAAGGAGCGGCACTCAGTGGGCTGCCCGGAGTAGCAAGGTGGGTTATTAACCCTGGGTTCTGGAGGCTCGGCAGGCCAGGGAGTAACAGGTGGCACTAGACTCTGGAACTGTCCAGAGAGGTCGGAAACCTGAGCGGCCAGGTTCTCCACGGCATGGCGAGCAGCAGACAATTCCTGCTCGTGTCTGCCGAGCATGGCTCCTTGGATCTTGACGGCAGTGTAAACAGCGTCTGAAGTCGCTGGGTCCATTCCTCGGTCGGTTCCTTCTGTCATGCTGGTGAAAGAGGACCCAAACGCGACTTAACAGAAACAGAGTTTATTAATGCTCAAAACGGAATAACTGAAATCCTCTAGATTTGTAGAGGGGAAAACAACTGGAGAAGCGGCCACAGACTGCAGGTCGCCGGGTAGGCGCAGGCCGTAGTCGACTGAAACACCTGCTCACACGCAGCGTCTGATGAAGGCACAAAACACGACAGGACAGGGTGATACACAATCACGGCAAAAACACGACAGGACAGGGCGAAACGCAATCACCATGGTGAATACAATGCAAGGAACCGACGGCACAGGAACGGAACACAAAGGAATAAATAGGGACTCTAATCAGGGGAAAGGATCGGGAACAGGTGTGGGAAGACTAAATGATGATTAGGGGAATAGGAACAGCTGCGAGAGAGTGAGAGAGGGAGGGGGAGAGAGAGGGATAGGAGGGAAAGAACCAAATAAGACCAGCAGAGGGAAACGAATAGCATGGGGAGCACAGGGACAAGACATGATAATAAATGACAAACATGACAGTTGAAATTCAAATATTGCACATTGTAAAATAAATGTTCAATGCAACAGCATACTAATCAGCGACCAATATAAATGTTTTGAATATACAGCTGTCCTGTATAGCCTACCTGAACCTGCATGACATGAGCCGTCCTCTCGCTCTCTCCCAACATGGATAGAAAGTTATGAGTAAAACCAGTATATTAATGGCAAATAATATAGCCAGTCCACCCTCAAAACACTAGCTTAATAGGGATTGTTTTATATGCAGTGTACTATTTATAACTACATACTGCTATTAGCTGCTATTTATAAACTTTGTTTTTCTCTCTCTCCCCTTTTTCTCCACAACTTCATAATATCCAATTAGGATCCTGTCTTATCGCTGCAACTCCCCAACGATCTTGGTAGAGGCGAAGGTCGAGTCATGCATCCTCTGGAACATGACCTGCCAAACCGCGCTTCTTAACACCCACCTGCATAGCCGGAAGCCACACCGTTCAACTGACAACCGAAGTGAGCCTGCAAGCACCCGGCCCGCCACAAGGAGTCACTAGAGCGTGATAAGCCAAGTAAAGCTCCCCCCCGGCCAAACCCTACCCTAACACGGACAACGCTTGGCCAATTGTGCACCGCCCTATGGGACTCCCGGTCACGCCCGGATGTGACAGTCTGGGATCGAACCCAGGCCTGTAGTGACACCTCAAGCACTGCGATGCCATGCCTTTGACCGCTGCGCCACTCTGGAGGTTTTATAAACTTTCGAAAATAATCAAATAGCCTAACAATGAGGGAAAAAAATAGTCCGCTTGAGGACAACCATTTATTGCTGAACTCTGGATAATAGCCTACACAAATGGCAATATTCAAGGTCAATTAAATCAAATCCAATCCAACTTGAGACTCCTCTAGTGTCCTGAAGTCCTCCTTTTCTGTGTGCAAATGTTTTCACTATGGTCTGTAGGTCCAAGTTGTGGGCCCAAGTTGTGGGCCCGACTGTTTTCTATACTGACTATTGACAACCCAGACAGTCTTTCCTAAGACATTGTGCATTATATATCCATTGAGCAGCACACAACTTAAACGTAGTCGTGAATGATGCATGCCAAGATATATCAGAGATAAAGGGCTGTTGATATTGCAATCGCACAACTAAGATGCCGGTTAACAGGTATGAACGAAATCGCAGATTTTTTGTTGTTTAACTGTTGTCTGCCAATTTATTTCGCTGTCCGGTATGCAGACGACCTGTCCCCAGAGCTTCCTATACAGTTAATTCATCTCTTTCTGTAATATGTTGAAGCCAGCACTTATTACAGGAAAACTCCACCCAAAAACAATATTTTGGCATGTTTCATTCGTCAATCGTTGACATAATTTGATTATTGACAAGCAAAACATGGACTTTCAAGATATGTAACTTTCAAAAAACAGAAATCATTCCCCATATGATGCATTTAGCTGGGGCTTAAGGTTAGGAGTTAGGTTAAAGTGTTTAAGGTTAGGGGAAGGGTTATCTAAAAAGGTTAAGGTTAGGATTAGGGTTAGGTTTACGCTTAGGGGAAGGGTTAGCTAAAAGGGTTAAGGTTGGGATTAGGGTTAGGGGAAAGGTTAGGTAAAAGGGTTAAGGTTAGAGTTGGGGTTAGGTTTAGCTAATATGCTAAGTAGTTGCAAAGTAGCTAAAAAGTAGTTAGTAGTTGCAAAGTAGCTCAAAAGTAGTTTGTAGTTGCAAAGTTGCTATAATGCTAAAGTCGTCTGTGATGAGATTCGAACCACAATCTTTCGGTTGCTAGACATTCAACAAAAAGCAATTCTTCACCTCATATCTTTTATACAACATTTGAGCATTTAGCCTAGTCCTTCTAAGAACAGTCAGTTCATCACTAATTAGGAGAATGTCAATAAATGATAGATTCCCATTTCCATCTTCTCTAAAGGTAACGTTAATAGCTAGACTCTCAGAACTAAGATATTTTAAAGGAAGGACACTGGTGCAGAGAGGAAATGTTGTGAAAAACTATCTGGGTGGAACATGAGTGTTTTCCCAAGGCACATGTTGCCCCCTTCTATATCAGGCTCAAAACAAGTAGATCAGTTATTCAGTTTGTAGGAGGATAGAAAAACAGGAAAGAACAGTTAGCACAAGTGGTTGTGTCTGAAACAGATGTATGACTTCTCCAGTTCTGCCCACACTGGAGAATGGGGTGATTCTGACAGTGTCAATTATCTGTGGCAAACCACAATTAACTTTACATGATATGTTTCTGCCCTTCTCCCTTTTCTGCCTACAATTTAAATGGTAGTTAACCCAATATAAATATTCCATGAAACCCCCCAAAAAAGACACTCTGGCGATACAGCACTCTTAGTACATGACAACAACAAAACAACATCAACTTGAGTTTATTAGGAGTTGCTTTGGAAGACCAATACAGAGTAGCCTGTAGATACAGTACAGTGTGATTACATAGTACACCTCACATTCGTCTCTACAAATCAGTTGTTCTTTCAAATCCTTCTGTTAGTCCACAGAAATAAACAGCCATGTCATTCTCTTTAGATCCATGGATCAGTAACTGATGCTGGTGAAGTGGCCTGCTATCATTGGTCTGGACAGTGATCTTGTTGGGATGGAAGCCATGGCCGTAGAGCACATGGGAGGTGTTGGTCAGGTGGTAGCTGAGTACCAGTTCGGGCCTCTCTCCTTGACTCTGCTTGTACCAGCTCACAGTGGCCATGCTACAGTTAGTGGACAGAGTGCAGTCCAGTGTGGCATCCTCGCCCACTTTCACTGATAAGCTCTTCAGTGATACACCCAGGGACTCTCCCAAACGTACACCTGTAGAAAGTCACAGGTGACAAATCATATAGGTCTACAGAGAGAGGCCCCATCCAGACACAACCCCTAATAACTAGTTCCTCAAGTCAATTCTAATTCGAAAATGCATTCCATTTCATAATGTCTTGATATGCCTACTGAACTGTCACCGCAACAAAGTGTCACGGTTACTGAAGGATTGTACCAGTACAATTGTAACTGACAGTAAAAGCATTTAAATGCATTGAGGAACACAACCAACAAAACACTCAATGAGGTTATATCAAAATGTTTAATATCTTTAACCATTGTTATTGGAAAATGTACTTACCATTCAGTATGATTGACAAGCACAACATGATTCTCAATGTCACTTTCATTGCCGGATGCAGTACTCTATTCTGTGAGATGATGAAAAGGAAGCTTTTGATCCGACTCCCTCGTAGACTCTGCTTGAGGTTTCTCTGGAGAGAAGTAGGCTGTGTTTGTTGGTCCAACTGAGTCTCACAGAGGAACTGCCTTCCAACACGTTGTGCACAAACTCATCAGGTCATTTCAACCTCAGTTGTGTCACAGTCTGTAAAGGCAGCATTACCTTTTAACAGGCTGACCACTCCACATTGCATCGCGTGTGCGAGCGTTGCAAAATTAATTTAGGAATCTATGTTATTAAATTATTGCACCCACACTGCTCGCGCACGTCAACGAGCGTATGCGTTGCCAAGGGCTAAAATAGAAGTCATTCCTATTTCTGACACAGATCACGCTGCAAGTTCTGCTTCTCCCATCTCCTCATTGGTTTATAGAAGCAGGTACCCACGTGCCATCTCCTCATTGGTTATACCCACGTGGGTGATTGAAAGACGAACTGTGTTGCTGGTCGGTGTAGTAATACTATGAAAGTTCAGATGCCAATAACCATATACGTTCAAAGGTGAGAAAGCCTTGAAGGAGGAGAGATGAATAGAAACGATTTGGAGTAGAGGACCTTGTTCATTTCAGGTAAGATAACAAATCAAAGTTTATATCCCAGGACAAATTAGCTAGCAACGGCAAGCTAGCTAAATAGGACAAATTAGCTAGCACGTGCAAGCTAGCTAGTTAAATTGCCACAAATGTTTAATGCTTTTTGACCTGTCCCCAAATGAACGTCATTGGTTCAGAGTTTGTTTTAATATTTTAACCTGCGTGTCGTGATCGCGTTTGGTGTAGGCCGGACAAAATAAATGTATGCATGATGGCGCACGCGCGCAGCCGGTTTGGGTTCCGTGTTAGGCTCCCAAATGTACTGCATTGTCTATTGGGATTTGTGAGAAATGGCCACACAGAGGACTGTGAGTGACCTACAATGTGAGTAGACCTATAATTGTATGTCCGGCGAAAGACTTGGAACATGCAACATAATTGCCCCAAACTTGCAAAAGGCACAAACAGTAACATCCCTTGTTTCTCAAGCCAAGGTCTTAAGGGAGTATTTGAGCACAGATGTTCACCTCACCTAGCCAAGTTCTACTAGGAGCAAACTGAACCGATGAATGAGGACTCCTTAAGGCACAGTGCAGATATCGGGAGTTGACATTTACATAGATCAGGGTTGAGAAACAGGGGCCACAGTGTGTGTCGGCTTTTGTACCAGGCTACCTGTAACACACCGGACTCACCTAGTCACGGTCTACAATTAAAACCACTAATATGAATCAGATGGGTTGGAACATAATAATGCAGGCAGCCTCACAGGACAGCACAGGAGTTGCTCACCCCTAATATAAATTCCTCTGCTTAGTAGAGGATATTCCAATACTCTCTCAGCTAATGTTCTCATTCCCATTCATCCTCCACAGTTCAGTCCCGAGAAGCCTGTGAGATAAGAGACTGAAGAAGCCGTCCCTTAAAGACAAGGTCCACGGTGTCGCCCTTGTAGTGGATGCTTCTAAAAAGGTGTCCAGCTACACCAAAGGCTTAGGCACCACCTGCCAACAGCCCAGAGAACACATCAGTGACCTGGGTGAGCAAAAGCAGAAGCGTTTCAGCAATGGCAGTAATGGTTGTCGTGTAAGAACTGTCGATACTCTGAGGTCAATTGACAGCGTGAGAAACAAATGTGTTTCCCAGGTGTGCATCAAGTGACATTGCTGACATGTGGCTCAGGTGTGTCAGGAAAACGCCTATGACGAAAACATTCAGCAGACAGTACTCTCTATAATACCCATTATTGATGAGTTTGTCCTCTCCACCCTCTCCGAGTTGGGCATCTCCGGCGCGGCCCACGCTTGGATTGCGTCCTACCTGACAGGTCGCTCCTACCAGGTGGCGTGGCGAGAATCTGTCTCCTCACCACGCGCTCTCACCACTGGTGTCCCCCAGGGCTCTGTTCTAGGCCCTCTCCTATTCTCGCTATACACCAAGTCACTTGGCTCTGTCATAACCTCACATGGTCTCTCCTATCATTGCTATGCAGACGACACACAATTAATCTTCTCCTTTCCCCCTTCTGATGACCAGGTGGCGAATCGCATCTCTGCATGTCTGGCAGACATATCAGTGTGGATGACGGATCAACACCTCAAGCTGAACCTCGGCAAGACGGAGCTGCTCTTCCTCCCGGGGAAGGACTGCCCGTTCCATGATCTCGCCATCACGGTTGACAACTCCATTGTGTCCTCCTCCCAGAGCGCTAAGAACCTTGGCGTGATCCTGGACAACACCCTGTCGTTCTCAACTAACATCAAGACGGTGGCCCGTTCCTGTAGGTTCATGCTCTATAACATCCGCAGAGTACGACCCTGCCTCACACAGGAAGCGGCGCAGGTCCTAATCCAGGCACTTGTCATCTCCCATCTGGATTACTGCAACTCGCTGTTGGCTGGGCTCCCTGCCTGTGCCATTAAACCCCTACAACTCATCCAGAACGCCGCAGCCCGTCTGGTGTTCAACCTTCCCAAGTTCTCTCACGTCACCCCGCTCCTCCGCTCTCTCCACTGGCTTCCAGTTGAAGCTCGCATCCGCTACAAGACCATGGTGCTTGCCTACGGAGCTGTGAGGGGAACGGCACCTCAGTACCTCCAGGCTCTGATCAGGCCCTACACCCAAACAAGGGCACTGCGTTCATCCACCTCTGGCCTGCTCGCCTCCCTACCACTGAGGAAGTACAGTTCCCGCTCAGCCCAGTCAAAACTGTTCGCTGCTCTGGCCCCCCAATGGAGGAACAAACTCCCTCACGACGCCAGGACAGCGGAGTCAATCACCACCTTCCGGAGACACCTGAAACCCCACCTCTTTAAGGAATACCTAGGATAGGATAAGTAATCCTTCTCACCCCCCCCTTTAAGATTTAGATGCACTATTGTAAAGTGACTGTTCCACTGGATGTCATAAGGTGAATGCACCAATTTGTAAGTCGCTCTGGATAAGAGCGTCTGCTAAATGACTTAAATGTAAATGTGATGTTAGTCATTAGCTATTTGAATATCTGGAATGTACACACACTGTATGTAGTTCTACTGTGAACATCCTCAGCTGACTTCTCTGTCTGTCTGTCTGTCTGTCTGTCTGTCTGTCTGTCTGTCTGTCTGTCTGTCTGTCTGTCTGTCTGTCTGTCTGTCTGTCTGTCTGTCTGTCTGTCTGTCTGTCTGTCTGTCTGTCTGTCTGTCTGTCTGTCTGTCTGTCTGTCTGTCTGTCTGTCTGTCTGTCTGTGTCTGTCTGTCTGTCTGTCTGTCTGTCTGTCTGTCTGTCTGTCTGTCTGTCTGTCTGTCTGTCTGTCTGTCTGTCTGTCTGTCTGTCTGTCTGTCTGTCTGTCTGTCTGTCTGTCTGTCTGTCTGTCTGTCTGTCTGTCTGTCTGTCTGTCTGTCTGTCTGTCTGTCTGTCTGTGTGTGTGTGTGTGTGTGTGTGTACGACCAAGGCTGGGGCTCTGTTTGGCATGTCCAGCTCCTACATTGTCCCAGTGAAGGGCTACTCGTATGAGCTGGAAGTTGATGAGAACACTGACATCCTTCTGCTCAGTGCAGTGGCCCACATCCTGCAATGTGTAGACCTACACTTCTGGGACAAAAATGCATTACATTAGCTTATAGAGTTTCATTATTTGTTCCTGCTATTGTTAACCTGTTGCGACGAGCAATCCCGTATCCGGGATCGTAATTATAGCCTCAAGCTCATTACCATAACGCAACGTTAACTATTCATGAAAATCACAAATGAAATGAAATAAATATATTGGCTCTCAAGCTTAGCCTTTTGTTAACAACACTGTCATCTCAGATTTTCAAAATATGCTTTTCAACCATAGCAAAACAAGCATTTGTGTAAGAGTATTGATAGCTAGCATAGCATTAAGCCTAGCATTCAGCAGGCAACATTTTCACAAAAACAAGAAAAGCATTCAAATAAAATAATTTACCTTTGAAGAACTTCGGATGTTTTCAATCAGGAGACTCTCAGTTAGATAGCAAATGTTCAGTTTTTCCAAAAAGATTATTTGTGTAGGAGAAATCGCTCCGTTTTGTTCATCACGTTTGGCTGAGAAAATCCCCCGAAAATTCAGTCATCAAAACGCAGAACTTTTTTCCAAATTAACTCCATAATATCGACAGAAACATGGCAAACGTTGTTTAGAATCAATCCTCAAGGTGTTTTCACATATCTATTCGATGATAAGTCATTCGTGGCAGTTTGGTTTCTCCTCTGAATCACATGGAACAATACATGCAGCTGGAGATTACGCACCAATTTCGATGGAGGACACCAGGCGGACACCAGGTAAATGTAGTCTCTTATGGTCAATCTTCCAATGATATGCCTACAAATACGTCACAATGCTGCAGACACCTTGGGGAAACGACAGAAAGTGTAGGCTCGTTCCTGGCGCATTCACAGCCATTTAAGGAGACATTGGAACACAGCGCCTCAAAAATCTGTCTCACTTCCTGTTTGAAGTTTCATCTTGGTTTCGCCTGTAGCATTAGTTCTGTGGCACTCACAGACAATATCTTTGCAGTTTTGGAAACGTCAGAGTGTTTTCTTTCCAAAGCTGTCAATTATATGCATAGTCGAGCATCTTTTCGTGACAAAATATCTTGTTTAAAACAGGAACGTTTTTAATCCAAAAATGAAATACTGCCCCCAGAAGTTCAAGATTAACTTGTTAATTAGTCATTCACAGAAGTCTTGCTTTGAGGAAACCAAATGTGTAGGAGACATTCTGACCTGTGTATACGTTGTCTTTCTAGATGTTTTAGCCTGTTTTGTCCACTAGGGGCACTCTCACATGGGGTTATCGGTCACTGGTGACGTGTATATCGGTTTAAAGGTGACCAAGGAAGTGTTAGTACAGGTGAGGGATGGAGGCATTCGACGGGTGCAGGGCCAATCGGTCTCGGATGAACAGGGGGTGGGGTTTGAGTCTTCTTCATCAGACAAAAACAAGACCAACTCCATCCTCTTCCTCGGCAGGTTTTCCTCTCCTCGGCAGAATAATAAGCGTAGAGAAATTAGAGTTCACTAAGCCAAATAAAAAAAGATTGTCTAAGGGCTATATTCAATCAGCTACATTCAACCGCCCTAACCCGCAATAACCGACAGTTTCAATGGGCGAGTTCGTTTTGCACCACCCCGTGCCCCGGTCGGGCGAGGTTTGCACATTTTAGACCATTTCATTGGTTGTAAAATTAAATCTACATCCACCCGGGGCACTAGCAAAATGAACTTGCTCATTGTTTTTATTTAGGCGATGTCAGAAGTGGAACATGATGACCAAACTGGACGTTGATTGTGTACCCCCACACCAGACACGACTAGTACATGTAGGTTGAAATATTACTCTGAACTAATTATATTAATTTGGGGACAAATTAGTCAAAAAGCATTAAACATTTATGGAAATTTAGCTAGCTAGCTAATTTGTCCTGGGATATAAACATTGGGTTGTTATTTTGCCTGCAACGGAAACATGCGGTCTCTCCTTCACTGCAGCCGAGGTGAGTAAGACATTTAAACGTGTTAACCCTCGCAAGGCTGCAGGCCCAGACGGCATCCCCAGCCGCGCCCTCAGAGCATGCGCAGACCAGCTGGCCGGTGTGTTTACGGACATATTCAATCAATCCCTATACCAGTCTGCTGTTCCCACATGCTTCAAGAGGGCCACCATTGTTCCTGTTCCCAAGAAAGCTAAGGTAACTGAGCTAAACGACTACCGCCCCGTAGCACTCACTTCCGTCATCATGAAGTGCTTTGAGAGACTAGTCAAGGACCATATCACCTCCACCCTACCTGACACCCTAGACCCACTCCAATTTGCTTACCGCCCAAATAGGTCCACAGACGATGCAATCTCAACCACACTGCACACTGCCCTAACCCACCTGGACAAGAGGAATACCTATGTGAGAATGCTGTTCATCGACTACAGCTCGGCATTCAACACCATAGTACCCTCCAAGCTCGTCATCAAGCTCGAGACCCTGGGCCTCGACCCCACCCTGTGCAACTGGGTACTGGACTTCCTGACGGGCCGCCCCCAGGTGGTGAGGGTAGGCAACAACATCTCCTCCCCGCTGATCCTCAACACGGGGGCCCCACAAGGGTGCGTTCTGAGCCCTCTCCTGTACTCCCTGTTCACCCACGACTGCGTGGCCACGCACGCCTCCAACTCAATCATCAAGTTTGCGGACGACACAACAGTGGTAGGCTTGATTACCAACAACGACGAGACAACCTACAGGGAGGAGGGGAGGGCCCTCGGAGTGTGGTGTCAGGAAAATAACCTCACACTCAACGTCAACAAAACTAAGGAGATGATTGTGGACTTCAGGAAACAGCAGAGGGAACACCCCCCTATCCACATCGATGGAACAGTAGTGGAGAGGGTAGCTAGTTAAGTTCCTCGGCATACACATCACAGACAAACTGAATTGGTCCACTCACACTGACAGCGTCGTGAAGAAGGCGCAGCAGCGCCTATTCAACCTCAGGAGGCTGAAGAAATTCGGCTTGTCACCAAAAGCACTCACAAACTTCTACAGATGCACAATCGAGAGCATCCTGGCGGGCTGTGTCACCGCCTGGTACGGCAACTGCTCCGCCCTCAACCGTAAGGCTCTCCAGAGGGTAGTGAGGACTGCACAACGCATCACCGGGGGCAAACTACCTGCCCTCCAGGACACCTACACCACCCGTTGTTACAGGAAGGCCATAAAGATCATCAAGGACATCAACCACCCGAACCACTGCCTGTTCACCCCGCTATCATCCAGAAGGCGAGGTCAGTACAGGTGCATCAAAGCTGGGACCGAGAGACTGAAAAACAGCTTCTATCTCAAGGCCATCAGACTGTTAAACAGCCACCACTAACACTGAGTGGCTGCTGCCAACACACATCGACTGCATCCTTATGTAACACATGTATCACTAGCCACTTTACTATGCCACTTTGTTTACTTTGTCTACACACTCATCTCATATGTATATACTGTACTCGATACCATCTACTGTATGCTGCTCTGTACCATCACTCATTCATATATCCTTATGTACATGTTCCTTATCCCCTTACACTGTGTATAAGACAGTAGTTTGGGATTTGTTAGTTAGATTACTTGTTGGTTATCACTGCATTGTCGGAACTAGAAGCACAAGCATTTCGCTACACTCGCATTAACATCTGCTAACCATGTGTATGTGACAAATAAAATTTGATTTGATTTGATTTACCTGAAATGCACAAGGTCCTCTACGGGCTCCACGTCATCTACAAGTCTCTGCTAGGTAAAGTCCCACCTTATATCAGCTCACTGGTCACCATAGCAGCACCAACCCGTAGCATGCGCTCCAGCAGGTATAACTCACTGGTCACCCCCAAAGCCAAATTCTTCCTTCGGCCACCTCTCCTTCCAGTTCTCTGCTGCCAATGACTGGAATGAACTATAAAAATCACTAAAGCTGGAGACTCTTACCACCCTCACTAGCTTTAAGCACCGGCTCACTGCACCTGTACATAGCCCATCTGTAAATAGCCCATCCAATCTACCTCATCCCCATACTGTATTTAGTTATTTATCTTGCTCCTTTGCAATCTATTATCTCTACTTGCACATTCATCTTCTGCACATTATACCATTCCAGTGTTTAATTGCTATATTGTAATTACTTCGCCACTATGGCCTATTTGTTGACTTACCTCCCTTATCCTACCTCATTTGCACATGCTGTATATAGACTTTTCTACTGTATTATTGATTGTATGTTTGTTCATTCCATGTGTAAATCTGTGTTGTTGTATGTGTCAAACTGCTTTGCTTTATCTTGGCCAGGTCGCAGTTGCAAATGAGAACTTGTTCTCAACTCGCCTACCTGGTTAAATAAAGGTGAAAAAAAACAAGAAAAAAAACAAGGTCCTCTACTCTGACAATTAATCCACAGATAAAACGGTAAACTGAATTCCTTTCTCGTCATCTCTCCTCAGGCTTCATTTTTACTTCTTTGGGCTTTATATGGCGGTTGGCAACCGACTTTACAGTGCATTACTACAACTGACTGGAGTGTGGATGACAGTTCATCTTTCAATCACCCACGTGGGTATATGCTCCTAAACATCAATGAGGAAATGGCACGTGGGTATATGCTCCTAAAAACCAATGAGGACATAGGAAAGGCCAGACTTGCAGTGCGTTGAGCGTCACAAATAAAACCTATTTCCATTTTAGGGCCTGGCCATGCAGACGCTCGCTGAGGCACGTGAGCAGTGTGGGTGCAATGATTGAGTACATTGTGTACATTTATTTTGCTGTGGTCAGCATGTGACTGCACTGGAACTGTTACATCAGCAAGCAGCTCCCGGCGTTAAACCTATTGTGGACATTGCCATTGGATGCGCTGAGTCATATTAGTAATAATCCCATGCAGTCTTGTTACAAGTTCAAACAATGTGTGTTCTAATCTACACCCTAGACTGATATTAATCCATATGATTTTGCTTAATGTTGTGTTAGAGTACAACTTCAGCTGTCTAACCAGTACTAGAATGGCATTTCTATGGTCTATTTGCACAGCTCTCTGGGTAAGGTTCTGTCTTCAAGTCTCCAGTGGGTGGTTAAATCCCTTCCTTCGATGTAATCAAACGGAGGGGGGATGCAATTTCAGAATTTAAGTAGATATTCTAAACAAAGTATTTTGATAACTTTCAAGTGTAATAGTTCCATGTAGAATAAACCATCATTCACATAGTACTGTAGCACTGTAGAAAGTACTGTAGTGTTCTGCTAATATAAACATTTGCAAATATTACACTTGTCTGGTGATGTAAAGTGCTTACAGTTGAAGAAGTCGGAGGTTTTACATACACTTAGGTTGGAGTCATTGCACCACCCCGTGCCCCGGTCGGGCGAGGTTTGCACATTTTAGACCATTTCATTGGTTGTAAAATTAAATCTACATCCACCCGGGGCACTAGCCATGCAAAATGAACTTGCTCATTGTTTTTATTTAGGCGATGTCAGAAGTGGAACATTTCTATGGTCTATTTGCACAGCTCTCTGGGTAAGGTTCTGTCTTCAAGTCTCCAGTGGGTGGTTAAATCCCTTCCTTCGATGTAATCAAACGGATGGGGGATGCAATTTCAGAATTTAAGTAGATATTCTAAACAAAGTATTTTGATAACTTTCAAGTGTAATAGTTCCATGTAGAATAAACCATCATTCACATAGTACTGTAGCAACTGTAGCACTGTAGAAAGTACTGTAGTGTTCTGCTAATATAAACATTTGCAAATATTACACTTGTCTGGTGATGTAAAGTGCTTACAGTTGAAGAAGTCGGAGGTTTTACATACACTTAGGTTGGAGTCATTGCACCTAAAACTTGTTTTTCAACCACTCCACACATTTCTTCTTAACAAACTATAGTTTTGGCAAGTCGGTTAGGACATCTACTTTGTGCATGACACAAGTCATTTTTCCAACAATTGTTTACAGACAGATTATTTCACTGTATCACAATTGCAGTGGGTCAGACGTTTACATACACTAAGTTGACTGTACCTTTGAAACAGCTTGGAAAATTATGTCATGGCTTCTGATAGGAAGGTGTACCTGTGGATGTATTTCAAGGTATACCTTCAAACTCGATGCCTCTTTGCTTGACATCTTGGGAAAATCAAAAGAAATCAGCCAAGACCTCAAAAAAATAATGGTAGACCTCCACAAGTCTGGTTCATCACTGGGAGCAATTTCCAAACGCCTGAAGGTACCACGTTCATATGTACAAACAATAGTACGCAAGTATAAACACCATGGGACCATGCAGCCTTCATACTGCTCAGGAAGGAAATGAGTTCTGTCTCCTAGAGATGACTGTACTTTGGTGTGAAAAGTGCAAATCAATCCCAGAACAGCAAAGGACCTTCTGAAGACGCTGGAGGAAACAGGTACAAAAGTATCTATATCCACAGTAAAAACGAGTCCTATATCGACATAACCTGAAAGGCCGCTCAGCAAGGAAGAAGCCACTGCTCCAAAACAGCCATAAAAAAGCCAGACTACGGTTTGCAACTGCACATGGGGACAAAGATTGTACTTTTCGGAGAAATATCTTCTGGTCTTATGAAACAAAAATATAACTGTTTCGCTTTAATGACCATCTTATGTTTGGAGGAAAAAGGAGGATGCTTGCAAGCTGAAGAATACCATCCCAACTGTGAAGCACGGGGGTGGTAGCATCATGATTTGGGGGTGCTTTGCTGCAGGAGGGACAGGTGCACTTCACAAAATAGATGGCATCACGAGAAAGAACAATTATGTGGATATATTGAAGCAACATCTCAAGACATCAGTCAGGAAGTTAAAGCTTGGTCGCAAATGGATCTTCCAAATGGACATTGACCCCAAGCATCCTTCCAAAGTTGTGGCAAAATGGCTTAAGGACAACAAAGTCAAGGTATTGGAGTAGCCATCACAAAGCCCTGACCTCAATCCTATAGAAAATGTGTGGGCAGAACTGAAAATTTGTGTGCAAGCAAGGAGGCCTACAAACCTAACTCAGTTACACCAGCTCTGTCAGGAGGAATGGGCCAAAATTCCCCCAACATATTGTGGGAAGCTTTTGGAAGGCTACCTGGAACGTTTGACCCAAGTTAAACAATTTAAAGGCAATGCTACCAAATACTAATTGAGTGTATGTAAACTTCTGACCCACTGGGAATGTGATGAAAGAAATAAAAGCTGAAATAAATCATTCTCTCTACTATTATTCTGACATTTCACATTCTTAAAACAAAGTGGTGATCCTAACTGACCTAAGACAGGGAATGTTTACTAGGATTAAATGTCAGGAATTGTGAAAAACTGAGTTTTAATGTACTTGACTTCAACTGTAAGTACTACTGTCAAGTATTTTTCTTGAGTAATTTTTGTAGGTATCTATACTTTACTATTTATATTTTTGACAACTTTATATTTTTCCTTCACTACATTTCTAATGAAAAGTATGTACATTTTACTCCATACATTTTCCCTGACACCCAAAAGTACTCGTTATATTTAGAATGGTCTAATTCACTTATCAGGAGAATATCCCTGGTCATCCCTACTGCCTCTGATCCGGCAGACTCACTAAACACATGCTTATAGTTTGTAAATTATGTCTGAGGGTGAGAGCATGCCCCTGGCTATCCCTAAATAAAAATAACAAGAAAATGGTACTGTCTGGTTTGTAAGGAATTTGAAATGATTTACAATTTTACTTTTTACTTTTGATACTTAAGTATATTTTAGCGTTTACGTTTACTTTTGATACTTAAATATATTTCAAACCAAGTAATTTTAGACTTTTACTGAAGTAGAATGTTACTGGGTGACTTTCACTTTTGTCATTTTCTATTAAGAGAGCTTAACTTTTACTCAAGTATGTCAATCGGGTACATTTTCCACCACTGCACTTGTCTTTCATCTTTTATTGTCATTCACAGCAGATACAGATACTGTACCTATCAACATGTTCTCTGGTGGTGCTGGGGCTACCTTGCCAAACATATCAGTCGTCATACCTTCCTGTATGGTGTCCCATATACCCCCACCCCCCTATTGATAGTACCGTATATTCAGTTTATTGTCTGTCTGTAAATTATGTTTATTGTGGCAGCATTCTTTCACAGAGTCAAATTCCTGTGCATGCTAATGTATTTGCCGAATAATTGTGATTATGATTTGGATACTAAACACTTTTTAAAAACCAAAACTGAGGCAGGGTGTCCGGTTTTGTTATCGTTTCAATTTTAGCTAGTTTTTCCCTCAAAGAACATGTGTCCTTCTGTACAAAAAAAAGTTGAATGATAGGAAGAGATGGAAAAATATATATTTTTCTCTATTTAAATGAATTACAACTTTTAAGCCCTTATAAACCCTTTTTAATGCACAATAGATGCTTCAAAAATCCTTCAGAAGCAAAGGGTTTATGCCACATTTGGCAAAGCACCAGATATATAAGAACCTTATATCACACTATGTACAGTGTACAAAACATTAAAAACACCTGCTCTTTCCATGACATAGCTTTCACCTAAATTCACCTGGTCAGTCTATGGTCCCTTTTTGATGGCACTTGTTAAATCCACTTCATCAGTGTAGATGATGGGAAGGATTTTTAAGCCTTGAGACAATTGAGCCATGGATTGTCTGTGTGCCATTCAGAGTGTGAATGAGCAAGACAAAATATTTAAGTGCCTTTAAACATGGTATGGTTGTAGGTGCCAGGTGCACAGGTTTGAGTGTGTCAAGAACTGCAACGCTGCTGGGTTTTTCATGCTCAACAGTTTCCTGTGTGTATCAAGAATGGTCCACCACCCAAAGGTTATCCAGCCAACTTGACATAGCTGTGGAAAGCATTGGAGTCAACATGGGTCAGAATCCCTGTGGAACACTTTTGACACCTTTGTAGAGTCCATGCCCCTGAGGGCAAAAGGGGGCGCAACTCAAAATTAGGAAGGTGCTCCAAATGTTTTGTACACTCACGTGTAGAATTACATTATTTTGTTTTGTCAAGCATTTATGTAGTACTTATGAACTTTAGAATGGCTCACATGAATCCTTTATACATTGGAGTTCATCATATCCACCAGATGGAATGTAAGGAAAGTCATCCTTGAATACTATAATATGGGACTAAATGTTTTTTCTGTAGTGAAGAAGAACAACACCAGAAAGCATATTGGAAGTGTAACCTTAGTATGGCAGTGTGGTGCAAGGATAAAACCAGATAATAACCTCTCCTTCCTTTGTCTTGATCACGTTGAGGGAGAGGTTGGTATCTTGGCACCACACTTCTGACCTCCTCCCTATAGGCTGTCTCATCGTTGTTGGTGATCAGGCATTCCACTGTTGTGTCATCTGCAAACTTAATGATGTTGCTGGAGTCGTGCTTGGCCATGCAGTCATGGGTGAACAGGAAGTACATGAGGGGACTGAGCACGCACCCCTGAGGGGCCCCCATGTTGAGGATCAGGGTGTCAGATGTGTTGTTACCTACCCTTACCACCTGGGGGCAGCCCGTCAAGAAGTCCAGGATCCAGTTGCAGAGGGAGGTATTTAGTCCCAGGGTCCTTAGCTTAGAGTGATGAGCTTTGAGGGCACCATGGTGTTGAACGCAGAGCTGTAGTCAATTAATAGAATTCTCACATAGGTGGTCCTTTGGTCTAGGTGGGAAAGGTCAGTGTGGAATGCAATAGATTGCATCATCTGTGCATCTGCTGGGGCGGTATGCAAATTGTAGTCTAGGAGTCTAGGGTTTCTGGGATAATGGTGGTGATGTGAGTCATGACCAGACATTCAAAGCACTTCATGTCTACAGACATGAGTGCTACGGGTCGATAGTAGGCCGGTTACCTTGGTGTTCTTGGGCACAGGGATTATGGTGGTCTGCTTGAAACATGTTGATATTACAGACTATGTCAGGGACAGGTTGAATATGTCAGTGAAGACACTTCTAGTTGATCAACGCATGCTTGGAGTACATGTCCTGGTAATCTGTCTGGCCCTGTGGCCATGTAAATGTTGACATGTTTGAAGGTCTTACTCACGTCGGCTACGGAGAGCGAGATCAAATAGTCATCCGGAACAACTAATGCGCTTATGCATGCTTCAGTGTTGCTTGCCTCGAAGCAAGTATAGAAGTAATTTAGCTCGTCTGGTAGGCTCGTGTCACTGGGCAGCTCATGGCTGTGCTTCCCTTTGTGGCCCGTAATAGTTTGCAAGCCCTGACACATCTGACAAACGTCAGAGCCGGTGTAGTACGACTCAATCTTATGATGGTTCGTCGGAAGGCATAGCGGGATTTCAAATAAGCGTCCAGGTTAGAGTCCCGATCCTTGAAAGTGGCAGCTCTGCCCTTTAGCTCAGTGCGGATGTTGCCTGTAATCCATGGCCTCTGGTTGGGGTATGTACGTACGGTCACTGTGGGGACGACGTCATCGATACACTTATTGATGAAGTCAGTGACTGATGTGGTCAGAAGAATCCCAGAACATATTCCAGTTTATGATAGCAAACCAGTCATGTACTTAGCATCTGCATCATCTGACCACTTCCGTACTGAGTGAGTCACTGGTACTTCCTGCTTTAGTTTTTGCTTGTAAGCAGGACTCGGGAGTATAGCTTATAGTCAAATTTGCCAAATGGAGGGTGAGGGACAGCTTTGTACGTGTCTCTGTGTGTGGAGTAAAGGCAGTCTAGAGTTTTTTCCCCCTCTGGTTGTACATGTAACATGCTGGTAGAAATTAGGTAAAACGGATTTAAGTTTGCCTGCATTAAAGTCCCGGCCACTAGGAGCATCGCTTCTGGATGAGCATTTTCTTGTTTGCTTATGGCCTTATACAGCTCGTTGAATGCAGTCTTAGTGCCAGCATCGGTTTGTGGTGATAGACGGCTACAAAAAATATAGATGAAGACCCTTGGTAAATAGTGTGGTCTACATCTTATCATGACATACTCTACCTCAGGCAATCAAAACCTTGAGACTTCCTTAATATTAGTTATTTACAAATAGACACAGACCACTACCCCGTCTTACTGGAGGCAGCTCTTATATCTTGCCGATGCAGTGTAAACCCCACCAGCTGTATGTTATCCATGTCATCGTTCAGCCATGATTTGGTGAAACATAAGATATTACAGTTTTTAATGTCCCGTTGGTAGGATAATCTTGATCAGAGCTTATCCATTTTATTATCCAATGATTGTGCGTTGGCTAATAGGACTAATGGTAGAGGCGGATTACTCACTCGCCATCGGATCCTTACAAGGCACCCCAACCTACGTTCCCAATGTCTCTTCTCTTCTTCATGCGAATGACAGGGATTTGGGCCTTGTCTGATGATGGTCAAAGATAAAAGTATAAAAAAATAAAAAAATAAAGTCAAAATATAACATAATAAAAAGTAAGTTTGAATGACACTGAGGGGCAGTGTTTTTACAGCTAAAGCCAGTTTGCCTGAGGTTGATGCCGTGCACGTGTTTGTACACATGCATATACACACACGCTCTCATTCAAATACACACATACACGAACACATGTGTAAATAGTGCAAGACATGCACTCAAAACATATGCAGTTGGCCTTGTTGTTATGACTTTAGTTGTTCTTGATGCCCCTTTGTTTTTTTGAATTGTTGTTTTCTGTATTCCTTTGTCTTCTTTTTTCTCTTTAGTTAATTTTCTTGGTTGTTAGTGCATTGGGAATGGGGGGTTTCAAATCAAATCAAATTTTATTTGTCACATACACATGGTTAGCAGATGTTAATGCGAGTGTAGCGAAATGCTTGTGCTTCTAGTTCCGACAATGCAGTGATAACCAACAAGTAATCTAACTAACAATTCCAAAACTACTGTCTTATACACAGTGTAAGGGGATAAGGAATATGTACATAAGGATATATGAATGAGTGATGGTACAGAGCAGCATACAGTAGATGGTATCGAGTACAGTATATACATATGAGATGAGTGTGTAGACAAAGTAAACAAAGTGGCATAGTTAAAGTGGCTAGTGATACATGTATTACATAAGGATGCAGTCGATGATGTAGAGTACAGTATATACATATGCATATGAGATGAATAATGTAGGGTAAGTAACATTATATAAGGTAGCATTGTTTAAAGTGGCTAGTGATATATTTACATCATTTCCCATCAATTCCCATTATTAAAATGGCTGGAGTTGGGTCAGTGTCAATGACAGTGTGTTGGCAGCAGCCACTCAATGTTAGTGGTGGCTGTTTAACAGTCTGATGGCCTTGAGATAGAAGCTGTTTTTCAGTCTCTCGGTCTCACCTTTGATGCACCTGTACTGACCTCGCCTTCTGGATGATAGCGGGGTGAACATGTAGTGGTTCCGGTGTTGATGTCCTTGATGATCTTTATGGCCTTCCTGTAACAACGGGTGGTGTAGGAGTCCTGGAGGGCCGGTAGTTTGCCCCCGGTGATGAGTTGTGCAGTCCTCACTACCCTCTGGAGAGCCTTACGGTTGAGGGCGGAGCAGTTGCCGTACCAGGCGGTGATACAGCCCGCCAGGATGCTCTCGATTGTGCATCTGTAGAAGTTTGTGAGTGCTTTTGGTGACAAGCCAAATTTCTTCAGCCTCCTGAGGTTGAATAGGCGCTGCTGCGCCTTCTTCACGACGCTGTCAGTGTGAGTGGACCAATTCAGTTTGTCTGTGATGTGTATGCCGAGGAACTTAAAACTAGCTACCCTCTCCACTACTGGTCCATCGATGTGGATAGGGGGGAGTTCCCTCTGCTGTTTCCTGAAGTCCACAATCATCTCCTTAGTTTTGTTGACGTTGAGTGTGAGGT
The DNA here is from genome assembly GCF_021184085.1 of Oncorhynchus gorbuscha. Classification (NCBI taxonomy): domain Eukaryota; kingdom Metazoa; phylum Chordata; class Actinopteri; order Salmoniformes; family Salmonidae; genus Oncorhynchus; species Oncorhynchus gorbuscha. The sequence goes on from NC_060187.1 coordinate 43,706,823, forward strand.
TATTTTCCTGACACCACACTCCGAGGGCCCTCACCTCCTCCCTGTAGGCAGTCTCGTCGTTGTTGGTAATCAAGCCTACCACTGTTGTGTCGTCCGCAAACTTGATGATTGAGTTGGAGGCGTGCGTGGCCACGCAGTCGTGGGTGAACAGGGAGTACAGGAGAGGGCTCAGAACGCACCCTTGTGGGGCCCCCGTGTTGAGGATCAGCGGGGAGATGTTGTTGCCTACCCTCACCACCTGGGGGCGGCCCGTCAGGAAGTCCAGTACCCAGTTGCACAGGGCGGGGTCGAGGCCCAGGGTCTCGAGCTTGATGACGAGCTTGGAGGGTACTATGGTGTTGAATGCCGAGCTGTAGTCGATGAACAGCATTCTCACATAGGTATTCCTTTTGTCCAGGTGGGTTAGGGCAGTGTGCAGTGTGGTTGAGATTGCATCGTCTGTGGACCTATTTGGGCGGTTTAGCAAATTGGAGTGGGTCTAGGGTGTCAGGTAGGGTGGAGGTGATATGGTCCTTGACTAGTCTCTCAAAGCACTTCATGATGACGGAAGTGAGTGCTACTGGGCGGTAGTCGTTTAGCTCAGTTACCTTAGCTTTCTTGGGAACAGGAACAATGGTGGCCCTCTTGAAGCATGTGGGAACAGCAGACTGGTATAGGGATTGATTGAATATGTCCGTAAACACACCGGCCAGCTGGTCTGCGCATGCTCTGAGGGCGCGGCTGGGGATGCCGTCTGGGCCTGCAGCCTTGCGAGGGTTAACACGTTTAAATGTCTTACTCACCTCGGCTGCAGTGAAGGAGAGACCGCATGTTTTCGTTGCAGGCCGTGTCAGGGGCACTGTATTGTCCTCAAAGCGGGCAAAAAAGTTATTTAGTCTGCCTGGGAGCAAGACATCCTGGTCCGTGACTGGGCTGGGTTCCTTCTTGTAGTCCGTGATTGACTGTAGACCCTGCCACATGCCTCGTGTCTGAGCCATTTAATTGAGATTCCACTTTGTCTCTGTACTGACGCCTAGCTTGTTTAATAGCCTTGCGGAGGGAATAGCTGCATTGTTTATATTCGGACATGTTACCACACACCTTGCCCTGATTAAAAGCAGTGGTTCGCGCTTTCAGTTTCATGCGAATGCTGCCATCAATCCACGGTTTCTGGTTTGGGAATGTTTTTATCGTTGCTATGGGAACGACATCTTCGACACACGTTCTAATGAACTCGCACACCGAATCAGCGTATTGGTCAATATTTCCATCTGACGCAATACGAAACATGTCCCAGTCCATGTGATGGAAGCAGGCTTGGAGTGTAGAGTCAGCTTGTTCTGACCAGCGTTGGACAGACCTCAGCGTGGGAGCCTCTTGTTTTAATTTCTGCCTGCAGGCAGGGATCAGCAAAATAGAGTCGTGGACAGCTTTTCCGAAAGGGGGGCGGGGCAGGGCCTTATATGCGTCGCGGAAGTTAGAGTAACAATGATCCAAGGTTTTACCACCCCTGGTTGCGCAATCGATATGCTGATAAAATTTAGGGAGTCTTGTTTTCAGATTAGCTTTGTTAAAATCCCCAGCTACAATGAATGCAGCCTCCGGATAAATGGTTTCCAGTTTGCAAAGAGTTAAATAAAGTTTGTTCAGAGCCATCGATGTGTCTGCTTGGGGGGGGGATATATACGGCTGTGATTATAATCGAAGAGAATTCTCTTGGAAGATAATGCGGTCTACATTTGATTGTGAGGAATTCTAAATCAGGTGAACAGAAGGATTTGAGTTCCTGTATGTTTCCTTCATCACACCATGTCCCGTTAGTCATGAGGCATATGCCCCCGCCACTCTTCTTACCAGAGAGATGTATGTTTCTGTCGGCGCGATGCGTGGAGAAACCCGTTGGCTGCACCGCCCTGGATAGCGTCTTCCCAGTAAGCCATGTTTCCGTAAAGCAGAGAACGTTGCAGTCTCTGATGTCCCTCTGGAATGCCACCCTTGCTCGGATTTCATCAACCTTGTTGTCAAGAGACTGGACATTGGCAAGAAGAATGCTGGGAAGTGGTGCGCGATGTGCCCGTCTCCGGAGTCTGACCAGAACACCGCCGCATTTCCCTCTTTTTCTGAGTCGTTTCCTTGGGTCGCTGCATGCGATCCATTCCGTTGTCCTGTTTGTAAGGTGAGTTGACGCTGATCTTATATTCAGTAGTTCTTCTCGACTGTATGTAATGAAACCTAAGATGACCTGGGGTACTAATGTAAGAAATAACACGTAAAAAAAACAAAAAACTGCATAGTTTCCTAGGAACGCGAAGCGAGGCGGCCATCTCAGTCGGCGCCGGAAGTCGGTTCTTGGTGGGTGGGGAGTGGAATTAATTATATATCGAGATTTTTTTTCTTCTTGGGGGCGTACTGTGGGAGGGGTCTCAGATGGTTGAGGGGAAGCTATTGGGGAACTGTTGGGGGGGAAGGGGGATCTTGGAGGGTTCAGGTCCCTGTATTTGGCCTTGTGGGAGATCTGTTGAGATATGCCCTTGAGCAGGGCATTGACCCTGGATACTTCTGTGTGTCACTCTGAATGGGAGTCTGTTGGATGACTTCCTGGTTTGGTGTAGTTGTTGAGGGGCTTCACCCCGAGTATATTGTATGTCTTGGATTCAATAATAAAAAATAAAAAACATGAGTACGGGGAAAACGCTGGTAGGCTTGACGAGACAAGACGAACTGGCAACAGATCAACAGAGAATACAGGTATAAATGCACCGGGGATAATGGGGAAGCTGGGAGACACCTGGAGGGGGTTGGAGACAAGCACAAAGACAGGTGAAACAGATCAGGGTGTGACACACATCATTGTGATTGTTCTGATTACATGGGGATAGTTTCATTCATATGTTAAATGGTTGCTTTGCATCAAACTAAAGACTCCACCACTCTATACCTGCTGATCCTACAGATGTAGGATCTTCATTTGATCACTGTTTTGTTGCTGAGAATTTATTTTCCTGCACAGCAAGAAGTGCAAACTTGTAGTGTGAGGTTTAAAAAGGCTTCTAAAAGTATGTAATCTCCACTTTGAAATGTCAGACTCAATTTGCCTTCACGAAAAATGTATCAACCCCTACGAAAATGCCTATTCATTAGAGTCCACATAATAATTTACATTTTGTGTTGATGCAAGATTATTTCCCTGCTGTAGCAAAAAATAGCTCAAAATAAGATCCTACATCTGTATAGTGTTTTCAGTTTTTGGCCAGTCTCATATAGCACTCTTTCCCCAGATTATACCCCAGCAAAAAAGAAAATAGAGCTAAAACTTAGTACAAGTGTCCTATTGGATTCAATTTGGCTTGCAAACGCTTCCTTGAAGTTTAAATCGCTAGATGGCAGTATATCACCATAACACTGATAAGAAGTGACTGGTCAAGAGGAGAGTACGCGCTGCTGCTGCTGTATGAGCTGCCCATTCAAGTTACATTTGTTGAAGATTATAGTATTGTGTCTTCATGCTACTTCTCCACTCTACAACACAATACATCTCAGTATCATTTTTCAAATATGAACTGTAAACTGCTTTCTGTTGCCATGTATTGCCTGTGTTTAATGGCCTATACTACAGCATGACAAGCAGTAATGGTAACATTTCATATTACAACTTAGCTTGGACTTCTCTTAGACACCATTACTATGTCCCTTCAAGGACAGATGACACATAACAGAGATCTACTGTGTATGGCGGTGTGGTTCCCTGTCCTTGAAGGGAAAAACACAAAAAGTACTCTGCCCCAAAACAGTGTGGGACTATATTATTTTGGGGCCTCTTTCAAATGACGTCGCTGGAAGGCAAGAGCTCCATGGGTGAAATGCAAACAACACCACCCTACCAACGCATAACTCATATCTCCAATATGAAAATAGGAATTCAATATAATGAAATCAAAAATGTATGACAAAGCCATAGGGTCTAGTTTAGATTGTGACTCAGAGGAAAATAATACATACAGCTTAGTAGTGACTTCATTGAATTGATTCTTTAATCAATAGACTTCAAAAATGTCCTTTTTTAACTTTTACATTCTGTATTGCTCTTTTTGAAAATTCTCCTGTACATTTGACTAATCAATAGGATAGAATGCTTCCGACCTCCCCCTTCTCTCCCGCTAGCTACACCACATGACCAAAAGTGTATCGTGACCTGCTTGTTAAACATCTAATTCCAAAATCAGGGCATTAATATAGACTTGGTCCCCTCTTTGCTGCTAGAACAGCCTCCACTCTTCTGGAAAAGCTTTCCACTAGATTTTGGAACATTGCTTCCACTTGCTTCCATTCAGCCACAAGAGCATTAGTGAGGTCGGACACTGATGTTGGGCGATTAGGCCTGGCTTGCGGTCAGCATTCTAATTCATCCCAAAGATGTTCGATGGGGTTGGGTTCAAGGCCTCTGTGGAGGCCAGTGAAATTCTTCCACACCGACCTTAACAAACCATTTCTGTATGGACCTCACATTGTCCACAGGGGCATTGTCATGCTGAAACAGTAAAGAGCCTTCCCCAAACGGTTGCCACAAAGTTGGAAGCACAGAATCGTCTAGAATGTCATTGTATGCTGTAGCATTAAGATTTCCCTTCACTGGAACTAAGGGGTGAAGCCCGAACCATGAAAAACAGCCCCAGACCATTATTATTCCTCCTCCACCAAACTTGAAAGTTGGAATTATGCATTCGGGAAGGTAGCGTGTGGCTGAAACAGTCAAATCCACTAATTTGAAGGGATGTCCACATACTTTTGTATAAGTAGTGTACTTTGAGACATCTGAAAAAGGGAGAAGTGTTATACAATACACTTTCACAAAGATGTCCGTTTCCTATCTCAAGAAGACAGTGCAGCGTTGGTCGCTTCATATCAATCCAGTGCTTTGAAAGCAGATTACCTGTGTCTGCCTGATCCTGAAGTGGTGTTACAAAGCCCTTAACCGATCCATTTCTAATAGTGCTCAATAGTGTGGACATTCATCTCTCTTGCTGCCAGATGCACTTTGGTGACTGACAGCACTGGCTTAGCAGCTCCTCTCTTTGTGTTTGGGCCAACCTCTGTTCTCCTCATACACTCCGGTCAAATACCTGGCCAAAAATAGAGACAGATATATCCCATAATTATTTTGTTAAGCCAAACAGTTTCAAGAACATGACAAAGTACTTGGTCACTAAAGGGGACATTCAAGCAGTGTGTATTTTATAATGCAAAAATGCTTTAGGAGTTAATTTTAGTGCTGTATGAACCAGATACCCATGAAGCCTACCAGTCTGTTGGTCCTCCATTAATTGTCATATACTGTATATTGTTGTGACACACCATCAACTATCTTTCCAGCTACAGTACCATTCAAAAGTTGAGACACACCTACTCATTCAAGGGTTTTTCTTAATTTTCACTATTTTCTACATTGTAGAATAATAGTAAAGACATCAACTATGAATTAAAATTTGGAATAATGCAGTACATTTAAAAAAAAAGTGTTAAACAAATCAAAATACATTTTATATTTTACATTCTTCAAAGTAGTCACCCTTTGCCTTCATTATAAATTTGCACAATCTTGGCATTCTCTCAACCAGCTTCAAGAGGAAAGATTTTCCAACCGTCTTGAAGGAGTTCCCACATATGCTGAGCACTTGTTGGCTGCTTTTCCTTCACTCTGCGGTCCAACTCATCCCAAACCATCTCAATTGGGTTGAGGTCGGGTGATTGTGGAGGCCAGGTCATCTGATGCAGCACGCCATCAATCTCTTTCTTGGTCAAATAGCCTTTACACATCCTGGAGGTGTGTTTTGGGTCATTGTCCTGTTGAAAAAACAAATGATAGTCCCACTGAGCGCAAACCAGGTGGGAAGGCGTATCGCTGCAGAATGCTGTAGTAGCCATGCTGGTTAAGTGTGCCTTGAATTCTAAATAAATCACAGACATGGTCACCAGCAAAGCACCCCCACAACATCACACCTCCTCCATGCTTGACGGTGGGAACCCCACCCCGAAGATCATCTGTTCACCTACTCTGCTTCTCACGGCGGTTGGAACCAAAAATCTCACATTTGGACTCATCAGACCAAAGTACAGATTTCCACTGGTCTAATGTCCATTGCTCGTGGTTTTGGGCTCAATCAAGTCTCTTCTTCTTATTGGTGTCCTTTAGTAGTGGTTTCAGCAATTCGACCATGAAGGTCTGATTCTCCTCTGAACATTTGATGTTGAGACCTGTCTGTTACTTGAACTCTGAAGCATTTATTTGGGCTGCAATCTGAGGTGCAGTTAACTCGAATGTATCCTCTGCAGCAGGGGTAACTCTGGGTCTTCAATTCCTGTGGCGGTCCTCATGAGAGTATCACATTTCAGGTAAGACCCAGATGCAGACAATGCGGAAGAAACAAAAGTTTATTACTTGTACAGGCAAAACGACAGGCCAAGGGCAGGCAGAGGTCAGTAATCCAGATAGGGTCCAAAAGGTCCAGAACAGTAGGCAGTCTCAGAGTCAGAGCAGGCAGGGTTCAATAATCCAGTGTGGTGTTGCAAGGTACAGAACGGCAGGCAGGCTCAGGGCAGGCAGAATGGGCAAATCAGGGGAAAACTAGAAAACCGGAACTAGAACAGCCAGGAGCAAGGGGCAAAACGATGGTAGATTTCACAAAACAAAACAAACCTGCAACAGACAAACAGAGAACACAGGTATAAATACACTGGGGAATAACGGGGAAGATTGAAGACACCTGGAGGGGGGTGGAGACAAGCACAAAGACAGATGAAACAGATCAGGGTGTGACAGAGAGCCAGTTTCATCCTAGTGATTGATGTTTTTTGCGACTGCACTTGAAGAAACTTTCAAAGATTTTCCGCATTGACTGACTGAATGACATGTATTAAAGTAATGATGGACTGTCATTTTTCTTTCCTTATTGGAGCTGTTCTTGCAATAATATGGACTTGGTCTTTTACCAAATAGGGCTATCACCCCTAACTTGTCACAACACAAATGATTGGCTCAAACGCATTAAGAAGGAAAGAAATTCCACAAATGAACTTAACAAGGCACACCTGTTAATTTAAATTAATTCCAGGTGCAACCATTTGAAGCTGGTTAGAGAATGTCAAGAGTGTGCAAAGCTGTCATCAAAGCAAAGGGTGGCTACTTTGAAGAATCTCAAATATATTTTGATTTGTTTAACACTTTGTTGGTTACTACATGATTCCACGTGTTATTTCATAGTTTTGATGTCTTCACTAGTATTCTACAATGTAGAAAATAGTAAAAACAAAGAAAAACCCTTGAATGAATTGGTGGATCCAAACTTTTGAATAGTAATGCATATGCCAACTTACAAGGCACATTCTTATAATAATATAATAATAATATATGCCATTTAGCAGACGCTTTTATCCAAAGCGACTTACAGTCATGTGTGCATACATTCTACGTATGGGTGGTCCCGGGGATCGAACCCACTACCCTGGCGTTACAAGTGCCATGCTCTACCAACTGAGTGTTTGAGAAATTGAAAATATGCCCCTGAATTCTAGAACATTTCTAAAAACTTGCTTGAAACCTGTTTCCTTAATTTGTACCAATACCTAAATACTTCCAATTTTTGAAGGTATTTTGCATTTCACTCAACTTACTACGGGCCAGTTCCTGAAGTGTTGTAATATACTATATACCTGAGGTGTAGAAAACATTAGGAACACCTCTTTCCATGAAATAGACTGACCGGGAGAAAGCTATGCTCCCATTCAATTAGTGTAGATGAAGGGGAGGTTACAGGTTAAAGAAGGATTATTAAACATTGAGACAATTGAGACATGTATTGTCTGTGTGCCATTCAGAGGGTGAATGGGCAAGACAAAAGATTTGTGCCTTTGAACTGCAAGGCTGCTTGGTTTTCCACTCTCCGTGTGTATCAAGAATGGTCCACCACCCAAAGGACATCCAGCCAACTTGACACAACTGTGGGAAGCATTGGAGTCAACATGGCCAGCATCTCTGTGGAATGCTTTCGACACCTTGTCGAGTCCCTGCCCTTACGAATTAAGGCTGTTCTGAGGGCAAACGGGAAAGGGGGTGCAAATAAATATTAGGAAGGTGATCCTAATGTTTTGTTCACTCAGTATCCAACCAAGAGCCATCTCATTTCCACATCCTCTTAATTTTCCTTACCATTTTTGGATGTTTTGGCAAAGAGGTTCATGAGGACAAAGAGTGAGGAAGTTGTGCTTTCCAGGCCCTTTTTATTTTTTATTGTCACATAGGAGGGTAGCTGAAAAAGCAAAGTGAGTCATTCCTTTCTCAGACTACTGTGGAATGTTTTATCTGGAACTTGGATGGGTATTTGATCAGAGGAATTCAATATAATGAAATCAAACATGCATGACAAAGGCATAACATTGGTGTCAGTTTAGATTGTGACGGAGGAAAATAATACATACAACCAAAATACATCCAACTACATCCTTATCTATTACGGGTATACAGATTACATTCTCAAACAGGAGCAGAGTTCAGTTTTGTCGTAATTTGTTGATGAAGGGGGCAGACAGCACCTTTTCCCCCCCCTAGTCTATCTAGAACCTAAAATGTTTTTTTCGGGTGTCCCCATAGAACCGTTTGAGGAACCATTTTTGACTCTAGATAGAACTCTAAGGTTCCATGTAGGAGGGTTCTTTGTGGAAACAAAAAGGGTTCTCTCTGGAATCAAAAAGGGTTATCCTAAATCCTTTTTTCTAAGAGCATAGCAACTGGGTTGCCTGAGTTGTTTGGGGTGTGTCTGTGTGCCATGGATTCTCTTAGGGCCCTGCTGGAATGAGCTCAGGAAACACTGAGTCGCTGCCTCAGCCACTGCACTCATGCTCTTGTGAAAGTGTTATAATAAGACATAGCTGAAGAACCAAAACAGGCTGTGTGACTGAACTCTCCACGCGAAGCTGCGTTCAAGGCCAGCTCTATGTGGAGTTGGGAGTCCTGCCAGGTTTCTCTCTGCGACTGAGAAATGGAAACAGAAACACACACACACCCTTTCAGGGAAATACACAGCTTTACACCAGGCACTTTTGAGTTTTGCTTTCATTTCCCCTCATAGTGTTCCTTGCAGCTGACACAGTGTGTGTGTGGGAACAGCTCATATCTCCTCTCTCTGTCTCTCGTGTCGAATGTTGTGATTTCCTTTATAATTACTGCCCCCCCTATCAGGGCATGAAGGGAACAGAGTGGGAGGTAAGTAGGGGGCAGAGGGGGGAGAGCCAGGGCCACACCCCTTTCCTGTCCAGCAGAGGCAGAGTTTTAGGGGAGGTTCATCCTTTAGACAGACTCAGTCAGTTACTCACTCTGAGAGGAACCTCCTGCCTCTTTACACAGAAACCTCCCGCAGGACAGGGAACACTCCGGATCAACTTTTTCCAATCATCATCATCATCAGCACCACCACCACAACCTTCTTGTTCACCATGGCCAGCTCCAAGTCATCGCAGACCACCCGCAACATTGTGATCGCCTGCCTGGCCTTGTGGTCGGTAATCTCCCTCATCATCATTGTGGTGTGGGCCACCTCTCCAGACATGAAGAGTGCCAGCCAGTGCCGAGCTGAACTACAGACCCTGACGGAGAAGCACGAGGGGGCCAGGGTGGTGTACGCCAAGAACAAGGCAGCCCTGGAGGAGATGGTGGAGGAGGGCCATGCCAACCAGACCCGGCAGCTGAGGGAGACAGAGAGGCTCCTGGAGCACCTGGGACAGACCAACGTGTCCCTGGATGACTGTCGGCAGGAAAACGTGAGTGTTTGCATTGCCTCGCTTTGCTTTCCCTCCCCTCCTACTCCCCTCTCTGGTTCCCGCAGGCCTGAGGTTACAACTGACTTGCTCAATCCCTCAAGCTGCCAGTTATCCTCTGCCTCTCTCCTTCTACCCTCTCTGTTGTACCCGATGTGTCATTTTAGATTGATTGGACATCCAAAACTAATCTAAAACAGGCATGGCTATGATTTCATGTTTTTTAAAATACCATTTCCATTTGACTGTTTGTAACAGTTTCAAAACATGTTACTGTATCATCATGCCAAATAATTACTTGTGAAAATAAATGGCAGACCGAAAATCCACATTAGGCCTTTACATAACAACCAGAGGCACAATGGACAGACAGTATCCATTTAATGTGGACAGTTATGCAAATACTCTGCAAATGCAGCAATCAAAATATTAAAAGCAGCTAGTCCTTCCCAGGGAGTGGGTGGGAGGTCAAGATCAACCCTTCCTGGAAGAAGAGGGAATGCAGAAATAGGGCACACCACGTCTGTGTCTGAAATGGCACCCTACTCCCTATATAGTGCTCTACTTTTGACCAGAAGTATGTAGGGAAAATATTGCCATTTCGGCAGCAGTCCATGTTCTTTAAGCACAAAGGTCTTAATCTTTCACCGTTGTCTTTGATGAGATCATTATTTCCACCTATTTTCTTCATAGATACTGTATTAGAGTACATGTGTTCATTGGTGTTGTTTCACATAAAAACGCTGGATGAAAGGAATGTTTTCAGAGGCTGTTCTCATAGCCAAACCTGGTTCTGTCACAAGCCTGCTTTCACTCAGCATTTCAAATATGTGATAGGAGGGACTCCTCGGGATGACTGTGCCAATGTTCACAGAAGTTGTATTAACTAGTTCTGGGAATTCCTGAGGAGTTACTCAATGACCACCACTGTCTTTGTTGCAGGTTATTTTGGGTGGAAACATTACAGTCCTGGAAAAAGAAATCGAGACGCATAAAGAAATCGAGGCAAACCTCACTTCAGAAATCATGCTAAACCAAGGTAGGAAAATTGATGTCACGGTGGGAGGGTATGGGATTTTTGCCTCTGGTATTGGCTACCATGAAAGGAGCACTTTCTCAGCCACGATATTCTTAGCAGCATTTTCCCCTGTAACCATAGAAACCACCCTAGCTACAGTAAATAAATACACATTGGTTGGATATTGCGCCTTCAAAAATGAGTTTACATCATCTAAGGCTGTGATTACAAACGTTGGAAACGGATGACAAATTAGGATTTAAGTGCAAGTTCTAGCAGAGGGAATGTCTTCAATAGCCCTCCCATCTGTTTACCATTCTTTAAAAGCAGTCACACAGGCTACTTCTGCGGTGCCATTAAAAGTATTCATACTCCTTGACTTATTCCACATTTTGTTGTGTTACAGCCTGAATTTAAAATTGATTAAATATATTATGTCTCCACCCAGCTACACACAATACCCCATAATGACAAAGTGAAAACATGAATTTAAAAATGTCTGCAAATGTATTATAAATGAAATACAGAAATATCTCACTTACATGATCCCTGAATCAGTACATGTTAGAATCACATTTGGCAGCAATTACATCTGCGAGTCTTTCTGAGTAAGTTTCTAAGAGCTTTGCACACCTGGATTGTACAATATTTGCACATTATTATTTTTTAATTCTTCAAGCGCTGTCAAGTTGGTTGTTGATTATTGCTAGACAGCCATTTTCAAATCTTGCCATAGATTTTCAAGACGATTTAAGTCAAAACTGTAACTAGGCCACTCAGGAACAACAGCCGATGACAAGCATACCCATAACAGGATGCAGCCACCACTATGCTTGAAAATACAGAGAGTGGTACTCAGTAATGTGTTGTATTGGATTTGCCACAAACATAGCACTCTTTAGCAGGACAAAAAGTTAATTGCTTTGCCACATGTTTTGCAGTATTACTTTAGTGCCTTGTTGCAAACAGGATGCATGTTTTGGAATATTTTTTTTCCGTACAGGCTTCCTTCTTTTCACTCTGTCAATTAGGTTAGTATTGTAGAATAATTACAATGCTGCTGAGCCATCCTCAGTTTCTTGTATCACAGCCATTAAACTCTAAATGTTTCACAGTCCCCCTTGCCCTCATGGTGAAATCCCTGAGTGGTTTGTTTCCGCTCCAGCAACTGAGTTAGGAAGGACGCCTGTATCTTTGTAGTGACTGGGTGTATTGATACACCATCCAAAGTGTAATTAATAACTTCACAATGCTCAAAGGGATATTCAATGTCTGCTTTAAAAAAATGTTTTTAACTCATCTACCAATAGGTTCCTTTCTTTTACGAGGCATTGGAAAACCTCCCTGGTCTTTGTGGTTGAATATGTTTGAAATGCACTGCTCGACTGAGGGACATGACAAATCATTGTATGTGTGGGGTACAGAGACAAGGTAGTCATTCATAAATCATGTCAAACACTATTATTGCACACAGAGTGACATGACTTGTTAAGCACATTTTTACTCCTGAACTTATTCAGGCTTGCCATAACAAAGGGGTTAAATAATTATTGACTCAAAACATTTCAGCTTTGAATTTTTAATTAGTCCAAATTTCAGAAAACATAAATCCACTTTGACATTATAGGTTAATGCGTGTAGGCCAGTGACAGAAACATCTACATTTAATCCATTTTAAATTCAAGCTATAACAACAAAACTCAAGGGGTGTGAGCTAACCGCTAAATGCTGAAAACCCTACAGATAAGAAGTGTATTCCAGAGCTAAGTAAGCAGTAACCAAGGGGCTAGCAAATAAATACAGTAGCTGTGACTTTTTTTTACAGTAGATTTCCTGACTTTGAACAACAGAAGGAAATTATAAGTTCCTGAGTAAAGGCCATATGGAAATTACACATTGTGTGAAAGGGGAGATGCCTGTTCTGATAAATATCAGGCACCCCGCCTTCAACAGGGTCTTAATAAGAAATACGTTTACAACATTTTAGCTGTCTAGGAGAGCCCTGTCAAACAGCATAGCTAGCATCTAATTGCTGCAGTCTTGCCTACATTGGAAAATTAGAAAAACACAGCTAATGTGAGTGAAACCCCTTTGCTGCCAGACAATTCCCAAAATAGTTAAGAGACGTCATGGAGCCATGTACAGTACACCACTCATACTGATAAGCAATCCTAGGGCCAGACATGACCTTATAAGTTAATAAGGCATTATATGAACTAGGGATGTCCTATTTTTGTCTATCAAAGAAGACATCGAAAACTGCCTTAACTACACAAAGTATGCCTTAGCATTAAATGTCACTGTCACTGAATTTCAAAACTTATTGTTGTAAACACAGATTACATGTTTTATTTCTGTCACTCAATGTTCTGATTTAGGCCTTATTATGATTTCAGAGCACATTGAATTACTTCACGAGAACCTGACACAGGCCTCTCACAAGTGGGCGTCCTGTGTGGCTTTGCATTCAGCTGCTGAGAGCCAGCGGATAGCAGCCGAGAGCCAGACCAAGGCCTGCGAGTCCAGCAAGCTGTATTTACAGAAGCAGCTGTAAGTATCAATCCAGTGACACTGAGCTGGTACAGATTTACACCGAGCTGGTATGAATTTACACCTTCAGATTGACTACTGTTATGAATCAGCTAAATAAGCCTGGCTGGTTTACCTTTTATGAGTGTCGATATTGTTTCTTGAACCATGGTTATATTTACAGGCAGAAGTGCAAAAAGGACGGTGGCCATGCCTCCGAGCTACTGGATGACGGCGTTGCCGCACCCCAGACTAGCATTCTTGCCTTGGCCGTGGTCCTCTGCATCAGTCTGCAATTGATAACATGTGAGTGTAATAGCACGGGGTGCTAACTAAGCATCATTATTCAATGCCATGGAAGCTTCTAAGCAGTGTGGAAGATAAATCAAAGATCATAACAAGCATATAATAAATCGTAGTTTGTTTGAGTCGATATTCATAGACACTGTCTGCAACTGTCTATAATCCATATCTCAATGTGATAAAATATTTTAATTACACGTGGTTTCCAGGAACATAATGCATAGCCAGTGGGGTCAGCGAAGACGATTCAAGGGGAACACTGTTCTCCAGGACAATAGGAGGGACCTGGACTTGATATTATATGGATATCACTGCTGTACATCTTTCACTGTTAGGAAACTAATTGGGGAATCGGTCAATGATTATAGTTTCTTTTGTTTCTTTTTCAATTATATTTTAAGAATTGTTAAACAAAAATGGTAAAACTTTGTCCTGGACAAAAGGGTTATACTTATTTGTTGCTTTTGAATGGTTTTCAGCTGCATTTACCACTCTCACATTTATATATGTTGGCTTATTTTATTGTTGAACCGTACCCTTACCTAGGCTACAATTGAATTGAATACATAGGGTTTTAATGCCCATTTTCTGGGATATTTCAAGAAAGCACACTTTCGTTTAGGTTAAAGGTCTCTGTATTTATTTGTGTGTAAATGTTTGAATGTACTTTATAAGTACTGTCTGGTCGTCTCTTGTTTGTCCTGTCTTGACTTCTCCCCCCCCCCCCCACACATTTTTTAAAATTCTTACGCCGCTAGTTCTTTCCTACTTTTTGGTTGTAGATTACCTTCTTCCCTATAATAAACAGCTTTATGTACATGGGATGGTGAGATGGGGAGGGTTAAGAGGTGGAGGAGATGCGCGACGGGATTGGGTATCAAGAAGACACTAGCTAGATAATATTTTGTGCCTGGTGTACTGGTTTTTTATATATTTCATATATGATTAATTTGCACCATGTATTAAATTACAAACAAAAGTTGTCCTGGAGGGGGAATTCATAAAATAAAGTCTGTCCAATTATTTTGGAGCTGGCCATTCATTTGTCACTTTAATTTCTAAACTCTTCTACCAATATTTTAAATGAGAAAAATAAGAACATACCAGTAGTTGTTGTTGTATTATGAATGTTCTTCTCAACAACGACCTGTTGAATGTAGTGGAAAGGAGAGGGGTTCACAGTGAGCTGGGAATGATAATGTGAGCAGCCAAGCCTAGGTTGGGAATTTGGTCATGACACCAGAATGAACCTACACTGGCTACAAGTACTAGAGATGATCTGTGATGACTGTTCACCATGGCCAGAATAATGCATTTGGGCCACCTACCCCCAAGGGACCTCCAGCCCCCCAAAAAACAACAACAAAAACATTGTCAGAAAATAAATGCAGTTTTATAATGCCATTCTACACTTTTTGTCATGAGGCTGAGAGCAAATGTTGCCGTTTTAAAGCAAATTTCCTGCAATTCTACACATTTTGGGTTGGGCCAGAGCCAGAAAACATGTGGGCAAAGCGACGTTTAGAAAATTTGTCATTGAACATAGAGCAGCAGAAGAATTCAGTTTGAGTTGTCAGGCAAATTAAATTTACACCTTCGATTGACTACTGTTATGAATCAGCTAAACACACATTTCCTGCTGTTTTAAAGCAAATTTCCTGCAATTTGCCATTGCTTATGACGTGTTCATATGCTATCACGGGGGCCCCCTGGAGGTGGGCCCCCAACCAAAGGGTGTTGGCACCCTTTGCAGGACACTGTCCCCCCAACCAAAGGGTGTTGGCACCCTTTGCAGGACACTGTCCCCATCATAACTGCCCTGGCCTGCGACCATATAAATTACTAGTCTAGGGCTTTGGAATGTCCTGTATCAGAGCAAGGAGTGCCCCCTACAGGCCCTCACACAAGGGGGTCTGGTAGCAGCCAGAGGCCTACTGTACTGTCTGGAAAGATGCATCGACAAATGTATGCTAATGCAGGCTTGCCCTGACAGCGCACACTTTGTTGAAATATACCCCTCTCGCTAAACATGCAGCCTGGAAATATTATATTAGCCCCACAGTCGGTGATTGTAGTGGCAATAGTAAAACTAGGTTGTGACTAGATTGACTACAGCTACGGACGGAAGTGATGCATAAATAGCCGAAATGTAAAAAATGTTTCGTTGTTTCTGGGTGATTTTTTTGCATTTTAACTAACCCTAACCCCTTTCCTAACCGTGACCTAATTGTCACAACCTGCTATGCTATTTATGCTAACCTGCTGTGTAGGGTGACACGAAGCCTAGCGGTTTAGAGCGTTGGGCCAGTATCCGAAAGGTCGCCTGAATGGACTAAGGTGAAAAATGTTCCCACGAGCAAGGCACTTCGCCCTAATTGCTCCAGTAAATCACTCTGGATAAGAGTGTCTGCTAAAAGGTGCACGTGTAAATTCTCCGAACCTGCTACGAAAAGTAAATTCTGGATACGCCATGTAATTCTTATCGTATTATGGTTTGATTAACACACTGTACCTACCGGTAGCCTGCTTCTTCCCCAAAGCAAGTCTGCTTGCGTGTGCGCAGCGCCTGACGCAGCGTATGACGCGGCTGGCCAGGAGACGAGAGTTGAATATGGGGGGAACTTTATGTTATGCATGTGGTAAAGTTTCATTCGGGACTATCCCTGATAGTAGCTAGCTAACGTTAGTACTGTAGCAACTAGCTACAGTACTCTTCTAATTTCTACAAAATTGTAGCCTAGCTGATCTGGTCATTGGATAAACTCATTCTTGTCACACCTCAATCATCTGAGTGAGTAAATATACTGCAAAATCGTTTTGCGTGGGTTGGCAGGGGATATTCATTGTTTTTTGTTGCTCATAATGACGACGACAGTAGCTGGCTGGCCCACTGCAAATTCGAAAGTGGTTAGGATTTGTTTTGATACGAAGGAACAGTAAACCCATCAACTACAGTTACTTAAGGAACATTTAGGAAATAGTAGCAGGACTTTTGTTTTTTTGGTTCAAGCTATCAAATATCAGCCAGTAATATTTTTGAAACGTCATAGCTAGACGATAGCCTCCAAGCCATACCAATAACAACGATAATATTCATTCTTAATTCTATGCTCACTACATTGAGATTGTCGCCCTGCAGATTCTGGCTAGCTAGCTAGTTACATGGAAGCATCTGAATATCTCCTATGCAAGTGGAAAGGCCACCACTGGCCAGCTAAGGTAAGGCAAAGACATTACCAGGCTAACATCATTTGGATACGTGCACATACACAAATGACCACACATCCCTGTCAGTATCAGATGGAATCTGTACACATGTTCTCAAAAGCTCTCTAGTACAGTATTTTGGAGGGAAGGGGTGCAGTATTTAGCATCCGTTTCACATACAGCTATTGTTTCACTTGTACAAGGTTTTGAGAAGAGTGTGCAATTCCAAGAGGAAGAATGATATGGAAGTGGAAATGTTGGGAGAAGGTCACAGGTAGGCACCTCTTGTTATTGACAAACTCAGTACACTTCTCTTGCTCTGACCTGGATACATTCATCAATAACCATTAGATGAGTGTGTATTTTGTTTTGCAGAGTGTGGGTGCAGCAGAAGGAAACGCAAGCCCTGACCCAAGAATGCATCGAGAGCATCTCTGGACATCTGAGTAAGTCCCACAACACTTCTCTGTCAACATACAGTACCTTCATTTATTAACCAGTGCCAGTCAATTCTTCCTCCTAACCACAAGTTATCTTATGTCACATGACTAGAGACAATGGAAGTGGCTCTGTTCGTGTACAATGAGCCTCATTTCCTTTTGAGATATGCAGAGTTTTACACCTTTATACTGTCCAACTTCATCTCCCATATCACCGATGAGCCATCTGAAGCAGGGATTATTTCCTTGTAGCTGCCTAGGCCTTTGTGTGTTGGTGTTTCTCTAGTCAACATTCGGTTCCATTTCAGTTTGTCCCGTAGAGATCATAAACATTTTGTAATTATAAACCTGGCTCACTTTCAGCAGTTGTCAAGACATTTACATAATTTAATTCCGATACCATTTCAGATTAGGGAGTGACTTCCCGTAAGTAGGCCTTTGAGTTAGTGAGTACTTGTAGGACAAAGTGTTGTACAGTTGAGTCGAATCCACATTTGCATACTTGATATGTTACTCAACTTACTGCCATACTTGGTGATACTGAAACAATGAAGACCTGACCAGTAATAATGAAATTATTTAATTTGTCACGCAGACTAGTTATTTGGCATGATTGATCATCTAGTGTAAAGGGCAGATATTTTGGACATCATGGGATCAGATAAGAGTAAAGATGCTAACATATGAGATTATACATGTCAACTACAATGCCTTGTTTGCTATTATATGATTGTTGGTTACAATATGATCATGTGTGCTTGCATACAATGTCACTTAAATCTCCCACATCACTCTTATCCCAAACTCGTGAAGACGGAACAACAATAGTATCTTTCATCCTCGCGCAGGTGAACATGCTTCCAAAAGGAGGGACCCAATAAGAGAATTGAAATACCGGAGAGCACTGCGCTTGGCATTGGATATGTTCCCCTCAGGAGAGACGAGCAGCACTCTGGTGTTAGGAGACCCCAGAACATCCGAAAAGGGAAGAGACCAACAGTTGCCATCGGCGCCTGAAGAGCAAGAAACGAGAGCAAGACGCGTCATCCGAGCAAATGTGAGCAAAAGTGATACAGAAGCAGACCAGGAAAGAACAAAACTTAGAGACATTAGTAGTAGTAGATACTGAAGAGCGCTCAAATGAGGTCCTCACAAGCCCTTAAGATTAGAAGGAAGTGTTGCAATAGTCAGAGATGGCGGACCCAGCAAGCCCAGTGGTCCAGCTTGTGGAATTCTAGGAATTTGAGTGAGAATGAGGATACCAGTCCACCAAAGCAGGCCAGACAGAGGCCAATTCTCAATACATCACCAGAGAACACTTCATGACATTCCAGTCACAAGTTATGGGATGCCTATGAGACACCTAAGCAAAGGGCAGCCAAGTTCAGACTTATGTATAGGCACGCTGAGACACAGGTACTTCTGTGCTGCAAACTTGACACTAGACACAAATGTCACACAGACAATTTTAATTCACGAGAACTAGGTCAGTCACCACTGCAACTGTTTCAATGCTTTAATATGGCTCTCCACTACTTTTGACGCCAGTTGAGTTAATAATGCCATCATAACAATCATGCCATGATGTTGCTAATGTCCCCACAGGAGCCTCAGTCTGAGGAAAACAACGATTGTGCCTCTCATAAAACAAGTCCGGGTGCAGCTCAAGAGAATGTCACTGTTCACAGTAAGCCAAATAGGTTCAAATTGCATACAGTGCATTCGGAAAGTATTCAGACCCCTTGACTTTTAGCGCGCCGGAGGGGATAACTGCCGTTTTACGGGCTCCTAACCACCTGTGGTATTTTGTGTTTTTTCACATTGTTTGTAACTTATTTTGTTCATAATGTTGGTGCTACCGTCTCTTACGCGGTACCGGTACCCCCTGTATATAGCCTCGTTAGTTATTTTATTATTAATTTAGTAAATATTTTCTTATTAATTTAGTAAATATTTTCTTAACTCTTTTTCTTGAAGTTCATTGTTGGTTAAGGGCTTGTATAAGTAAGCATTTCACGTTAAGGTCTACACCTGTTGTATTCGGCGCACGGGACAAATAAAATGTGTTCCACGTTTTGTTACGTTACAGCCTTATTCTAAAATGTTTAAATTTGTTTTCCCCCCTCATCAAGCTACACACAATACCCCATAATGTCAAAGCAAAAACAAATTTTTACAAATTAAACAAATATAAAAAATAGATCACATTTACATAATTATTCAGACCCTTTACTCAGTACTTTGTATGACGCCAGAAGCATGGCACACCTGTATTTGGGGACTTTCATTATTCGCTGCAGATCCTCTCAAGCTCTGTCGGGTTGGATGGGGAGCATTGGTTTGAGGCTATTTTAAGGTCTCTCCAGAGATGTTTGATCAGGTTTAAGTCTGGGCTCTGGCTGGGCCACTCAAGGACTTGTCCCGAAGCCACTCCTGCATTGTCTTGGCTGTGTGCTTAGGGTCGTTGTTTTGTTGGAAGGTGAACCTTTGCCCAGTCTCAAGTCCTGAGCGTTCTGGAGCAGGTCACTGCCACTGAAAATACATCCCCACAGCATGATGCTTCCACCACTATGCTTCACCGTAGGGATGGTGCCAGTTTTCCTCCAGACGTGATGCTTGGCAATCAGGCCAAAGAGTTCAATCTTGGTTTCATCAGACCAGATAATCTTCTTTCTCATAGTCTGAGAGTCCTTTAGGTGCCCTTTAACAAACTGTGATTCCAAACTTCCTCCATTTAAGAATGATGAGGCCACTGCGTTCTTGGGGACCTTCAATGCTGCAATTATGTTTTTGATACCCTTTCACAGATCTGTGCCTCGACACAATCCAGTCTCAGAGCTCTACGGACAATTCCTTCGACCTCATGGCTTGGTTTTTGCTCTGACATGCACTGTCAACTGTGGGACCTTATATATAGACCGGTGTGTGCCAAATCCTGTTCAATCAATAGGATTTACCACAGGGGGACTCTAATCACGTTGTAGAAACATCTCAAGGATGATCAATGGAAACAGGATGCACCTGAGATCAATTTCGAGTCTCATAGCAAAGGTTCTGAATACCTATGTAAATACGTAAAACACATTTGCTACACTTTCCGAAAAACCTGTTTTCACTTTGTCATTATGGGGTATTGTGTGTAAATTAATGAGGGAAAAATGTATTTGATCCATTTTAGAATAAGGCTGTAACGTAACAAAATGTGGAAAAAGTCAAGGGGTCTGAATAATTTCCGAATGCACTGTATGCCATTCAATGTAAGCAGGAACACTTTAATATTCCATTTGAAGAAAAAAAAACATTTGCTACACTTTTCGAAAAACCTGTTTTCACTTTGTCATTATGGGGTATTGTGTGTAAATTAATGAGGGAAAAATGTATTTGATCCATTTTAGAATAAGGCTGTAACGTAACAAAATGTGGAAAAAGTCAAGGGGTCTGAATAATTTCCGAATGCACTGTATGCCATTCAATGTAAGCAGGAACACTTTAATATTCCATTTGAAGATTGTAGATTGTAATAAGTTGGTACGTGTGAAATTTGTGTCACTGCATAGGTGTGGCCGATGTGTCAAGTGATTTGAGCCTTACTCCACCTTCTTCATCCCCACTGCAACCGCTCCAAGTGTCCTTCGACGAACAGGAGGACAGTAGTCTGGAGGATGATGACCTACCCAGTTTCACTTCACCAAAGAGTAAGCTAGTTTTACACTGCTCTCTAAACTGCATGTCTCACATGAAGTCTATATGACATTGTTTCATTGGTTTACTTTGTTATGAAAGATTGGATGATTTTCTTTTTGTGCCACCCCCCCCCCAGAAACCCTATCCATCACAAAGGGAGCTTGTGTCTGGTGTAAATATCGACGTTGCCCCTTCTGGCCTGCTATGGTAATTTTCATTAGTCCAATTGATTTTCACTCCTACTCATTCCTAGTATGCTTTCTTCTATCATTAGTGATTTGGAATGGGACTGGACTTACACTTGCATGTATGACATGTTTGCTTCTCATGTCATCGTCAGATCATGTATGTTTCCCGCAAAGAGAAGAAAGCCAGCGTCGTGTTCATCGACACATTTCTTTTCACACAGAAGAGGAAGAGGTGAGCATCTTCAATAATACTGATAATGATTGTAGATATCAAAGTGTAGATGTTTTCAAACATAATTTATGCTGGGAAGCTGTTTTCATGTGCTGTTATTAGCTGTAACAAGTGATCTCTATGTAAACAAGACGAATATGTATGTTTATGGCTGTAACCTGACGGAATTTGGTCTTTACGAAAGAAGGTAGGAAGGAAACATGAATCATTCGCATAGTTCTGCCCTACTGTGGCTCCAAGGTTAGTCACATATTTATTTAGTGACACTACTTTGAAGGATGAATAAAACATTTTATTTTACCCTTCTTTAGCGTCAAGGTCTCCTTAAAGAATATCAAGCCCTTTGACTGTGAGGAGTCAAATGAGTTGGTGGTGAGATTTTTCTTTACTTGCACTTAAAGTATATGATAAATATTATGTCATTAATGTGCCATGGTTGACTTCCAAATATTGACATGTAGATCCTGTTTTCCATTCAACCTTTTTATGCAAGTGAAGTACATGTTAGGTAATAATGGCACGACAGTCCTGATAGAAGCATCTAGCTATCCAAATGTCGACAAAATCAAACATGCTAGACAAGGTGATCTTTTCATGCCTGTAAATTGTATTATGCGAGAAATATTGAGATAATAACCATCATAAATGTAAATGTAAATGTAAACGTGGAGTCACGCGATGACGGGTCTTCCTCCCACTATGAGTCGGGAAAGCATGTAGTTTATTAGGCTACAGATGGCATCCCCAGCCGCGCCCTCAGAGCATGCGTAGACCAGCTGGCTGGTGTGTTTACGGACATATTCAATCAATCCCTATCCCAGTCTGCTGTTCCCACATGCTTCAAGAGGGCCACCATTGTTCCTGTTCCCAAGAAAGCTAAGGTAACTGAGCTAAACGACTACCACCCCGTAGCACTCACTTCCGTCATCATGAAGTGCTTTGAGAGACTAGTCAAGGACCATATCACCTCCACCCTACCTGACACCCTAGACCCACTCCAATTTGCTTACCGCCCAAATAGGTCCACAGACGATGCAATCTCAACCACACTGCACACTCCTCTAACCCATCTGGACAAGAGGAATACCTATGTGAGAATGCTGTTCATCGACTACAGCTCGGCATTTAACACCATAGTGCCCTCCAAGCTCGTCATCAAGCTCGAGACCCTGGGTCTCGACCCCGCCCTGTGCAACTGGGTACTGGACTTCCTGACGGGCCACCCCCAGGTGGTGAGGGTAGGTAACAACATCTCCACCCCGCTGATCCTCAACACTGGGACCCCACAAGGGTGCGTTCTGAGCCCTCTCCTGTACTCCCTGTTCATCCACGACTGCGTGGCCACGCACGCCTCCAACTCAATCATCAAGTTTGCGGACGACACAACAGTGGTAGGCTTGATTACCAACAACGACGAGACGGCCTACAGGGAGGAGGTGAGGGCCCTCGGAGTGTGGTGTCAGGAAAATAACCTCATACTCAACGTCAACAAAACTAAGGAGGTGATTGTGGACTTCAGGAAACAGCAGAGGGAACACCCCCCTATCCACATCGATGTAACAGTAGTGGAGAGGGTAGTAAGTTTTAAATTCCTCGGCGTACACATCACAGACAAACTGAATTGGTCCACCCACACAGACAGCATCGTGAAGAAGGCGCAGCAGCGCCTCTTCAACCTCAGGAGGCTGAAGAAATTTGGCTTGTCACCAAAAGCACTCACAAACTTCTACAGATGCACAATTGAGAGCATCCTGTCGGGCTGTATCACCGCCTGGTACGGCAACTGCTCTGCCCACAACCGTAAGGCTCTCCAGAGGGTAGTGAGGTCTGCACAACGCATCACCGGAGGCAAACTACCTGCCCTCCAGAACACCTACACCACCCGATGTCACAGGATGGCCATAAAGATCATCAAGGACAACAACCACCCGAGCCACTGCCTGTTCACCCCGCTATCATCCAGAAGGCGAGGTCAGTACAGGTGCATCAAAGCTGGGACCGAGAGACTGAAAAACAGCTTCTATCTCAAGGCCATCAGACTGTTAAACAGCCACCACTAACATTGAGTGGCTGCTGCCAACACACTGACTCAACTCCAGCCACTTTAATAATGGGAATTGATGGGAAATGATGTAAAATATATCACTAGCCATTTTAAACAATGCTACCTAATATAATGTTTACATACCCTACATTATTCATCGTATATGTATATACTGTACTCTATATCATCTACTGCATCTTTATGTAATACATGTATCACTAGCCACTTTAAACTATGCCACTTTGTTTACATACTCATCTCATATGTGTATATACTGAACTCGATACCATCTACTGCATCTTGCCTATGCCGCTCTGTACCATCACTCATTCATATCTTTATGTACATATTCTTTATCCCTTTACACTTGTGTGTATAAGGTAGTAGTTTTGGAATTGTTACCTAGATTACTCGTTGGTTATTACTGCATTGTCGGAACTAGAAGCACAAGTATTTCGCTACACTCGCATAAACATCTGCTAACCATGTGTATGTGACAAATAAAATTTGATTTGAAATAAATCACAGGGTGATGACCGTGCACCTTGATGAGCTTGATGCTCCTTTCCAATAAATGTTTAGTATCTTATTCTGATGACATGATAATCGATGCATGTCTGTCGTTTGACAAATACAAATAATATCGCTGTATTGTCCAAAATAATCCTGTTATGTAGGCTATGCCTGCACTGTATCTGCGAGCTGTTGGCTAGGGAGCATGTGCCAAGACCAGAGTGGGTACATTCGCTATATAACGCAAAAAAAATTGTGACAACCATCAGTAGAGTTGAAAATGTGATGGAAACCCAAAGTTATTTTTATGTGCGCTATGTCATCACTCACTGCCTTTTTATCTGCAACAAGTCATTTTGAGGGAAACACATCTCTGGTGGGAAAATGCCCATATTGGTTTTCTGCAGATTTGAGATTATTTACATGAAAATCAGTCACTAATTGGATGGAAACCTAGCTATTGAAATTGCTTTGTATTTACTTACTGTCTATATGTTACTTCAGTTTTGTATGTATGGAGAATGTGAGGTGAAATGTGGGTATCTCTCACAGGACAAAGCCAAGGAGATATATGGTACTGCCATCCACTATTGCCTGAAGCTTATTGGGGACTATAGAATTCGCCTTGGTAAGAGAACCTTCAAACATAGGAGGTTAGGATTTGACTCTGTCCAATGTCTTCAGTTGGATATGCAGTACACAATGTTCTGTAGCTAGTGTTTCAATCAATTAAGGTTCTAAGCCTGCATATAATTGAATGACCAGTGAATCAAATGTTTATGCATTTGTTCCCCCAGGTTGTGGTTCATTTTCCGGTTCCCTCGTTGAGTATGTTGCTGATGACATCAGTAAGTTTTGAAATGGCCTGTGTTCAAAGTCATTTTTTGTACCTATTTCATTGCTATTTAATGCAAATTCCTAGGTACAAGCAAGCAAGTCAGGTGCTTCCACAGACTGGCAGGAACAACTATCAAAACAAACCATGTGCCAAGGAGGCGATAGTAGAATGAGAATATCGAGCAACATTTCTTGACAGGAACCTCCATACTCTGGTTGATAACAATGAGGCATTCTTCTCTATGAACCATTATGAAAGTTTAACACTTTTGTTTAACATTGTCAGATTGTCAGCGTATAATAATTATTGCCAATTCCATTGTATTACTCCTATTTGTGCTCCTGCCCGCCAGGCATCCCTATGAGAAAGCTGTACCTTCTCGGCCCATCTGACAGTTATCTGGCCTCGCCAAGTCAAGACGTGGAGGACCAGAGAAATTACCAGGGGACTCCGGAAGACCATGCGACCACCAAGGGCAGTGAACAGGAGCCACAGGTCTCCAAGAGACTGCTACCTGACCGCGCCAAGGCTGCACGGGACCGGGCCAATGACAAACTACTGCAGTTCATCGTCGATAAAAGAGGCGTGGAAAGGCACTTGCAGGTCAGAGAGTTAGTAAGCTGAGGGAAGAAGAGAGTAAAACAGCTTATCCCTGGGCAATGGTTAGGCATCTTTTCTTCTCTTTTCTCCATATCATAGGCTATTATCAGCGGTCAGGTGGTGTCCAAGTGGCTGAAAGCCTTCCGCAAGGCCAGTGGTCAAGCAGTGGACCCCTACTTTGAGACGGACCAGCAGGTGGAGCAGGTTTTCACTTATCTCAGGAGCGTCATGGAGGAAGCCTTGCCAAGTCTGCCAGAGATAGATCAGATCCGCTTCATCCTTGAAGTGCTCTTACCAGAGGTGACTCAATGTCTTGAGTGTTTTTGCGGATTGGTCCTAGATTTGTAAATGCTCAAATGGCATGACAACAATTGTGAGAGTTAGCTATTACAGTGAAGCGCATTCAAATGCGACCAGGCTAGTGTTCTTGCAGTAGTATGCAAATACAGAACTATATGTTATTCAATTGTGTTTTTGTGTCCTATGCTCTCCAACTGTCCTTTCTTTTATTCCATCTCAAAGTTTGACATTTTCAGGCTGTCATTCATGGAATCTCGGAGGTCGATGACATATCCCTGGTTAAGGCTGAAGAGAAATACTCACAAGGGCCTGGCATCAGTAATAGGTGAGAGGTTGACACTGTATTTGTCTGTTATTTTTTGTGATTTCATGGACTGTAGCTTGTTTTTATTTTGCTGATAGTATTTCCTTTTAATCATTTCAGAGAGCGAGAGGAGTTTGACCTTATGATTGTGCAGCAGATGAAGAGAAAGCACTGCAGAAACGATAAAGAATAAGAAGGGTTGTGTGTTCTGTTTCGGGTTTTCATTGGCTAATGCCACTAGTGTTTATATTGTTCATAGGTTATGTGTTTATAGGTTACATACTCTTTATTTTTCAATACAATCATTTGTATACTGAACAAAAATATAAACACAATATGCCACAATTTCAAAGATTTTACTGAGTTACAGTTCCTATAAGGAAATCGGTCAATTGAGATAAATTAATTAGGCCCTAATCTATCGATTTCACATGACTGGGAATATAGATATGTATTTGTTGGCCACAGATACCTTTATAAAAATGGTAGGGGCGTGGATCAGTATCTAGTGTGACCACCATTTGCCTCAAGCAGCGTGACACATCTTCACATAAAGTTGATCAGGCTGTTGATTGTGGTCTGTGGAACTCTTTTTCAATGGCTGTGTGAAGTTGCTGAATATTGTCGGAAGCTGGAACACGCTTATCCCAAACATACTCAATTTCTGGTGAGTATGCAGGCCATGGAAGAACTGGGACATTTTCCAGGAATGGTGTACAGATCCTTGCGACATGAGGCCTGTACATTATTATGCTGAAACATGAGGTGATGGCGGCAGATGAATGGCATGACAATGGGCCTCAGGATTTTGTCACAGTGTCACAGTGTATCTGTGCATTCAAATTGCCATTGATGAAATGCAATTATGTTCGTTGTCCATAGCTTATGCCTGCTCATACCATAACCCCACCACTACCATGGAACACTAAATTCACACGTTGGCATCCAAACCACTCACCTACATGACGCCATACACGTGTGCTGCGGTTGTGATGCAGTTAATGGTAGAGAGATTAACATTCAATTCTCTAATTTCAGCTCATGAAACATGGGACCAACACTTTACATGTTGCATTTATATGTTTTTGCAGTGTACATTGCTGTAGCTATAACGGTACTGGTTTGTTTATTTTCCATGGCTTCCCCCCCCAACAATTATTTTCTGGAGCTACAGTTGAATGGAATCCACAATTGCATACTCGGTATGTTACTCAACTTCCTTCCATAATTGGTGATACAGATTCAAGTGAGGAGCTCTTGAAAAAGCAAAATTCCAGTTAAAGTGAAATTAGGTCATTTGTCACGCGGTCTAGTTATTTGGCATGATTGATCATCTTGTGTGATGGGCAGAGATACATGTAAGTCGCTCTGGATAAGAGCGTCTGCTAAATGACTTAAATGTAAATGTAATGTACAAATTGAAATAGCTACAACGGTGGTGGTTTGTTTGTTTTCGATGTATTTTCCTTTACAGTTATTTTATTGAACTTGTTGCTATTATTCTGGGTGAGGTATGTTTGTATCGACAAAGCGGATCTCAGGATGAAAGCAATAAAATTACGTTGTTTTTACACATGTTTGCTGCATATATTCTCTGTTGCCAAGACGACCGTGATTGGGAGTCCCATATAGCGGCGCACAATTGGTGCGAGTTAGGTTTTGGCCGGTGTTTGGTTACAGAATTCGTGAGGGTTTGGCCGGTGTAGGCCGTCATTGTAAATAACAATTTGTTCTTAACTAACATGCCTAGTTTAAGGTAAAAGATATAAACCTACATAACCCAGAGTCCATACCGTCAATCAGGAAATGACGTGTATGCGCATGCGTTGAGTTCCTTTACTTCCAAAACAACGCGTGCTGTTCAAAGATGTCCGCGCCTATGGAAATAGTTCTGAGTGCCGATTCGGCTGGACAGCTATGGAACTGTGCCGTTTTGGAACTCCATTCGGGCACAAATCTCTTGGCCTATCGAGGTGGCAATACTTCTTCGAGGTCACTCACAGTTTTGAATGGAGAGTACATCCTCGGAGCCCAACTCGGGAAAAACTTCATCAACGTGTGGGAAATCCAGAGAAAGGTAAAGGTAGCTAGGTAACGTTGGCTAGCTTGCTAGGGGCGCGAGCGCTGTTCATAGTTCTCTGGAGATAATGCTCTGAAAGGTCTCTGGACATAGCTAGCTAACGTTACATATGGCTAGCTTGTTTGTATGTCTGTCCGGTTAGTTTAGCAAGGTGGCTAAGGTTATTCATTGTGAAACGTGTTTTCTGTCGTTGGCTAGATACGGATAGAAGATGGGCCTAACTATTACACATGGGATGAATGCACGATTTTTTTAAACGAAGGACACATGGAGTTTCACTTAATCAGTGATAGAGATGACCAGTTGTGATGTTCAATTCTAGTCCTGAATCACAAGGTATACAGGCCTTTGGCTTTGTTCTAGTCCAGCACTAACACACCTCATTCATCTAATCAACAGTTTATCAGGTGCATTAGGACTGGACTAGAACATTATTCTGCACACCATGGGGGTCTCCGGGCTTGAATAATATTGGGGCAGTGATGGTACACACCATAGTACTATAATGACAATACAGTTGACTGTCAAAATAAAGGAAACACTTGAGTAAATGATTGCTACAAAGTACATTGAAAACTGGTGCTTCAACACAGGTCTTGCTCCTGGGTTAATTAAGCAATTAACATCTCATCATTAGGGTGATGTATAAAACATGCATAGCTGCCCATTATTTTGTCTACCATGGCTAGAATAAGATATGTGACTTTGAAAGAGGGGTCTCAAAGAAGCATAGGGGGTTTAAAGGCTGTATGTGTCAATCACCAGGTCTCAACCCAACTGAACACCTATGGGAGATTCTGTAGTAGCACCTGAGACAGCTTGTGAAACTGTTGTGGTGAATATAAGACCCAATTTAAGTTGTTTCCTTTATTTTGACAGACACCTGTACATTCATGGTGTGGAATGATGTGTACATTACTTTTTATGTGAACTATATTGTTCCAGTGGGTGAACAAGATGTGGGGGTCATATTAAAATGCTGACATTAGTTTTATCTGTAGAATGAAGCAAACATGTTTTTGTGGCAGTAGTCTCAAAGGTTGCCTGAATTAATGAATATCTATAGAATTAGATGCAAATACTGGCATTGGCTACAAAGGTAATAGAACTAAATATCCCATTCCGATGTAGGCTGACACGCATCAAACATGTACATATTTTTTATTTCAGGATCAGCTGCAGCAGAAAATTGTGTGCCCTGGGATTGTGACATGCTTGACTGCATCCCCCAATGGCCTGTACTTGGTGGCAGGCATTGCTGATGCCATCTACTTATGGGAGGTGAGACAGATATGTGACCGGCCGCCTCGATCCGGTCTTATGTAGCAGCATTTGAAATTGTGTTTTTTACATTGGATAAAAGTAGAGACTAAGCTAGAAAGTGGTATATCATACACTGCAGTTGAATAACAATTTAAGTAATTCTGCTTTAAAGTTGATAAACTTGTAACTCCACTTTTGAGAAAATGGCCCATGAATGTTTTGGTACACTTACTGGAGAGCTCTTTGTTGTCTACACCCATTCAGCATCATTCACACCCTCTTAAGCCTTAGCCCCACCCATCTCTTTATGGATTCACATGAGGTAATTTGCTAAACAGAGTGATTACTAAACAGCCAAAGACTTCAAGACTAAAAGTGGTGACAGTAGTAGCCTACAATAAGGAAAAACACCAACTAAAAATACACTTGATCTAGTCCTTGGTCTATATCCTAATCTGATTTTTGTGCAGGTCATATTCTTCACGTTACCGTCTCTGGTAAACACACACTATATAAAATAAAAAGTTGAGTTGTCACATTCACAGGATACAGAAGGTGTACACAGTACAGTGAAATGGTAACTTTCATAGTAGCAATATCAAAAACGGATAGTGTCCAGATAGAAATATTTTATAATTATTAGATGGCGCTTACCTGACACGCTTGTCTAAATTGATGGATCATGTAAAGGAAATGCTATAACCCCAAGCCACATTTCGTTAATGGATGGGTCACTATTGTCTAGACATGTGCACATGTTCATGAAATACTATAGATGTCCATAATCATCCCAAGACACACTTGGCTAACTTGATGGGTCATGTAATCATCTGTTGAAGTGTTTTTAGACATGCAGTCTTTTTCAATTTTGTTTAGACATGCACTAGTAGCTAGCTAGCTAAACAATGAACCAGCATAATCCCAACTCCTTCTACTACTACCAACCAATACAAACATTGTCATAGCTGTAGTGTGAGTCTGCAGGTAGCTAAAGCTAACCAACCAGGTTCAATGTTTGCTAACATTAGGCTATAACAAAATCTGATTTGAATAATATTACTACACAGATCATACACGTAACGTTAGCTAGCTAGCGAGTCAGCAAGCTAATGTTCGCTAGCTAGCGAACAGTCCGCTTTAACCTGCAATGAAAACGACTTTCTGAAAAAAACGTATATATCTGAAAATGTAGCTAGACTCCTACCCGTATAAATGGATGAATGCTTCACAGCAGACTGAACTGTTTAATTCCGTTTTGATTGTAGCTACATCTTGTTTGGCCAGTGTTTTGTCAAGTCACTCTGGTTCACACTGACAGTGGTGTGTGCAGAAAGTAGAAAATCACTTTTTCCAACTGATCTCTCAATAGTGCTACTATTGAACTACTTTATATCCTCACCATAGACTGTTTTTTTAATGAGATATGAGGAGATTACTCCCATGAATTGTAATTTTATTCACATATTTAGTGACTGTAAATCCTTAATTTGCTGTTTGATTTCCTCAACATCTGTGTTTGACGGATCAATAAACACAAGTTATAGCTTAGGTTTTTTTCAGCTTTCCAAATTGAAAGTGGGGTTTCTCATTATCTATCATTTGATTGTAACAGCATGACTCTCATAAGGCGATACTCCATTGGTCAGTGAAATAGATGTTCATACAGTGATAAAATTAACTTCTCTCTCGGCTAAGTGGCATTTGATATTAATGAAATTGTCATTCTAGGTTTCCTCTGGGAATTTGCTGGCCATCTTGAACCGCCATTACCAAGACCTGACCTGCCTACGCTTCAGTGACGACAGCAGCCATTTCATCTCAGGAGGCAAAGACAACCTGGCACTGGTCTGGAGTCTAGCCAGGTACAAACAGCTCTTACACTGGAGTGTGTTAATTACGCCGACCCTGTTTAAACCATTTTCTCCAAACGCTGTTGAGTAGGCTTGGACGGTATCCAGATTGTCATACCTTCATACTGAACTTGTGCCATACCTGGATATTCATTAATACCCGCTCTGAACACAAGGGGTGCTGTTTGAAACCCCACTGATACTCTGATTAATCCTAAGGTTAGCAATGCTAACAAGCATAAAATCTCATAGACAATGCTAACTAAATGCTAACACATTTTGTCATTCCTGACCTAAACTACAGTGGGGCAAAACATAATTTGGTCAGCCACCAATTGTGCAAGTTCTCCCACTTAAAAAGATGAGAGGCCTGTAATTTTCATCATAGGTACACTTCAACTATGACAGACAAAATTAGAAGACAAAAAATCCAGAAAATCACATTGTAGGATTTTTAATTAATTTATTTGCAATTTATGGTGGAAAATAAGTATTTGGTCAATAACAAAAGTTTATCTCAATACTTTGTTATATACCCTTTGTTGGCAATGACAGAGGTCAAACGTTTTCTCTAAGTCTTCACAAGGTTTTCACACACTGTTACTGGTATTTTGGCCCATTCCTCCATGCAGATCTCCTCTAGAGCAGTGATGTTTTGGGGCTGTTGCTGGGCAACACTGACTTTCAACTCCCTCCAAAGATTTTCTATTGGGTTGAGATCTGGAGACTGGCTAGGCCACTCCAGGACCTTGAAATGCTTCTTACGAAGCCACTCCTTCGTTGCCCGGGCGGTGTGTTTGGGATCATTGTCATGCTGAAAGACCCAGCCACGTTTCATCTTCAATGCCCTTGCTGATGGAAGGAGGTTTTCACTCAAAATCTCACGATACACAGCCCCATTCACTCTTTCCTTTACACGGATCAGTCCCTTTGCAGAAAAACAGCCCCAAAGCATGATGTTTCCACCACCATGCTTCACACTAGGTATGGTGTTCTTTGGATGCAACTCAGCATTCTTTGTCCTCCAAACACGACGAGTTGAGTTTTTACCAAAAAGTTAGATTTTGGTTTCATCTGACCATTTGACATTCTCCCAATCTTCTTCTGGATCATCCAAATGCTCTCTAGCAAACTTCAGATGGGCCTGGACATGTACTGGCTTAAGCATGGGGACACGTCTGGCACTGCAGGATTTGAGTCCCTGGCGGCGTAGTGTGTTACTGATGGTAGGCTTTGTTACTTTGGTCCCAGCTCTCTGCAGGTCATTCACTAGGTCCCCCCGTGTGGTTCTGGGATTTTTGCTCACCATTCTTGTGATCATTTTGGCCCCACAGGGTGAGATCTTGAGTGGAGCCCCAGATCGAGGGAGATTATCAGTGGTCTTGTATGTCTTCCATTTCCTAATAATTGCTCCCACAGTTGATTTCATCAAACCAAGTTGCTTACCTATTGCAGATTCAGTCGTCCAATTTCGTACAATTTTTCAGTCGTACAATTTTGTTTCTGGTGTCCTTTGACAGCTCTTTGTTCTTGGCCATAGTGGAGTTTGGAGTGTGACTGTTTGAGGTTGTGGACAGGTGTCTTTTATACTGATAACCAGTTCAAACAGGTGCCATTAATACAGGTAACGAGTGGAGGACAGAGGAACCTCTTAAAGAAGAAGTTACAGGTCTGTGAGAGCCAGTAATCTTGCTTGTTTGTAGGTGACCAAATACTTATTTTCCACCATAATTTGCAAATAAATTCATTAAAGATCCTACAATGTGATTTTCTGGATTTTTTTTCTCATTTTGTCTGTCATAGTTGAAGTGTACCAATGATGAAAATTACAGGCCTCATCTTTTTAAGTGGGAGAACTTGCACAATTGGTTACTCTAGGTCAGCTGTTACTGTATACAAGTAACTAAAAAAAATGCTCCACAGTTTGCTGCACCCGCAAAACAAATATCAACCAGTGAGGCTCTTGATCCAGGAGGGGATTCTCTGCTGTTCGCAAGCAAATGCTTGATTTGGAAGCAGCAAACCACTTAGCCAGAGAGCTAACTAGCTACTAAATTAGCAAACCGGATGCACAACTGTAGATCATTTAGCACATTTTAGACAGTTAACTTCGTAGTTAGTTATAAGATATCTAGCTGGCAAACATTCATTTGTGAATTCCGTACGGTAATTAGATCACCTGGCGCATGCTGCACAACAATGAGTGACTCGCATGGTTCCTGTCTCTCATCGTTGTGTGCCTGTAAACAAACACCACATGACGTGGCTGGGGACTACCATAATATTCCTAATGTGACCAGTGAAATGAAGAACGCAATGAATGAAAAGTACGAAAATGTATGCACTCACTACTTACTTTAAGTCGCTGGATAAGAGTGTCTGCTAAATGTAAAATGTTAATCTCCTAACGTATTGTACAAGTTGACTGCAGGTATTTACAAATATTCACATTTATTAAAAAAACTTTAAAGAAATCGATTCAATGGTATTGAATCCCGCTGCTGGGGGGGAACCATGGTTACTTGATGACAGTGGCAGAGGTAAGAGAGGATTTCTGGCAGCTGATGAATAAAAAACGTTTTTTTAATTCTGCCGGGAAGTGCTTTTATGATCCGAGAGATAACAAGTTACACAATTTCCTCAGATTCTCATCAGATTGTCCAAGGTAACTAATTAGCTAGCTTTGAAATCCTCTAAGTGTAGACAACCCTAATAATAGATGTGCAGTAGTATGTCATATTTCTTAACTAAGATATGCTAGCTAAATCATTTTAGGGGTTAATATAGAATTGGGCTAATATGTCAATGAGACCAAGAAATAAAATTCAACTGTCTTTGATTTTCAGATGAGTTTTAAAGGAAGAGAACATAATAAAATTAATGCATTTTGGAGTAGAATGTCCTTTAAAAAAGTCACCAGAAGTTACCTTCTCACAGTTGTTCAACAACAACAAAAAACATCTCCCCAGGAAGACTCCATCCGTCTTGAAGTGTTTCGCAGCTCATGCACATCTACAGTGGCAAAGTTTGCGAACCCTTTTGGAATTACCCAGATTTCTGTAATTGGTCATAATTTGAGCTGTTCTTCATCTAAGTCTCGACAATAGACACTTAAAACACTTAACTTATAATTGTGTTATTAGTTTTTGATATATTTATTGAACACACCGTGTAAACATTCACAGTACACGGTGGAAAAAGTATGCGAGCCCTTGGATTTAATAACTGGTTGACCCTCCTTTGGCAGCAATAAACTCAATGTTTTCTGTAGTTGCGGATTAGACCTTCACAACGGTCAGGAGGAATTTTTGACCATTCCTCCTTGCAAAAATGTTTAAGTTCAGCAATATTCTTGGGATGGTGTGAACCCCTCTCTTGAGGTCATGCCACAGCATCTTAATCGGGTTGAGGTCAGGAAGGCGTATTTTCCTCTGAAGCCATTTGTCGTTGTCCTGCACCTGAACTTCAATCCTGCAAAATGTATTGATAAACTTGAAATAATTTTTCCGTCGTTGATAGCAAGCGTTCCAGGCCCTGAGGCAGCAAAACAGCCCAAGCCATTTAAATATTTTATATTTATTTCACCTTTATTTAACCAGGTAGGCTAGTTGAGAACAAGTTCTCATTTACAACTGCGACTTGGCCAAGATAAAGCATAACAGTGTGAACAGACAACAACACAGTTACACATGGAGTAAACAATAAACAAGTCAATAACACAGTAGAAAAAGAGTCTATATACATTGTGTGCAAAAGGCATGAGGTGGTAGGCGAATAATAAAACAAGATTAACACTGGAGTGATAAATGATCAGATGGTCATGTGCAGGTAGAGATACTGGTGTGCAAAAGAACAGAAAAGTAAATAAATAGAAACAGTATGGGGATTAAGTAGGTAAATTGGGTCGACTATTTAACGATGGACTATGTACAGCTGCAGCGACCGGTTAGCTGCTCAGATAGCAGATGTTTAAAGTTGGTGGGGGAGATAAAAGCCTCCAACAATTCGTTCCGGTCACAGGCAGCTGTGGAAGGAAAGGCGGCCGAATGAGGTGTTGGCTTTAAAGATTTATTTTTATTTTACCTTTATTTTACTAGGCAAGTCAGTTAAGAACAAATTCTTATTTTCAATGACGGCCTAGGAACAGTTAACTGCCTGTTTAGGGGCAGAACGACAGATTTGTACCTTGTCAGCTCGGGGATTTGAACTTGCAACCTTCCGGTTACTAGTCCAATGCCCTAACCACTAGGCTACCCTGCCGCCGATCAGTGAGATACACCTGCTGGAGCGTGTGCTGTGGGTGGGTGTTGCCATCGTTACCAGTGAACTGAGATAAGGAGGAACTTTCCCTAGCATGGACTTGTAGATGACCTGGAGCCAGTGGGTCTGGCGACAAATATGTAGCGAGGGCCAGCCGACTAAAGCATGCAGGTCGCAGTGGTGGGTGGTATAAGGTGCTTTAGTAACAAAACGGATGGCACTGTGATAAACTGCATCCAGTTTTCTGAGTAGAGTATTTGAAGCTATTTTGTAGATGACATCGCCGAAGTCGAGGATCGGTAGGATAGTCAGTTTTAATATAATAATAATATAATATATGCCATTTAGCAGACGCTTTTATCCAAATCGACTTACAGTCATGTGTGCATACATTCTACGTATGGGTGGTCCCGGGAATCGAACCCACTACCCTGGCGTTACAAGCGCCATGCTCTACCAACTGAGCTACAGAAGGACCAGTTTTACTAGGGTAAGTTTGGCGGCGTGAGTGAAGGAGGCTTTGTTGTGGAATAGAAAGCCGACTCTAGATTTGATTTTAGATTGGAGATGTTTGATATGAGTCTGGAAGGAGAGTTTACAGTCTAGCCAGACACTTAGGTACTTATAGATGTCCACATATTCTAGGTCTGAACCATCTAGCCCAAACCATGATGCTCCCTCTACCATAATTTACAGTTGGGATGAGGTTTTGATGTTGGTGTGCTGTGCCTTTTTCTCCACACATAGTGTTTGTTCCTTCCAAAACAACTTAACTTTAGTTTCATCAGTTTCAACTGTCCACAGAATATTTTTCCAGTAGTGCTGTGGAACATCCAGGTGCTCTTTTGCGATCTTCAGACGTGCAGCAATATTTTCTTTGGACAGCAATGTCTTCTTCCGTGGCGTCCTCTCATGAATACCATTCTTGTTTAGTGTGTTACGTATTGTAGACTCGTTAACAAAGATGTTAGCATGTTCCAGAGATGTCTTTAGCTGACACTCTAGGATTCTTCTTAACCTCATTGGACATTCTTTGCTGTGCTATTGCAGTCACCTTTGCAGGATGGTGACTCCTAGGGAGAGTAGCAACAGTGCTGAATTTTCTCCATTTTATAGACTATTTTTCTTACCCTGGACTGATGAACATCAAGGCTTTTAGAGATTCTTTTGTAACCCTTTCTAGCTTTATGCAAGTCAACAATTCTTAAGTCTTCTGAGATCTCATTTGTTCGAAGCATTGTTCATATCAGGCAATGCTTCTTGTGAATAGCAAACTCAAATTGAGTTTTTTTTTATAGGGCAGGGCAGCTCTAACCAACATCTCCAATCTTGTCTCATTGATTGGACTCCAATTAGCTTTTGGAGAAGTCATTAGCCTAGGCCTAGGGGTTCACATACTTTTTCCAACCTACACTGTGAATGTTTAAATTATGTATTCAATATAGACAAGAAAAATACAATAATTGGTGTGTGATTAGTTTAAGCACACTGTTTTTCTATTGTTGTGACTTAAAATTGGATCTGATCTTCATATATGACCAATTTCCGCTAGTGGGACAACTTCTGGTGAAATTGGAGGGCGCGCAATTCAAATAAATGATGGATATTAAACATTTAGGTACGTACAAGTGTCTTATCGGTTGAAAGCTTAAATTCTTGTTAATGTAACTGCACTTTCCGATTTACATTAGCTATAACAGCGAAAGCATGCAATGTGATTGTTTGAGGATTGAGGACGGCGCCCCACATGAAAATATTTTTCCACCAGCAACTGTTTCATAAATTCACAAATAGCTCGTGCAAACATGAATTTCCAAGACTGTGTCCCTGCAATAAAACTGATATTTCTTATTCATTTTGGAAGTTACAAGCCTGAAACCTTAACATAGATTGCTGACACTCTGTGGAAGCCATGGGAATTGTATCCTGGGAGCTAGAATTCAGTATGCCCTTATACTTGCCATTGTAAGAGCATGGTCTCTTTCTCAAAAAAAAGGGTGGTTGGTTTTTCTTTGGATTGTCTCCTACCCTATCTATTATGTTATTCTCCTACATTATTTGAAAATTTCTACAAACTTCAAAGATTTTCTTTCCAATGCTACCAATTCTATGCATATTCTGGCTTCAGGGCCTGAGCAACAGGCAGTTTACTTTGGACACGTCATTCAGGTGGAAATTGAGAAAAGGGGGGCCTAGCCCTAAGAAGTTTCAATTAAACCTCATCTGAAAATTGATGACAGTTGAATTTTATTTCTTGGTCTCAATGACATATTAGGTCAATTCTATATTAACCCCTAAAATGATTTAGCTAGCGTATCTTAGTTAAGAAATATTACATACTACTGCACTTCTATTATTAGGCTTGTCTACACAATTACAAAGCTAGCTAATTAGTTACCTTCGACATTCTGAGTAAAATGTGTAACTTGTCACTCTTAAAAGCGACTTCTCGGCAGAATACATTTTTTTTGTATTTATTTTTGTTAAATCAGCTGCCAGAAATCCTTTCTTACCTCTGTCGCTTGTCATCAAGTAACTGGGGGCAAATGGAATTGTTCTCTCAATGTAGTTTTTACATTTCTACATTACTGATTCACGGTTGGACGCACCTGGCTTTGAAGTGACGGGTGACGCTTGGTTAGGCTTATACTATTGACACTTACGCTGCTGTATTTCAAGCTATGTTATCCAGTGCGACATAATCACATTTTGTGCTTTAAAAAAAAATATATAAAAAAAATATATATATATATATTTTTTTACCTTTATTTAACCAGGCAAGTCAGTTAAGAACATATTCTTATTTTCAATGACGGCCTGGGAACAGTGGGTTAACTGCCTGTTCAGGGGCAGAATGACAGATTGTACCTTGTCAGCTCGGGGGTTTGAACTCGCAACCTTCCGGTTACTAGTCCAACACTAACTAACCACTAGGCTACGCTGCCGCCCCAAATCGAGAGAACATTAAATAGGTTCCACTGCTTTCTCTGAACTTTCAACAAAAAGGGGACAAAAACCCAATTGTAATTTTATCACCAGCCCATCCTTAGGATCTGAATATTTAAGGAGCTTCTGATCTCTTAATCTTAGTGAAAAATTGGATTATTGCTTTGGTAATTGGCAGGCAGAGCAATAAACTGGTTTACTGAGTTTGAGTATTTAATCAAGAAGATGTGTAAGCTATGAAACACTGACAGCTACTCCTCTTATTTACATTTTTGGAATGGACTGTTATCGGAGGAATAAAAGGCTTAACTATTTTGAGAACAAATTGTACAGACTGGATGTGAGTTGAATTGTGCTAAAACCTTGTAATGCTCTACCTCTTTCAATTGCTTATGATCTTATTTTAATTAGTTGGTGAATAAAGATGGCATTGAATGATGTTCATCAAACCAAAGAAATGTGTTTACAGGGAATGGATAGGCCTCTTCCATTCAATTCAAGCACTGGACCAATGTCCAACCTATGTTTTGGCAGAGTTGGAGAACATCTATACTGATCATACTGACAGCACAGACAGACTGATCTACAAATCACCTTGCAAATCACCTGAGTTCAGTCAGGGAACTCAGTGATTCACTATTGTTATTCAGTTTCTGGGGTTGAATGGTACTGAAGTAGGCCTAACTCTTCTCCAGTAGGTGGCAATGTGATACTTCCATTACCAGTGCCTGTCAGCACTAAAGGGGAATGGAAATGTACAGGTTGTGGTAAACAAGATAGCAAATGTAAACCTGTTATTTTCCCTTTCCCTCAGACATTAGGTTTGCGAATTTAAATGGAATTGGTCACATTTAGACGTAGGAAGGCTGTCGAACTACCTTGCAGTGAAATAAGGGATTGCTTTGGATTTACAATGAATGTATGACAGTCTGCTTTCCAAAGTAATACAGTCTCTTTTTCTAGTAGAGCATGTTATTATATTGCCAATGCATATCAAGGGAAGCAGCCAATTTTTTTTGTAAATCCTACTAAAGAAATAGTGTCAACCGTATGGCCCAGTATACAACCGTATGGCCCAGTATTTCAAATGAGACTTGCCGTTGTCTAATTACCTATATCAACAGTCCACATCAGGCGGAGCTTTTGACATCTCAATTCCAAATAGCTTTTGCTGTATCAAAGTTCTTGATTGGTCCTCCTCTTACAACGCACTACCTATGTTGCAACCATTTCCCCGTCAAAGCAGAGGCTTTGTGGTGTATAATCAAGAGTCCTGAAGCTGTACTTTCAGTTGAAAATAAATAATTGCTTTATAAGTCTAAACTGTTATTTCGCCCTTGCAGGTCTGCTCCTGTAATGCCAAACAAATGATGTAGCCCCACACAAGTGTGTTTTAATCCGCTCATTAAAACCTCTTAAATGTGAAGGGCCTATATATAGGGACCCTATATGATAAAAAAAAAAAAAATATATATATATATATATATATATATATATATATATACATTCAGTCTGTTATGAGAACAGTAGCCCCTATCTGGGAAAGCTGAGTATCTTGGCTATTGATCAGTGCCTTCAAATCTTTGACTTACTGCCATATATATGTGGATACAAATTTATAAGGGCAGGCTGAGCCAATTACCTAATTTCAAGATGGCTGCTACCTACATTCCGGTTAGCATTGTGAAGTATAAACGGAAAAAACACAATGTATTGATGCACACCAAAATTTGGGGCTCCACAGATAATTAGGATATCTTATTTGTCTACCATTATTGATCACCAACCCCCCCAAGAGTATCTTTTAAAATGTATTTGAAGTTTTCAACAAACGGCGAACAACTTACAAGGTAAGCTTCAATTTGGTCTGTGTTTGAGGTAAAGCTGCATGGGGAGAATCAAATGAATCCTTAGATTGGCAATTGGCTAGATTTGTTCCTGCCAATGTTATCTGATGTATGACTTAATGGCAACATCCAATGTCCACCGAGTGACTTATCCTTGCGTATCAAAAATATCTTGCCTGCTAATGCGCTGTAGGCATGCATGTCCCCGGACACCACCATAATGTTTGAAAGAGGTTGGTGTTGTAGAAATACATTTCTTATAGTGAACAATAACATTTAAGCACATCCAGTGTGCAAAAACAGTGCAATTACCACATTCGGACACTTTGGAGAGGTTGAAAGGACACCTGGATACCCCCATAACACCACTACAATGTTTGGGTGTGGGTGATCTGGTTGAAATTGTGTTTTTATGCTGAACAAATAGCATTTAGGCATTGCAAATATGTAGATACATTTTGCAAATATGTATATAAATATATACATATTTGCAATCCCTAAATGCTATTTGTTCAGCATAAAAACACATTTGTACCTTGTTAGCTCGGTATTCGATCTGGCAACCTTTCGATTACTGGCCCAACACTCTAACCAATAGGCTGCCTCCCGCTCCAATTTACCGACATATGCCACTTTGGAAAGGTTTAGGGAAAACTGGAAACGTCACCTGACACAACTTACCAAAACATCTGCCATTTCTAGTTAACTCTGTCAATTATATATTTTTTGTCTGATATTGTTCATGTTGTGGAAGCCAACTGTTCCCAGTTCTAGTCATCAATAATTCAGTAATAGCTTGCAAATTTAAAGATGACTTTCAAAATATAATAAATGTTATTTTGTGTGTGCTTGATCTTGTGTATTCTGATGTATGTATTTGTAAATATTATGGATCCCCATTAGCTGCTGCCAAAGCAACTTTCTCATCTCCTAATGTCGTCTTTTCAAATATACCAAGTTTTTGCATGTCAGAATCATGTAGTTACACATGACTAGCAGTTACTTTTGGGTACGTCTACAGTGCCTTCGGAAAGTATTCAGACCCCTTGACTTGATCCACATTTTGTAACGTTACAGCCTTAAAACAATGTAAGAATTTTTTCGCAACTCAATCCTGAGAGGATCTGCAGAGAAGAATGGGAGATGGTCCCAAATACAGGTGTGCCATGAAGACTCGATGCTGGAATCACTGCTAAAAGTGTTTCTAAAAACCTGTTTTAGATTTGTCATTATGGGATAGTGTTTCAGGTTGGATGGGGAGTGTTGCTGCACAGCTTTTTTCCACTCTCTCCAGAGATGTTAGATCGGGTTCAAGTCCGGGCTCTGGCT
This sequence comes from Oncorhynchus gorbuscha, assembly GCF_021184085.1. Taxonomy (NCBI): domain Eukaryota; kingdom Metazoa; phylum Chordata; class Actinopteri; order Salmoniformes; family Salmonidae; genus Oncorhynchus; species Oncorhynchus gorbuscha. Next base: position 43,748,384 of record NC_060187.1, read on the forward strand.
GGGCCACTCAAGGATATTCAGAAACTTGTCCCGAAGCCTCTCCTGAGTTGTCTTGGCTGTGCGCATAGTGTTGTTGTCCTGTTGGAAGGTGAACCTTTGCCCCAGTCTGAGAGCTTTGGAGCAGGTTTTCCTCAAGGATCTCTCTGTACTTTGCTCTGTTCATCTTTGCCTCGATCCTGACTGGTCTCCCAGTCCCTGCTGCTGAAAATCTCCCGAGTGGTGCCGTGGTCTAAGGCAGTGCATTCCAGCACTAGTTGTGTCACTACACAACTAACATTACAAATCCTGGTTCAATTCCAGGCTCAATTCCAGGCTATGTTGCAGCCGGCCACAACCCGGTGACCCATGAGGTGGCACACAATTGGCCGAGCGTCGTCCGAGTTAGGGGAGTGTTTGGCCTGCCGGGATGCCCTTGTCCCATCGCGCTCTAGCGACTCCTGTGGCGGGCCGGTCGCATGCCTGCTGACACGGTCATCAGGCGTACGGTGTTTCTTCTGACACATTGGTGCGGCTGGCTTCCGGATTAAGCGGCATTGTGTCAAGAAGCAGTGCGGCTTGGTGGGGTCGTGTTTTGGAGGACGCATGGCTCTCGACCTTTGCCTTTCCTGAGTCCGTGTGGGAGTTGCAGCGACGGGACAAGACTGTATCTACCAATTTGATACCACGAAATTCGGGAGATGAAGGGAGTAAAAAAAACACAAAACAACCCCACAGTATGATGCTGCCACCCATGTTTTACCGTAAGGATGGTGCCAGGTTTCCTAGAGTAAAATCTTAGCCAAAAGGCACCTCTTGCCTGTTGAGACTATCTCCAAGCAGGCTGTCATGTGGCTTCCGTCTGCTCACCTCCTCGACCAAGGCCCTTCTCCCCCGATTGCTCAGTTTGGCCAGGCTGCCAACTCTAAGAGTCTTCGTGGTTCCAAGCATCTTCCATTTAAGAATGATTGAGGCCACTGTGTTTTTGGGGACCTTCAATGCTGCAGACATTTTTTGGTACCGTTCGACACAGTCCTGGCTCTGAGCTCTACAGACAATTCCTTCAACCTCATGGCTTGGTTTTTGCACTGACATGCACTGTCAACTGTGGGACCTTTGTTATATAGGCAGGTGTGTGCGCTTTTCCAAATCATGTCCAATCAATTGAATCTACCATAGGTGGACTCCAATCACGTTGTAGAAACATCTCAGGGATGATCAGTGGAAACAGGATGCATCTGAGTTTAATTTGTAGTCTCAGCAAAGGGGCTGAATAAATCGAATCAAATTTTATTTGTCACATGCGCCAAATACAACAGGTGTACAGTGAAATGCTTACTTACAAGCCCTTAACCAACAATGCATTAAGAAGTTAACACCTTGTTCTTCTTAAGTAAAACATTAAGAATAAAAGTAACATACTTAAAACAGCAGCAGTAAAATAGCAGTAGCGAGTCTATATACAGGGGGTACCAGTACAGAGTCAATGTGCGGGGGCACCAGTTAGTTGAGGTCATTGAGGTAACATGTACATGTAGGTAGAGGTAAAGTGACTATGCATAGATTGTTAACAGAGTAGCAGAAGGGTAAAAAGAGGGGAACGGGTAGCCCTTTTGATTAGCTGTTTAGGAGTCATATAGCTTGGGGGTAGAAGCTGTTAAGAAGTCTTTTGGACCTAGACTTGGCGCTCTGGTCCCGCTTGCTGTGTGGTATAGAGAACAGTCTGACTTGGTTGGCTGGAGTCTTTGGCAATTTTTAGGGCCTTCCTCTGACACCGCATCATGGTATCGAGGTCCTGCATGGCGGGAAGCTTGGACCCAGTGATGTACTTGGCCATACCCACTACCCTCTGTCGTGCCTTGCGGTCGGAACCCGAGCTCTTGATGGTGCAGCTGTAGAACCTTTTGAGGATCTGAGGACGCGTGCCAAATCCTTTCAGTCTCCTAAGTCTTTGTCGTGCCCAGTTTATGACTGTCTTGGGTGTGTTTGGACCATGACCATAATGATGACTGGCTCTAACCAGAATAGAATGAGTGGGAGGCCCCGGTGCACAACTGAGCAAGAGGACAAGTACATTAGTGTTTAGTTTGAGAAACAGGTGCCTCACAAGTCCTCAACTTGGCAGCTTCATTTTAATAGTACCAGCAAAACACCAGTCTCAACGTCAACAGTGGCGAGGCGACTCTGGGATGCTGGCCTTCTAAACAGAGTTACAAGGAAAAAGCCATATCTCAGGCTTGCCAATAAAATGAAAATATTAAGATGGGCAAAAGAACAGACACTGGACAGAGGAACTCTGCTTAGAAGGCCAGCGTCCCAGAATCATCTCTTCACTGTTGATGTTGAGAATGGTGTTTTGCAGGTACTATTTATTGAAACTGCCAGTTGAGGACTTGTGAGGCGTCTGTTTCTCAAACTAAACACTAATGTACTTGTCCTCTTGCTCAGTTGTGCACCGGGGCCTCCCACTCATTCTATTCTGCTTAGAGCCAGTTTGACATGTTCTGTGAAGGGAGCAGTACAAAGCGTTGTACGAGATCTTCAGTTTCTTGGAATAGCCTTAATTTCTCAGAACAAGAATAGACTGTGTTTCAGAAGAAAGGTCTTGGTTTCTGGCCATTTTGAGCCTGTAATTGAACCCACAAATGCTGATGCTCCAGATAGTCAACTGGTCTAAAGAAGGCCAGTTTTATTGCTTCTTTAATCAGTACAAGTTCAGTTGTGCGCCTATGTAGATATTCCATAATAAATCAGCCGTTTCCAGCTACAATAGTAATTTACAACATTAACAATGTTGACACTGTAATGGACAACAATTAGCTTTTTTTTTTTTTAAACAAGGGCATTTCTAAGTGACCCCAAACTTTTGAACGGTTGTGTACAGTGTCAAGAAAAAGTATGTGAACCCTTTGGAAATACCTGGATTTTTGCAGAAATTGGTCATCTGATCTTCATCTAGATCACAACAATAGGCAAACACAGTCTGCTTAAACTAATAAAACACAAACAATTATATGTTTTCATGTCTTTATTGAACACACTGTGTTAACATTCACAGTGCAGAGTGGAAAAAGAATGAACTCTTGGATTTAATAACTGGTTGACCCTCCTTTGGCAGCATAACCTCGACCAAACGTTTTCTGTAGTTGCGGATCAGACCTGCACAACGGTCAGGAGGAATTTTGGACCATTCCTATTTACAATACTGTTTCAGTTCAGCAATATTCTTGGGATGTCTGGTGTGAACTGCTCTTGAGGTCACGCCACAGGCATCTCAATCGGGTTGAGGTCTGGACTCTGACTGGGCCACTCCAGCAGATGTATTTTCTACTGTTGAAGCCATTCTGTTGATTTACTGCTGTGTTTTGGGTCGTTGTCCTGTTGCATCACCCAACTTCTGTTGCGCTTCAATTGGCGGACAGATTGCCTTATATTCTCCTGCAAAATGTCTTGATAAACTTCATTTTTCTGTCTGATAGCTAGCTGTCTAGGCCCTGAGGCAGCAAAGTTGCCCCAAACCGTGTTGCTCCCTCCACCATAATTTACAGTTGGGATAAGGTTTTGATGTTGGTGTGCTGTGCCTTTTTTTTCCACACATAGGGTTGTGTGTTCCTTCCAAACAACTCAACTGTAGTTTCATCTGTCCACAGATTATTTTTCCAGTAGCGCTGTGGAACATCCAGGTGCACTTTTGTAAACTTCAGACATGCAACAATGTATTTTTGGGGGCAGCAGTGGCTTCTTCCGTGGTGTCCTCCCATGAACACCTATCTTGTTCAGTGTTTTACGTATCCTCGAGTCGCCAACAGAGATGTTAGCATGTTCCAGAGATTTCTGTAAGTCTTTAGCTGACACTCTAGGATTCTTCTTAACCTCATTGAGCATTCTGCGTTGTGCTCTTGCAGTCATCTTTGCAGGACGGCCACTCCTAGAGTAGCAACAGTGCTGAACTTTCTCCATTTCTAATCACCTGACTCTCAATTTGTCTTACCGTGGACTGATGAACATCAAGGCTTTTAGAGATACTTTTGTAACCCTTTCCAGCTTTATGCAAGTCAACAATTCTTTCTTAGGTCTTCTGAGATCTTGTTTGTTCGAAGCATGGTTCACATCAGGCAATGCTTCTTGTGAATAGCAAACTCAAATTGTGAGGGTTTTTAATAGGGCAGGGCAGCTCTTACCAACATCTCCAATCTTGTAATTGATTGGACTCCAATTAGCTTTTGGAGAAGTCATTAGCCTAGGGGTTCACACACTTTTTACAACATATGCAGTGAATGTTTAAATGTATTCAATATAAGCAAGAAAAATACAATAATTGGTCTTTTATTAATTTAAGCACACTGTGTTTGTCTATTGTTGTGACTTAGATGAAGATCAGATCAAATTTTATGACCAATTTATGCAGAAATCCAGGTATTTCCAAAGGGTTCACATACTTTTTCTTGCCACTGTATATACATACGTACTCAAAGCTAGCAGTTAACTAAAATGGCAAACAACAGGCAGGCGGGCGGAGACCAGGGAGACAGAGCACACACTGAAACTAAAGTAAGAAAATAGGCCTATAAATATCTAATAAACTAGAGATTTCACACCATTGACCCCAGTACGTACGTGTGTGTATAGAAATTTACCACAGGGGGACTCAGTTGTAGAAACATCTCAAGGATTATCAATCAAAACAGGATGCACCGGAGCTTATGTAAATAAGGTATTTCTGTTTTTTATTTTTATACGTTTGCATGCATTTCTAAAAAGCAGTTTTCACTTTGTCATTATGGGGGGTGTAGATTGAGGCAAAAATGTTGAATCCATTTTAGAATAAAGCTGTAACGTAACAAAATGTGATTCTTTCCCAATGCACTGTAAGTCCGATTTTAGATATTTGGCTTTATTTTTGCATATTTTTTATTTTTGCTTAATAATATTTACAAGTTGTCCCTTCTCAGGTTTATAAGAAGTGAGTGCTAAATGCTAACTCCTGTTCATGTACGCTGGTTAGCATAGCTAGCATTCAGAAATCATTGGTGACAATAGATGCTTCAATTCCATTGTTTTGGTCGAGTTTGTTTGACCTCTACCGCATATTGCCACTGTTAGGTTGAAAGCCCAATCTATACACTCTATTTTTATGAGTCCTGCTTCTGCATTTTGCGGTGTGTTGCCCAGGCAACCCAAGACTCTATGCTTTTTTCAGCAAGGTGCAACAAAGTTTATCACGTTAAGAGTCCATGTGAAGGCTAACGCTGACTCAACCACACAAATGCCCAGCGTCCCATCTTCAGTCAGCTGTTCGTTCCACAATTATTTTAATGTATTTAAACGGTTATGGCGGTTATTTTATGTTCATGACGGTCTTGGTTATACGATAATTGTGCCTGCCCTATTCCCGCGTCAATTCTTTCCATTTCATCATTGTCAGCATGTTCATTAAGTATTGGTGTATATGGCCAAAAATCATTAATCTCCAACAGTTTATTTACATGACTGCAGCTTCGACTATATACCACAAACACATCCGCTCTCTTCGCCAGACTGACTTTAATTTCCAATTACAGTTTGAAGAACACGAGTCCAGTGTTAGCTACTTTCTCTGACCTTCGCCTTTTTGAAGGGACAATGTGAAACTCAATGTAGCATAAAGAACAGAGTGCTACGGGTCTGAGAGGATTTTTAAATGGCCACCGACCTGCATCGGGTAATGCACCTTTCACATGTGAAGAATGGCCTGGGTTGGGCCCATACACCGACATTAAGTGGTTTGCTTTGACCCCATCCCAGAGGGATGTAATGAGCGGACGTGGCTCAAGTCCCCACTAATATCTCTGTGATACACCCTGAGCATCGTTGGAATAGGTCTGAAATTGCCTCAAAGGGAGTATTGGAACTGGAATTCTGTTAGTGGTTTGATATTCCTCAAAATGCCCCAGGCTTGCTTCTCCCTTTTTGTGTGCAGACGCAGTAGCCTATGCTGTGGTGTGTGCCTGTACGGGTTATGTTTGTCACAGATGTTGCTGCAGACAGGTTGTCCCTGAGATCCTGCCAAGGAGCGCCTCTTGCTGCCGAGCTGACAGAATGAGTCCTGGGTCCCGCTCAGATAATCAGGCTTTCTATCCTCCCCCTCTTTCCCACTCGCTCTCTCGCTCTGTTTATTCACCTATTGGCCGCCTCCTCTCCTGTTCTGCTCTGGCAAGTTGTCTCGACTGAGCAAGAACCAGCGATGCTCAGAGCTACAATATATACTCAGAAAATTGCATTTTTGGTCCAAATCTCTGGCTACAAGAATACAGCAAAATATATTTGGTTTTCCCACTAATAATCTCACAAAAAAATAATTGAGATTTGAAGTTTTTAAATCGTCAAAATGTGAAGGGAGTACATATGTTTTTGGTTTACTTTCAAATGGTTGAGTTAGAAAGATTTGAACATTTTTGTCATGGTTCTGTATTGGTGTTTTGAGGTTAGTTTGAGATCAATGCTAGTCACATTCATTGCTTAACATGAAATTCCACCATTTGTTTATGTGGATGTGAACTCGGCAAAAAAAATAAGCGTCCCTTTTTCAGGACCCAGTCTTTCAAAGACAATTCGTAAAAATCCAAGTAACTTCACAGATCTTAATTGTTTAAACAAACACTGTTTCCCATGCTTGTTCAATGAACCATAAACCATTAATGAACATGCACCTGTGGAACGGTCGTTAAGATACTAACAGCTTACAGATGGTAGGCAATTAAGGCCACAGTTATGAAAACTTAGGACACTAAAGAGGCCTTTCTATTGACTCTGGAAAAATACCAAAAGAAAGATGCCCAGGGTCCCTGCTCATCTGTTTGAATGTGCCTTAGGCATGCTGCAAGGAGGCATGAGGACTGCAGATGTGGCCAGGGCAATAAATTGCAATGTCCGTACTGTGTGACGCCTAAGACAGCCCTACAGAGAGACAGAACGGACAACTGATCGTCCTCGCAGTGGCAAGACTACGTGTAACAACACCTGCACAGGATCGGTACATCCGAACATCACACCAGCGGAACAGGTACAGGATGGCAACAACAACTGCCCGAGTTACAGCAGGAACGCACAATCCCTCCATCAGTGCTCAGACTGTCCGCAACAGGCATCACCGGCAACAACGTCGCCTATGGGCACAAACCCACCGTCACTGGACCAGATAGGACTTGGAAGAAGTGCTCTTCACTGATGAGTCGTGGTTTTGTCTCACCAGGGGTGATGGTCGGATTTGCGTTTATTTTCGAAGGAATGCGCGCGTCACCGAGGCCTGTACTCTGGGGTGGGGTGGAGGGTCCGTCATGGTCTGGGGCGGTGTGTCACAGCACCATCGAACTGAGCTTGTTGTCATTGCAGGCAATCTCAACGCTGTGCGTTACTGGGAAGACATCCTCCCTCGTGTTGTACCCTTCCTGCAGGCTCATCCTGACATGACCCTCCAGCATGATAATGCCACCATCCATACTGCTCATTCTGTGTGTGATTTCCTGCAAGACCGGAATGTCAGTGTTCTGCCATGGCTAGCGAAGAGCCCAGATCTCAATCCAATTGAGCACGCCTGGGACCTGTTGAATCGGAGGGTGAGGGCTAGGGCCATTCCTCCCCAGAAATGTTTGGGAACTTGCAGGTGTCTTGGTGGAAGAGTGGGGTAACATCTCACAGCAAGAACTGGCAAATCTGGTGCAGTCCATGAGGAGAAGATACTGTCTGTTACTTTTTATTTTGATACCCCCCCCCCTTGTTCAGGGACACATGAGTTAGTGACGTGTCTGTGGAACTTGTTCAGTTTGTCTCAGTTGTCGAATCTTACGTTCATACAAATATTTACACATGTTTCAGTTTGAAAATAAAAACAGTTGACAGTGAGAGGATGTTTATTTTATGCTGAGTTTATATAAATGACAAAACACTCCTATGTTGCAGTGTGGTGCAGCTGGATCCGTCACACACCCCAGAGCCTCGTCATGTCCTGTCCCGTCACTCTCTCCCCATCACCGACATCCACTGTGGCCTGATGGGACCCCAGGCTCGAGTAGCTACCGCATCCCTGGACCAGACAGTCAAGGTGAGCTTTTTCCTTGCATCTTTACTATGCTTGTCCAAAGGGGAATTATTGTGAACTGCCTCTGAGGCTGTCTGTATGAAATCTGGGCTTGTGTATGTAGCACAAAGCTTTTGACTTGTTTAATGGTACATTTCTTTCCAATGAGAATATAATTAATAAAAAATACTCTTTCCATGCCTCAAGCTGTTGAGGTGGAATAGCACAATGCAATCTGAAGTTTGCGAATGACTGTGGGCTTATAAATGCATATTTTATGTCTTCCACTTGTCGTTTTATTATTCACAACATTCTTATTGATAGACATCTGACCTAACGAAGTTCTGACGTGCACTCTAGCGTTGTGATTTATCGGTATTCTAAATGGATACCTATGTGCTTTACCAATGTTGTTGTGTTTTTTGGGGGGGGGGGCATTTTTATACCAGTGCAATCTTAATTAAAAAACTCTTAAGTTTTGATACTCTGTTTCGATTAAAATAACATTAGGCCTTTTGTCTCAGAGCGTCATTTTAACGCTCTTGCAATAGTGTTTTATGTGCTACGTTACCCTTAGCATTGGGATTTGGGTTTACTGGAACTGAAGTGGGAAGTGGTAGCCTAGTTTACAGGTCATTTGCATGGAGACATATCGACCAGTCGGAATATCGAAGCTAAATTGTTAGTCCACGCAAGCAGTGTTAGGGGAAAAAAACATGAATATTGATGAAAGGGTACCTCGCAGACGTGAATCCCCATTGGGTCTTAAGTATAATTTTATTTGTTACTCATTTAACTTGCTAACAATCCTTAATGTTTTGTGGCTCAAGTCACAAAATAGGAAAGCAATTCTCTCTAATCGCATGAAGATACATAAAACAAGATATGCAGTTTTCGACATGCAGAAGATTTGCCAATCACTCTATCCCATTGTATTAGTTAAAGGCCCAATGCAGCCATTTTTTAAAACCTCACTATCAAATAATATCTGGGTTCCTAACTGTTATAGTTTTACATTTAAAATGGTGAAAAATAGTGATTTTTAGTAAAAAACTATTTGTCACGCAATAATTTAGTTAGGACAGTCTGGGAGTGGTCTGAGTTAGGGACCTATTTGGAATGGCCTAATAGGAGAGACATGTAACGTGAGAACTAGCTGTTATTAGCAAAACCTGCTGAATTTAGAAGTTACATTTACATTTACATTTAGGTCATTTAGCAGACGCTCTTATCCAGAGCGACTTACAAATTGGTGCATTCACCTTATGACATCCAGTGGGACAGTCACTTAACAATAGTGCATCTAAAACTTAGGGGGGGTGGGGTGAGAGGGATTACTTAACCTATCCTAGGTATTCCTTAAAGAGGTGGGGTTTCAGGTGTCTCCGGAAGGTGGTGATTGACTCCGCTGTCCTGGCGTCGTGAGGGAGTTTGTTCCACCATTGGGGGGCCAGGGCAGCGAACAGTTTTGACTGGGCTGAGCGGGAGCTGTACTTCCTCAGTGGTAGGGAGGCGAGCAGGCCAGAGGTGGATGAACGCAGTGCCCTTGTTTGGGTGTAGGGCCTGATCAGAGCCTGGAGGTACTGAGGTGCCGTTCCCCTCACAGCTCCGTAGGCAAGCACCATGGTCTTGTAGCGGATGCGAGCTTCAACTGGAAGCCAGTGGAGAGAACGGAGGAGCGGGGTGACGTGAGAGAACTTGGGAAGGTTGAACACCAGACGGGCTGCGGCGTTCTGGATGAGTTGAAGGGGTTTAATGGCACAGGCAGGGAGCCCAGCCAACAGCGAGTTGCAGTAATCCAGACGGGAGATGACAAGTGCCTGGATTAGGACCTGCGCCGCTTCCTGTGTGAGGCAGGGTCGTACTCTGCGGATGTTGTAGAGCATGAACCTACAGGAACGGGCCACCGCCTTGATGTTAGTTGAGAACGACAGGGTGTTGTCCAGGATCACGCCAAGGTTCTTGGCGCTCTGGGAGGAGGACACAATGGAGTTGTCAACCGTGATGGCGAGATCATGGAACGGGCAGTCCTTCCCCGGGAGGAAGAGCAGCTCCGTCTTGCCGAGGTTCAGCTTGAGGTGGTGATCCGTCATCCACACTGATATGTCTGCCAGACATGCAGAGATGCGATTCGCCACCTGGTCATCAGAAGGGGGAAAGGAGAAGATTAATTGTGTGTCGTCTGCATAGCAATGATAAGAGAGACCATGTGAGGTTATGACAGAGCCAAGTGACTTGGTGTATAGCGAGAATAGGAGAGGGCCAAGAACAGAGCCCTGGGGGACACCAGTGGTGAGAGCGCGTGGTGAGGAGACAGATTCTCGCCACGCCACCTGGTAGGAGCGACCTGTCAGGTAGGACGCAATCCAAGCGTGGGCCGCGCCGGAGATGCCCAACTCGGAGAGGGTGGAGAGGAGGATCTGATGGTTCACAGTATCGAAGGCAGCCGATAGATCTAGAAGGATGAGAGCAGAGGAGAGAGAGTTAGCTTTAGCAGTGCGGAGCGCCTCCGTGATACAGAGGAGAGCAGTCTCAGTTGAATGACTAGTCTTGAAACCTGACTGATTTGGATCAAGAAGGTCATTCAGAGAGAGATAGCGGGAGAGCTGGCCAAGGACGGCACGTTCAAGAGTTTTGGAGAGAAAAGAAAGAAGGGATACTGGTCTGTAATTGTTGACATCGGAGGGATCGAGTGTAGGTTTTTTCAGAAGGGGTGCAACTCTCGCTCTCTTGAAGACGGAAGGGACGTAGCCAACGGTCAGGGATGAGTTGATGAGCGAGGTGAGGTAAGGGAGAAGGTCTCCGGAAATGGTCTGGGGAAGAGAGGAGGGGATAGGGTCAAGCGGGCAGGTTGTTGGGCGGCCGGCCGTCACAAGACGCGAGATTTCATCTGGAGAGAGAGGGGAGAAAGAGGTCAGAGCACAGGGTAGGGCAGTGTGAGCAGAACCAGCGGTGTCGTTTGACTTAGCAAACGAGGATCGGATGTCGTCGACCTTCTTTTCAAAATGGTTGACGAAGTCATCTGCAGAGAGGGAGGAGGGGGAGGGGCGGAGGATTCAGGAGGGAGGAGAAGGTGGCAAAGAGCTTCCTAGGGTTAGAGGCAGATGCTTGGAATTTAGCGTGGTAGAAAGTGGCTTTAGCAGCAGAGACAGAGGAGGAAAATGTAGAGAGGAGGGAGTGAAAGGATGCCAGGTCCGCAGGGAGGCGAGTTTTCCTCCATTTCCGCTCGGCTGCCCGGAGCCCTGTTCTGTGAGCTCGCAATGAGTCATCGAGCCACGGAGCGGGAGGGGAGGACCGAGCCGGCCTGGAGGATAGGGGACATAGAGAGTCAAGGGATGCAGAGAGGGAGGAGAGGAGGGTTGAGGAGGCAGAATCAGGAGATAGGTGGGAGAAGGTTTGAGCGGAGGGAAGAGATGATAGGATGGAAGAGGAGAGAGTAGCGGGGGAGAGAGAGCGAAGGTTGGGACGGCGCGATACCATCCGAGTAGGGGCAGTGTGGGAGGTGTTGGATGAGAGCGAGAGGGAAAAGGATACAAGGCAGTGGTCGGAGACTTGGAGGGGAGTTGCAATGAGGTTAGTGGAAGAACAGCATCTAGTAAAGATGAGGTCGAGCGTATTGCCTGCCTTGTGAGTAGGGGGAAGGTGAGAGGGTGAGGTCAAAAGAGGAGAGGAGTGGAAAGAAGGAGGCAGAGAGGAAAGAGTCAAAGGTAGACGTGGGGAGGTTAAAGTCGCCCAGAACTGTGAGAGGTGAGCCGTCCTCAGGAAAGGAGCTTATCAAGGCATCAAGCTCATTGATGAACTCTCCGAGGGAACCTGGAGGGCGATTAATGATAAGGATGTTAAGCTTGAAAGGGCTAGTAACTGTGACAGCATGGAATTCAAAGGAGGCGATAGACAGATGGGTAAGGGGAGAAAGAGAGAATGACCACTTGGGAGAGATGAGGATCCCGGTGCCACCACCCCGCTGACCAGACGCTCTCGGGGTGTGCGAGAACACGTGGGCGGACGAAGAGAGAGCAGTAGGAGTAGCAGTGTTGTCTGTGGTGATCCATGTTTCCGTCAGTGCCAAGAAGTCGAGGGACTGGAGGGAGGCATAGGCTGAGATGAACTCTGCCTTGTTGACCGCAGATGGGCAGTTCCAGAGGCTACCGGAGACCTGGAACTCCACGTGGGTCGTGCGCGCTGGGACCACCAGAGTAGGGTGGCCGCGGCCACGCGGTGAGGAGCGTTTGTATGGTCTGTGCAGAGAGGAGAGAACAGGGATAAACAGACACATAGTTGACAGGCTACAGAAGAGGCTACGCTAATGCAAAGGAGATTGGAATGACAAGTGGACTACACGTCTCGAATGTTCAGAAAGTTAAGCTACGTAGCAAGAATCTTATTGACTAAAATGATTAAAATGATACAGTACTGCTGAAGTAGGCCAGCTGGCAGTGGGTGCGTTGTTGACACTACACTAATCAAGTCGTTCCGTTGAGTGTAATAGTTTCTGCAGTGTTGCTATTCGGGGCTAGCAGGCTAGCTAGCAGTGTTGTTTACGTTACGTTGCGTTAAAATAACGACAATAGATGGCTAGCGAACCTAGAAAATCGCTCTAGACTACACAATTATCTTTGATACAAAGACGGCTATGTAGCTAGCTAAGTAGCTAGCTACGATCAAACAAATCAAACCGTTGTACTGTAATGAAAATGAAGTGAAAATGTGATACAACCTGTGAATGCGACCGGGTAGTTGAGTTCTATACAGAAGACGTTGGCTAGCGTTGGCTAGCTGTTGGCTAGCTAGCAGAGTCACCTACGTTAAGGACGACAAATAGCTGGCTAGCTAACCTCGGTAAATTAAGATAATCACTCTAAGACTACACACTCTAAACCTAAACAACACAATTATCTTGGATACGATGATACGATGATACGAAGACAGCAAAGACAGCTATGTAGCTAGCTAACACTAAACTAATCAAGTCGTTCAGTTGAGTGTAACAGTTTCTCCAGTGCAGCTAATCAGTGGACGTTAGCTAGCTGGCTAGTGAAGACTACGTTAGGACGGCGAAAAACGATAATTACGCAATTATCTTTGATACAAAGACGGCTATGTAGCTAGCTGAGAAGAAATTGCTAAGATAAGACAAATCAAACCGTTGTGATATAATGAAATATAATGAAAAAGTTATACTACCCGTTGGAGCGACGTGCAGATGCGACCACTCGCTCCAACCGGAACCGGAAGACAAGTTCCAATGTTGATGGTATTCTTAACCAATAACAATAAGGAAATCATACTGATCGAATTGTTTCACACTGTGCTAGTTTCATCAGCTGTAGTACAAATATGAAACAGGAAATTGGAATTTTGACCACACTGGGCCTTTAAAGATAATTGCTTAAACCTTTCTTATTTACTGTTGCATTATCACATGAATTGATCAAATGTTTTTGTCCAATTTAAAACAAAGAATAATAATCTTGTATTGGGCCTCTAAAGTGAATGATATTTCCTCCTTTTACCTCATTTATATAACTGGATTTGTTATCCCTTTGGAAAATATAAATATACGGTTTGAAATTGAAGAAAATATCTATTTTTATAAATGTGAATTTTTATTTGGCGTACCCTCCACGGCATTGCGTGTACCCCTGGTAGTACCTGAACTAGAGAAACAAAATCAATACCACACTGACGGTTGTGAAAATTGTTAGGCCATGTTTGAAGACCACAGCAGTGTTGCGCAAAGAGGGGCAAAGTCGGAAGGAAAAACTACAAGGGGGATTATCCAAGGAACTGAATAACACCCGATTTGTCTGGATTCAACATCAATGAACCCCCATATCAGTCATTGATGCTCGTGAGTCCTGCCATTGCTTAATTACCTTCACAGTTCTGCCTGTCATTCTTACCCACTGAACATGTAACTTTTTGTACAACACCATTCTGACATCATATATTTTTTGAGTAAACATGCGGAAAGACTGGAGCAACACTTCAATGACGCAGTGTACCAAAATTTTTTTTTTTCTGCTCCTTTTGAATTTGCACTGACAGGATTTGAAGTAATCAGGCTTGTAAAATGCGAATGGAGACATGGCAGATCCAAGGGCTGGTGGCGTTTGATGGCTACTGTAGCTCTGTGAGGACGCTATTGGATGAGCTGACGGTTGACAAGCCATTCGATCAAAGGAGCCTGAGTTGTGACGGGTTGGAGGCCTGTGACGTACCAGATCGTGTGTGCTAATAAGGTTTCCATTACACGGAACCCAAACAGGCTGCGCACGTGCGCCATCGTGCGTAAATGTATTTTGTCCCCCCAAACCAAACGTGATGACAATACGCTTGTTAAAATATCAAAACAAACTCTGAACCAATTATATTAATTTGGGGACAGGTCGAAAAGCATTAAACATTTATTGCAATTTAGCTAGTTAGCTTGCACTTGATAGCTAATTTGTCCTATTTAGCTAGCTTGCTGTTGTTAGCTAATTTGTCCTGGTATATAAACATTGAGTTGTTATTTTACCTGAAATGCACAAGGTCCTCTACTCCGCCAATTATTCCACACATAAAACGGTCAACCAAATCGTTTCTAGTCATCTCGTTTCCTTACATGTTTTTTCTTCTCTTGACTTTATATTGTGATTGGCTTTCATAAATTAGGTGCATTACCACCACTGACCTTGTTCATCTTTCAGTCACCCACATGGGTATAACCAATGAGGAGATGGCACATGGGTACCTGCTTCAATAAACCAATGAGGAGATGGGAGAGGCAGGATTTGCAGCCTATCTGCGTCACAAATAGAACTGACTTCTATTTTAGCCCTTGGCAACGCAGATGCTCATTGGCGCAATAATTGAATAATATAGATTTCTAAAATTATTTTGTGATGCTCGTGCACGCGACGTGAACGGTGAAGTCAGCCGGATATTTGATCGGCAACTCTTTAATTTACCAGGCATTTGAGAAATGTATCTGACCCATATGCATTGGGTGCATAACCTGACTAGGGCATCCACCCATGGTGTTCAGAATGACAGAAATCACATTTAGAATATGGTAATTAACCTCATAGTCCACCCCATCCCGCATGCGGTATCGTTACTACAGCCTCAAGCTCATTACCATAACGCAACGTTAGTGATTTCTAAAAATCGCAAATGAAATGAAATAAATATGCCTGCTCTCAAGCTTATCCTTTTCTTAACAATCCTGTCGTCTCAGATTTTCAAAATATGCTTTAGAACCAGAGAAAATCAATAATTTGTGTAAGAGTGGTGATAGCTAGCTTAGCATTTAGCGTTAGCATTTAGCACGCAACATATTCACAAAAACCAGCAAAGGAATCAAATAAAATAATTTACCTTTGAAGAATTCAGATGTTTCAATGAGGAGACTCTCAGTTACATAGCAGATGTCCAGTTTTTCCTGAAAGATTGTGTAGGACACATCGTTCCGTTTTGTTACTATGCATTTGGCTACCGAAACTAACCGAAAATTCAGTCACCTACACGTCAAACTTTTTTCCGAATTAACTCCATAATATCGACTGAAACATGGAAAACGTTGTTTGAATCAATCCTCAAGGTGTTTTGTCATATATCTCGTCATTGAAATGCCGTTCCTGGAAGCCTGCATTCTTCTCTGATTCGGATGGAAAAATACTGGTAGCTGACTTTTGCGCACCAATTTCCACGCAGACACCGTGCGGGACACTTGGCAATTGTAGTCTCTTATGGTCAATCTTCCAATGATATGCCTACAAATACGTCACAATGCTGCAGACACCTTGGGGAAACGATAGAAAGTGTCCGTTCATTCCTGTCGCATTCACAGCCATATAAGGCAATCATGGAAAACGTAGCTTCAGAAATCCTGTTCATTTCCTGGTCGCTCAAACATCTTGGTTTTGCCTGAAGCTTTTGTTATAAGGCACTCACAGTGAAAATCTTTGCAGTTCTGGAAACGTCAGTGTCTTCTTTCCAAAACTATCAATTCCAAGCATAGTCGAGCATCTTTTAGTGACAAAATATCGCGCTTAAAACAGGCACGTCTTTTTATCCAAAAATGAAATAATGCCCCTAGAGGACTAACAGGTTAACAAAACATGCAAGTCAAGTATGCAACAATGTGCTGTCCTTACCAAATTCTGATGTGCACTTTGAACAGTTTAGAATAACTGTCCTCATTTACTTTTCCTCAGCCATCAAGACAAGTAACCAACAGCATGATCACTGGCCTATGTCAACCTACTACAGTAGAAACGTTTAGGCTACCTATTCTATTGGTCAGTTTGTCGAGAAAGAAATGGCATATTCTGGGACAGTTGTGGGACGCTCAATCCCAAATTCATACAACCAGTAGGCGCCGGCTACATAAAAAAAAGCAATGAGTCTGATGCAACCAATCATAACGTTTAGCTTAAAATATTGATGAACTATTATTTCTTCACATTACAAGCACAGCAATGCCCACATGGCAGCAGGCTACACATGAATAGTCGTTCTATAATCCAATTAGGATGAAAACACCATTGTCAAACGGGCACAGCACACCATTGTCAAACGGGCACAGCACATGCGAGTGGTTTAGAAAGAGGAGATTTAATATGCTACTTTGAAGCAAGGTAAGACATGCCTCATATGTATTAAAAAGTACAGATTTCAAACTATCACCAACTCATTGCATAGTGGTATCTGACGCACTGATGAAGCCTGCCTTCCGTTGCCATTTGATGCCCCGTTCAAAACAACTGGGAACTCGGAAATATCCAACGTCAGTGCTTTCAAGACCACTGGGAACAAGGATTTTTTTTCTCAACATGATTTCACAATGGGATATGCAATGGATCCCAATTTTATTTAAATGTAAATAGTACCCTCAAAATACCAGTCTCAACAGGGAAGAGGCGACTCCAGGATGCAGTGTTAATGTTGTAAATGACTATTGTAGCTGGAAACAGCTGATGGAAAAAAAAATATATATATTTACTTATTTTATGGAATATCTACATAGGCGTACAGAGGCCCATTTATCAGCAACCACCACTCCTGTGTTCCACAGTGTTGAGGGTCAGCGAAGTGGATATATTGTTTCCTACCTTCACCACCTGGGGGCGGCCCGTCAGGAAGTCCAGGGCGCAGTTGAGACCCAGGGCCTCAAGCAAATGATGAGCTTGGAGGGGACTCTTGTTACTGAGCTGTAGTCAATGAACAGCATTCTTACGTAGGTATTCCTCTTGTCCAGATGGAAAAGGGTAGTGTTTAGTGTGATGGCGATTGCATCGTCTGTGGACCTATTGGAGCGGTTCACAAATTTTAAGTGGGTCTAGGGTGTCAGGTATATGATGGTGGAGGAGATACAATCCTTGACTAGTCTCTCAAAGCACTTGATGACAGAAGTGAGTGCTATGGGGTGATAGTAATTTAGTTCAGTTACCATTGCCGCCTTGGGTACAGGAACAATGGTGACCAAATTGAAGTATGTCGGGGACAGCAGACTGGGATAGGGAGAGAGTGAATGTCCATGAACACAGCAGCCAGCTGGTCTGTGCATGGTCTGAGGACGCGGCTAGAGATGCCGTTAGCCTTGAGGGTTAACACGTTTAAATGTCTTTCCTTCTCCGTGGTCCACCTGAGTGAGCCCACAGTCCTTGGTGTTACTGTTTAGTCTGTAGACTCTGCCACATACGTCTCTGGTGTGATCCTTTGAATTGCGACTCCACTTTGTCTCTACTGACATTTTGCTTGTTTGATTACCTTGTGGAGGGAATAACTACACTGTTTGTATTCGGCCATATTCCCTGTCACCTTTCTATGGTTAAATGCTGTGGTTCGCAGTTTCAGTTTCTATCCACAGTTTCTGGTTTGGGTAGGTTTTAATGTTTAGTGTGTATAACGACTCCGACACACTTCCTTATAAACTCACTCACCGAATCAGCGTATAAATCGATATTATTCTCCGAGGCTACCCGGAACATATCCCAGTCCGCTTGATCAAAATAATTTTGAAGTGTGGATTCCGATTGGTCAGACCAGCGTTGTCACGGGTACATCCTGTTTGAGTTTCTGCCTATAGCAAGGGAGGAGCAAAATAGAGCCGTGGTCAGATTTCCTGAAAGGAGGGCGGGGGAGGGCCTTGTATGCATTGCGGAAGTTTAGAGTAGCAGTGATAGTGTTTTGCCAGCGCGAGTGCTATAGTCAATATGCTGATAGAATTTAGGTAGCCTTGTTCTCAAATTTGCTTTGTTAAAATCCACAGCTATAATAAATGCAGCCTCAGGATATATAGTTTCCAGTTTGCCTAATGTCCAGTGAAGTTCCTTGAAGGCTGTCATGGTATCGGCTTGAGGGGAGAATACACGGCTGTGATAATAACCGAAGAGAATTCTCTTGGGAGATTATACGTCGGCATTTGATTGTGAGGAATTCTAGGTCAGGTGAACAAAGGATGTGAGTTCCTGTATGTTCTTACATTTACACCATGAGTTTTTAATCATGAAACATACACACAACCTGCCTGATTGGGCATCCATTTTGATCAGTAATGTGTTTTTTCTCTGCAGTACAGCCTGCAAGGTCCATGCACTTTAACAGGCCAGTAATATGGTGTATTTATTTCAGGTTGTATCTGCTAACAGAAACATGCTAATGCGTTGATTTCTAGGGGCACGCATATGAATTATGAGAATGCGGGAGCGCGGAGGAAGATATACAGTGGGGGGGGGAAGTATTTAGTCAGCCACCATTGGACAAGTTCTCCCACGTAAAAAGATGAGAGGCCTGTAATTTTCATCATAGACATCATACACTTCAACTATGACAGACAAAATTAGGAAAATATTTCTGGCTCTCATAGACCTGTAACTTCTTCTATAGCCTCTTGCTCCTACCTGGCACGCAGGCGTCCCATCTAGAGCTCTGGAAATGCAAATGCACTACACTAAATGCTAATAGTATTAGTTAAAACTCAACCGTTCATTAAAATACACACGCAGGGTATTGAATTAAAGCTACACTCGTTGTGAATCCAGGCAACAAGTCAGATTTTTAAAATGCTTTTCGGCGAAAGCATGAGAAGCTATTATCTGATAGCATGTAACACCCCAAAAGACCCGCAGGGGACGTAAACAAAATAATTAGCATAGTCGGCGCTACACAAACCGCACAAATAAAATATAAAACATTCATTACCTTTGACCATCTTCTTTGTTGGCACTCCTAGATGTCCCATAATCACTATTGGGTCTTTTTTCCCGATTAAATCAGTCCATATATAGCCTAGATATCGATCTATGAAGACTGTGTGATAAACAGAAAAAAACAGCGTTTCATAACGTAACGTCATTTTTTAAAATTCAAAAAGTCGACGATAAACTTTCACAAAACACTTCGAAATACTTTTGTAATGCAACTTTAGGTATTAGTAAACGCTAATAAGCGATCAAATTAATCACGAGACGAAGTGTTTTCTATAGGGGTCCGTCTTGAAATGCTGTCCGTGTATTTCTCAACCAAAATATCCGGTCGGAGACCTGAAGAAAAAGCCTGTCTCTTGTTCGTTTGACCAAGAAACAAAGAATTGGCAAATGACAAGACTGTTGACATCGTGTGGAAGCTGTAGGTACTGCAACCTCAGCCCTATTTAATGTCTTTCGCCCATAACAATGGGTTGAAGCAGCGGATGGATATATTTTTCCACTTTCAGTGATCAGATTTTCCTGCACTTTTCAATGAAACGCACGTTCTGTTAAAGTCACAGCTGTGATTTAACCAGTTTTATAAACGTCTGAGTGTTTTCTATCCACACATACTAGTCATATGCATATACTATATTCCTGGCATGAGTAGCAGGGGGCTGAAATGTTGCGCGATTTTTAACAGAATGTTCGAAAAAGTAGAGGGTCGACTGAAGAGGTTAAGAGGCTCCTCTATCCTCCACTCATTACCTGTATTAATGGCACCTGTTTGAACTTGTTATCAGTATAAAATACACCTGTCCACAACCTCAAACAGTCACACTCCAAACTCCACTATGGCCAAGACCAAAGAGCTGTCAAAGGACACCAGAAACAAAATTGTAGATCTGCACCAGGCTGGGAAGACAGAATCTGCAATAGGTAAGTAGCTTGGTTTGATGAAATCAACTGTGGGAGCAATTATTAGGAAATGGAAGACATACAAGACCACTGATAATCTCCCTCGATCTGGGGCTCCACGCAAGATCTCATCCCGTGGGGTCAAAATGATCACAAGAACAGTGAGCAAAAATCCCAGAACCACACGGGGGGACCTAGTGAATGACCTGCAGAGAGCTGGGACCAAAGTAACAAAGCCTACCACCAGTAACACACTATACCACCAGGGACTCAAATCCTGCAGTGCCAGATGTGTCCCCCTGCTTAAGCCAGTACATGTCCAGGCCCATCTGAAGTTTGCTAGAGAGCATTTGGATGATCCAGAAGAAGATTGGGAGAATGTCATATGGTCAGATGAAACCAAAATATAACTTTTTGGTAAAAAACTAAACTCGTCGTGTTTGGAGGACAAAAAATGCGGAGTTGCATCCAAAGAACACCATACCTACTGTGAAGCATGGGGGTGGAAACATCATGCTTCGGGGCTGTTTTTCTGCAAGGGACTGATCCGTGTAAAGGAAAGAGTGAATGGGGCCATGTATTGTGAGATTTTGAGTGAAAACCTCCTTCCATCAGCAAGGGCATTGAAGGTGAAACGTGGCTGGGTCTTTTAGCATGACAATGATCCCAAACACACCGCCCGGGCAAAGGAGTGGCTTCGTAAGAAGCATTATTTCAAGGTCCTGGAGTGGCCTAGCCAGTCTCCAGATCTCAACCCCATAGAAATTCTTTGGTGGGAGTTGAAAGTCTGTGTTGCCCAGCAACAGCCCCAAAACATCACTGCTCTAGAGGAGATCTGCATGGAGGAATGGGCCAAAATACCAGCAACCGTGTGTGAAAACCTTGTGAAGACTTACAGAAAACGTTTGACCTCTGTCATTGCCAACAAAGGGTATATAACAAAGTATTGAGATAAACTTTTGTTATTGACCAAATACTTATTTTCCACCATAATTTGCAAATAAATACATTAAAAACCCTACATTGTGATTTTTTTTGGATTTCTTTCCCCCTCTTTTTGTCTGTCATAGTTGAAGTGTACCTATGATGAAAATTACAGGCCTCATCTTTTTAAGTGGGAGAACATGCACAATTGGTGGCTGACTAAATAATGTGAAAATGTGGAAATAATGCCTGCTCTAGAATGCCCTTTGTACCAATCAGAATCAAGTATTCAACAATGCTATGTTATAAACACAAACAATTGTCTTCTCTACAAAACAATTATTCATCTCGTTTCTCTCCATCATAGAAATGTGGTTTGTTACTTGTCATCTTTTGTCTGAAGTGTATTGAAAAAAACCTAAAAACCTTCTGCCACCTGCAGTTTGCTCCGGTCGTAAAGGCATATTGGAATGCAAATATTAAGTGATGAACTGAAGCTATGTATAGGGAGCGAGGCAACACAGGCCCTGGTGCTCTGTGTTTTTTGATGTCGGTCTCTCTCTCCCCTCTCCCTTCATCCCCCAGTGTGTGGATGAGCTACTGGAGCGTGTGCGTGTGTGTCCCTAACGCAGGGCATCAACTACTCTGATTAGCTTTTGACTCCTGTGCCGTGTGACTGACTGACATCCAGCGGCTCATTGAGAAATCACTCCCAGGCTTTTATTTAGCCAGCCAGACAGTGTTCCTATTGATTTGTAATGGCAGGGCCATCTTTGCAAATATAGAAAAAAATATATATTTGAGGTCATAGAATTACTCTAGACAATATATTGCATTGGCGCGTACTGTAAATAGGTCCACAATTCTTGAGGCTCCTGGTTTTGAAATGGGCACTAATACAATGGAAGACAATATAGCCACAATGGAAATCAACCTGTTAAAATGATCAGTCCTTTACATAGGCATCAATAATGAATGCCACTGGATTATGAATTTAATTAAGAAGATGTCATATCTAAACCCTGATCAATATGATTAATCAGTCATGCTCCCGCAGGGTATTTCTCCCATGTGTTTGTGGTACTTACTTGAACTCTCAGAAATGGTAGATAATCTGCTAAAGCCTCATACCTAGCCTCCACATCACGTCAGGTAACTCATACCCTACTGTCTACTGCATTAATCTAATCTACTGAAGGCTAGATTATATTTCCATACAATATATAGGACCACGGTCACAGCTATGCCTTATCTTTATGTAATCAAAAGAATAACTGATAAGTGCCTTTAATAATTTTTAATGCACCTCTCTAGTTACTTGGTTTTGGAGTCTATTTTTAAGGCCAAAAGTAGGAGGCAGTTGAGTTGGCATTTTGAGTAAGCATTCTCAATGTTTTAATAAATCAAAAACAAAAAATCTCAAAGTTATGTTGAATAATAAAACATCTCAGCATTCTCACCCTGCAGCCAGGAAGTAAGCCGAGAGCTAGTGCTTTGGTTGACCAAAACATCGATTGGCTTTTGCACCGACTTCACACGCTATAGGTGTAATTGGGATTGCTGATATGTTGGTGCTGCACTTATTCTGTTGCACAGCCTTGCACGAACACGTGATCTTTTGCTAAGGTATGAAGCTATGGTTGCAGTTTTGATGGCATGCAGACTTGGATGTGAATCATGTATTCTCATCTCTGGAATGCATTAATTAAACATAAACATAAATTAGGTCAACCACTCCTCAAAATCCAATTAAGTTAATTTACATTCAATGCATTGGGAAATGTATACAAACAACATACATTTTTTTAATGCCACACAGCACTGTGTTAAACTCAATATGCATTCTGTAGTGACTTAATTACTATTAGTATCAGACACATTGTGTCAACAATCAGTACAGTGAAAATGTCCACAATATTTACCTGCCTGTAAGCTATTTCTTCTGACTTGAGCCCCCCACCATTCATTCAAAAAGTAGCAGTATCCAGTTATACCTAATGAGATTTGATCCTAATATAGTGAGATAGGGGTACAGAGTTCACATAGTTCGTTCTGTTCTACGGTGCATTTGGAAAGTATTCAGTCCCCTTTTTCCATGTTTTGTTACATTACAGCCTTATTCTAAAATGGATTAAATAACAATCAATCTACCCACAACACAGCATGACAAAATGAAAACAGGTTTTTACACATTTTTGCTAACTTTATAAAAAATGTAAAAACAGAATTAATTTATTGAAATAAGTATTCAGACCCTTTGTTTTGAGACTCGAAACTGAGCTCAGGTGCATCCTGTTTCCATGGATCACCCTTGAGGTGTTTCTACAACTTGATTGGAGTCCACCTGCGGTGAATTCAATTTATTGGACATGATTTGGAAAGGCACACACCAGTTTATATAAGGTCCCGCAGTTGACATTGCATGTCGGAGCAAAAACCAAGCCACGAGGTCGAAGGAATTGTCTGTAGAGCTCCGAGACAGGATTGTGACGAGGCACAGATTTGGGAAAGGGTACAAAAGAAATTGGGCAGCATTTGAAGATTCCCAAGAACACTGTGGCCTCCATCATTCTTAAATGCATACGTTTGGAACCACCAACACTCTTCCTAGAGCTGGCTGCCCAGCCAAACTAAGCAATTGATGGAGAAGGGCCTTGGTCAGGGAGGTGACCAAGAACCTGATAGTCACTCTGACAGAGCTCCAGAGTTCCTCTGTGGAGATGGGAGAACCTTCCAGAAGGACACATCTCTGCAACACTCCACCAATCAGGCCTTTATGGTAGAGTTGCTAGACGGAAGCCACTCCTCAGTAAAAGACGCATGACAGTCCGCTTAGTTTGCCAAAAGGCACCTAAGGGCTCTCCTAACATGAGAAAACAAGATTCTCTTATCTGGTGAACAATTTGGCCTGAATGCCAAGTCTGGAGGAAACCTCGCATCATCCCTACAGTGAAGCATGGTGGTGGCAGTATCATGCTGTGGGGATGTTTTTCAGTGGCAGGGACTGGGAGACTAGTCAGGATCGAGGGAAAGGTGAACAGAAGAAAGTAATAATAATAATAATATATGCCATTTAGCAGATGATTTTATCCAAAGCGACTTACAGTCATGTGTGCATACATTCTACGTATGGGTGGTCCCGGGGATCGAACCCACTACCCTGGCGTTACAAGCGCCATGCTCTACCAAAAAAGTAGAGATCCTTAATGAAGGTTCAACTTCTGACAGAACAACGACCCTAAGCACACAGACAAGACAACGCAGGAGTGGCTTTGGGACATGTCTCAGTGTCCTTGAGTGGCCCAGCAAGATCCCGAACTTGAACCCGATCTAAAATCTCTGGAGAGACCTGAAAATAGCTGTGCAGCGACACACCCCAGCCAGCCTGGCAGAGCTTGAGAGAAACTCTCCAATTACAGGTGTGCCATGCTTGTAGTGTCAGATCCAAGAAGACTCGAGGCTGTAATCCCTGCCAAAGGTGCTTCAACAAAGTGCTGAGTAAAGGGTCTGAATACTTATGTAAATGTGATATTTAAGGTTAAACATTGTTTAAAAAAAAAAAACATTTTCTAAACACGCTTTTGCGTTTTCATTATGGGTTATTGTGTGAGGGGAAAAAACTATTTTAAACATTTTAGTATAAGGCTGTAATGTAACAAAATGTGGAAAAAGTCAAGGGTGTTCGGAATATTTTCCAAAGACGCTGTATCTCCAAGACGAAGAGTTGTTACAAATGATCTGTTAACGTCATCAGGCACCTGCTCTGAGCTGGAAATCATTTTGAACAATGTCCCTGCCCATGACTTGTTCAAAAGTATTTTTTTTACAGGATGTACAGTATTTTATTCAGCAGTTGGGTCACATGCAATCTAAATGCTTGTAGCTCATGTCCAATAGCAAAACAAATGTCCAGCAAAACAAAATGGAAATACTACCTCCTTCAAATGTTTTCAAGTGATGCAATTGCAGCTCTTTTAACAGTCATCGTAGTTGTTTTAACATGCAACTTGTCGGTCAATCCATTATATTCCATAGTTTGAAAGGAATTAGTGTGAAGTGATTTAGCCCATATTGTATAGATATAACCATAGTTTGATAAATTACAGAGTGGGGCTCTGATAATTCTGACTCACCTTTCCTCCCCAGTGGTTTATATTTAATTGACAGGCGTGGGTTGTCTCCTTCCATCTCTCATCTTCTTTCATCTTGAAAGTCTCATGTCCCCTGTGGCAGTTGGAACAGCCCACCAGCTTCATAATTTTTTTTTTTATTAGGCTAATCTTTTTGACTTCATATTTAGGTTCACCAAACATTTTCATACTTAAGATTTTCTGCATGGCTCAATGTAACACAGAGTCCTACTTACCACTTTCCATCTATAATTCTAAAGTTAGATTTATTGTAGCATGTTTTGGCTAAGTCAATAGCTTCCCTTCATGACGAATAGCTGGCAAACAATTCCCATTAGAATAAATGCATAAGTAAATTGTAAATCCAGAACATTCACTTTTGTCTTACTCGTGCTTAACTTTAATGCTATTCCTACACCATCCATTGGGTTATATAATTCAAATGGACTGCTTTTCATCACCTCTGCCATTTGCAGTAAATCAACTTAGCACAAGAAACAACTTTTAAAATACTCAACTTTCAAGCCTCAACAGATGAGAATATCCTTCATACACGTGTTTCATTCAAATATGTAACTTGAAATCAGTAGACAATATGCACGCACATAATGCTACTCAAAGTCTACCTCACTTATATTGAGTCTCATTGTGCAGGATGCCATGTCTTGCTCTCTTTTGCTCAATTCTATTACGTCGTCACTGCATACCAAATTTGTCAGCGGCTCGGAGTGTCATGTTTAATATCATCATCAGCTGCTCTATAGATTCCCGGCTGTCAGTCTCCACAGACAAATAATTCCCCCTGTCCGATGACTGGGAGTGATCGTGTTGGCTGAAGGAGAAGCAGACTGCATGCCAGATAACAGGGCTTGTTAGGACAAGGCAGGTTGGGCTACAGACTACTTTCACTAGCCCCCCTCCCACCCCTATGACAGACTCTAAATGGATGAGCCCCACCATTCCCTCTAGTATACTCAGACTCAGCAGAGTAGTGTCTTGGAGAGATGGGAGGAGGTGTTTTTGAATTATTTCATATCTTATTTTGTTTTTTAATGTTTGGTGTACGCTTGTTTTTGTAATTCCATGACTGGGTTGCCTAGAAGTTGGCTTTTTTTCAGGCCTGGCTATCAACGTTTTTCTCTCCCAAAAGCAATCAGGGTTTTCCTTCAAGCCGTTAGCAAAGTTTGCTTTTGATAAATGGTGCGATCAAAATCAATTTGATTATGGTTCTACCAAAGGGAGCGCATATACTTTTCATGTCATCACTAATCTGTCTTTTCCATCACTTTATTTTTACCAGGCTTGGAGTCTGCTAGATTTATTTAAAAAACAAAAAACAAGAACAAATATGGGCTATATGATCACACCTGTTGTAATCATGTCCCTCCATCCATATCAGAACTAAATTACAGTGCGTTCGGAAGGTATTCAGACCCATTTTTCCACATTTGGTTAAAATACAGCCTTCTAAAATTGATTGTTATTATTGTTATCAATCCACACACATTAACTCATGACAAAGCTCTGGGGAAGGGTACCAAATAATGTGTGCAGCATTAAGTAAGTTCCACAAGAACACAGTGGCCTTAAATGAAAGAAATTTGGAACCACCAAGACTCTTCCTAGAGCTGGCTGCCAACCGGGGGAGAAGGGTCTTGGTCAGGGAGGTGACCAAGAATCCGATGGTCACTCTGACAGAGCTCCAGAGTTCCTATGTGGCGATGGGAGAGTCTTCCAGAAGGACAACCATCTCTGTAGCACTCCACCAATCAGGCCTTTATGGTAGTGTGGCCAGACTTCTCAGTAAAAGGCACATGTCAGCCCACTTAGAGTTTGCCAAAAGGCACCTGAAGACTCTGACCATGAGAAACAAGATTCTCTGGTCTGATGAATCCAAGATCGAACTCTTTGGCCTGAATGCCAAACTTCACATCTGGAGGAAACCTGGCACCATCCCTACAGTGAAGCATGGTGGTGGCAGCATCATGCTGTGGGGGATGTTTTTTGGTGGCAGGGACTGGGAGACCAGTCAGGTTTGAGGGAAAGATGAACAGTGCAAAGTACAGAGAGATCCTTGATGAAGCGCTCAAGACCTCTGACTCTGGCAACGGTTCACCTTCCAACCGTACAATGACCCTAAGCACACAGCCAAGACAGCGCAGGGGTGGCTTTGGGACAAGCCTCTGAATGTCCTTGAGTGGCCCAGCTAGAGCCCGTACTAACATCAACCCGATCTAACATCTCTGGAGAGACTGAGCTTGAGAGGAACTGCGGAGACGAATGGAAGAAACTCCCCAAATAAATGTTTGCCAAGCTTGTAGTGTCAGACCCAAGAAGATGTGAGGCTGTAATTGCTGCCAAAGGTGCTTCAACAAAGTACTCAGGAAAGGGTGTGAATAATTATGTAAATGTGATATTTCCAAAAATATATATACATTAGCAAAAATGTCTAAACCTGTTTTTTGCTTCGTCATTATGGTGTATTGTTATTGTGTGTTGATTGAGGGAGTAAAACAATTGTATTCAATTTAATAATAAGGCTGTAACGTAACAAATAACAAGGAGCTCTCCAAACAAGTCAGGGACAAAGTTGTGGAGAAGTACAGATCAGGGTTGGGTCATTAAAAAAATATCTGAAACTTTGAGCATCCCACGGAGTACCATATAAATATGTTATTAAGAAGTTGAAAGAATATGGCACCACAACAAACCTGCCAAGAGACGGCTGCCCACCAAAACTCACAGACCAGGCAAGGAGGGCATTAATCAGAGGCAACAAAGAGACCAAAAATAACCCTGAAGGAGCCGCAAAGCTCCACAGAGGAGATTGGAGTATCTGTCCATAGGACCACTTTAAGCCGTACACTCTATAGAGCTGGGCTTTACCGGAAGAGTGGCCAGAAAAAAAGCAATTGCTTAAAGAAAAAATAAGCAAACACATTTGGTGTTCGCCAAAATTCTCCAAACATATGGAAGATAGTATTCTGGTCAGATCAGACTAAAATGTGGCTTTTTCGCCATTAAGGAAAACGCTATGTCTGGCACAAACCCCAACACCCAACATCACCCAGAGAACACCATCCTCGCAGTGAAGCATGGTGGTGGCAACATCATGCTGTGGGTATGTTTTTCATCAGCAGGGACTGGGAAACTGGTCAGAATTGAAGGAACGATGGATGGCGCTAAACACAGGGACATTCTTGAAGGAAACCTGTTTGTCTTCCAGAGATTTGAGACTGGGACAGAGGTTCACCTTCCAGCAGGACTATGGCCCTAAGCCTCCTGCTAAAGCAACACTCAAGTGGTTTAACCTCTCTGGGATATTCGGGACGGTAGCGTCCCACCTCAACAACAGCCAGTGAAAGTGCAGGGTGCCAAATTCCAAACAGATCTCAATTAAAATTCCTCAAACATACAAGTATTTTACCCCATTTTAAAGATGAACTTCTCGTTAATCCAGCCACATTGTCCGATTTCAAAAAGGCTTTACGGCGAAAGCACCACAAACGATTATGTTAGGTCAGAGCCAAGTCATAGAAAAACTAAGTCCCAAAAAGCAGAAATACAGATCAAATTAATCACTTATATAAAACAGAGTATACATTGGCGCGTTATGTTCAGTAGTTCCAAAAATATCCAGTGATTTTGCAGAGCCACATCAATTTACAGAAATACTCATCATAAATGTTGATGAAAATACAAGTGTTATGCATGGAAGTTTAGATAAACTTCTCCTTAATGCAACCGCTGTGTCAGATTTGAAAAAACTTTACAGAAAAAGCACACCATGCAATAATCTGAGTACAGCGCTCAGACAACAAAACAGCCAAACAGATATCCGCAATGTTGTGCAGTCAACAGAAGTCAGAAATAGCATTATAAATATTCACTTACCTTTGATCTTCATCAGAATGCACTCCCAGGAATCCCAGTTCCACAATGTTTGATTTGTTCGATAAAGTTCCTCTTATGTCCAAATACCTCCTTGTTGTTCGCGTGTTTAGTACACATCCCAAAATCACGACACGCCGGCAAATCCATGCGAAATTTCAGACGAAAAGTTGTATTACAGTTCGTAGAAACATGTCAAACGAAGTATAGAATCCATCTTTAGGATGTTTTTATCATAAATCTTCAATAATGTTCCAACCGGAGAATTCCTTTTGTCTGTACAATTTTTTTTCTCAGGTTTTTACCTGCCATTTGAGTTCTGTTATACTCGCAGACATCATTCAAACAGTTTTAGAAACTTCAGTGTTTTCTATCCAAATCTACTAATAATATGAATATATTAGCAACTGGGCCTGAGTAGCAGGTAGTTTTACTCTGGGCACCGTATTAATTCAAGCTACTCAATACTGCCCCCCAGTCCCAAAGAAGTTAAGGGGAAACATTTAAATGTCTTGGAGTGGCCTAGACAAAGCCCAGACCTCAATCCAATTGAGAATCTGTGGTATGACTCAGATTTCTGTTCACCAGTGGAACCCATCCAACATGATGGAGCTGGAGCAGTTTTGCCTTGAGGAATGGGCAAAAATCCCAGTGGCTAGATGTGCCAAGCTAATAGAGACATACCCCAAGAGAATTGCAGCCGTAATTGCTGCAAAAGGTAGCTCTACAAAGTATTAACTTGGGGGGGGGGGGGGGGTGAATAGTTATGCACGCTCAAGTTTGATCTTTTTTGTATTATTTCTTGTTTCACAATAAAAAATATTTTGTATCTTCAAAGTGGTAGGCATGTTGTGTAAATCAAATATACAATCCACTCCCAAAAAATCAATTTAAATTTCAGGTTGTAAGGCAACAAAATAGGAAAAATGCCAGGGGGGGGGTGAATACTTTCGCAAGTCACTGTACTTTCCAGTTCCAAAATCTGTTCCTCAGCAGTTTTTTAATATTTTTTTTTATATACATTTCTCTTCTAGCTGTAATAATGGATTAGCTCAATGAATGGCCATCAAGATCTTGGCACAATGTAAGTGTCATAGGCACTAAATGATTTGATCTGTCCAAGTCATTAAGTTGAGGTTGGAACAGAAATTTGCAGGCGTTCTGCAGACTAAGATGTATTTTAGTGTCTTGCACTCTTAAACGGCCCACTCCTCTAAGACAGACAGGGTCAGACTAACAGCCCTGCAGTGTGAGCTCATACTGATAATGTGACGTTATACAGTATCCTTTAAAGCTGAAGTTAAACAATGTCCACAACTCGGATCAAATTAACCATAAAACTCTTCTTTTTTTGTCGTTTGCTCCCTCTCTCAAACTCTAGCTTTGGGAGCTATCCTCTGGCGAGATGCTCCTGTCTGTTCTTTTTGACGTAGGCATCATGTCAGTGACCCTTGACCCCTGCGAGTACTACCTCTTCTGCGGTGGCAGTGACGGCGGTATATTTCAGGTGTCCCTCTGTAGCCAGGTAAGCTATATGGTTTTTGTCTTCGCCACCCTCACTGTTTAACCCTGAACTTTCATCGATTAACTTCACAATGTGTTTGAATTGCAAACTCTCTTAATGGTGGATCCGTCAAGCACAACCATGCTCACACAGACATGGTTTCTTTGTTTCATAACATCAAGGGTTCATCAATGGCCTTTCTGTACATTATAAACAGGTTGCCCTACTATAAATAACCAACCCGTTGTGGACAGTACTCACGGAGAGAAGTGTCCGGACAGAGGTGAGCTCAGCCGGTTGACGGCAAATTGGAAAGCAGATATACAGCAGGCACAATGGGCCACAGTCTGGCGACGCCGCAAGGGCAAGTGACTTAACTAAGAGAGACTTTGAACTGACAGTCACTTGTAAAACCATAGCCAGTTCATATAACTTTGAAGACTGCAGATGAGCAGCCTGTGGCAAATAAGCACATTAATGTCAAGCCCTTGAAAATAACCTTAGAATTGCATATACTGTCATCAAACCCGTTACCTGATTATTAATTATTTAAAAGTGAGACAATTTAATTTCCACAAGTGAAGGCGGAAACACGTCACCAAGTACACACAACTGACAATTTAATAAATTGAGAACATTACAAATAAAATAATCCCTCCACCTGTCAATTGCCGCATAATACACCTTTGACTGAATTCCCTTTTGAGTTAGTCCTGTACGTTTCCCAGTGAAGCACCAAAATACAGTACACTTCGTAAGAAGGGCCCCTCTGATCAGCTGACAGTGCCTTGATGTGTCTCCACACTGCTGGCCTGGAACCAGGCTTGCTAAAGTTTGTTAATGAAGAGGGGAATGTGAGTGATGTTTGGACCAGCCCACATCTCTCTGGTGCACAGGGAAGGTCAAGGCAGGTTGCACTTACACAAAGCTTTGTCTAGTGGGAGATTTGGGTGGCATTTCCGGAACACTGCTCTAAAGCATCCTACAGAATCTTTGCTTGGGCTTACCCCAGTTTTTCCAGCTTAAGCCACTGAGAAAGACTTCTTCAGTTCAAAAGGAAAATATTAATAAATCCCGAAGTCTACCATCTGCCACAATTTGTAATTCTGCACATGTATCGGGGAATTCTCTAAAGGTACTCCTCTGCTTTTCCATGAACTTTCTAACGTTGCACCATCCTTGTACGGGTGCATCCCCAAGCTGTTGGCCTGAAAGATGGAGAGGTGATAGAATGCGGGAGGGGGGGGTTGTAGACCGGCAAGGCCTGTGTTCGGGATTTAAATCGCCTGGGGTTTTTCATTGCTATTAATGCCTGATACCATGCCTCATGAAGGACTTCTTTGCCCCCCCTACGGTGCTCTTGGTTGCCCCCATATATCACAGTTTCTATACATTCCCATCAGTCTTGTCTAGTGGGATTCTTTCTGACTGCTCTCTTTCAAGGAGAAAAGGTGACACGTCAGGTTCAGAGCTATGTCTGCCAGCCCTTCTGGCTAACTGAATCTAGTCTTATTGCAACGTGCTAATCAAGAGCTTCCCGTGTCTTCCTCGGCTTAAACACAAGATGGACTTCTGTATTTGCCATGATTGATGGTTTGTTTGCAGAATAGGCTCATTTTTTGCCCCTTTAAAGTCACATTTCAATGCAGAAAAATGTATTTGTTGAGCTGCAGAGAATTAATCCAAATATTTTCTGCAACTGTCATAACCAACTAGATCAGAGAAGACATTAATGGATATGGTTCAATTTGAGTTTCAAGCTTTGTCCTCTCCTCCTTTCTACTTGTCATGAGTTTCATGTCAGGTACCACAAAGAAACTTGTATAAAAGACTCAATTAAACATGACAGAAATGAATGTGCACATTTTAGCACAAGAAAGGATCCCCCTCCCCTTGTTAGACTACCCCACTTCTATTTAAAACCTAATTTCCCTTATCCTGGCTCTTGCAGTCGCACAAAACTGGGTGCGAGTCACTCGCTGTGCATTGCCCTTAGCAATCACCCCCCATGATAGACAAATCCTGCCTTTCTCTTGCTCTCTCTCCTGAAGTAAGTTCAGATGGAGTGCTTCACAATGCTTACTTCCATGGCATGAGAATCACTGTCTGAGTAAAGGCAGATTGCTCACTGCTCCATTTATGTATCCATAATTAAACTCACATTTCGGTTTTTCAACCTCCTTACTCGATGTCTCTTTTGGTTTTAATTGTGAAAGCCTCTCCCAAAATCCATCAGCCCCCCTGGATATGTTGTGGGTGGCTCTTGCATGTATGGCCAAATAAGTGATATCCCAGAGGCATCAGGTTTGAGTGGAGAAAAGTCTGCATCTGTGAAAGAGTGCTGCAGATGGATGGCTGCAGATGGATAACAGATACACTATATATACACAAGTATGTGGACACCCCTTCAAATTAGTGCAAGCCTAAGATCACCATGTGCAATGCCAAGCGACGGCTGGATTGGTGTAAAGCTCTCCGCCATTGGACTCTGGAACAGTGGAAACGCGCTCTCTGGAGTGGTGAATTATGCTTCATCTAGCAGTTCAACGGACTAATCTGGGTTTGGCGGATTCCAGGAGAACGCCACCTGCCCCAATGCATAGTGCCAACTGTAAAGTTTGTTGGAGGTATGCGGCTGTTTTTCATGGTTCAGGCAAGGCCCCTTAGATCCAGTGAAGGGAAATCTTAATGCTACAGCATACAATGCCATTCTAGCCGATTCTGTGCTTCAAACTTTGTGGCAACAGTTTGGGGAAGGCCCTTTCTTGTTTCTGCATGAAAATGCTCCCGTCCACAAAGCGAGGTCCACACAGAAATGGTTTGTCAAGATCGGTGTGGAAGAACTTGCCCTGACCTCAACCCCATCGAACAGCTTTGGGGTGAATTGGAATGCTTACTGCGAGCCAGGCCTAATTGCCCAACATCTGTCCCCGACCTCATTAATGCTCTTGTGGCTGAATGGAAGTCCCTGCAGCAATGTTCTAACATCTAATGGAAACGTGAATGTTAAGTCAGTAAGGGACAGAGGGATCTATTGGTGGCACAATGATTACATGAGATTATTAACAGAAACGGTCATATAGACTGGTCCTTTTAGTTGTTATAATTGTTTTTAGAGATGTTTGTCTGCGGTACAGATTACTGTGTCTATCATTCTACTATTGGTCAGGGGATTCTGCAACCCTTTTATGTTCGCTTTTTGACATGAGAGTATCGCAATAATTGCTTTGAATGTTGTAGTGAAGTGACTTGACCTCAGGAAGAATGACTGTTATAAAATAGTAATTGATTTGAAAGATAAAACATTTCTGAGGGAGCTTATCATTTCATTTATTCATATTGAAGTGTGTTTCATGTGTACTGACAATACCTGGGGAATTTTCTCAATAATTGCAACAAGTCAAGACCCGGTTTGGATAACCAAGTTTCTCAGCGTATTATTAATGCCTACCGACCCCTTTCACCTTGGTCCTGAATCTGGACTCATAGGTTATTAATGTGCTAACTTTCCTCATGTATTTTATTTGATTTTTGATCTTTAATGCTTGCCTTACAAAGATTTTCAAAGCCAAGCTGCCACTGCCCCATTGACTCGTACGCCTTTTTGACTTCCATCCACAGTCTTTAGACGCTCAATTATTTAGGCATATCATTTTAAAGATCAATTGGTTAATTAAGATAATTGGAGAGAAAAAAGCTTTTATAGCCCTGGATTTGAGTACAACTAATAATGATTATATTCTGTTTTAAAGAGAGGAACAGGTTTTTGATTAAACAATATTTTGCCAAGCCTTGCATTGTTGCATTGTTCCTCCATAGATGCTAGAACTTGCTGCTGAGTGAAGTCACAGCTTTTTAATCCTGCATCATTTCCTCTTCCCTCTGGCTTCCCCCTAGCTATCAAAGTATAATGATCAGTCTCATTATGCTGCATTCTCTGTCATTCATACTAAAGGGATTGCAGATAATCTGTTACTCATTTGTCCTCGTTGTGATTGAGACTATGGATATTGTGTTGCTTTGGGCCAACTGGCTTCCATTACAAATGTTTTATATTTTTGAAATGTATGTATTCATTTTTACATTTGTTAGAATTCAATAGGGTTGCTGCATATCTGAACATATTGTGGTTTATTTTTAACACAGAGTGAGATCCCTTTGTATTGAAGCTACCTGTATACTGTATTTGGACCTTGTATCAAACCCATAAGTTAACCATAATTTCCCTATAGCAACAACCACATTTTAATTTCAATCTCATGATTCATCTTTTAAAAATTCTGAGTATAATATCGGAACTCTGCCATCTCTACAGTCAGCATCTAAATGGCATTAACTCTCTGCTAGCATGTGTCTTTCTGCTCCTCTAATTGTGCTGTTTACCCGATTTGGGGAGAGTTATTCATTTCCTAAACAGCTTAACTCTGAATGTGCCTGTGGATCATTGTTTGTTTAATAAAGGGGATTTCGTACCGTAGCTGGGCAGAAGTTTCTATGCGATGAGTGTTTCAATGCATGGCGGGCATTAACTCTGCCAGTGGGGATATGAGCGTTGCGTTCCGAGAGCGCTGCGTTTGTTGTGCTGTTTCGTTTCCCTTGTTTAAATTGTTCAGCAGGAGAGGAGACCGTGAGCCCAGAATTTTCACATTTGGATAAAGAGCCAGACAGAAAATCAGACAGTTCCCTTCCTCACGCGAGGCAGCAGCTAGCCGTTTCCTTTTTCTTCAGTGTGAAGGTTTAGAAATGTAATCCTGCCAAGAGGTTTTTGCCATAGTAAATACAATTTTCTTGCTATGGTTCCGAACATCCCTCACTGATTTAAGCACTTGATTTGAACAGTTTAACAGGCTAATGTTAGACGAAAAAGAATCTGTCTTTCATCGTGGTGAATTAGTTTTCACTCCACCTCCAACATTTTAGTTAATGTAGTGGTGTGAAATGAGACATGATGCTTCCCTCAAACCTTCCCTTAATGATTTGCATTTCAGTCATCTGGCCATTTGTACAGCTGAGTCTCCAGCCAAAGCCAGGCTTGTGCACACATCGATAGAATTAATAGCCACGGCTTCAACTAAATCCCTTTTCGAGTCCACTTTTCATGTTTAATTGAGTACTCTCAAGACCGGCCGTATAGACGTGATCTAATGATTAGTCTGTCATAGTAGAATCCAGTGGCGTCCTCCCTCCCTTGCATGTCTGACGCAACCACATCCCTAATTAATGCAATTAAGTAAATCAATCAAACCATTTAGAGGTTGACGAGTGCCAGAAATATCCAGCCAACCTAACAGATGGGAGACATATTACTCTTTTATTGTATTTGTCACATGGTTTATAAACAACCGATGTGGACTAACAGTGAAATTCTTACTTACTTGCCAACAATGCAGAGAAAGAAAATTGAGAAATAATAGAAAAGTAAAACACGTAATAATAGATACACAATGTGTAATTATATATACAATTAAAACATATTATTTATCAATGTTACCTAACTAATTCTGATTCAGCTACCACAAGTTGCAGAGGGAGGTGTTTAGTCCCAGGGTCCTTAGCTTAATGATTGGAGGGCACTATGGTATTGAACGCCGTGCTGTAGTCAATGAACAGCATTCTCACATACCGATGTAAGTGTACCAGAGACACAAGCTCATTATCTCTGGGTATTTAAAAAAAAAAACTCTTGAGGATTGCTTACTCTGATCAACTTTTAACGTTTTTCTTCTTCTGATCTGCAGAGCTTAAGTCGGGATAAGACGTTCCAGTCGGACAACGAGGGCAACCAGGTTTTTAAAGGACACAGGTGGGCTGCCTTCAAGGTCTGGTCTATGTAATATACACTGAGTGTAGAAAACATTAGGAACACCTGCTCTTTACATGACCGACTGACCAGGTGAAACCAGCTGAACGCTATGATCCCTTATTGATGTCACTCCAATCAGTGTAGATGAAGGGGAGGAGACAGGTTAAAGAATGATTTTTAAGCCTTGACATGGATTGTGTATGTGTGCCATTCAGCGGGAATGGGCAAGACAGAAAAATGTAAGTTCCTTTTGAACGGGGTGTGGTGGGGGGGTGGAGAGAGGGATGGTTCAGGATGAGGGGCTTTGATGCTGTTACAGCTGTGTGGTGACTGACGGGTTGCTTCATGTGGCTTTAATACCCCACGATATCCTTGTGGAATCTCTTTGTGCCGAACCAGGTCCCAGTAGAAGTTCAGGCGTCCTAATCTCTCTCACCGTATGGTATCCGAGACTGCCAAGGTGCATGCCACCACCATACTGATTGGACAGGCACACAGTGGGTGTGCAGAACCAGACTAGAAGACTCGAGTGGCTTTTTGTAGCTGCAGAGCAGGGGGCGGAAGGAGCGTACACTATCTGAATTTTTTCCCCCTTGACTCGTTTGGTACTGAAAATGTTGCTGTTACCATTCCTGGAAGGCACATATATGGTAATTAGGTTGCCTGTAACGTGTGCACAGAAACAAGCACGATAACAATGTTGAAACTCTGCTGTAAGTAAACGGGCTTAGTAAGGAAAGTGGTTTATTTTTAACAATGACTTTTGGCCTCCCTTGTGATGTGACTGGAGAAGCATGAATATGTACTCTTGTGATTTTGTAAGGAAACTGATGATGGCATTGAAGAAATTAGGAGAACAATTTAGTTTAGAACTTGAGAAAGAAAAAATGGAATCTGATATAATTTAATTTCTGAAATTGAGATGTGTGACGCGATTGCTTCCGTTATTTACTTAGGTAATAAAGGAAAGGCTGAGATATCAATGTTGATCCCCAAACATTTGATGTTCTGAGAACCCTATTTTATCAGCCAGGTGGTGATCTCCCTTTGCACTCATCCCTCCACAGGAACCTAGTGACATGTCTGTCTGTCTCTATGGATGGCACTCTCCTCCTCTCGGGCTCCCACGATGAGACCATACGACTGTGGGACATCCAGAGCAAGCAGAGCGTCCGCAGCATCAACCACAAAGGTGAGCTTGAATGACCGCCTCACCTAACCAAAGTCTCACCTCAGTGGCCCAAACCCATCTCTTCAGTTCAGCCACTGGCATAGCAAATGCGTCGCTGAGACATTGATTTCTCCCAGGACGCCCCGAGTCATACATCATCCTGCCTCCGGACCGAACGTGTTAGAAAACCCTTCCACGCTTGTCCTTCCTTTTGAGGTCATGGAGTGTATGGTTTGACATGCATGCCTTTACGTCTGTAGTGTACTCCAGGTGCAATTGTGTTTGTTCTCTTGTTACTGTTGTTTCCTGTGAAGTCATCAGTTGACTGGGAGTTAACAGCAGATGGCAAACGTAATGCCCGTCTTGCGCTGGGCGTTCGGTTCAACTTAGGTTGGTCTGTAAAGGCAAGCTTATGCGTTTATCTACCTTTGCTCTATATGTTAGTTTGTGTGTCAGATATACACTGAGTGTACACAACAATAAGACCTCTTTCCATGATGTAGACTGACCAGGTGAATCCAGGTGAAAGTTGTGATCCCTTATTGATGTCACTTGTTAATTCCACTTAAATACGTGTAAATGAAGGGGTGGGAGACAGGTTGAAGAAGGATTTTTAAGCCCTGAGACAGCTGAGACGTGGATTGTTTATGTGCTATTCAGAGGGTGAATGGGCCAGAATATTTACTGGAAGTGCCTTTGAACGGGGTATGGTCGTAGGTGCCAGAGCACCGGTTTGAGTGTGTCAAGAACTGCGCCCCCCGCAACTCAATATCAGGAAGGTGTTCCTAATGTTTGGTATACTCAGTGTACATATCCAAGGCAGCTCATAGTTAGAAGTGTGAAGAGAATATGTTATATAAAGAATAATAACTAACATATTGAAAATATAATTGCTGCGTTAGAAAGTGCCAATGCAAGTAGTATCATTGATCATCTTCTGAAAATATAATTATCGGTTCATGATATGTAAGATGGAGTTAATAACTCATGAGAGAGCTGAGCTCTCAAAATAGAGTTGTTCCTATCACATTGAGGCATCTGTCACCTTTTCTATGGGCCACAGCACCCACTCACTCAGTGCAACGGTAGAGTCCCTTTCGTTAAGTGCTTTTCGAGAACTGGGATTTGATTTGCGTCACTGGGCAGGTTGCGAACTCATTTTGTTTTTAATAGGATGTTTCTGTTGTTTATTCAGCCACTGTGACTGGTTAGCTGTCTATCAGTTTTGGCTGGATGGAGGATGTAATGATGTTCAACGGCACTTGTATTGAAATGTCTTCTGGCTGTGGGAGAAGTAAGCATCACACCGTGGCCTTGCCAGACCTTTTGGGTCACTGCAATCTTGTTTTCAGTGTTCGAGCTTGGTGTTGTTTACCCCTGTCGAGTTTGTATGGGGTCATTATAAGGCCTCAGAAGTAGGCTTGGGCAGTATCCAGATTGGCATACCTTCATACTAACCTTGTGCCATATTGGGATATTCGGTAACATAGCTAACTAGCTACTAAATTAGCAAGCCAACTGCAGAGCGTTTAGCACATTTTAGACTTAATAGTTATTAGATATCGAGCTGGCAAACATTTAGTTGTGAATTCCATATTGTAACTAGATCACCTGGCGTGTGCGGCACCTAATGAGTGACTCAAGGCTCCTGTCTAGTAGTTGTGTGTAAATAAACACCATGTGACTGGGGACTACTGGTAAGCTTCATTTTAAAAAAATGATGTGACTGATAAAATGAAGAACTGTATCTTTATCTCCTAACGTATTTACATAAAGTAGCTACAAAATTTCACATTTATTAAATAACTTAAAAGAAACAGTTTCAATGGTATTAATGTTATTGAAAAACCATCCCGTGGCTATTTCCAAATACCCCAGTATACGGTATACTGCCCGCGCTTACTCTGCAGTCATCTGACTTTCTGGGGAGAAGGCTGAGAGGGTCATACTGTGTCTTGACCAACGGTTTACTTCACAGGGTTTATTTATTACACACACCACAACTCACATTTTGCACGCACAGCCGGAAATGCACACACCCCACTGCTGACCGCCATCTGCAAAGCCTCCGAGCTGATCAACACTGCTCTGCCGCTGACATTATTGGGCCTTCTGAAAACCCCTCTCTCAGTGGCCTATTTTCAGGTAGTCCATTCTTCACTGAAAAGCTCTTCAAGCAATATGTCAAGTCAAGAAGCAGCAGGCATGTATTGGAATGTGAGAATCAGGGTGATGAATTGGGCTTTAGCCCGCCGTTGTTGTGAGGGTGTTCAATTTGTTAAGCAATAATGCAGTGCTTATGTGCTTCACACTGTCCCCCCAGTTGAATTAATATGAAGACAAAACAATGACTTCTAAGTAGTAGTAAGCTTACATTGTTATCAATATATGTA
The DNA here is from genome assembly GCF_021184085.1 of Oncorhynchus gorbuscha. Taxonomy (NCBI): domain Eukaryota; kingdom Metazoa; phylum Chordata; class Actinopteri; order Salmoniformes; family Salmonidae; genus Oncorhynchus; species Oncorhynchus gorbuscha. Next base: position 43,788,327 of record NC_060187.1, read on the forward strand.
GCTTCAAAGATTTACCACTAAGATTATAATGGACAGATATTTTTGTTGTTGTGGTCTGTCTTTGGCAGTGTCGGTCCAACACTGATCAATGGCGAAGCCATAATTTAGATGACAAAGTTAAACAACCCTTTTTTATTTTCTGTCATTTGTTATGCGGTTCTTCAGTCATTTCACTCCGTGATGAAATATTACAATTAGATATTGAAAATGATCTTTAATGACAATCTGATTGTGACAATAATTTGACCATTCAACAACCCAGTAGCAAAACAAGAAAGAAAACCACACACTTTAGATTACGGTCTATCTGCGTGCAGTAAATAAACAGACCGTAATATACACTTGCACCAGTCAACTGTGAACACAACTGCCTAGCCCAAATGTATTGATGGATGTCAACGCTGTGTCTCCCCTGACTGTGTCTATGCTCCAAGGGCTGTATTATATCTGAGGCTCTCAACCTGTCTCCAGTCATTTTCCTACCCCCCATCTAGTCTTCCACAAGGGCCAGCGTAGAGGGTGAGTTCAGCCTGTAATTGAGTTGTCAGAAGGTCCCGGCCTCCACATCCACTGTAAATCTCTCGAGCTCTAGCCCGGTTTCACCAACTCTGTTCCGGGAGAGCAAAGGCGGTTATTGGCCCTCTCTGAAGGCATGCGTGATCCTGAAGGCAATTAGAAAAACCTTTCACAGGCCCGTCGCTCTCCCTCATACTATCCATCTTCACTAAGCTCCGCAGCTCGACCGGCACAAATCAGACGAGTAGTGGCGGAAAATCTGAGCTGCTCACAAGCGACCGAAAGTTTATGGAATGGTGGCTTTGGAAATTAGGTGTATGGTCAATGTCCATAAAACTAACTTCCGTTGAAGTTATTTAGCATTTGGCTTATTCGAGAGATCATACCAGTCCCCGATAAAAGTTTTAGTCTGGTGGTGGCACCATTGGGTGGAAAAGATAGACTCTGTATGAGTGGTCAGAGGACAGGATGTAGGCTACCATTGCGTGCTCTTTATAATCTCCTGGCTGAGACAGAGCGCTGTATGGTATCTTTAAAGTGATTTACATCATACCTAGCAGGGGAAATAAGGAAAAGGCCAAATGTTTAGACCTATTTGTAAGCAAGGCGATAAAAATCATTAATCTACTTGAGAGATAATTACTTACTTACTTCCTAGGTTCTTAACCCTGTACATAAATGTTCAATCAGAACGTAATCTTGAGGCGAAGGGTCTCTCCATGTTGGACTTGGCCTAGAAATCTGACTCATGAATATTTTTTGTTCACATCTCATGAATAATAAGGGAACTTACGTAGCACGCGCACATGCACACACCCCACTACCATCGTCGCCCTCACCACCACAGACAGACAGGTGATCGTGACTGGCATTCTCTGCATCGTAATTAACTTAATCCAAAGTCTGTTGCTATGCGTCTGAGGCGAACCGCTGATTGAGACAGTATTTAGACTTCAAACGACCACCCCCCCCCCACTGCTGTCTGCACTGCTCCTCCTGTGTGGATTAAACTGCCAACTTCACTAATCCTTAGTGTCTCTGTGAGCTCAGTATTACTGGCCTGCTGTTGTCTCGACTAATATCTATTATTCCTTCTGCAACCACCATTGATCAAGGAAGGAGTGGGCTGGAAGAGTGGTGAACCGGGCAGACTTGAAGACCTCAAGGGAATGGACAAGAATAGCCCACCAATGTTACGATTTGCATTGTATCAACAAAATATTTTTATCTTGTTCTTGGTCCATTATGGTAGCCAACTGAGTTTTGGGTCTGTTTGGAAGCTCTTTGACAATATTTTGTCATCAACACTGAGTAATTGTATGAGTCACACGTTCCTCACAATGTTTGAACCTTTTTGGGGAGGGACAGACTACAAATTGTTGGCACCGCTGCAGCAAATGTCACTTTGCAGTTATAAAGAACGACTGCTGCTGAAAGGTGAAGAGCACAGCAACGACGGCTGCTGAAAGGTGAAGAGCACAGCAACAACGTGCCTATCACGAGACATCGGTGTTAACAACGCCAAGAGAGTGATATCCTTTACTCATGGCAGTCCAAACAAATTGCCTCAAGTTATGTGCTGTTTACTTGAAAACTTATAGAAAGCATTCTGGAGCTCCAGATCAGATGCCAAAGAGATTAGGATCTACCTCAACTGCTCAACAACAGCTCTAGTATAGAAAACTAGTGACTGCTAGTGTGCATTAACAAGGTCTTTCGGGCCAAGGACCTGTAGAAGAAATCGGAGCTGTACTCTTCTCACATCCTCCTGCCACTTTCCCACAGACGGCTTTGGCATAATCTTCTGCACTTTCCTTCTCAGCTCTTGTTACATGCCGCTTAAAGAGTGATTGAGAGTGGCACCTCAAGTTTGTGCCAGAGTGGGAGATCCCGCATGGAAGTGGACAAGAGCCTTGTGTCGAAGTAATTGTCTGGCAGTGTAGACTGCCCTGAACCACTAACTCAGCAAGCATATGATACTGACCTGGCATTACAATGAGGACACCCCAAAGTTAATTGGCACAAGTTTAGATGGTTATGAAAGGAATTATTATCTTACTGCATGGTTTGTATCAGGAAACTCAGTGTCTCTTTTAACCAAAGAGTTAAAATCATGTTACTGAACATGTTTCCTGGGCGGTGAAATGGACAAACCTCCCTTAACACCCGCTCGCTTAACCCAGAAGCCAGCTGCACCAATGTCAGAGGAAACACTGTTCAACTGACGGCTGAAGTCAGCCTGCAGGCACCCGGCACGCCACAAGGAATCGCTAGAGTTAAGATGAGCCAAGTAATTCGCCCCCAGGTCAAACCCTCCCCCATCCCGGACGACGCTGAGCAAATTGTGCACCGACCTATGGGACTCCCGGTCACGGCCTCTATTGACATAGCCTGGAATTGAACCCCAGGCTGTAGTGACAGCGTAATCAATCCATCAAATGTATTTATAAAGGCCCTTTTACATCAGCCGATGTCACAAAGTGCAACACTGCGATGCAGTGCCTTAGACCGCTGCGCCACTCGGGAGGCCAGATTTAGCCACTCTTGAGTACAATGGACAAACAAAACAGGGTTTTGAAGAAGGCAACACGCCAAAATGCATTGGTTTTAATAATAAAGGAGCATTTTCTTCAATCACCTTCCATTGTTCCCAAGAGTGGCTGAATATCCTCTCTGTGAACCTTAAATGGCAGGATAAATTGGTCTATGAAATTCTGATATCATCCCATCAGGATTTTCTTTGTTTAGTTTGGTGGCTGCAGACTTGCTTGGCTAGTGTATGGAGCTAGTGCATGGCCCAAATGTTGTATATTTCAATGTGCTTGACATTCATATCATTGGATGCAATCATTCAGAGATATTTCCTCTGCTCACACGTGCCAAAAAAATGCACACAATCCAAACACTGTTCTCGGGTGCCTAATCTTTTAACCCGCGTCACATTTCATAGTACTCTAAACTTGAGCAAATGGTTTCAAGTGAATGCGCTACCACAGGGATTTGACCTAAAGCAAGTGCAACACACAATCCAATCTCCATATTGCTTTCATGATAATTGGTAAGATTATCTCCATAATCGCCCGGACCCTAATTGTATGGTTTCCGCCTAGGGCATCGATTGGATATTATGCACGTCAGAGTATCTGCAGTGTTTTGGCAGGGCTCGAGCTGCGCACTCCCCTCCCCGTGTCGCTGCGCCCCTGCTTCCGTGACCCTGCTTGGCAACAGGCATAATTTATGAGCGTGTGTAGGAGGGGCCAGGACCATTAGTGTAATTCCAAGTGGGAGCCAAGTCCCGGGGATCGATATCTGTAATTGAGTGGGAGATAATTAGCCAGCCCTTATTACCACAACAAGGAATAAATATACTCTCCTCAGTTACCCCATACACAAACTACATTTTAAATGGTCCCCAATGCTTAGATGTTGTGAAATACAGGTAAGTCTCATGTAGCTCACTTGCTTCCTTTTCCCCGTTCTTCCTCCATGGGTTGTCGCTTGAAAAGGAAAAATTGCCCAATCTCCCTGGAACCACATTAAAAACCTGTTGATTGGGATTGCACTGATATACTCTGGTTACCACGAGTGCTGATGTGCATAATATATGCGTCAACATAATGTTGATGGGAGGGACTAAGGCAGGAGGAGAGCAAATCTACTTCGTATTTACGCAGGTTTATCGCAGTCCTTATTAGCACAATGTTGCCCTTGTCTTCCCCTCCCCCCACCGACCTTTATTATTCATAATATATCTGGTTTGTTAGACTTTGTGGATTGTATTTTTGTGCTGATAAATGAACAGCAACCTGTTGTTTTTATTGGCCCAATCCCCGCATTAATGTACAGGTGGGTCTGTTCCCTCCCTCCTGCTCTCGCTCCCTCACACTCAATTCAATAGACTTTATTGACATGGCAAGTTTAATGACTTACGTTGTCAAAGTATACATAAAACATAAATGGTGGGACTAACAGTAAAACAATATTAATGACAACACATTAACGCAATAGTAGTAAACTAACCTCAACATGACAGAAGCCACATGACAAAACTAAATGGGAAATATTATTGACATTACATTGTACTTTTCAATGGCTGTCCCTCAGGTTGTGGCAGGAGGATACATATTTGGCTGCCAAAACTGCACATTACTTAGTCTTTTATATTTTAAAATTCTATCCTGAATGATAATTTTGGGAAATAAATATTCTCTTAGGTCTGAGTATTTGTCACAGTGTAATAGGAAATGCAGCTCTGTGTCTACCTCTCCCCCGGAGCAGAGTGAGCACAGCCTGTACTCTCTGGGCAGACCGGTTTGCCTGTGACGACCGGTCTCTATAGCCAGACTGCTCACTGAGTCTGTACCTAGTCAGTGTTTTCTTCAGTTTTCTATCAGTCACGGTGGTGGCAGACTGTTTAGAGCCAAATAGCATTGACGTTTACTTAGATTTTTTGGTGGTGTTTTTCCAATAGTTGATATATTTTTATTTTTGCTTAGTGATGATTTGGTTGGGCCAGATTTTCTGAGTGATGTCTTGAGGCTCTATGGGGTTGGTTTGGGTTAGTGAACTGAGCCTCACAACCATCTGGCTGAGGGGACTCTTCTGTTATTTCATCTCTTGATATTGCAGAGCTATGTGATGGAATATTTTGGGTTCACTTGTTTTTAGATGGTTGTAAAAGTTGATTTCAATAAGGAGGGGGTACTGGCCCAATTCTGCTCTACATGTGTTATTTGGAGTGTGTTGCAAAGAACAAGTATTGCAAAACGCTGCATGCAGTATTTCGATTGGATGTTTGTCCCATTTGCTAAATTCATTATTAGAGAGTGGACCCCATACTTAGCTGCCATATAGAGCAATTGGTTCTATAACTGATTGGAACATTTTGAGCCAGATTCTAATTAGATTTTAAAATATGTTCCTTTTAATGTCAGAATGCTCTCCTTGCTTTGTTTCTCAGCTCATTCACAGCCCTGTGGAAGCTACCTGTGTTGCTGATATTTAGTCCTAGATACAGTTGAAGTCAGAAGTTTACATACACATAGGTTGGAGTCATTAAAACTCGTTTTTCAACCACTCCATAAATTTCTTGTTTACAAACTATAGTTTTGGCAAGTCGGTTGGGACATCTACTTGATGCATGATGCAAGTAATTTTTCCAACAGTTGTTTACAAACGGATTATTTCACTTATAATTCATTGTATCACAATTCCAGTGGGTCAGAAGTTTACATACACTAAGTTACACTACTGTGCCTTTAAACAGCTTGGAAAATTCCAGAAAATTATGTCATGGCTTTAAAAGCTTCTGGCTAATTTACATCAGTCCTATATAGACATAACCTGAAAGGCCGCTCAGCAAGGAAGAAGCCACTGCTCCAAAATCGCCATCAAGCCAGACTGCGGTTTGCAACTGCACATGGGGACAAAGATCGTACTTTTTGGAAAAATGTCCTCTGGTCTGACAAAACCAAAATGGAACTGTTTGGCCTTAATGACCATCTTATGTTTGGAGGAAAAGGGGGATGCTTGCAAGCCGAAGAATACCATCCCAGCCTTGTTGTTACGGAGCCCCGTTTCCACATATTTTTGCACAGGCTTGATAAAAATGTAATATTCACCTTTTGAAAATCTACCTCTGATTTGCAATCCAAAGGGTCCCAGCTACAACATGTAGTGTCATTTTGTTAGATAAAATCCTTCTCTTTGTCCCAAAAGGTCTGTTTAGTTGGCGCCCTCGATTTGAGTAATCCGCTCGTTCTACATGCAGAGAAAGGAATGCAAAAAGCTACGGCTAAACTTCGTTAAAACAAGTCAAAACACGTTTCTATTTAATTCTTAGGTACCCTAAAATGTCATTGAACTAATATTTCATCCGGAAAGCAGTATGTTCAGTAGGAAAACAATATTAGCAGGTGTGCGTCCTTTTCGTCGCGCACAGACTGATTTCCAACTCTTGAGTCCCAGTACTAAAACTCATACTACTTCCTCGTTTTGGAAGAAACAAGCCTGAAACCTTGAACAAAGACTATTGACATCTATTGGAAGACATAGGAATATGCCCCTATACTTTCCATTGTAAAAGCATGGGCTCTCAATTTTTTTTATTGGCGGTTGGTTTTTCTTTGGAATTTCTCCAACCATATCTATTGTGTTATAGTATCATACAATATTTTAACATTTCTACAAACTCCAAATTGTTTTCTATCCAATGGTACCAATTATATGCCTATCCTGGCTTCTAGGCCTGAGTAACAGGCAGTTTAGTCAAGCGGAAATTGAGAAAAAAGGACCCTACCCTGAAGTTAACCAACAATACTTTAAAATAAGTGTTAAGTAAAAAAAACAATAACAAACAATTAAACAGCAGCAGTAAAATAACAAGCGAAGCTATATACAAGGGGTACCGGTATAGAGTCGATGTGCGGGGGCACCGGTTAGTCGAGGTAATATGTACATGTACAGTGCCTTGCGAAAGTATTCGGCCCCCTTGAACTTTGCGACCTTTTGCCACATTTCAGGCTTCAAACATAAAGATCTAAAACTGTATTTTTTGTGAAGAATCAACAACAAGTGGGACACAATCATGAAGTGGAACGACATTTATTGGATATTTCAAACTTTTTTAACAAATCAAAAACTGAAAAATTGGGCGTGCAAAATTATTCAGCCCATTTACTTTCAGTGCAGCAAACTCTCTCCAGAAGTTCAGTGAGGATCTCTGAATGATCCAATGTTGACCTAAATGACTAATGATGATAAATACAATCCACCTGTGTGTAATCAAGTCTCCGTATAAATGCACCTGCACTGTGATAGTCTCAGAGGTCCGTTAAATGCTCAGAGAGCATCATGAAGAACAAGGAACACACCAGGCAGGTCCGAGATACTGTTGTGAATAAGTTTAAAGCCGGATTTGGATACAAAAACATTTCCCAAGCTTTAAACATCTCAAGAAGCACTGTGCAAGCGATAATATTGAAATGGAAGGAGTATCAGACCACTGCAAATCTACCAAGACCTGGCCGTCCCTCTAAACTTTCAGCTCATACAAGGAGAAGACTGATCAGAGATGCAGCCAAGAGGCCCATGATCACTCTGGATGAACTGCAGAGATCTACAGCTGAGGTGGGAGACTCTGTCCATAGGACAACAATCAGTCGTATATTGCACAAATCTGGCCTTTATGGAAGAGTGGCAAGAAGAAAGACATTTCTTAAAGATATCCATAAAAAAAGTGTTGTTTAAAGTTTGCCACAAGCCACCTGGGAGACGCACCAAACATGTGGTAGAAGGTGCTCTGGTCAGATGAAACCAAAATTGAACTTTTTGGCAACAATGCAAAACGTTATGTTTGGCGTAAAAGCAACACAGCTCATCACCCTGAACACACCATCCCCACTGTCAAACATGGTGGTGGCAGCATCATGGTTTGGGCCTGCTTTTCTTCAGCAGGGACAGGGAAGATGGTTAAAATTGGTGGGAAGATGGATGGAGCCAAATACAGGACCATTCTGGAAGAAAACCTGATGGAGTTTGCAAAAGACCTGAGACTGGGACGGAGATTTGTCTTCCAACAAGACAATGATCCAAAGCATAAAGCAAAATCTACAATGGAATGGTTCAAAAATAAACATATCCAGGTGTTAGAATGGCCAAGTCAAAGTAGCAAAGAGAACAGTCTATGACTAGGGTGATTGGAGTCTTTGACAAGTTTTAGGGCCTTCCTCTGACACTGCCTGGTATGGAGGTCCTGGATGACAGGAAGCTTGGCCCCAGTGATGTACTGGGCCATACTCACTACCCTCTGTAGTTACTTGCGGTCAGAGGCCGAGCAGTTGCCATACCAGGCAGTGACGCAACCAGTTCTCGATGGTGCAGCTGTGGAAGTCTTTTGAAGTCTCCTGAAAAGGACTTCAAGCATTGTAAATTCCAACATGCAACGTAAAAAGATTTCATAACTGATTTTTTTACCTTCAAAATGAGAAACACTCACATTCCAACAAGAACTATTAAAATAGGACTTTTCAATTAACCTAAACTCTTATTATGCAAATATGATTCTCTCTCGTTCTCCTCTCTCTGGCTGACCCACTCAATCGCTTGATTGCTTGCATGGTTTCTGTCTCTTTTTCTTCCTCCCCCCTTTTCTTTTTTTGACATTCCTCTCTCGCCGTCTCTCTCTCTCGCCGTCTCTCTCTCTCGCCGTCTCTCTCTCTCGCCGTCTCTCTCTCTCGCCGTCTCTCTCTCTCTCTCTCTCTCTCTCGCCGTCTCTCTCTCTCTCGCCGTCTCTCTCTCTCTCGTCTCTCTCTCGCCGTCTCTCTCTCTCTCGCCGTCTCTCTCTCTCTCTCGCCGTCTCTCTCTCTCTCTCGCCGTCTCTCTCTCTCTCGCCGTCTCTCTCTCTCTCGCCGTCTCTCTCTCTCTCGCTCTCTCTCTCTCTCTCTTCGCTCGTCTCTCTCTCTCTCTCGCCGTCTCTCTCTCTCTCTCGTCTCTCTCTCTCTCTCGCCGTCTCTCTCTCTCTCTTCGCCGTCTCTCTCTCTCTCTCGCCGTCTCTCTCTCTCTCTCGCCGTCTCTTTCTTCGCTGTCTCGTTCTTTCTTTCGCTGTTTTCTTTCTCTCTCGCTGTTTTCTTTTCTCTCGCTGTCTCTTTTCTTCGCTGTTTTTTCTCTCTCGCCGTCTCTGTTTCTCTCTCGCTGTTTTCTCTCTTCGCTCTCTCTTTTCTTCGTCTCTCTTCTTCGCTGTTCTTCTTTTCTCTCTCTCTCGCTTTTCTCTCTCTCGCCGTCTTCTTCGCTGTTTTCTTTCTCTCGCTGTCTCTTCTTCTTCGCTGTTCTCTTTCTTCGCTGTTCTTCTTTCGTCTGTTTTCTCTCGCTGTTCTCTTTCGCTGTTTTCTTCGCTGTTTTTCGCCGTCTCTTCGCTCTTTTCTCTCTCTCTCTCTCGCGTTTTCTCTCTCTCTCGCCTCTCTTTCTTTCGCTGTTTTCTCTTTTCGCTGTTTTCTCTCGCTCTTTTCTCTCGCTTTTCTCTCTCTTCGCTGTTTCTCTTCGCTGTTTTCTTCGCTGTTTTTTTTTTCTGTTTTTCTTTCTTCGCTGTTTTCTTTTTTTTTTCGCTGTTTTCTTTTCGCTGCTTTTCTTTTTCTTTTCTTCGCTGTTTTCTTTCGCTGTTTTTTTCTTTCGCTTCTTTCTTTTCTTCGCTGTTTTCTTCGCTGTTTTTTTTCTTCTTCGCTGTTTTCTTCTTCGCTGTTTCTTTCTTTCTTCGCTGTTTTTTCTTTCGCTGTTTCTTTTTCGCTGTTTCTTTTCTTCGTCTTTCTTCGCTGTTTTTTTCGCTGTTTTTCTTTCTTCGCTGTTTTCTTCGCTGTTTTTTCTTCGCCGTTTCTTCTTCGCTGTTTTTTCTTCGCTGTTTTCTTCTTCGCTGTTTTCTTTTTCGCTGTTTTTTTTCTTCGCTGTTTTTCTTTCTTTTTTCGCTGTTTTCTTTCGCTGTTTTCTTTCGCTGTTTTCTTTCTTTCTTTCGCTGTTTTCTTCGCTGTTTTCTTTCGCTGTTTTTTCGCTGTTTTCTTTCGCTGTTTTCTTTTTCGCTGTTTTCTTCGCTGTTTTTTTTCTTCGCTGTTTTCTTTTTTTTTGCCGTTTTCTTTCGCTGTTTTTTTTCTTTTGTTTTGTTTTTCGCTGTTTTCTTTCGCTTTCGCTGCCGTTTTCTTCTTCGCTGTTTTCTTCGCTGTTTTCTTTCGCGTTTTTTTCGCTGTTTTCTTCGCTGTTTTTTTCTTTCGCTGTTTTCGCTGTTTTCTTCGCTGTTTTTTTCTTCGCTGTTTTCTTTTCGCTGTTTTTTCGCTGTTTTTCTTTTCGCTGTTTTCTTCGCCGTTTTCTTCGCTGCTTCGCTGTTTTTTTCTTCGCTGCTTTCTTTCTTTTTTCTTCGCTGTTTTCTTTCGCTGTTTTCTTCGCTGTTTTCTTCGCTTTTTTCTTCTTCGTTTTTTCTTCGTTTTCTTCGCTGTTTTTTCTTTCTTCGCTGTTTTCTTTCGCTGTTTTTTTCGCTGTTTTTTTCGCTGTTTTCTTTCTTCGCTGTTTTTTTTCGCTTTTTTTCGCTGTTTTTTTCTTTCTTTCGCTGTTTTCTTTTCGCTGTTTTTCGCTGTTTTCTTTTCGCCGTTTTCTTTTCGCTGTTTTCTTTCGCTGTTTTTTCTTTTCTTCGCTGTTTTCTTTTCGCTGTTTTTTCTTCGCTGTTTTTTTCGCTGTTTTCTTTCGCTGTTTTCTTTCTTCGCTGTTTTTTTTTTTTCGCTGTTTTTTCGCTGTTTTCTTTCGCTGCTTTTCTTCGCTGTTTTTTCGCTGTCTTCACTTGCTTTTTTTCGCTGTTTTCTTTCGCTGTTTTTTTTCGCTGCTTTTTTCTGTTTTTCGCTGTTTTTTCGCTGTTTTCTTTCGCTGTTTTCTTTTCGCTGTTTTTTTCTTCATTTGTTTTCTTTCGCTGTTTTTCGCTGTTTTCTTTCGCTGTTTTTTCGCTGTTTTTTCGCTGTTTTCTTTCGCTGTTTTTCGCTGTCTTTCTGTTTTCTTCGCTGTTTTCTTTCGCTGCTTTTCGCTGTTTTTTTCTTTCTTCGCTGTTTTCTTTTCGCTGTTTTCTTCTGTTTTCGCTGTTTTGCTTTTCGCTGTTTTCTTTCTTCGCTGTTTTCGCTTCGCTGTTTTTTTCTTTCGCTGTTTTCTTCGCGTTTTTTTCGCTCGCTGTTTTCTTTCGCTGTTTTCTTTTTCGCTGTTTTTTTCGCTGTTTTCTTCTTCGCTGTTTTTTTCTGTTTTTTCGCTTTTTTTTCTTCGTTTGCTTTTCGCTGTTTTCTTTCTTTTTCGCTGTTTTCTTTTTCGCTGTTTTCTTTTTCGTTTTCTTTCGCTGTTTTTCTTTCTTCGCTGTTTTCTTTTCTTCGCTGTTTTCTTTCGCTGTTTTCTTCGCTGTTTTCTTTCTTCGCTGTTTTCTTTCTTTCTTTTTCGCTGTTTTCTTCGTTGTTTTCTTTTTCGCTGTTTTCTTTCGCTGTTTTTTCGCTGTTTTTTCTTTCGCTGTTTTCTTTTTTTTCGCCGTTTTTTTCGCTGTTCTTTCTGTTTTTTCGCTGTTTTCTTTCTTCGCTGTTTTCTTCGCTGTTTTCGTTTTTTTCGCTGTTTTCGCTGTTTTCTTTCGCTGTTTTGCTGTTTTTTCGCTGTTTTTCTTTCTTCGTTTTCTTTTCGCTTTTTTTCGCTGTTTTCTTTCGCTGTTTTTTCTTCGCTGTTTTTTTTCTTCGCTGTTTTTTTTTCGCTGTTTTCGTTTTTCGCTGTTTTTTTCGCTGTTTTCTTTTTTTCGCTGTTTTCTTTTCTGTTTTCGCTGTTTTTTCTTTCTTTCGCTGTTTTCTTTCGCTGTTTTCTTCGCTGTTTTTTCTTTCGCTGTTTTCTTTGTTTTCGCTGTTTTTTCGCTGTTTTCTTTCGCTGTTTTCTTCGCTGTTTTCTTTTCGTTTTCGTTTTCTTTTTCGCTGTTTTCTTCGCTTTCTTTCGCTGTTTTCTTCGCTGTTTTCTTTCGCTGTTTTTTCGCTGTTTTCTTTCTTCGCTGTTTTCTTCGCTGTTTTTTCGTTTTCTTTTCTTTCTTCGCTGTTTTTTTCTTCGCTGTTTTCTTCGCTCTCTGTTTTCGCTGTTTTCTTTCTTCTCTGTTTTCTTTCTTCTCGCTGTTTTCTCTCGTTTCTTTTCTTCGCTGTTTTTCGCTGTTTTCTTTTCGCTGTTTTCTTTCTTCGCTGTTTCTTTCGCTTTCTCATTCTTTCGCTGTTTTCTCTTTCTTCGCTGTTTTTTTCGCTGTTTTCTTTCGCTGTTCTTCTGTTTTCTTTTTCGCTCTTTCTTTCTTCGCTGTTTTCTTTCGCTGTTTTCTTCTTTCTCATTTTTTCTCTTTGCTCTTTTTCGCTGTTTTCTTTCGCTCTTTCTTCTTCGCTGTTTTTCTTCGCTGTCTTTTCTTTCTTTCTTTCTCTTTCGCTGTTTTATTTCGCTGTTTTCTTCGCTGTTTTTTGCTCTTTCGCTGTTTTCGCTTTGTTTTTTCTCGTTTTTTTTCTTCTTTTCTTGCTTCGCTGGTTTTTTCATCTTTTCTTCGCTGTTTTCTTTCTTCTTTTTCTTTTCGCTGTTTCTTCGTTGTTTTTCGCTGTTTTTCTTTCTCTGTCTTTCTTCTTCGCTGTTTTCTTCTTTCGCTGTTTTTCGCTGTTTCATTGCTTTTCGCTGTTTTCTTCTCTCTTTTTCGCTGTTTTCTCTCTCTTTTCTGTTCGCTGTTTTCTTTTCGCTGTTTCGCTGTCTTTTTTTTTCGCTGTTTTCTTTTTCGTTTTCTCTTCGCTTTTCTCTTCGCTGTTTTCTTCGCTCTCTCTTTTTCTTTTCTGTTTTCTTTTTCGCTTTTTTTTCGCTGTTTCTCTTCGCTGTTTTTTCGCTGTTTTCTTTCGCTGTTCTCTTTTCGCTGTTTTCTCTGTTTTTTTCGCTGTTTTTTCTCTGCTTTTCGCTGTTTTTCGCTTTTTCTTTTTCTCTTTCTTCTTTCGCTCTCTTTTTCGCTGTTTTCTTTCTTCGCTGTTTTCTCGCTCTCTCTTCGCTGTTTTCTTCTCTCTTTTCGCTGTTTTCTCTCTTTCGCCCTGTTTTTTCTTTCTTTCTTCTTTCGCTGTTTTCTTTTCGCTGTTTTCTTTTCTTCTTCTCTTTCGCTGTTTTCTTCGCTCCTTTTCTTTCGCTGTTTTCTTCGCTGTTTTCTCGCTTTCTCTGTTTTCTTTCTTGCTTTTCGCTGTTTTCTTTCGTTTTCGCTGTTTTTCTTTGTTTTTTTCGCCTCTGTTTTCTCTGCTGTTTTCTTTTTTTCGCTTTTTCTTCTTTCTTCGTTTTCTTTCTTCGCTGTTTTCTTCGCTGTTTTCGCTGTTTTCTTCGCTGTTTTCTTCGCTGTTTTTTTCGCTTTTCTTCTTCTTTCGCTCTCTTTCTTCGCTGTTTTCTTTCGCTGTTTTCTTTCGCCTGCTTTTCGCTGTTTTTCGCTTTTCGCTTTTCTTCTGTTTTTCGCTGTTTTCTTTTCGCTGTTTTTTTTTCGCTTTTTTCTGCTTTTCGCTTTTCTTCGCTCTCGCTTTTCTCTCTCTTCGCTTTTTTCGCTTTTCTTTCTTCGCTGTTTTCTTTCGCTGTCTTTCTTCTCTTCGCTCTTCTTCGCTGTTTTCTTTCTCTCTTCTTCGCTCATTTTTCTCTGCTCTCTTCTTCGCTTTTTCGCTCTCTTTCTTTCTCTGTCTTCTCTCTTCTTCGCCTTTCTCTTTTCTTTCGTTTTTTTCGCTGTTTTCTTTCTTTCTCTGTTCTCTTCTCTCTCGCTGTTTTCTTTCTTCGCTTTTTCGCTGTTTTCTTCTTCGCTTTTTCGCTGTTTTCGCTGTTTTCGCTGCTTTTCGTTTTTTTCGCTGTTTTCTTCATTTCGCTGTTTCTTCGCTTTTTTCTTCGCTGTTTTCTTTTCGCTTTTTTCTTCGCTGTTTTCTTTTCTCGCTTTTTCGCTTTTTCTTCTGTTTTCTTTTCTGTTTTCTTTCGCTCCTTCTTTCGCTGCTTTTCGCTTTCTCTCTTCGCTTTTCGCTTTCGCTTTCGCTCCCTTCTCGCTCTTCTCGCTTTCGCTTTCTCTCTCGCCTCTCTTTCTTCTCGCTCTTTCCTCTCTTCTCTTCTCGTTTCTCTCTCGCCCCTTTTCGCTTTTCTCTCTCGCCTTTTTCGCCTCTCTTCTCTTCTCTCGCCCTCTCTCTCTTCTCGCTCTCTCTTTCGCGTCTCTCTCTCTCTTTTCTCTTTTCGCTCTTTTCTTTTTCGCGCTCCTCTCTTTTTCTCTCTCGCCTCTTTTCGCCCCCTCGCTTCTCGCTCTCTTCTCTCTCGCTCTCTTTCGCTTCTCTCTTCTCTCTCTCTCTCGCTCTCTCTCTCTCGCTCTTCGCTCTTTTCGCTTTCTCTCTCTCTTCTTCCTTCTCTCGCCCTTCGCTTTTCGCTCTCTTTTCGCGCTTTTTCGCTTCTTCTTCTTTCGCCTCTTTCGCGCTCTTTTCGCTTTTCGCTTCTTTCGCTTTCTCTTTTCGCTTTCTTCGCTTTTCTTTCGCCCTTTTTCGCTTTCTTCGCTTTTCTTCGCTTTCTTCTCGCTTTTCGCTTCTTTCTCTCTTCTTCGCTCTTTTTTCGCTTTTTCGCTCTCTCTCTCCCTCTCTCTTTTTCGCTCTCGCTCTTCGCTCGCCTCTCTTCTCGCCCTCTCGCTTCGCCCCTCGCTCTCTTCGCCCCCTTTCTCTTCGCTTTTCTTTTCGCTTTTTCGCTTTCTCTTTTTCTTCGCCCTCTTTCTTCGCTTCGCTTTCTCGCTTTTTCGCTTTTCTTTTCGCTTTTCGCTTTTCGCTTTCGCTTTTCGCCCTCGCTTTTTCGCTTCGCCCTTTCTTCGCTCTCGCTCTCTCTCTCTCTCGCCCTCTCGCTCTTTTCGCCCTCTCTCTTCGCCCTCGCTTCTTTTTCGCCTCTCTCTCGCCTCTTCGCTTTCTCGCCTCTCTTCTCGCTCTCTTTTCGCCCCTCTCGCCTCTTTCGCTTTTCTCGCGCTTTTCGCGCCTCTTCGCGCCCTCTCTTCGCCTCTCTCTCTTCGCCGCCCTCTCTCTCTCTCGCGCCCTCTCTCTCGCGCCTCTCTCTCTCGCGCCCTCTCTCTCTTCTCTCTCGCCCCTCTCTCTCGCGCCTCTCTCTCGCGCCCTCTCTCTCTCGCGCCCTCTCTCTCTCGCGCCCTCTCTCTCTCGCGCCCTCTCTCTCTAAGGCTCCCTCTCTCTCGCGCCCTCTCTCTCTCTCTTCGCGCCTCTCTCCCTCTCTCTCGCCCTCTCTCTCTCTCTCGCGCTTTCCTCTCTCTCTCGCCCTCTCTCTCGCCCTCTCTCGCTTCTTCTCTTCGCCTCTCTTCTCGCCCTCTCTTCTCTCTCGCCTCTCTCGCTCTCTCTTCGCTCTTTCGCCCTCTCTCGCCCTCTCTCGCCTCGCTTCTTCTCGCCCCCTCTCTTCGCCTCTCTCGCCCTCTCTCTCTCTCGCCCTCTTCTCTCTTCTCTCTCTCTCTCTCGCCCTCTCTCTCTCTCTCGCCCTCTCTCTCTCTCTCGCCCTCTCTCGCCGTCTCGCTCTCCCTTGTCGCTCTCGCTGTCCCTCGTCATCCCACCCCTCTCTCGCAGTCTCGCTCGCCATTTCGCTCTTGCGTCTAGCTCTCGCCGCTTCACTGTCCCTCGTCATCTCGCCCCCTCCCCTCGCTCCACCCCTCTCTCGCCGTTCGCCAACTCTCTTTTTTCTCTTTCTGTCTTTGTCGGTCTTCCCCACTTGAATTTTCCCATGATGCAAATGCATTATTCAATTACCTTGTTGGCTGAAAGACTAACAAAAATTGGGACATAAAGCTGTGCTCCTTCCAAACATGAAAGTAGAGCCGCAGTTTTAATTTAGTTTTTTTTATCTGGGCTTTCCTGCTCAATGAGTATGGCAATTTAGCACACCACATCAAATGTTAAAGCTTGTATAGCAGAAGGCTGAGCCTGTCCAAGTGACTTCTGGTAATACAATATTCATTCTCTCATAGATTAATCTTCTTTTCTGCTGAACATCATGACAAGGTAAATAATGATCCAGCAGAAATGTTGATGCTGAATCTCAGATAAGACAGAACAACCTACCCACTGGCAATTTAGTTGAGAAAGCAGTTTGGTTTCCTGTCTCATGCAGGTGTGTAACATTTTTACTTTAAAGAGGAGCTAAACTCAAGCACCAACTCGAGTTGAAAATGGCCTGTGTAGCATCGATTATAAGTCAATCATTTAATTCTAATGTCAAAATGCACTACAATTGTAAATAGCATAATTTTGGTCATCTTCCAAATCTGATTTTTGTGAGATTTTGAGAAACTGGGATGTTCCTAGATGTTTGACTGTTGGCTTTTGATTTCAATCATGCCCATGAACACAGAATGGGAACGGGGCTAGGGAGAATTGTCATGCACAGAAAAACAGCTGGGCTGATCGCACTCTATCCAATCGTAGCAGCAGAATCAACCTAGACAGTGACACAGACCTGACCTGCCCATTGTGTAGCACCTCTAACTTGTTTACATAAGACAACACATCGCCAATGTTATGTTTAAAGAACACATGGCCCCTCAGCCCTTTTGTCAAGTGGACACTTGATGATATGTTTGACAGTGATCACTTGAGTCTGCCGTTGTTTTAGGCAAAATGAGAATTCAATTGAGATGATGCACACTTGCCACTTGAAAATATTCAAAAATTAAAAAACCCATTCAGAAGCCTCTTGTGTCCCGTCGCAACTTATTTTGTAACGTGATTCGCTATGAAACACTGCCAGACAGATGCACACTCTGGTAATAGATGGTGAGCAAGTTGGAAAAACAAAACAGTATCTCTGTACTCCAGAACAAAAAAAGCACTCATGCATGTAGCCACTTGCCGGTGACTTGATAAGCTGATTTATCCGACGTAGCTTCCCTGCTAGCTAGCTCTACTAGCTAGCTTAATTGACAAACAGATGGAACTTAGCTAGCGAGTGATTTTGGGCACTGATTGGCGCTTGTCCATTATTTACGATAGTTTGACAGTTTGCTGATGAAGTTCTAGACATGTTCTCAGAAATCAGTCCATACTAACAGCATGTTTTTAAGCAATGTTGGGTCAGCTAACATCAGCAGCAAACTCGATACTGTATCCACTGAGTGGTTTTCATGCACATTTTCTAAATTGAGAAATACTGCTCTTTCAATCACATAATGCCATAGCTAGATGTAAAATTGTGCGACCAATGCCGCCTCTGCAAAAATGTCAGATCAAGGGAGGTGTAATTATCTTTTTTTTAGGGCAAAGTAGCAGTGGCTATGTTGTGGCTAAAGAGGGACAAGCAAAAGCTGCCAGGGTACGATATAGCGAATATAACACACCCACATCGAACCACACCCCCAAGATGCAAATGTAGTTGTTCTTAGTTTTTTTATCGCTTCGGTACTATTTTCACAAGTATGTGGTGAATTTTCAAAACTCTTAGTACAAAACTCCAAACTTGGTAACACTTGTAATGCAGCAACGTCTTACATTCAAAACCTTTCATTTTGCATTCATTTTGTTTGTAGATATCTTTCACCATACAACCATTGATCCGAAATATAAGTTTACTGTGAAATATGCACTACCGTTCAAAAGTTTGGGGTCACTTAGAAATGTCCTTGTTTTTGAAAGAAAAGCAAAAAAATTGTTTGCTTTCAGAAATACAGTGTAGACATTGTTAATGTTGTAAATGACTATTGTAGCTGGAAATGGCAGATTTTTAATGGAATATCTACATAGGCGTACAGAGGCCAATTTATCAGCAATCATCACTCCTGTGTTCCAATGGAACGTTGTTAGCTAATCCAAGTTTATAATTTTAATAGGCTAATTGATCATTAGATAACACTTTTGCAATTGTTAGCACAACTGAAAACCTGTGCTTATTAAAGAAGCAATAAAACGTGCCTTCTTTAAAACTTGTTGGGGCTCATGCGAATTTTCGCAGCTTTTTGTTAAATCGCGCAACATTTCAGCGCCCTGCTACTCATGCCAGGAATATAGTATATGCATATGATTAGTATGTGTGGATAGAAAACACTCAGACGTTTATAAAACTGGTTAAATCACGGCTGTGACTATAACAGAACGTGCGTTTCATCGAAAAGTGCAGGAAAATCTGATCACTGAAAATGGGAAAATATATCCATGCGCCACTTCAACCAATTGTTAAACGTGAACCACATTAAATGGGGCCGAGGTTGCAATACCTACAGCTTCCACACGATGTCAACAGTCTTGTCATTTGTCTCGGATTTGTTTCTTGGTCAAACCGAAACAAGGCAGCGCATTTTTTCCAGTCTCTGACCGGATGTTTTGGTTGAGGAATATTTGGACACGATATCAGGACGTGGAGCTATTGAATATACATCGCACCGTGATCATTTTGATAGATTTTTAACGTTTACTAATACCTAAAGTTGCATTACAAAAGTATTTCGAATTATTTTGTGAAAGTATATCGTCGACTTTTTAAATTAAGTCTTCATAGATCGATATCTAGGCTATATATGGACCGATTTAATCGAAAAAAAGACCCAATAGTGATGTTTATGGGACATCTAGGAGTGCCAAGAAAGAAGCTCGTCAAAGGTAATTAATGTTTTATATTTTATTTCTGCGTTTTGGGTAGCGCCGGCTACCTCAATCTGTCGTTTTAGATGAAGTTCCAGTACTTTGGGGTGCATGCTATCAGATAATAGCTTCTCATGGTTTCGCCGAAAAGCATTTTACAAATCCGACTCGGTAGCTAGATTCACAACGAGTGTAGCTTTAATTCAGTACCTTCTATGTGTATTTTAATGAAAGTTTGAGTTTTATCAAAAACTATACGTGGCGCACTTGAAATTTCCGCTGATTTGATCCCCACAGCGGGAGCTAGTTCCTAACAAGTTAAACTGGAGCATAAGCATTTGTGTGTTCTGAGAAATGAAGGCTATTCCCTGCAAGAAATTGACAAGAAACTGACAATCTCATACAATGCTGTGTACTACTCCCTTTACAGAACAGTGCAAACTTGCTCTAACCAGAATAGTTAGAGGAGTGTGAGGCCCCGGTGCACAACTGAGCAAGACGTACATTAGTATCTAGTTTGAGAAACCGATGCCTCACAAGTCCTCAACTGGCAGCTTCATTTAAATAGTACCAGCCCCCCTCCCCCTTCGTTTCTTTCTTTAACAAAAGAGGAGAATCATATCAAAAGCAATGTAAAAAAAAGCATGTATTTCTAGATGAAACGCTGATTTTAAGTTTGGTTATAAAGTGACTTTTCTTTTATGTACTTATCAATTGAAAATGTTCTTAGTGTTTTGAAACAACTGCCTTTTTGATTAAATTATTTTGAGTACAGATTTTTTTTAATGTTCCACATAATTGTAAAATTTTCACCAGAGCGATAAAAAAAACAGCAGAAAAGCCCAGGCAAAATCTGTCACAAAAAGGTGGTTCTCGACCAAGAGAATTGAGTCAACCATGTCAGAATTTCTTAAAATGGATTTAGACTGGCCGGTTTACCTCATGCACCTCTCGCTCAATCTTATGTTGATTTAAACAGAAATTATTCAACAAATGTAACCGGCTACCAAGATTTTTGTAGGCCTAGTTGCAATTTGTTAACCAATCGGTGCCCTGTCTCAGGCCTTTGACTTTACATTTCACTCCCAGTACCTTATTAATTCTGCTCAGTAATGTTTGTTTTGGCTACACTATGCAAATGAGGACACTGCTTTTAATTACATTGACGTTTTGTCAGTTTCACCCTCAATATCAGTGATGCGATGCCTCTTCGATCTTAAATAGAAGCAAATTCGTATGTATCCCAAGTGGTTTGTCAATCAGCGAATCGGTAATGAAGCCTCTGAGATTGACCTCCTGAGGTTAGCCAATGGAATTTAATCTCAGGAGCCCAGAGAGAAGTGTCTGAATGCAACTCCTCAAAGTGACAGGCCAAAGACGAGGGGAGCAGGCCGAGTCAAACAAACGCGCTCAACTGAATAGTTTTGGGTCTCCACTTTCAGAGTGAAATGCCAGGCAGAGTTGCCGAGTCTATATGGCTGTGCGCTTCCTAAGCAAAACTCTCCCTTGAGAGGGGATTTGGTATGCCAAGCGATTTAACAGTTAAAGGTTGCCTGCTCTGTGCATACGTCGGGGAGCGATAAATCAACACCCACCATGTTCTTTTCCTTTTTAACCTCCCTCCCCTGGCGTGAAATGACTCTGGCAGCAATCTGGGTGCGCTGATGAGGAATTACAGCTTCCCTCCCTCCCTTTGTCAATTTAGCTGCTGATGTAAAGATTTAAAGTGGGAGCGAAGATTAATGCTTTGACAAATTGGTGACTTTCCACCTTTTTGTCTTCCTGTGTCCACCCTGATAAGCTGAGACGACAGATGTTGCCAAGGCCTGCTTCCACTATTGTAAGCACGCTATAGTTTTTGGTGTAGGAAAATGTACGTTTTATAATAACTAAACACTGCTATAAATGACACAGCTTTCAGTGGTACGTCAATGCGGTGTGTAGTAGGCTATTTGTGAACTGCATAGGTCTAATATCAAAACTGAGAGTTACTGTTTGTGGTATTATGTTTACCGGGGTTGTACTGGTGAGTACAGGGCAATATTGCAAGCCGTTTTGTCAAAGGCAGGAATCCAAAATATTTACTGTACCCAAATTCCTTTGGGGACTTTCCTCAATGTATTTTCAATAATGTAGTTGGAACAAAAGGGGGTCTCTGTCTCAATGTCACATGTTTGTCCTACAAGCCTGGCTGAACTGGCAAACACACTCTCGATCCCCCACCCCCTCTCCTTCTCTGCCCATTCACTCTATTTCCCTACCTTCTTTTCCAACACTTTCTCATTCGTTCAGGTTATTTGTTTAGTTGACCCTTCATCCTGAACCAAATATGATTGTATCACTTTTCCTCTACAGGAACATCGTAACACAACAAATTTCAGGAAAAACTTTTTTTTTTTTTTTTGCTTGTTACAGGTAGCCATCTGTGCTAGATCAAACAATGATGGGATGAAGTTTGTCATGTTAAATTTGGATTTTTAAGTCCATACAGAAAAGACGACAATTCATTTTTCAGCGACAGTTCTGACCTGTAGCTCCACCAAAGACTTTCCTCAGATGACATAGACCATCTGACAAAACTGCGGGAGACCCCACTCAACCAGGAAAACGGTCACTATCTAAGCCAGAGATATTTTAAATCTAGGTAAAAACATTTTTTTTAAACCTTTATTTAACTTGGCATGTCAGTTAAACGTCTTATGGCTGCAGGGGCAGTATTGAGTAGCTTGGATGAAAGGTGCCCAGAGTAAACAGCCTGCTCCTCAGTCACAGTTGCTAATATATGCATAGTATTGGATAGAAAACACTCTGAAGTTTCTAAAACTGTTTGAATGATGTCTATGAGTATAACAGAACTCATATGGCAGGCAAATAAATTCATTAAATTCATTAATTAAAAATCCCGCAATGTGATTTTTCTGGATTTTTTCTCTCTCATTTTGTCTGTCATAGTTGAAGTGTACCTATGATGAAAATTACAGGCCTCATCTTTTTAAGTGGGAGAACTTGCACAATTGGTGGCAGACTATATACGTTTTTGCCCCACTGTATATAGTGGAGGGAGAAAATGGGTGTGTTTCATAGTTTACAACATTTACATTTAAGTCATTTAGCAGACGCTCTTATCCAGAGCGACTTACAAATTGGTGCATTCACCTTATGACATCCAGTGGAACAGTCACTTTACAATAGTGCATCTAAAACTTAAGGGGGGTGGGTGAGAGGGATTACTTATCCTATCCTAGGTATTCCTTAAAGTCTCCTTATGTCTCTTCACGTGGGCGGGCCACTGAGTCGGGCCTAATTCACTCGTGAAAACCCAATATTCACATTTTAGAAGCTAAAATCACATTTCATCCCATCAGAGAATTTATTATTCAAATATTTAAATTTAACAATTCCATGTGAATCCGATAACTCTGTGTAGACTTCACACTGTAGTGTTTGTCGTCTTATCATTGATGAGAATGTCTCAGATGACATCATATTCATTAAGTACCACTGCATATGCTCAATTGATTGGATTACCAGATTACCATTTCCCCCCACCTTCTGATATGTTCCCAGAATCTCTATGTTAACCAAGGGGTTTTCAAATGTAACATCAGTAGGGTAGAGAGAGGAAAGGGGGGGGGGGGTATTTATGACTGTCATAAACCTAACCCCAGACCAAAGTCATGACAGAATCATGTAGTAAGCAAAAATGTGTTAAACAAATCTAAATATATTTGAGATTTTTGAAAGTAGCCACCCTTTATGACAGCTTTGCACACTCTTGGCATTCTCTCAACCAGCTTCATGAGGTAGTCACCTGGAATGCATTTCAATTAACAGGTTTGCCTTGTTAATTTGTGTAATTTCTTTCCTTGATGCGTTTGTGCCAATCAGTTGTGTTGTGACAAGTTAGGTGTGGTATACAGAAGATGGCCCTATTTGGTAAAAGACCAAGTCCATATTGTGGCAAGAACAGCTCAAATAAGCAAAGAGAAATGACAGTCCGTCATTACTTTAAGTTTAAGACATGAAGGTCAGTCAATCTGGAAAATGTCAAGGACTTTGAAAGTTTCTTCAAGTGCAGTCGCAAAAAGTGCTATGATGAAACTGGCTCTCATGAGGACCGCCACAGGAAAGGAGGACTCACTCGTTGTGAATCCAGGCAACAAGTCAGATTTTTAAAATGCTTTTCGGCGAAAGCATGAGAAGCTATTATCTGATAGCATGTAACACCCCAAAAGACCCGCAGGGGACGTAAACAAAATAATTAGCATAGTCGGCGCTACACAAACCGCACAAATAAAATATAAAACATTCATTACCTTTGACCATCTTCTTTGTTGGCACTCCTAGATGTCCCATAATCACTATTGGGTCTTTTTTTCGATTAGATCGGTCCATATATAGCCTAGATATCGATCTATGAAGACTGTGTGATAAACGGAAAAAAATAGCGTTTCATAACGTAACGTCATTTTTTTTTTATTCAAAAAGTCGATGATAAACTTTCACAAAACACTTCGAAATACTTTTGTAATGCAACTTTAGGTATTAGTAAACGTTAATAAGCGATCAAATTAATCACGAGACGAAGTGTTTTCTATAGGGGTCCGTCTTGAAATACTGTCCGTGTATTTCTCAATCAAAATATCCGGTCAGAGACCGGAAGAAAAAGTCTGTCTTTTGTTAGTTTGACCAAGAAACAAATAATTGGCAAATGACAAGACTGTTGACATCGTGTGGAAGCTGTAGGTACTGCAACCTCAGCCCTATTTAATGTCTTTTGCCCATAACAATGGGTTGAAGCGGCGGATGGATATATTTATCCACTTTCAGTGATCAGATTTTCCTGCACTTTTCAATGAAACGCACGTTCTGTTAAAGTCACAGCTGTGATTTAACCAGTTTTATAAACGTCTGAGTGTTTTCTATCCACACATACTAATCATATGCATATACTATATTCCTGGCATGAGTAGCAGGGCGCTGAAATGTTGCGCGATTTTTAACAGAATGTTCGAAAAAGTAGAGGGTCGACTGAAGAGGTTAACCAGCATGGCTACCATAGCATTCTGCAGCAATACACCATCCCATCTGGTTTGCGCTTAGTCCCACTATCATTTGTTTTTCAACTGGCCAATTACCCAAAGGGATTTTTTTACCAAGAAGGAGAGTGATGGCGTACTGCGTCAGATGACCTGGCCTCCACAAACACCCGACCTCAACCCAATTGAGATGGTTTGGGATGAGTTGGACCGCAGACTGAAGGAAAAGCAACCAACAACTTCTCAGCATATGTGTGAACTCCTTCATGACTGTTGGAAAATCATTCCAGGTGAAGCTGGTCTAGAGAATGCCAAGAGTTTGCAAAGCTCTCAAGGCTACTTTGAAAAACCTCAAATTAATTTTGGTTTAACACTTTTTGGTTACTACATGGTTCCATATGTGTTATTTCATAGTGTTGATGTCTTCACTATTATTCTACAAATATGATTATTAGGCACTATCGCCTAGCCCTATTTAGGCCTATTGGAACGTGAATGCCAGCCAAAGGTAGCTTTTCCCTTTTTTAACTTCTTTATTGAAATTATCGTAGCATTTCTGTTGTCAATACTGTGACCACAGTACAGTAATTAGTCTAGTCTACAGTAACACTAGTTACTGGAAGTTTTCTGTGGTATTGAAATGTAGAGACGAGGGCACTCACGTCTCATAAGTGGCGCCCGGTCCATCAGTCAGGAGAATGGTGCATTTGATTTCCATGTCCCCCAGCTTTACACATTTTTTGTTATTGACATATCAGCATCTGGCTATTCATTACACTAGTTAGCTAGCTGGACTGGCGATTGCTTTGTTAACTTTATTAGAAGTAGCCTACGTTTTGAGAGGTGGAAAATGTGCGCAGCTATATCCCCCCTGCCCAGTGATCCCGTGGGATACTAACCCCTCTCGCTCTCGCTCGCTCGCTCGCTCTCTCTCTGCCTTGTTTGTGTGCTGTGCTAATCCCTCCAATAATAGCTTGAATAATAGGCTAGCTGGTCCGAGGAGTTTTCTAGGAAGAGACCATGTTGTTTTTTAAGATGAGGCTGTGGGCAGCTAGCATTCATAGCTTATGACTGTACACTCCCAGTCAGTAATCTTTTGGACGTATGAGAAGGCTTAGGGCTGTTACTATGACCATATTACCATCACGTCAATGCAAATCAAACAATTCATGAGAGCCCTGGCATTGAGTTTGAGCGGGATATGATCACCTGTTGTAAAACAAGAGACAAATCCTCATGGCTGGTTGTTGCATGGAATGAAATGTGTTCCTATAAGCCCATGTTGCACAACATTTCTATAGGCTATGCAATTTCGTGAGAAAGGAGTTTTGATGGCCTTTATTTAAAAAGAGGAGGATCCCATCAGCTTACTATATTTATTTCTCAACTTTCCTAATATTAAGCACATTGCTTCCCTTTACAACTGGTGCAGCCTACCTGCCTGGCATGAATCACTGGACATTTCAAGTGCATATGGATGACACACGTTTTTTTTTACCCTGTCCCTATTCCCAATGGTACATGATAATGGACCATTCTAAATCACACATTATTTAGTATATGTAAAAACAAGATTAATTTCAGAATAGTCTGATGGGTGAAAATATTATCACTTGTGAATGTTTCCCAGTGTGTGCAGACCAAGGCATGAAACATCGCATGCATTTTTAAAAATTGTATCGTATTCGCATGCATCATGTCGCCTAGCCCATATGTTTTGTGGCCAAACAACTCATAACGTAGCCTATAAGCCCAAGACCCCTGGAACACTGTTGGAGAGCCCATAGTCTACAGAGAGCCTGGTGAAACTTGTTCTTAGAAGCCCAGTCATTGCACAATCACATGTAAAAATATATATATATGAGTTTTGAATGTTATTAACACAGAACACAGAATGTGCGCATTCCCTCTGAAATCGTTTGATAAAAATATCCTTTCTATTTTATTCAGCTATATTCAATTGTCTTACTATAAAATAATACCACATGAATTATAAGCAAATCTTGCCTGCTAAATTAACTAGTGTAGCCCACAGCCATATGGCATAGCCAGATCAGGGCATAACATAAGGACTCCGAATATGCTATTCTGTTCTTCTGAAATAGGCTACATATTCTTCACATAATGTTTCTTTAGACCTGCCTAAAATAAATGTATAGATTTTTTTTGTGATGGCATAGGCTATATTAAATAGATTTATTTGACTTTTCAAAATGTAGATGTTCCAAAGTTCTGCATCAGTAGGCTATGCGTGGATGCCGGAGATGCTGAACATATTTATTTGAAATAACGGTCAATCACCATTTAGACTGTCAGTTATTTGCATGACAATCACCGGCCGACAATATTTCATGACCGCCACAGCCCTAGGTAGGCTAGTCCCCTGGATAGGCATTGAGTTCGGCAGTTAACGGGTTGTATGTTGTAATGAACAAGCACTGATCAATCCATCCCTGCCGCTCATGTTTTACATTACAAACTGCTGATTATTATTATGATATTACAGCTGTGATGAATAGGCCAATACCTTGAAAATCACCGTGTCTTATTTATCACGCTATCGAAAACTTGACGTGTAATTTGATTGTCAGAACATTTTGTTGCAAAATAATGTCATAGGATAGCTACACTGTCTAAAATGCTGAGCATGTGTGCAATTTTTTTGCAGTGCCAGTGCCATAGAGATGACACCGATATGTTCTATGGCAAGTGCACTAGGTGGTTCCCCTAGAGATATGTCACAGAGCAATTGTTTCAGAATGCCTCTAAAAATGCACATAAAAAGGTGTTTTTAAAATGAGGCGAAATGAGATTGCGATTGGTTGTGAATAGGCTACTGGGTGGTTGTTGAGTTTTGTAACAGTTTGCCCTGTTAAAATGTGTCATACACCCCTTTAAGGAGTAGCATTAATCCTGGAGCGCTTTCCATTGGGTGTTTTATCTGCCCTTGATAGATTAGAACTACAGTGTCAGCTTGTGTACAGTACATGCTCCCTCAAGATGTCCATATTCTACTCATGAATACTTTCTCTTTTCCACTGGTGTTTATTTTTCAGTCTATGATGCTAACTAAGCGGGGCCAGTTAATTAGATTGCATGGGCGCACTGAGGGAACCTTTTTTGTTTTTATTGAGGTATTTGTCTTCTTGACTGCAGCAAATTTACAGTGAAGCTCAGCCAACTACGCCAACGCACGACTGGCAATTTGTTCCAGTCGGCACTTTTTGGGTCTGTGTTTAGCGTCTCAAGAGACGGAGTTAATTTGCGTTTGCATATGCAATGACGTTTGATGCTATATCCTACGTTCATTTGAATGATTCCATTTTTCTTTTCGATCTCTGACACACTTTCTTTCACTGCCCCTCTCTCTAACCTCCGGGAATTACATGAGAATGTAAGGTAGGATGGATAGCTGCAGACGGATTTAATGCTGCCAAAAAGTCAAGTCTTCTCATGATGTTAGAATGGCTAACAATGTTTTGACCATTTTCACTCAAGTCAAGTATGATTGCTCCTGGGCTACAACACCCAAAGACTTATTCACGTAACTTGACAGATTACCCTGATTACCTTCTCTTACGATGCACCGGAGACGAACGGAATGTGCGTAGAGTGTACTCCGCTGTGCGATACAGAGCTGATTAATGTAAACCTAAGAGTGAGATGAGGGATGTTCCAAATGGATGTTGATGACCTAATAAAAAAACAAATGTTGTGAAATGACTCATCTCGACTAATGAATGCTGGCCTCCAGCCAGCTAGGACGGACGAGATATAAGAAAGATATCTATGCTTTCGAGGACCAGTCAAGTAGATTGCACATCTGGTAGCCTAGTGGTTAGAGCGTTGGGCCAGTAACCAAAAGGTTGCTGGTTCGAATCCCCGACCCTACAAGGTGAAACATTTTTGTAAGTCGCTCTGAATATTATAGTGTTATTGAGTAACACAGACTTCTACTGTATATACGAAACTCAGATCTATTGATTTATCAGTTTGGTCTGCGTTGTGTTTTCCTTTTAAAGTTTGGCTTAATATCAAATATCAAATTCACATGTTCATTGCGCTATTATATGTATTATACATATATGTATTATATTATGTATTAAGGTTACAAGACAGCAAGTATGTCTGCCATATCATACCTGATGTATCATACCATTGTAGTGGGCATGGCCAATGGTGCGGTCTCCGATCTAAAATATTAAGTGCCCTCCTCTGAGATAAAATTTCCTGCAATTATTCACATTTTAACATGAATTATGCTGTGTTCTGATGCCATCTGAGTGACTCAAGCAACAAAAGTATTTTATCTTGTTAGTTCTCAAAGTATCTTATTTAGAGAAGATATAGCTCCATTATCTTTTCTACGTACTTTCTATCTGGCTTTAGTCGTTTAAGTTTACCATCCCAATTATTTTATTTTATTTTAAATCCTCGCCGGCCCACCGCTTCTAAATAAATATAGGGAAAACACTGATGATGAACCAAAAATTATTGACACCGACCTTACCGATCACTTATCGCAAGCATTTTGCTGAAGTTTTTCATTACGATAAGTAGCCTATACTAAAGCAATGTGAAATTTCTAATTAAATAATTTCGCTAATATGGGTGATTGTTAATGGGACCATGAATGGCTGCAACCATCAAACTAGTAGGACTAGTTTAAAGTATAATAAAAAACATTAAACAAACTGTTGTGCACAATGTTATAAACGTATCGTTCTATTTATCGTTATCGCATCAATTTAGGCAATTTATCAAGATTTGGATTTTTATCCATATTGCCCAGCTCTATATTGTATGTGGTATAAATCACATTGTTGTGGGAGCACCTCCTCTAAGAATATTAATTAGGTTTGAAAATGTTTGAATCCTAAGCAACCTGCCTACACAAGTTTGAAGTACAGTACACCAACATAGCTTCTGTAGTAGGTCAAAGTTGTGTGCTGGAAAACCTTGCTAGAGCATGGATGAAGTAGGCCTTGTGGGGCTCATGTTAATGTCCTTTTTCGGCTTCAGACCTGCCTATTTCTAAGTTAACACTTAGCTTTTGTGTTTGATAATAGATAAACCCAGCCTAGGGTTATCATACATTTAGATCCCTTCTGACTTGGTGTATTGCAACTCTATTTTAGCCTGGGCCTTTTTTTCTATTTTGGTTATGTGAAAAAGGAGTCACCATAGGAGCTCAGTGGCGCAATGATTTGTGATTATGGTCCTCTCTGTGCTGAGATGGTTCTCACCTAAGGCCATCAGTTGGAATTAGTCTGTGTCAGAGCCCCCATCGAATTTATATTCTCCATTAGTTTCTTGTGAACTAGCGCTCGATTCAGGGCATGCAGAAGATACCTGGATGCCCCTGCTGAAATCCCCCCTCCCCGTCTAGCCGCCAATACCCTGGGGAAGATGTTTCTATCCTGGAGGACAGATGGGCAATTCGGATGATTTGATGGCCGCTTGTGGAAGACTGACAGTAATAGGCATATAAAAGATTGTCTGTTTGAGTTTAAGAGCACTAAAGCTCATGTAAGGCATCGTAAAAAAAAATATTGACAGGACGTGGGCTTTGTGGGAAAGTTATTCTTTCCGTTTTAGAAAGCAAATCTCTGCCTTAAGTAAGGAAGGCCAGTCGAAGGGTTGTGGGCCAAGTAGAGATTTCTAATTCAAGTCCTCGATTTCCCCCCTCTCCAGTTTCATCTTTCCTCATTCCCTTCAGGCAGGTGAGGTTTGCAGGTTGGCGGCGTGCCGCTTCGATTCTTTAGAAGCACTTCAACTATCATGAACAACTTCATGATGTAGATTGCTTGCTGTTTGTATGGACGTAGTAGAAAACGACAGCTCATGCTTGCTTTCCAAAGCGCTTGACAGCACAAACTCATCAAAAGGACAAACAGAAGCTTGGATCTATTTTGCCCCATCGCTTTAAGAAGCCTGGGTGCTCCTCGACCTTGGTGCGTTTAAAAAAATAATCAACTCCTTAAAGCGAAGAGTGGGAGAGTGTTCTCTTAAGCTTTTTAATGGGAAACGAGAGCCGGGTTTTCCGGGTATCTCGTTACGCTCAGCATCAATGACACTGTTCAAAGTCTCTTGTAAAACTCTGACCATGCCCCAGTTATGGCGGATGTGAACACTGTGGGGGGAGGGAGGGAATGATGGAGCACATAAAGAAAACGTCTCCCCCACTTAGATAATTACAAGCGGGGGGGCTGAGGGTGTTAATGTTCATCTCTTTTTCTTTCCTTCTCTCCCTCGCCAGTTCTGCCTGTGCCCTTCTCTCTCCTTACTCTTACTCCTCTCTCCCTCACAGGTCCAGTCACAAATGCCCTCATCATCCCTGCCCCTGCCAACATGTTCCTGCCTGACAGCCGCCCGGGCATACCCCTGCCCCGCTTCAGCCGCCACCTCAACCCCTCAGAACAGGGCGAGGGCGTGGAGACCGGAGGAGTGTGCCTGCGCCTGGCCCCCCACACCCAGGTCATAATGTTTGGTTTATCATCAGTGTTTCCCCTATATTTATTCAGTAGCGGTGGGCCGCCGTAGCTAAATCGTTGCCACTGTGATTTTAAAAGGGAATGAGAAGGTAAGGTATTTAATCTGAATTTGTTCGATGTTTGTCAGTTATAAGCAGCTGTCCCATCACTGATATCACAGGACAATCATGAGCACGACCTGGCAGTTTATTGGCATACCTGGTGTCAATAACTCTTGCAACGAATCCATGCCTTGAGGGGATTAGAATTTAAGTATATGTATAGTAAGCATCTGTTTTTGCTTACTGTAGGTAACTTTACTTCTCCCCGTAACCACCCACTCTAAATGAATTGCTGCAATGTGGTGACGAGACAGCTGTTAGTGGCACACGTAATCCTGGCAGTGTCAAAATCCATTACACAAGGCTATATGAAATGGTAATGGAGGGGTCTTTGAATTACCTACCACCTGCCCACTCAGGGTTTCTACCCTTCGCTTACCACTGTGCTGGCCCAGTTTTTTCCCTCCTATCGCTCTCCCTCCCCTCGCTTTCTCATAGGTCGCTTATTTCCATAATGGCTAATCTCAGAGCTGCTGGGTTTATAACTGTCGCTGTCGAGAAATGAGCTTTTCACCCGTGCTCCGAAAGCCAAAGAAACACAGAGAATTATTAGAAAAAATATATTAATACTAATAGGATTTCCAAAAAATGATATTGCCGTCGTGCCCCCGGGGCATGCCCGTCATCACAACACACTCTCTGATCGTGCGCCGTGCTGCGTGCAAATTACACCGCAAACAATTCCAAATGATTACTTTTTAGTTTTACTTGTTATTTGCTTTCTTCTGGCGTGTGTACATGGGTCCGTGGGTGTGTTTGTATGTGTGCATACGAGTGCCTACACATTCATTTGTGTGCGAATGTGCTGCTACACTGCAGAAAGTGGAGAAGTCATTCCACTGTCACAAGTGCTGAGAGATTAACTGAAATTTCTGTTATTTTTCCGTTGTTAAACAACTAATTGACCAACGTAGGTTCAATGATTTAAATTCCATTTTGTTTTTTTACTGTGCGCACATTGTGCAGTTACTATAGAGATCAGATCAGATCAAGCCTGAACTGTGCAATGTAATATGGAGTTGTAGTTTCCAACAGGCCAATATTCTACATAGTTCAACGCAGAACACGTGGTCATTAACTACAATGACCATAATCCATTGCGTGCCTACTTGTCCCATCTGTGTGTTTCTTCTATGTGAGGTTAGTGTGGGGCACACTAACCTCCCGGGTGGCGCAGTGGTCTAAGACACTGCAATATCTGGTTCGAATTCGAGGCTGCATCACATCCGGCCGTGATTGGGAGTCCCATAGGGCGGTGCACAATTTGGCCCAGCATCGTCCGGGTTTGGCCGTCATTGTAAGTAATCATTTGTTCTGACTTGCCTAGTTAAATAAAGGTTCAATAAAAAACACAGAGAAGAATGCGGGATAGAGAGCAGTTGCTTCGCAAGGTATCTCTACTTAGATTAAGTGATTGATAGTTGTTATTCAGCAGTCATAAAAGTATGCCATATTTACTTTGAAGAACTACTACTTGTGATTTTATCAGACACCATAGCCAGCAGCTCTATAGAGATGAGATGATGACTTGGAATGAAATAATAAAATAAATGTAATATACACAATTGAAAAACTTTATTGAGGGAGAGTAATGTGAATAAATCATGGTTACCCACATAATGCAGAGTGTCTTTATTGTTTAAAAAATATATAATAACTATTAGACATTGAAAACCATGAGATTTATTTTCATAAGCAAACCGACCTCAAACACTAAACGCTCAGCACCAACCGTCACAAACTGTGTGGGTGCCAGTGGCTTGCCCTCAGATGAACCAGAGGCCAGTCTGGCCTGGGTCCAGAGAAGAGAGGGAACGAGAGAACCCATTAGCGAGCTGGCTGCCTGGGGTGAAGGGTCAGGGAGAGGGAGGGGAGATAAAGCCATGCCGGGGGACTGTCACTCTCCAGGGGGGTTCTTCTGGACAGAGGCTGGGGTGGTTCCCTGTGGCTTCTCTGGTGGGGGGCAGGGTTGGGGTATCTCCATGTAAAGCTAATTGGACAGTTCCTCTGGGGTGGGGTCAGAGTACTGCGTTCAAGGGAAGATTAAGGAAACGGGTAGATAACACAAATGGCGATAGGAAGGGTTTTATCTCTCATTGAGGAATAGCTGATGGGTGTGGGAAAGAGCTGAGACAGAGTGTGTGTGTGGGGTGCCGTTGTGTCGGGAGCAGGGTATTGACCTACACTACATGACCAAAAGTATGTGGAAACTGCTCTTCGAACATCTCATTCAAAAATGATGGGCATTAATATGGAGTTGGTCCTCCTCCCTTTGCTGCTATAACAGCCTCCACTGTTCTGGGAAGACTTTCCACTAGATGTTGGAACATTTCTGCGGGGACTTGCTTTCCATTTAGCCACAATCATTTGTGAGGACGGGCAGTCAAGTTCTTCTACACCGATCTCAACAAACCATTTCTGTATGGACCTCGCTTTGTGCACGGGGGCGTTGTTATGCTGAAACAGGAAAGGGCCTTCCACAAACTTAAATATTTTGTTTCCCCTGTACACACTTTAATTTCCGGTGCATTCACAGTTAATTACTAATCTTTGAAATAAACCCTGCTTGCTGCATGTTTATGCAGTGACCTAGACAGCTGCGGGTCAGCGTAATAAAAATAAAATACCTGTACACTTACCTGTGAACTCCCAGCTGCTCACATGTACCGTCGGGTCTGAATTTATTGACACCTTTTGATAAAGCAAAACTGACTATAAAATAAATAAGAAAAATACAGAGCTATATTGTATGCTCAAAAATATAGGGAACTTATTTCAAAAAGTGTGTCCCCTGCTTCACAGTGGGATTCGATAAACTATTTAACTTCCATTGCTATATCAACGGTGTGGAGATCATTACAGCCTAAATTACCTTCTTTTCATCTCCGCTATGCAAACGAGGCTGATTTCCGCAGCAATTAAGCTGTTTAAACAAGTTTTGTTTAGCTAATAGAATGGAAAACATTACTTCAAACGACTTTTGGGTCCCTTGTTAAGATTACAACAGCATGAAATCAATGTCTTAAACGTTGCTACTTTTCTGGGAAATAGCAAAGAAAACGTGTAATCTGCTTGGCACGTTGTTACCTTACAGGTTACAAAGTCTGTTAATTTCCACTCTTCCATTCATATGCAAATCCTTTAGATTCTCACGCTGTTATGTCTGGCTGGCATGTTTTGCCCTTCCCTACACTGAAATGCTATTATTTCAGTAGCCCTCTATTATGATTCAGTGGACCATTGTGGTTGAATATATATGTATCTGTTGTGGTTCCTAGGAATTTATAAATGGCTTACAACTTAAAATAATGAACACCTTGTGAAACAGCTGTGAAAACCAACCTGGAAATATTGAAGATTATAATATATAAAATTGTATTTTTGGGGGGGGAGGTTCTGTCAGTCTCGGAAAGGGGGACTTGAAGAGGGAGACTGCAATGTTCAGGCACTGCTGCTCTCTTTGTTCTGAGTGTTTGCAGTGCTATAGTGTTTTTAGTTAATCTGTGTATCTCTCATATTATGTGCCCAGTATGATAGAGCAAGAAAAGGTTCTCAGCAGATAATGACAACATGACAACAGTAGCCGTAGATGATGTAATGAAAAGTTGCAGGGGGGTTAGTAATGGAGGACGTCAGGTGGATCCACGTCTGGGTGTTAGGCAGAACACCTTGGTCCTGGAGAACAGGAGCAGAGTTAAAGGCAACAGGGTAGGAAACAGTGTTGTAAACAAGCAAACACACAGGTGAAACTTTACTGTGAGGCAATTGGATGTAGAATTGTGCTTTTCAACAGTTTTGGAAGGTATAGCCTACAAGCTGGTCCCCTTCTGACTCGGAGCAAATCAGATTGATCCGAGCTTTCTCGCTATGGTGGATGGGATACCGCTTGGGGGGAGGTTTAAGTGATACACACATAGCAATAGGCAAACAATAACACTAAGTCAATCACATTTAAAAGACTACAGTATATGCAATAATTGAATATATAATTGCATTGTTTACCACAGTCAACAGCTGCGGCTCCCGTCCAATCTCGGAGGCCTGGACTCTGCTGTTAAGTGCAAAGACAATTTCCTTCAGGTTGCCCATGGCAGTCTTGAGTGTCTGGTTGGTCCATTTATCCAAACCTGGAGGAAGAGGTAGGAAAGGGATAACTATTGACAATGTAAGATATTGAAATATATCTGATTATGTAACATGAAAAAAACAAAAAATAAATAAAACAAACCATTGGTGACAGAATATAACCTGTAACACCCGTACCTTGTTCCAGCGTTCATGACTTCGTTCACTCAACATGGACCTCAGGAGAACCGTTGGTGTTGAAGATGTCCAACATCACCTTGGAGGTGGCCTCACCAGTGTCATCTTTTAAAAAATATTTTACAGGCTCTTAACCAATTGTGTATTTTTTCGAGTTATTTATAACTTATTTTTTTCAGTCTTTCTGCCACTGTCTCCTATGACCGAAAATAGCTTCTTGATATTAGGACAGAGATTACTCACCTCGTACTGGACAAAGACTTTTTCGTTGAATGAGTCGGACGCGAAGGATTTACTTCAGATACCCGGCAAGGCCCGGGGTGCTTTGTATGGATCTGACGGCAAGTGAGTAATCCCCTTCTACCATCAGTCTTATTAGCCTACGTGCAAACATTGGATAACAAAATGGATGAGCTCCGATCATGACTATCCTACCAACGGGACATAAAAACTGCAATATCTCGTGTTTCACCGAGTCGTGGCTGGTCGACAACATGGATAACATACAGCTGGCTGGGCTTAAGTCGAGGGGTGGCGGTCTGTGTTTTTGTAAATAACAGCTGGTGCACAAAATCTAATGTTAAGGAAGTCTCAAGGTTTTGCTCGCCTGAGGTAGAGAATTTCATGATAAGCTATAGACCACACTATCAAGAGTTTTCATCTACATTATTCGTAGTTGTCTATTTACAACCACAAATCGATGTTGGCACTAAGACGGCACTCAATGACCCTTATAAGGCCATAAGCAAACAAGAAACTGCTCATCTACCCCTAGTGGCCGTGGACTTTAACTCTTGAGTGTAGGAGGCCGGATTTTCGTTTTTGGCTAAAAAAACGTACCCATTTGAAACTGCTTATTTCTCAGGCCCAGAAACTAGAATATGCAGATTAGGATAGAAAACACTCTAAAGTTTCCAAAACTGTCAAAATATTGTCTGTGAGTATAACAGAACTGATATTGCAGGCGAAAACCTGAGGAAAATCAAACCAGGAGGTGCTGTTTTTCCTGAAAGCTCTCTGTTCCATTGGATGCCTTGCCTCCATTTAAAGGGATATCAACCAGATTCCTTTTCCTATGGCTTTCCAAGGTGTCAACAGTCTTTAGACATAGTTTCAGGCTTTTATTTTGAAAAAATGAGCGAGAAAGATAACATTGCGTCAGTGGATAGCTGGGTGTTCGCAGTGGGGCAGCCATTGTCTCCCTCTCCTATTGAAAAAGAGATTATATATTTTATCGATTATATATTTGAAAAACAACCCGAGGATTGATTATAAAAAAAACGTTTGACATGTTTCTGTGGACATTACGGATACTATTTGGAATTTTCATCTGTGATGTCGTGACCGCGCGAGCCTGTGGATTTCTGAACATAACGCCCCAAACAAATGGAGGTATTTGGGATATAAAATAATCTTTATGGCACAAAAGGAACGTTTATTGTGTAACTTGGAGTCTCGTGAGTGCAAACATCCGAAGATCATCAAAGGTAAGCGATTTCATCTATTGCTTTTCTCACTTTCGTGACCAATCTACTTGGCTGCTAGTGTTTGTAATATTTTGTCTACTGAGAGAGATGTTCTTACATAAACACTTGTTATGCTTTCGCCGAAAAGCTGTATTGAAATCTGACATGCCAGTAGGATTAACAACAAGCTACGCTGTGTTTTGCTATATTGCACTTGTGATTTCATGAAAATTAAATATTTTTAGTAATTTAATTTGAATTTGGCGCACTGCAATTCAGCGGGTGTTGATGAAAATGATCCCGCTAAAGGGATGGGTGCGTCAAGAAGTCAAATTAGGTGCAATTAAATGACTCTAAATGGATATTTTATTCCTTCCATAATTAGAACTCTGTTGAAAGTCTGTCCTTGAAATAAACAATTTATTGCGCTCAACTTTCTGTACCCAGCAGCAGAAAGGAAACCAAAAGTGGTGAATCCAGGATAGAACAAATCTTAATTTGCCTCAGCTGTTATAATACCTGTTCCGCTCTAAACGAGGACAGAGCTGTCATTGTTAACTGGTTGAAATACTTGTAGATTAACAGATTTATCAAAACTATTCAGGCAAAATAACAACAAAGGCTTTCTTGTAGGACAATATTAAATGAAAAGGTAAATCTTTTTGCTATACCCTATTGATTATACCCTACTGTACCCTACTGATTTTGCACTAGCAATCAGGCCTAGCGGTAGGCCTAAAATAATATAAAATGCCATGTTAATTCATAGTTATTACAATTACTTTCTTGTTGGGCACCGATTTACTTTTGATATTATAAGGGCCATCAAATAAATGTTCAGTTTAATTCATTTTCAGGTAATACAATCTCTATCATGGACCTTACCATCATATTGTTAAATGGGGAAAAACACTCCCTGAGTGTGCATACAGGGAATGTTGTGCACTAATTTGCCCCAGTCAAATTAGGTGCAATTAAATGACTCTAAATGGTTATTTTATTCCTTCCATGATTAGAACTCTGGTCAAAGTCTGTCCTTGAAATAAACTATTTATTGCCACCACAGTGGCGGATCTCAGAAGTTTCATCAACCAACATTTTGAAGTGCCAATTGCCATGCAGAAGCTAAAAAGTCATGGGCAGGATATCCGTGACGATTCAAAAACTTTGAGCCACTATGGTCTGCAGTCCAGGATCCAATGTGTGTGTGCGGATTACAAAGCCTGCTACGATTCAGATTTCCCTGAATAATGTGAAACCCTACGATGTGATGCCGGCTGAGACCGTGCCCCAGTTCAAGATCAAGGTCTATCATGTGGAGCAGGTCCCTGTGGACCGACAGATATTGCTCTTTGGGGGGAATGCAGCTTGAAGATGACAAGACACTGAAAACACTCTGACATCAAAAAGGACAGCAACATTTTCCTAACTCTCCGTCTTAGGGGAGGCTGAAGACAACTGAGTATCATTGACCTGAGATGCAGTATGAAGCCCTTAATTTATAATGCATGAAACACAATCTATATAGGGAGAACTTTATCACAGTATCACTACATTTTTAAAGCTTTAAAAAGCATGACCTATATGAATATTTCAATTAGATTGTAATCAATTAAATAAAAATGTATTGAACACCTATAATTTACTGTTTCTTTTTTCATGGCCCCAATTTAAAAGGCACGAAAATTAAACAAAGTTGTGATTTTCATTTATGAAATGGTTCAATCTAGAACAGCCTGGAATTATGAATGTCAAATAATTTGGTAAGTAAGATACGGAGCTGCTTCTTTGACCTTTTTATATAGATCATTTTTATTCAGGTTGAGACTAACTAAAACAGAGTAGTGCACATGAAGAAACTAAAGGCACTGTAGTTTGATGAAAATCTTGCATTGTTTATCCCGATTCTGTATAAATTAGTTCCATTCAAGGTTGAGACAGTTAATGTTATTAATGTGCTTTGGCTCATCTGTTTTGCTTCACTTAAATTATACAAATATACATTTTATTGATCGAGAATGTATAGCGTTCCATGCATTTTCCATTGTTTAATAAAGGACTGATGAAGAACTGGGTATGTCTGGTCTAAATTCATGTCACAATTTGGGTTATTTGAGTTCAATAGGATGCTGCATTTTAATTTTTACGATTATTTGACCAGGTAAGTTGACTCAGAACTCATTTTACAGCATTTACCTGGGGAATAGTTAGAGGGGGAATGAATAAGCCAAATGCATGCTGGGGATAATTAAGTGGGCATGATGGTTTGAGGGCCAGATTGAGAATTTAGCCAGGACACCTGGGTCAACACCTCTACTCTTACGATTAGTGCCATGGGATCTTTAGTGACCATAGAGCGTCAGGACACCCGTTTAACAGCCCAAATCACTGCCCAGGGGCATTGGATTGTTTGTTCTTTAGATCTTTACCTCCTACTGGCCCTCCAACACCACATCCCAGCAGTGGGATGCGAGTTGGTATGCCGCTTGACCTGTGTAACGCCCCCCAGCACTTTTCAAAGACTGGTGCAGTAAATATTTGGTCACTATAGCTTTCCATAAGTGTTACTCTTTTTAGGTGAGGTGATTTATTTCCAATGAGACTTAATGATTGTTGTATTCTGTCCTGTTTATTCCCATGATCCCTCAATTTTACTCACCTGTGTTTTTTTATGGT
Source organism: Oncorhynchus gorbuscha (assembly GCF_021184085.1). Classification (NCBI taxonomy): domain Eukaryota; kingdom Metazoa; phylum Chordata; class Actinopteri; order Salmoniformes; family Salmonidae; genus Oncorhynchus; species Oncorhynchus gorbuscha. Next base: position 43,826,980 of record NC_060187.1, read on the forward strand.
AGTTAGCTACCTCTGAAGACCTCCCCACAAGATAACTCTCCCGAGACCAGAGTCGGAAACCACTTCTCTACACCTCCATGCATAACTCCTACTCGTGGGCGTGTAGTCTTCACACCTGAACCCTTCCCACCTCTGTTTTAACATATTGTCCATCCGCGTCAGCTTTATTGACCCGTGCCGTAAAATAAAGTCAGAACTCAAACACAGTTGGGTGTCAGCGGACGGGGCGGTACAATGCAATTGTGATCCGCTCTGTAAAACTGGGGAGCGGGATCACTCCCCTTGTTGTTATTGTCTGGTATTGTCATTGTTGGCCCTTTGTTGGCATTGTCACACTCACGCCACTATCCACTTCTGTATTTGACTTTGGACATGGCCAGTGCACCTTGTTTGACTGTATGTTCTCTCTCTTTTAGGCCCAAAAGGAGACCTATTTGGAGAAAGCAGACAAACTCTACTCCATCATGAGTGCCGTAACAGACAAGGTAAGTGGGCAGGTCAATGCAAAATGCACGTCATTACACAATACAATTCCCCACAGATGTTATTTCGAATATCTGTGTGTTTGTCGACATAAGGATAGTGAGCAAGTCAACATCATCTCAGGGGGCCATGTGACTCAGCATTCTACACCGCATCATGTTCTAAGGGTGTTAGATGTATGTAAATGCTATGTACAGTGCTTTCAGAAAGTGTTCCCACTGTTGACTTTCTCCACATTTTGTTGTTAGAGCCTACATTTAAAATGTATACTATTTAGTTTTTTTTGTCACTGGCCAACACACAATACCCCATATCAAAGTGGAATTGTGTTTTTAGATAATTCTTTTCTTCAAATTAATTTTCGAAATAAAAGGACCAATATCTTTGGTCAATAAGTACTCAACCCCTTTGTTATGGCAAGCCTAAACTCGTTAAGGAGTAAAAATGTGCTAGAGGTTGTATAATAAGCTGCATGGACTCAGTGTGTGAAGTAGTGTTTGATGTGATTTTTGAATGACTACCTCATCTCTGTACCCCACACATACAATTATCTGTAAAGTCCCTCAGTTGAGCAGTGAATTTCAAACACATATTCAACCACAACGACCAGGGAGGTTTTCCAATGCCTCTCAAAGAAGGGCACTTATTGGTAGATGGGAAAAAAACAAAAAAAGCAGACATTGAATATCTCTTTGAGCACGGTGAAGTTATAATTACACTTTGGATGGTGTATCCATACACCCAGTCACAACAAAGATACAGGCATCCTTCATAACTTGGTTGTTTAAGAGGAAGGAAACCACAGGGATTTCACCATGAGGCCAATGTTGACTTTAAAACAGTTAGAGTTTAATGGATATGATAGGAAAACTGATGGAAAAACACCATTGTAGTTACCCCACAATATGAACCTAATTGACAGAGTGAAAAGAAGGAATCCTGTACAAAATATAAATATTCCAAAACATGCGTCCTGTTTGCTACAAGCCCCATCAGTGAATGTTTCTGAATGGCTCTGCGGAAGACTCTTCATTATTACCCTTTAACTCCTCACAGCGTTACTTGCACTTTACTCTGACATCGACAAAGGCCACGATAAGAAAATACAGCTGTAGCTACTACTTGCCAGCTCATACATACTTACACCACACTGTGTCAACATACTGACTGTAAGAGAGGAGAGACTCTACCGGCTATGGCGTCAGGAAAGGTCAATATTACAATATTGTGTCTTATCTGGAGACTTGGTGTATCCATCCGTCTCATATCCTTTCTTAGTCAGGGACAGTGGATTTCATGTCTGGAGATCATGACTGAAATGAACAGGCTTGTCAATATGATGCACCTCAAGAGATTGGTTTTCATTATAAAGACCACACAGTCAGTTAAAGGCACAATCTGTAACTTTCATTTCCACTGACTCATTTGAAAGTTGTGTTAACCTCTCAAACCAAAGACAATGGGGCGGTCAGGGTTTCTCACTGGCCAAAGATCTCCTGGCCCGAACATCATTTCTACCTGTAGTTTCAAATTAAAATGCATCAGGGTCATGTGGGACCCATAGATTAGCATGTGATCTCTATATTAAACAGGTAGTATGCTACATTTGGTCATGTAGTGTACCATACTATGTGGACACCTGCTCATCGAACATCTCATTATTAAACCCCCTCCCGCACACACACACACACACACACAAGTTTTTTTTTTGTCACATGCACCTAATGCAACAGGTGCATGTAGACCTTACAGTGAAATGCTTACTTACAAGCCCTTAACCAACAATGCAGTTAAGAAAATACCTACCATTTAAAAGTAAGACAAAATAAATACAAATCATTTAAAGAGCAGTGGTAAATAATAGTGTGGCTAAATACAGGGGATACCGGTACAATGTGCGGGTGCACCGGTGTCGAGGTAACTGAGGTATGTATGTAGGTGGAGTTATTAAGGTGACTATGCATAGATAATAGAGTAGCAGCAGCGTGGAGGGGCAGGCAATGTAAAAAGTCTGGGTAGCCATTTGATTAGCTGTTCAGGAGTCTTATGGCTTGGGGGTAGAAGCTTTTTAGAATATTTTTGGACATAGACTTGGCGCTCCGGTACCGCTTGCTGTGCGGTAGCAGAGAGAACAGTCTATGATTAGGGTGGCTGGAGTCTTCGACAATTTTTAGGGCCATCACCTGTCACCGCCTGGTATAGACATCCTGAATGGCAGGAAGCTTGGCCCCAGTGATGTACACACTACACTCTGTCGTGCCTTGCAGTCAGAGGCCGAGCAGTTGCCATACCAGGCAGTGATGCAACCCATCAGGATGCTCTCGATGGTGCCGCTGTAAAACCTTTTGAGGACCCATGCCAAATCTTCTTTGCCCTCTTCACGGCTGTATTGGTGTGCTTGGACCTTATTAGTTTGTTGGTGCGGAAGCCAAGGAACTTAAAGCTCTCAACCTGCTCCTCTGCAGCCCCGTTGATGAGAATGGGGGAGTGCTTGGTCCTCCTTTTCCTGTAGTCCACAATCTCCTTTGTCTTGATCATGTTGAGGGAGAGGTTGTTGTCCTTGCACCACATGGACAGGTCTCTGACCTCCTCCCTATATGCGACCTCCTCCCTATATGCTGTCATAGTTGTCGGTAATCAGGCCTACCACTGTTGTGTCCATCAGCAAACTTAATGATGGTGTTGGAGTCATGCCTGGCCGTACAGTCATGAGTGAACAGGGAGTACAAGAGGGGACTGAGCATGCACCCCTGAGGGGCCCCTGTGTTGCGGATCAGCGTGGGCGATGTTTTCTAACCTACCTTTACCACCTGGGGGCGGCCCGTCAGGAAGTCCAGGATCCAGGTTGCATGGGAGGTGTTTAGTCCCATGGTCATTCACTTAGTGATGAGCTTTGAGGGCTCTATGGTGTTGAACGCTGAGCTGTAGTCAATGAATAACATTCTCACTTACAGTTGTGGCCAAAAGTTTTAAGAATGACACAAATATTAATTTTCAGTCTGCTGCCTCAGTGTCTTAAGATATTTTTGTCAGATGTTACTATGGAAAACTGAAGTATAATTACAAGCATTTCATAAGTGTCAAATTTTATTGACAATTACATGAAGTTGATGCAAAGAGTCAATATTTGCCATGTTGACCCTTCTTTTTCAAGACCTCTGCAATCCGCCCTGGCATGCTGTCAATTAACTTCTGGGCCACATCCTAACTGATGGCAGCCCATTCTTTCATAATCAATGCTTTGAGTTTGTCAGAATTTGTGGGGTTTTGTTTCTCCACCGGCCACTTGAGGATTGACCACAATGGGATTAAGGTCTGGGGAGTTTCCTGGCCACGGACCCAAAATATCGATGTTTTGTACCCCGAGCCACTTATTTATCACTTTTGCCTTATGGCAAGGTGCTCCATCATGCTGGAAAAGGCATTCAGTCTGTCCCTGATGTTTTCCCTGGAGAGAAGTGGCTTCTTTGCTGCCCTTCTTGACACCAGGCCATCTTCCAATAGTCTTTGCCTCACTGTGCGTACAGATGCACTCACACCTGCCTGCTGCCATTCCTGAGCAAGCTCTGTACTGTTGGTGCCCCGATCCCGCAGCTGAATGAACTTTAGTCTCCATCTCAGTGCTAGAGGCGTCGCTACAGACACCCTGGTTCAAATCCAGGCTGTATCCCAACCGGCCATGATTGGGAGTCCCACAGGGTGGCTCACAATTGGCCCAGCATCGTCCGGGTTTGACTGGTGTAGGCCATCATTCTAAATAAGAATTTGTTCTTACCTGAATTGTCTAGTTAAATAAATAAAATACACAAAATAGCCCTATTTGGTAAAAGACCGAGTCCATATAATGGAAAGAACAGCGCCAATGAGCAAATGGAAACGACAGTCCATTACTTTAAGACATAAAGGTCGGTCAAAATGGAACATTTTAAGAACTTTGAAAGTTTCTTCAAGTGCAGTCACAAAAACCATCAAGCGCTATGATGGAACTGGCTCTCATGAGGACCGCCACATGAATGGAAGTGCCAGAGTTACCTCTGCTGCAGAGGATAAGTTCATTAGTTACCAACCTCAGAAATTGCAGTTCAAGTAACACACATCTCAACATAAACTGTTCAGAGGAGACTGTGAAGCAGGCCTTCATGGTTCAATTGCTGCAAAGAAACCACTACTAAAGGACACCAATAAGAAGAAGAAGAATTGCTTGGGCCAAGAAACAGAAATGGACATTAGACTGGTGGAAGTTTGTCCTTTGGTCTGGAGTCCAAATTTGAGATTTTTGGTTACAGCTGCTGTGTCTTTGTGAGATGTGTTGTGGGTGAACGGATGATCTCCGCATGTGTATTTCCCACCATAAACCATGGAGGAGGAGGTGTTACGGTGTGGGGGCACTTTGCTGGTGACGCTGTCTGTGATTGATTTATTTAGAATTTAAGGCACACTTAACCAGCATGGCTACCACAGCATTCTGCAGCTATTTGCCAGCCCATCTGGTTTGGGCTTAGTGGGACTATCATTTGTTTTTCAACATGACAATGACCCAACACATCTCCAGGCTGTGTTAGGGCTATTTGACCAAGAAGGAGAGTGATGGAGTGCTGCATCAGATGACCTGGCCTGTTCAAATAACTTTGACAACTGTTACTTTTGCCAAGACCCACCCCCACCGTGTGCAACTTTTGAGTGGAAATTCAAATAATAGATTGTGCCTTTTAAAGCCAGGGTCTGCTCTTCTGGGACAGTATGTTGGTTATGATTAGATCTCAGTATATCCCTGTCCTGGTGGCAGCAGCAACAGCTTTTCCTGTCCAATCATGGGCACTATCCAACCGCTCCCTTCTGGGCCCCCTGCTCCACCTTGGGCTCTCCAGCATTCCTCTCTTATCCTTGCCTACAAGGCCCATCATTTAATGGGCCTCCGGCTGGTGACGGTGGATTGCTTGCCTGATTCTCCTCTGGGATTGATTCTACCTCTATACTAGATCCAGCACTGGGAGGGTCAACCCAGTTCTAAAGCTAATAAAAAAACATGGATGGCCCCTAATGTATAGGATTCAAAACCTCCCCCTCACTATTATGGCCATGTAATTTTAGCCTGTTTGGAGAGCATTCTGGCACAAAATGGCTGCCATGCATCACGCCGGTGGGTGTTACACAGTGGACAGGGCGAGTTACCCCTAAACAATGTAATTCACTTTGGAACCTATTGAAAGGCGCTATATTACTTCAATCTATCATTATTACTCTTAAGTCTAATGAATCAGCACAGAACCTCTACACCTCGGTGTCACTGCATCCATTCGACCAGCGTGTGGATGCAGTGTGGGGTCTTGCATGTGTTTTAATTGTGTGTGCCAGGAAGGAGCAGGTTGGTGTTTTTTTCGCAGAGGGATTTGTCTGCTAACCAGACGAGGCCGTCACCAGAGGCACCTTATCCCTGGGCTCAGTGACCAAATTAGTGACCCTAACTCATTTTAAACAGTGTATTTAAGCTATAGACCTCTGGGTTGTACCATTTGGATACATTTCTTCTACATCCGTTGGTACCAAACATTAGTCTGTGTGATTAACTTGGGCTGAACTAGAGCTGTGTGTGTTAGACAAGGTGAGGATCCCGAAGGGGCCCTGGGACAAGTCTTTCTACAAAATGGTCTTTAGAGTCCGTATGGTTTGAGCTTCAAACTATTAAAAGCCATCTATGAAAAGCTGAGAGACTCATGGTGTCTGTAATACTGTAATAAGCTCACATAGTCGCTATCACAAACTCCACACAGTTGTCACTGACTAGTTTGATAATAATTTCCAACTGAGCAAACAATGTCTGTACTTGCAGCATTCATATAAATATTTTTTTATCTGTTATTTGCTTTGGTGGACCTTATTTTTTTGTGGACATTTGTCAATGAAACTCATTAATGCAACTGTTTGTCATATTGTTTCATGTTTTACTTGTCCTGAAATGAAAATGGTAAAACACTTAATTCTGAGGCTAAATATAAGGGCTGGACATGCAGATAAATGGAAGTCAGATAAATGAAAAGCTGATTTTTGTTGGGGTCTCGGTACTGATATGGTTAAGTGGATTAGTCTCACTCCATCCAAAAAGGGAGAACAGCCCTCGCTTGCTCCCACAGGCAAGACCAAAGCACCCAGCCCGGTACATCTATACCCAAGAAGGCAGGCAAACGAATAAATAAACTGAGTACGGGCAATAGTTCTCCTCTCCCCTCCACTCTTTAATCTTGGGAGGAAATATGACAAATATGGACTGCTGTCATCCAATGGCTGCCTGTGCTGCAAATTTGGCCACATTGGGAAATGTCAATATGTGAGACTGCGAAATTCGGGGGGTTTTCCAAACGAGATTTGATGTTCCTCACCCCAAGTGTTCGACCCACCGCCCCGGCACCCAACTCCTGAAACGGGCAGTGGGCTTTCCTTGGGGAGCTAGGTTTATTCTTTGGCAGATTGTACCACCACTGAAAATGAATTCCACCTCTCATTTTCACACAATGGAGCCTTTCACTCCAAATACATTACATTACCATAAATATTGGAGAGGTTTCATCCTTTTGTCGATTTTGATGAGTGGGTCTATGAGAGAAAAGCAAATATGTCCCCCGTTTTAGAATCCGCTGGGACCTGATACCTGAGGTAGTAGATTGAAATGTTCTGTGTCTTCCAATGTGTTTGCTTAACCCCAATGTATCTATAATTTTACACTCTCACTTTCCTTTTCTCTTGCTCTCCCTCTCTTCTTTCTCTGTTTACTGTTAACTACAGTGTGTGTTTGGTGATGGCGAGAACACCAAGGTGCGTGTGTCGGAGCTGGAGGAGGAAGTGAGAACGCTGAAGAAGGTTAACAAGGACCTGTACGACTTCTCCACACAGCTCCTCACCAAGCCCAGCTAGAGAAGAGCCACCACCCCTGGCCACGGCTCCCCCATCCCACCAGCAGGGAACCTACTAGGGGGAGGGAAGACACTGCAAGCCCCCACCTCACTACAGACCGGTAGGCTAGGGAAATATAAGTTAGTGTGTGTCATTCATAGTGTTTGTTTTGTAAGGGAGAGTGTATGTTCAGCAGGACTTCAGGTGTTAAAGTTATACCATGGACTGCATTGCTTGTATCATGATCCCTCGCCATATTTAGGATAAAGGAGTTAATTTAACATGAAAGAAATGTGCTCACCTTGCTTGTGCGACATGTTCAATGTTAGCCACAGGCTACTTGCAGTAGTCAAGTGCAGCCAGATAGAGCGACCTAATTGATCTTAGCGCTATATTGACGTCCCTTGACCTCCTCAACTCACAGCCCTGTTCCTTCACACTCATCACCACTGCCTATAAGGCCAAAAATCCCATCAGCCAAAAATCGGTGTAACAGTATCCAGTTACTACCCTCTGACCTTTCATCCTTTTTGTTATCTTGCTAAACCTCAGATTCCTGCATTATCCTCTCCTTTTTATTTGTATTTTTGTTTACCTTGGCATGGCCACGTTCTACAGCATTCAACCAGTTAATAGATTATAAGAATTTGTGTGACAAGGACATGATGTACCCAGGTGTGTTTGGCTTAGCATCGATGAGGCTGGTGTTAATTTCAGTCGCACAATAGGTATGACCACCATTGTTCATAGGTCCCCTTCTGTCAAGCGAAACTGTTTTCCCATTAGCAATATGCACATACTCTTTGTTAACCTGTTTGGTTAAAAACAGCTCAAGGCAGGAATATCTCAAAGAAAATGGTGGTGTTAAAAAAACAATACGGAAGAGTAGATGAATATGTTTGATTAACCCTGAGGAACTAGCCTGAAGACTGTGTACAGTTTTTCCGTGCCTGTAGCAATCATGGATTTGGTTGTGCAGTGCCCAGCAACGCTATACAACTGCAGAATCAGTTTTCAGAATCCTCCAGAAATCGCTCTTCCGCTCATCACTGCTAATTCTCCACCCGGGGCACTAAATTAGAGGCAGCGACATAGAAATAGTGGTTGATTTTGGACTTTTTCTCATTCGCCCGCTTTGATGAGATCAGGACAATGTGTGTGCCTTCGGTAGAGGGAACTGATAAGGACAGCAGCCCTCCTGTCCAGAGAGAGCCATGGCTTTAGAACAGGGATTGGCAACCCTCCTTTTGTAGGCCCGTAGTTGTAAAAAATAATCTCAATTGGGGTCTCAATTTACTGTTAAGAGTCAGAATAGTAGAATACATAAAGTGCCATTTCAAAATGTGGTTTTGCATCAGCAGTTTTCCTCTTATGTCAGTCACTGACAGTCACACAATTAGCCTATGTCAGCTAACATTTTTCAGATTGGTAAATTAGTCCAGCCAGCCATATAAACGTGTTCTAATCATAGTTGATTTAACAACCGGAGGGCCCCCCTTTGATTTTGTTAGTCATTCTAACTCAGATATCATATTATAAACTGCAAACATTTGTATAGCAACTATGGCAACGTGTAGAATTGCAGGAAATTGGCTGTAACTGCCAATGTTTCTTCGCTCCATGGCAAAATTAATAGAAATGCATTACATTGGGAAGTAATTGCTGCGCCCCACGGCAAAATGTGTAGAATTGCAGGAAATTAACTCTAAAACTTCAATGTTTTGTCTCTGGTGTCAAGGGGGGGCCTGCAAAAATATTTTGATTGCAAGGTAGGCAGGGACCCTTAACACAATTCCACTTAGGGCTCCCAAAAGGCTACGGCCAGCTCTTGACTGCATGTGTGGGTATGGATGTGGGTACACAGACCCACGAGCCACTGCGGCCTCTCATGGTGAGTTCAGATTTTTTTGGGACCCCCCATCAGTTGCCCATCTCTGCTTTAGAACTTCTAGAGCGACTTACACAAAACCCAACATTGAACCCAATTAACTGACCGTTTTGGGGGGGGGGGTCAGGCCAGGCCAGTGAGATGGCTCTTCTGATGGTTGGAAGAGTGAAGTGTTCAGTGTGGGGGATTAATTGTTTTGTTCCTCTAATAAAGACAAACAAACCAACTGGATTTGTACTTTTTGTGTGTTTTTGTATGCTTGTGTTTTTGTACCTTTCTGAGATCATGGGAAATAAAAACAAAATATGCACATGTGTTGTTTCTTGGCCATTTTTTGCGATTGACCCACTGTGAAAGATTGGGAAACTATTACTCCTGTATGCTTAATACAAGGACACAACTATGGAAATAGCCTTGTGCTAAAATTAAATCATTGAATATAATGTATATTCATCAAAATGGAAGAATATACATTTTTGTCAAGTGCATAGAAAAATCGAATGGAAAATTGTCTCGCTGAAGAAAGAACCCCATTTCAAAAAAGGTATTTTATCCTTCCACTTGCAAATTACTTTTTTTTTACCTTAACATTCTGAAGGATGCTTATAGAATTGAGTACCTGACACTCCCAGTGGAGAATGGAGACTTAAAACACAGCAGTAAAGAAGGCCAGTAAACAAATTACCTCAAGATTAGAGATGAGACTTACATTCACTCCTAGTTCCTTACCTACAGTGCCTTCAGAAAGTACTCACACCCCTTTTTCCAGATTTTGTGTCACTGGCCTACACACAATACCCCATAATGGCAGTTTAATTATATATATTTGACAAATTAATACATTTAAAGCTGAAATGTCTTGAGTCAATAAGTATTCAACCCCTTTGTAATGGCAAGCCTAATAAGTTCAGAAGTAAACATTTGCTTAACAAGTCACATAACTTGCATGAATCTGTGTGCCATAATAGTGTTTAACATGCTTTTTTAATGACTACCTCAGCTCTGTACTCTGTACACACTTATAAGGTCCATCAATCGCACATGGAATTTCAAACACAAAGACCAGGGAGCAAAGAAGGGCACCTATTGGTAGAAATAAAAATGTAAAAAGCAGACATTAAATATCTCTGAGGGTGGTGAAGTTATTAATTACACTTTGGATGGTGTATCAATACACCCAGTCACTACAAAGATACAGGCGTCCTTTCTAACTCAGTAGCCGGAGAGGAAGGAAACCGCTCAGGGATTTCACCATGAGGCCAATGGTGACTTTAAAACAGTTAGAGTTTAATGGATGTGATAGGAAAAAACTGATGGATCAACACCAATTGTAGTTACCCCACAATATGAACCTAATTGACAGTGAAAAGAAGGAATCCTGTACATAATAAAAACATGCATCCTGTTTGCAATAAGGCACTAAAGTAAAACTGCAAAAAATGTAGTGAAGAAATTACATATATGTACTGAATACAAAGTGTTATGTTTGGGGCAAAGAACACATCACTGAGTAGCACTCTTCCTATTTTCAAACGTGGTGGTTGCATCATGTTATGGGTAAGCTTGTCATCAGCAAGGACTTAGTTTTTTACGATAAAAATAAATAGATCTAAGCACGGAGAAAACCTGGTTGTCTGCTTTCCACCAGACACTGGCAGATAAATTCTCCTTTCAGCAGAACAATAACTTGACACGAGGCCATATATACAGAAGTTGCCTTCTAAGATGACATTGAATGTTCCTGAGTGGCCCAGTTACAGCTTTTACTTAAACCAGCTTGAAAATCTATGGCAAGACTTGTGTATGTCTAGCAATGATCAACAACCAACTTGAATAAAAAAATAATAATCATAAAAATGGGCAAATATTGTACAATTCAGGTGTGCAAAGCTCTTAGACATATAATGACATGTTTTCACTTTGTCATTATGGTGGAGAAGTGTGAGAGAAAAAAAATTTGAATTCACAAAATATGGAATAAGTCACGTGATATGAATACCTTCTGAAGGCACTGTTGACCCATTGACCTCGTGGCACTCTTCCATAATAGTCCATTGCCTGAATTGACAGAGACCAAACCACTTGAGTCAAGCTTGGCCAATCATTGTAAATGTGCCACATGTTGGGTGACTTCACTCACTGAGAATGGAGATGAGCATTTGGCCACTGTGAGCTGCCCTTTCTGCGTGATTATATGTGACACTCCCATTTGAGTCAATGAGTGGTTTTGGGGATGTGAAATTAGGCTGATTTGCTGTGACCTCCCAGCTTGTTGCTGCTAGCGCTGGTGATAATCACAGCGGTGCTGCACTGGAATTTGATGAGCCAGATTCCTCTGCTTGGTGCTGTTTGTTGCTGGAATGTCCCTCTCTTCCACAACTATCTTCAATTTCTTGGATTTTTCCTGTCATTTATCATTCTGGAAGATTCCAATTCTGCAGATACACAACAATAAATGAGCCAGGCATAAATACCAAACCTTTTGATTAGTGGTGTATGGAACCTGCTTCCTTCATGTAAGCACATGGGACAAGAATTTCTATCTAGCCGGTGTAACTCGATCCCCACCTGCTAATGTTTCATTTCGCACTATTATCCCTCTTGACTGTCTGCTCTGCTGCCTCCATATTGATTCGTTTTGTAGGACTTTCTCCAGGTAATTCAGTTTTTTTTTTACTTTTCTAGTAAACTGTGAGTAAATATGATGAGGAAATGTAGACTTGTACATTCAGCTCTTTTTCTTTGAAAAAAAGATTTACAGTGCCTTCGAAGTATTCACTCCCCTTCACCTTTTCCACATTTTGTTGTGTTGCAGCCTGAAATTAAAATGGATTAAATTGAGATGTTGTGTCACTGGCCTGCACACACTACCCCACAATGGTAGTGGAAATATGTTTATAGACATTTTTTTTAATGAATTAAAAATGAAAATCTGAAATGTTTTCAGTCAAGTATTCAACCCATTTGTTATGGCAAGCCTAAATAAGTGTTTAACAAGTTGCATGGACTCCCTCTGTGCAATAGTAGTGTTTAACATGATTTTTTAAGTGACTACCTCATATCTGTACCCCATCACATACTTTTGTATATATTGTGTTTGTGGACACCTCTTCAAATTGGTGGATTCGGCTATTTCAGCCACACACTTGTTGACAAGTGTATAAAATCAAGCACACAGCCATTCAATCTCCATAGACAAACATTTGCAGTAGAATGGCCTTACTGAAGAGCTCAGTGGCCTTCAACGTGGACTGTCATAGGATGCCACTTTTTCAACAAGTCAGTTTGTCACATTTCTGCTCTGATAGAGCTGTCCCGGTCAGCTGGAAGTGTTATTATTCTGAAGTGGAAACGTCTAGGAGCAACAACGGCTCAGCCACGAAGTGGTAGGCCACACAAGCTCACAAAACGGGACCGCCGAGTGCAGAAGCGCATAGCGAGTAAAAATTGTCTGTCCTCGGTTGCAACACTCAGTTCCAGAGTTCCAAACTGCCTCTGGAAGCAACGTCAGCACAATAACTGTTCATCGGGAGCTTCATGAAATGGGTTTCCATGGCCGAGCAGCCGCACACAAGACTAAGATCACCATGTGCAATGCCAAGTGTCGGCTGGAGTGGTGTAATGCCCATTGCCGTTGGACTCTGGAGCAGTTGAAACGTGTTCTATGGAGTGATGAATCACGCTTCACCATCTGGCAGTACGACGGACTAATCTGAGTTTGGTGGTAGCCAGGAGAACACTACCTGCCCCAATACATAGTGCCAACTGTAAGGTTTGGTGGAGGAGGAATAATCTGGGGCTGTTATTGATGGGTTGGGGCCAGGCCTCTTAGTTCCAGTGAAGGGAAATCTTAATGCTACAGCATACAATGACATTCTAGAATATTCTGCGCTTCCAATTTTGTGGCAACAGTTTGGGGAAGGTGCTTTCCTGTTTCAGCATGATAATGCCCCCATGCACAAAGCAAGGTCCACACAGAAATGGTTTGTTGAGATCGGTGTGAACAAACTTGACTGGCCTGCACAGAGCCCTGACCTCAACCCCATCGAACACCTTTGGAATTAATTGGAACAGCGACTGTGAGCCAGGCCTAATCGCCCAACCTCAGTGCCCAACCTCAGTAATGCTCTCGTGGCTGAATGGAAGCAAGTCCCTACAGAAATATTCCAACTCTATATTAATGCCCATGATTTTGGAATGAGATGTTTGACGAGCAGGTGTCCACACACTTTTGGTCATGTAGTGCATTTAATTTTCAATAAATTTGCAAAAAAATCAAATCCGTTTTGAAATTAGGATGTAACACAACAAAATGTTGAATAAGTCAAGAGGTATGAATATTTTCTGAAGGCACTGTAGAGCCTGCTTGAGGCAGCTGTTATTTGCTATTGTTTTCTGCAATCAGTCCTCCCTCCCACTCTCTTTCATGCTTGGCTGAGTCTAGCTAGCACCTCAGCCACAAGCGACCCTTATCCTTGTCTTGGTCAGGCTGGTAAAACATGATGGAAAGTGCCTTCTTGATTGAGTTGTTCATATCCATCACAATAAAATGGGGTATTTGAGAAGAATACCTAATGTGGGTTTTCTCTAATCGATTCTCACATTGGAGTAGGGACGATAAAACAATGTTTCATTACGATTCCATTCTGTGCAAATGACCATTTGTGGGAAAATCAATAAGGAATGATTATTTTTAATCCTCTGGAGAGGTGAGAGGTGGGCGAGAAGGAGGATGAGGGGGCTGAATGTGAAGCTCATTCGGGTCGATGGTCGTTAGCTGTAATAGAAGCATTCCATATCACCTGAACTAACAGAGGAGTGAACTTCATTATCTTGTTTTATGGGGGTGTGTATGTTCACACCAGCTTAACACATCAAGCCATCGTGGTACAAAACGAAATTGATTGTGGTGTGCAAAGCCAATTCAGCCTTTATGTAATGCAATCAAACCCATGTTTGCCATGTGAATGCATAATGGATGTCTTTGCATGTAAAGGACAGAAGTCCCTGTATTATGAAGCTTCTGTCCAATACAAATGCAGAATATATCAAAGTTACCATTCTTGCCACCTGACTAAAGCAGTAGACAAAATCATTTAAAAAATAAGTCAATACATTGAATATGAAACCACCTAATGAGGCAAAGAGAGCGAGAGAGGCCTTGCTTCGGGCTCCAATAAAGGGATCTGCTCCTCTTCTTCAACATTGTTTAATCTCCATATTCCTGCAGAAGAGAGGATGTAATGAGATGAAACTCATTACCTTTTATCTGTGCCAGTGGAGTATCCCAGTGAGATGCCGCCATTGAAGAAGAGAAAAAAAGGGGGGCAAGAAATTGAACACAACAGAGCGAGGTGCCGTGAGGACGCTGCCCTTGGAAGCAGTGCCCGGATACTCAATAGTGGATCTTCAGTTCCCTCCCCTTACTTTTTTTAAGGATGGTCCTCCAGTGGATTTGTGAAGCAAGCAGCAAAAACACAGGAACGTCAACATGATAAGTATATATTGGGATATTGCAATGATATTTTGTCCCATTTCGGGGCGAATCACACCGGATCAAATAAAAACACCTGAATGAAACTCCCATCTTTGCGACTGTTTATCCTTCAAAGACGTGAGCAATTAAAGCCCTCCTGTGTTGCGAAGGCTGCACTCACCAAAACCCCAGCTGCTAGCACTTAGCGCGCTTTAGAGATATACAAACAAATGAGGGAAAATAGAATCTGTTCCCAGAGAAGAAATCAAGATTCATTAGCCAGATGCTATGGAGTCGATTTTTCAGTACTGAGGGGAAAAAAAGTGCCATTTTAAGTGTGACATCCTTCTGCACTTCTCACTGTTCTAAACAAGCCTTTCTTCTGGGACTGTTGTGCACTTGGTCACCTCACCACAAGATTCCTCTTGCTTTACACTTGGTTAAACAAACGGTTTATAGCGAAGCCGTCTGTGCTGTTTCACTTAATTGAGGGGTAATTGTTCCCAAGTGAAAGGCCTCGTTAAAACATCTCAGGGAAAGGAAACACCTGTTGTGTTTCCCAGCTTTGTATACTGACTCCCTACTGTAGTAGGTTTGAAAGAACTCTATCTTAGTCTGTGATAAACTGCTCTCCTAGAGAAACCTGAGCCTTTGCCCTGAAAGACGGAACCAAAGAACGAATGTATTTATGGGAGACAGTGGTCGCCAACCTTTCCTGAGTCAAGATCACTTTCACAGTCAAACAGTAAGCTGAGATCTACCGCTCAGATTTTTTTAAACATGACTTAAATTGTTTTACAATAACTTAATAAAAACTGTTCTGTACGAATGAGGTTTGTGCATTAGGCCTAATACATTATCACAGCATATTGGTTATATGCCTGGTGTGCCAATATTGTTAATCTCAGAACATATTGCAAAACTCAAGCTTTAATTACAAAATAAATTGGTGTAGCACTTGTGAGGCACAGCTAACCATGTATTGAAATACTTTGCAAATAATTAGCTTTTTTATATTACTGGACTGATGGTACCTGCATCTGATGGTCATGTTGCTTTCAAGACAACTGGGAACCCAAAATGACCTTTTAATGGCGTCAGACTGAGGCTCTGCATCTGTCCTCGTGCTCCTAGACCTTACTGCTGCTTTTGATACCATCGATCACCACATTCTTTTGGAGAGATTGGAAACCCAAATTGGTCTACACGGACAAGTTCTGGTCTGTTTTAGATCTTATCTGTCGGAAAGATATGTTTGTCTCTGTGGATGGTTTGTCCTCTGACAAATCAACTGTAAATGTCCTCAAGGTTCTGTTTTAGGACCACTATTGTTTTCACGATATATTTTACCTCTTGGGGATGTCATTTGAAAACACAATGTTAACTTTCACTGCCATGCGGATGACACACAGCTGTGCATTTCGATGAAACATGGTGAAGCCCCTAAATTTCCCTCGCTGGAAGCCTGTGTTTCGGACATAAGGAAGTGGATGGCTGCGAACCTTTTTACTTTTAAACTCGGACAAAACAGAGATGCTTGTTGTAGGTCCCAAGAAACAAAAACATCTTCTGTTGAATCTGACAGTTATTTTTATTTATTTATTTTTTATTTCACCTTTATTTAACCAGGTAGGCAAGTTGAGAACAAGTTCTCATTTACAATTGCAACCTGGCCAAGATAAAGCAAAGCAGTTCGACAGATACAACAACACAGAGTTACACATGGAGTAAAACAAACATACAGTCAATAATACAGTATAAACAAGTCTATATACAATGTGAGCAAATCAGGTGAGAAGGGAGGTAAAGGCAAAAAAGGCCATGGTGGCAAAGTAAATACAATATGGCAAGTAAAACACTGGAATGGTAGTTTTGCAATGGAAGAATGTGCAAAGTAGAAATAAAAATAATGGGGTACAGTCGTCTCAAATAAAACTGTGAAAGACTTCGGCGTTACTCTGGACACTGATCTCTTTTTTGATGAACATATCAAGACTGTTTCAAGGACAGCTTTTTTCCATCTACGTAACATTTCAAAAATCAGACTTTTCTGTCCAAAAATTATGCAGAAACATGAATCCATGCTTTTGTCACTTCTATGTTAGACTACTGCAATGCTCTACTTTCCGGCTACCCGGATAAAGCACAAAATAAACTTCAGTTAGTGCTAAATACGGCTGCTAGAATCCTGACTAGAACCAAAATATTTGATCATATTACTCCAGTGCTAGCCTCCCTACACTGGCTTCCTGTTAAGGCAAGGACTGATTTTAAGGTTTACTGCTAACCTACAAAGCATTACATGGGCTTGCTCCTACCTATCTTTCCGATTTGGTCCTGCCGTACATACCTACACGTACAGTACGGTCGCAAGACGCAGGCCTCCTAATTGTCCCTAAAATTTCTAAGCAAACAGCTGGAGGCAGGGCTTTCTCCTATAGAGCTCCATTTTTATGAAATGGTCTGCCTACCCATGTGAGAGACGCAGACTCGGTCTCAACCTTTAAGTCTTGAAGACTCATCTCTTCAGTAGGTCCTATGATTGAGTGTAGTCTGGCCCAGAAGGTGAAGGTGAACGGAAAGACACTGGAGCAACGAACCACCCTTGCTGTCTCTGACTGACTAGTTTCCATCTCTCCACTGGGATTCTCTGCCTCTAACCCTAACAGGGGCTGAATCACTGGCCTACTGGTGCTCTTCCATGTCGTCCCTAGGAGGGGTGCGTCACTTGAGTGGGTTGAGTCACTGACGTGATCTTCCTGTCTGGGTTGGCGTCTGTATAGCACTTTGAGATATCAGCTGATGTAAGGGCTATATAAATCAATTTTATTTTATTTTGAACACGGCATTAAACGCTCTACATGGTCAATCTGACATCTGAGGTGGCTGTACAGCATTTACTGTGATGCAGCCTCCACAAACTTCAGGGCTTTCATACTTCTTGTACCTAGCAGAGCAGAGCTATTGTGAAGGATGTTGTGAGTTTGTGTTTATACAGGACCTACCGCCCGACCTACCGTCAACCAATCATGTCAATGCGAAGCTATCCGGAGCCCTCCACATTGTTACAAAATATGAGAGGCGCACTGTGATGTGGTACGGAGCTTGATTTGGCATCTGCATGTCTCCAGAGGCTTCACAATTGCGTCACGACCACATTTTTGGATCAAGCATAAATTGGCTTAGCGGAGGGAGGGCGCAGCAAAGGGTCGACCTCTCACGGTCCCTACTCTCTCCTTCTTTTCCTCTGGTGAGACTGACCAGAGAGAAGGGACACCGTCTTCCACCTAATGACGAAACTCGAGTCGCACCGCATCTGCCTCGGGCACAAATTCATGTTGTTCCTATGAACAGAGAAAGTGAAATATTCCCCCATATTAAAATAGACACAACAAGCTGTTAGTATAATGAAAACGCAGGGCTATCGATACACTGGGCTCCTCATTCATTGCAGCTGCAGCGCGAGTGAAAGTAGAGATGCTCGTTTTATGTTTTGTAATAGTGTTGAATAAAAAGTGTTGTGACAGTTCCGAATATAATTTTTTTAAACATGAACTCACTCATAAAATCACAGCTTTTTGCTCTATTCTTTGACAGTCTCTCTGTGGTCATGGTTTTAAAAGTGATTACATCTTACATAGGCTAGTATCACACTTTGCTGTGGCCTGGGTTGTGGAATCTCTGTAGGCACGGTGATTTGAGATATGGCAATTGGCCAGCACAGTAGGCACACTGGCTTTAGCCACAGATCTCCTGGTCTGCCGGCCCGTCATTGGACACTGTGCTATCTAACCTCCAATCGAGCTTCAATGCCATACAACACTCCTTCCGTGGCCTCCAACTGCTCTTAAACGCTAGTAAAACCAAATGCATGCTTTTCAACCGATCGCTGCCTGCACCCGCATGCCCGACTAGCATCACCACACTGGATGGTTCCGACCTTGAATATGTGGACACCTATAAGTACCTAGGTGTCTGGCTAGACTGCAAACTCTCCTTCCAGACCCATATCAAACATCTCCAATCGAAAATCAAATCAAGAATCGGCTTTCTATTCCGCAACAAAGCCTCCTTCACTCACGCTGCCAAGCTTACCCTAGTAAAACTGACTATCCTACCGATCCTCGACTTCGGCGACGTCATCTACAAAATTGCTTCCAACACTCTACTCAGCAAACTGGATGCAGTTTATCACAGTGCCATCCGTTTTGTCACTAAAGCACCTTATACTACCCACCACTGCGACTTGTATGCTCTAGTCGGCTGGCCCTCGCTACATATTCGTCGCCAGACCCACTGGCTTCAGGTCATCTACAAGGCCATGCTAGGCAAAGCTCTGCCTTATCTCAGCTCACTGGTCACGATGGCAACACCCATCCGTAGCACGCGCTCCAGCAGGTGTATCTCATTGATCATCCCTAAAGCCAACACCTCATTCGGCCGCCTTTCGTTCCAGTACTCTGCTGCCTGTGACTGGAACGAATTGCAAAAATTGCTGAAGTTGGAGACTTTTATCTCCCTCACCAACTTCAAACATCAGCTAACTGAGCAGCTAACCGATCGCTGCAGCTGTACATAATCTATTGGTAAATAGCACACCCATTTTCAACTACCTCATCCCCACAGTTTTTATTTATTTACTTTTCTGCTCTTTTGCACACCAATATCTCTACCTGTACATGATCATTTATCACTCCAGTGTTAATCTGCAATATTGTAATTATTCGCCTTACCTCCTCATGCCTTTTGCACACATTGTATATAGACTCCCCTTTTTTCTCTGTGTTATTGACTTGTTAATTGTTTACTCCATGTGTAACTCTGTGTTGTCTGTTCACACTGCTATGCTTTATCTTGGCCAGGTCGCAGTTGCAAATGAGAACCTGTTCTCAACTAGCCTACCTGGTTAAATAAAGGTGAAATAAAATAAATAACAAAGCGAAGATTGTCTTTTAAGACAAATTAAATGGTTCCAAATAGGAACACTTTGCTTACCCGGTGCGCAGGGCTTCTGAATCAAGTGCACCTATCGCCAACAACGCAACATGAATAAAAATGTAAAAGGAGTGCAAGCCTTTATTACAGCCTTTATTGTTGGCTTTTCTACAGATATGTTGTTTGGTGATCGACTAGGAATGCCTTGACGATTGACAACTCGATCGCGATCGACCGGTTGGTGACCACTGATGTACAGTGATGCCAACTTAGCAATTTTGTTGCTAGATTTAGCAACTTTTCAGACTACCCTGGCATCTTTTTTTCTCCAAACAACACCTAGCAACAAATGTAGCTACTTTTAAAAATGTATTTGGAACTTTTAGCAACTTTTGAAAAGTGACTCAAGCACTAAAATCCACACATTTTCCCTCTAAATGACACAAAAACGATTTTCTCTGTCACACACTCAGTCACGACACACGTGCCTGGCTGCAAAAGTGCGTTGTGAGTGGCGTGAGCAGCAGGCGCTCAGCTCGTGCACAGGCAGCAGACCAGCAGCAATTTCAGCAAATTGCAAATCATTGTTCGACGAGCCAAACCGAATGAATATAGTTGGTCACGAATGTTTGATCTTGAACAGAACTTACAACATCAATAAACATGCCTCAATCAAAAATGTACAGCCAGAAGTACAGAAAAGAGTGGGAGTCTGTAGCTGAACAAATGTCAAATCATATTTTATGCCGAGATGGCCAGTCAATTTGAGTAACGTTATTGTGTATTCTACGTAATGACGCAGTTTTACGTTATCACGCAATGACATCACAATGTCATTTAGCAACAAATCAACCCGCTTCTAGCAACTTACCCTGAAAATTAGTTGGCAGCACTGCTGATGTAAGATCACTGAATTTTGGAATTCAGTTACCGTATGAGAAAAGAGAGGATAGAAGTGTGCAACAACAGACCTTGGCAATACTTTCTGTCCTGGTCCCATTAGTAATGAATTGATTTGTTAGGTTGTAAAGGAAACAAATTTGTGACTTCTACATTGTTTGACAAGGTATACTGGTTGTCTGCCTGGAGAAAGGACAAGTTGTCAGGGATGTAGTTCAATTTTCTCACGTCACTTATGAGAGCTGTCTGTTACGACATTTTGAGGCACTGCTTTGGAGAGCAATGCAGTGTACTTTTATAGTATGGTATAAATGATTCATAAGAAAAGAGACACCACAACCATGATATTGTATGGAGGACGATGTACTGATGTATTCTAGCTTCTAGACATCTTGTTTTGACGATGATGATCCATCTCAACAAATTCAACCAAACATCTGGCTTTAGAGACAGAGAAAATAAACCAATATTAGGCTTTGTTTAATGGCAGCATTTAAGTTAGTCCCCACCCCCGAGGGAATCAACTGCATGCCTCTGCTGCATCCTTCCCCTGCGAGGTCCACACGTAATGAGGCAAATAAAAAAACAGGAGGGAAGCGTCTGGAGGATCCGCGTCTGTGAATCTACAGCCTTGAGCCCTGGCAGCTCCAGTCCACGGGAAGCAAGCATTGAAAACCTCGCTGAGGAGATGGGAGGAAGGAAGGCGGGGGGGGGGGGGGACGCTGGGAAGCGAGGAAGACGGAACTGCTTTTTTTCCAGGGGGAAAAACCTGAGAAGACTGGATGTCTCTGCTAGTTTTAGGTGTCAAAACCCAGTGTGTGCAGCGGAGAGAAGAAGACAAGACATTGAGCTATGCTGTACGCTCATGTTGCACCTAAAACAAGAGATTCTCATGAACTGAATTCTGGGTGAATGACTGAAGGCTTACCCAGTGGCAGTCTAACGAAATTGATCTCCAGGCGAGAGGAGGTTTCTCATGAGCTGAACTCGGTATGATCCCTTCTACTTCCCCCTCCATCCCCTTCATCATTCGGACATGCACTCTCACACTCTGACACTTCACCTGTTCTTGGAAAACCAGTTCCAGTAGGGAGTGTGTCCAATCAACTCAAATGGTATTTGTCACATGGTCCGAATACAACAGGTGTAGTGAAATGCAGTGAAATGCTCACACCTTGTCTAGCCATGGAGTCTTCAGTGCCGTATAGCACCCCCAAACTGTCACTCTTAGTAGTAATGTAGGTGTCAGTGAAGAAGTATCAAAAGGTCAGAGAGCAGATATACACACTCTTGTTTTTCCTCCTTTGAATTTCTTTGTGTCCATTCTTGCAGGGGTTTCCCCGGGAGTTGTTGTTTAGATTAGGCGCTGTATTGCCATATGCTTGCTCTAATTCCTGGCAGAAAAACAAACAATGCCCAGAATTATTCTAACCAAGGGGGCTTGCACCAGGGGGAGAGAAGTAGCTTACGCAATTGGAGGGTTTACTTTTGTTTGTCAAAGTTTGGATTTAATGTTCAGAGGTAGTTTATGTGAATGGAAAATAACTTTGTTTAACTCTATATGGGAACTGGGATAATACTACCCGTAAGGGTTTTCATGACTCCAAGCAAAGCCAGTCAGCCTCCCGTGGACAGATTTTCACCTATGTTACCTGTCCCATTTGTAATACGCATTTGGTTACACTGTGGCTGCAATTTGAGAATACCTATGGTGATCCCATCATGTGACAGACGGTTTATTAGGAATGCAGGCTGCAAACAGATGCACAGAATTGCCGAAATCTTCATCTTTTTCAGACCAAGGGGGGAAAAAATCATATCACCGTCTCAAAATGAAGGGATATCATGTGCAGAATTCGTTTAACCCCTGTGATCATGCAACGATATGTGTTTCCCTGAGCTATAGTCCAGTTACTGTAGCAATAGAGATTTTAAATGTTTTAAATTCAATTGAATTGGGATCGGTTTTGTTTTTCAATGTAAGACAGTATGATATCTCAATAGCGGTGTGTTTGAGAATGACCAAAGAGGTCAAGATAATCGAGATTGGATTGAGACGATATAATGTTTTCTCTTCTCATCCTAGGGGTAAATTTACATGAAAAAAGGCTCAATTAACTTTCACATTTACAACCTCTAATTGCCTTATTAAAATGTCACTACTCACTCGGACACTGTGGCATTTTAAAAAGACTGTTGTCTGTGAAGTGTGTGTGTGTGTGTGTGTGTGTGTGTGTGTGTGTGTGTGTGTGTGTGTGTGTGTGTGTGTGTGTGTGTGTGTGTGTGTGTGTGTGTGTGTGTGTGTGTGTGTGTGTGTGTGTGTGTGTGTGTGTGTGTGTGTGTGTGTGTGTAAGAAGTGTTCGTTTTTTCTGCAGTCAGCATTCCGATATACCTGGCTGGAGGGGAATCTCAAGCGGTACCTTCCCCGCACTCTCCCCTCACCCCTCCTGTTACATTTCACGCACATGTGGTGCCGGGGATGTTCATGGAATGTTAAAAAAGCTCTCTGACATTTAAAAGCAAGTCATCCCTGTTCCACCTTTCTCCGCTTAACATGAAAAGCGGTACTAGATTGTGTTGTGCTGGCTCCAAAATGCGAACACAGTCGAGAATGATCGTTTTACCTAACAAAAATGGCCACCAATCCTCACAAACCTATTACCTGTTCCCCAAGCCTAGAGTTATAAGCATAGCATGGCACTGATTATGAGGTATTGCTTTTTTTTTTTTTGGGGAGGGGGGGGGGTGAAGCATTGAGTGAGCTAAGAAGGCTTTGCAGACACACATTCACAATTCAACTCAACTGCAGTTGGACATCAAGGGTAACATGTCATCTGAAATATTTTTAGGGGTCAAATACAGGGGGAAATGTTTTTTTTAGTTTGTGCTCTTCACTAGTTTTTCCGAGACACTTTCCCACTATGGGAACAAGCGTGAAGTATCAAATGTAAGGGTGACATGCCAAGGGAGGGGTGACTGATTTAGAAACCATTTGCAATGTTCAGACACCTTATTTTTGTCACTCAATGAACCATTTTGTCTGAGATGAACTAGGAAGGAATCACAATATGTTAGATGCTAGATCAAGGCACTTGGGTGCTAATCAATAGTACCTTCAGGAGAATTGACTGTGGGTAGTTGTGTGGGGTGGAGGGTGTGTGTGTGTGTGGGGGGGGCTTCACTGACAGGGGTGGCAGCAGTAACTCTAATGGGTCTGAGTGCTGTTCGCCTCTCCGATCGCCTCGGTGGGGGCCACAGTCGAAGCGAGAGATTCCCTAGTTGTGCATTCCACCCAGGTAGGAGTAATTGGGCAAACAAGATTTAATGACTGCGTGGTTGTGCAATGTCACTTTGGGGAATTAGCCATGTTTTTAGCAGACGGATGATGTTTCGCCTGGTGGTTCTCAAGCAGAAAACGTGTTGTGCTTCCACTGCTGTTGGATTTATGTCCAACTTCGGCAGTCAATCTCACAGGGACTTGCGAAATTGGAGAAATGACATTGGAATGCAAGTTCAAAGGAAAGGGTAATGCTTGCAAGAGATAAGTACTTCAAGACTACCATTTGATCTGACTGTATAATTCTCTTCTCTGGAGTTGTATATGCCTTATTTTACTACATTTGACAGAATTCTCTATCAATGTGCAGGGGTTGGGTTGGCTTTAATCATTGTTTGATTTCATTTCAGATCATGGTTTGATTGAATCCTAGGTTAGGTCTATTAAGTAAACTTCTTTAGTTGTGGGTAATATCAAGAGGCCCAATTTCTGTCTTGGGATTTGTAGAGTTGACTTGCTTCTCACAAAACGTGTTACCGGGCCCACACTGGATTCTGTGTAACATCTGGTAAATGTCTCCGAAATGCCACTAATTCCTAGATGAAGGCGTTCATTGTTTTTGGCATACAATACCTGCACTGTAAATGTTACCGTCATAGTAAAGTATACATCTCTCCATGTGTTGTCATGAGGGGCTCCTTCAGTCAGTATCTCAGCAGCTGAGAGACTTTCATAATACACTTGCCTGTGTCACACATTTACAGGTAGTTTGACCAATTGGCCTAGTGGATCTGCTGTTTTTCTTCAAGGTTAACACAGAAGCAAATAGACCACCTTATTTTGCCTGAGGAGGTGACCTGAGGTTCAATGTATTTCCCTCCACATTCCCTTCTCGCTAAACCATGTAAGCCAGGGGCACGTTTAATTTCTCAAAAACTACATTTCACACTCCAGCTCCTTTTTTATTTAACACGGTAGAGGGAGTTCTAAGTAATGAGAGCGATATCTAGAGACACTTCAAGTTATCTGTGCCTCACAGCCCAGTTCTGATATTTTTTTCCCCTAATTGTTATTTTACCAATCAGATCATTTCTGAAAAAGATCTGATGTGAAAAGATCTGAGTGATTGGTCAAAAGATCAATTAGTGGGAAAAATATCAGAATGGGGCTGCCTGTCTAAATGCAGCCACAAATGCCCACCTTAACAGAAGGCTTGGGGCTTCCTGCTGTGAAAGAAAGCCAGAAACCGTGACTGCTGAGAAAGAGGGATGCACACAATACGTTTACCCATGTGTAGCAGAGGGAAGCATCACCAGTCACTCCTCTTAACAAGCTTTTGAACGTATTCCCCAGCACAGTGTAAGAATAAAAAATTTTAAATTAACATGCCACCTGGTAAATGAAGCATTAAGTAATGCAAGAAATGTCAATTGTTCCTCTCAGTTGGGGAACAAATGGTAGGCACACATTTTTTGAAGCCCAGAGTGACCGATGTATTCTAAGGATAAACTATTTGTTTGACAATACAAACCTGTGTAACGATGTTTGCAAGTCCTCCAAAACATACTACACCTAATTGCTGTAGTACTTAAAAAATATATATATTCAAATTCCATTGAAATTATATTTGAATGCCTCAGAGAGAACACGTTTTTTGGTTGATTGTGTCTAGAAATTATAATGGTGAAAAATACATCATAATGCTAAATAATCTACCATTAATATGCCATGAAACATGACCAAAACTAATATTTTGAGATTGAACGGTTTTATTTGTATATCCAGAAATCTCAGTGCCATGAAAGTATTCACACCCCTTAACTTTTTCCACATTTTGGTGTTAGAAAGTGGGATTAAATAGATTTAATTTACAGTTTTTGTCAATGATCTATACAAAATTCTCTGTCAAAGTGGAAGAAAAATTCAAAAATTTGTGGGAAAAAATATATATACACTGCTCAAAAAAATAAAGGGAACACTAAAATAACACATCCTAGATCTGAATGAATGAAATATTCTTATTAAATACTTTTTTCTTTACATAGTTGAATGTGCTGACAACAAAATCACACAAAAATTATCAATGGAAATCAAATTTATCAACCCATGGAGGTCTGGATTTGGAGTCACACTCAAAATTAAAGTGGAAAACCACACTACAGGCTGATCCAACTTTGATGTAATGTCCTTAAAACAAGTCAAAATGAGGTTCAGTAGTGTGTATGACCTCCACGTGCCTGTATGACCTCCCTACAACGCCTGGGCATGCTCCTGATGAGGTGGCGGAGGGATCTCCTCCCAGACCTGGACTAAAGCATCCGCCAACTCCTGGACAGTCTGTGGTGGATGGAGCGAGACATGATGTCCCAGATGTGCTCAATTGGATTCAGGTCTGGGGAACGGGCGGGCCAGTCCATAGCATCAATGCCTTACTCTTGCAGGAACTGCTGACACACTCCACCCAGATGAGGTCTAGCATTGTCTTGCATTAGGAGGAACCCAGGGCCAACCGCACCAGCATATGGTCTTACAAGGGGTCTGAGGATCTCATCTCGGTACCTAATATCAGTCAGGCTACCTCTGGTGAGCACATGGAGGGCTGTGCGGCCACCCCAAAGAAATGCCACCCCCCCAAAGAAATGCCACCCCACACCATGACTGACCCACCGCCAAACCGGTCATGCTGGAGGATGTTGCAGGCAGCAGAACGTTCTCCACGGCGTGTCCAGACTCTGTCACGTCTGTCACGTGCTCAGTGTGAACCTGCTTTCATCTGTGAAGAGCAGTGTTCTCTGGCAAATGCCAAACGTCCTGCACGGTGTTGGGCTGTAAGCACAACCCCCAGCTGTGGACGTCGAGCCCTCATACCACCCTCATGGAGTCTGTTTCTGACCGTTTGAGCAGACACATGCACATTTGTGGCCTGCTGGAGGTAAATTTGCAGGGCTCTGGCAGTGCTCCTCCTGCTCCTCCTTGCACAAAGGTGGAGGTAGCGGTCCTGCTGCTGGGTTGTTGCCCTCCTACGGCCTCCTCCACATCTCCTGATGTACTGACCTGTCTCCTGGTAGTGCCTCCATGCTTTGGACACTACGCTGACAGACACAGCAAACCTTCTTGCCACAGCTCGCATTGATGTGTCATCCTGGATGAGCTGCACTACCTGAGCCACTTGTGTGGGTTGTAGACTCCGTGTCATGCTACCACTAGAGTGAAAGCACCGCCAGCATTCAAAAGTGACCAAAACATCAGCCAGGAAGCATAGGAACTGAGAAGTGGTCTGTGGTCACCACCTGCAGAACCATTCCTTTATTGGGGGTGTCTTGCTTAATTGCCTATAATTTCCACCAGTTGTCTATTCCATTTGCACAACAGCATGTGAAATGTATTGTTAATCAGTGTTGCTTCCTAAGTGGACAGTTTGCTTTCACAGAAGTGTGATTGACTTGGAGTTACATTGTGTTGTTTAAGTGTTCCCTCTATTTTTTGAGCAGTGTATATATATATATATACACACACACACAGTAACAGTCAAAGGTTTGGACACACCTATTCATTCAAGGTTTAAAAAAATATTTTTACTATTTTCTACATTGTAAAATAATAGTGAAGCCATCTAAACTATGAAGTAAGAGAAGACAATCCAACTTGACTATCGAGAGGAAGTAAAAGTCGTAACAAGGTCATGTTGTAACCCAAAAAAAAGAGTTAAACAAATCTAAATATATGTTATATTTGGTAAACGACCAAGTCAATATTATGTAAAGAACAGCTCAAATAAGCAAAGAGTGACGACAGTCCATCATTACTTTAAGACATGAAGGTCAGTCGATATAGAAAATACGGTTTCTTCAAGTGCAGTCGCAAAAACCATAAAGTGCTATGATGAAACTGTCTCTTATGAGGACCACCACAGGAAATGATGGCCCAGAGTTACCTCTGCTGCAGAAGATAAGTTAATTAGATTTAATAACTGTACCTCAGATTGCAGCCCAAATAAATGCTTCACAGAGTTCAAGACACATCAACATCAACTGTTCAGAGGACACTGCATGAATCAGGCCTTCATGGTTAAATTGCTGCAAAGAAACCATTACTAAAGGACACCAATAAGAAGAAGAGAATGTAATTGAAACACGGACAATGGACATTATTGGTTCCAACTGCCGTGTCTTTGTGAGAGACGCAGAGTAGGTGAACGGATGATCTCCGCATGTGTAGTTTCCACCGTGAGGCATGGAGAAGGAGGTGTGATGCTGTGTCTGTGCTATTTAGAATTCAAGGCACACTTAACCATCATGGCTACCACAGCATTCTGCAGCAATGTGCCATCCAATTTAATTTGTGCTTAGTGGAACTATCATTTGTTTTTCATCAGGACAATGATCCAACACAGCTCTAGGCTGTGTAAGGGATATTTGATCAAGGCAGAGGGTGATTGAGATGGTTTGGGAGGAGTTGGACTGCAGAGTGAAGGAAAAGCCACCAACAAGGGCTCAGCATATTTGGGAATTCCTTCAAGACGCTTGGAAAAGCATTCCAGGTGAAGCTGGTTGAGAGAATGCCAAGCGTGTGAAAAGCAGTCATAAAGGCAAAGGGTGGCTACTTTGAATAATCTAAAATATATTTAGATTTGTTTAACACTTTTTTGGTTACTACATGATTCCATATGTGTTATTTCATAGTTTTGATCTCTTCACTACGATGTAGAAAATAATACAAATTAAGAAAAAAACCTTGAATGAGTAAGTGTCCAAACTTTTGACTGGTATTGTACATATGAAAAATAAACATGAATATATCTCCATTAGATAAATATTCAACCCCCTGGCAGCGATTACAGATGTGAGTCTTTCTGGGTAAGTCTCTAAGAGCTTTTGCACACCTGGATTGTACAATATTTTCCCATTTATTATTTTCTTTACTTCTTCAAGGTCTGTCAAGTTGGTTGTTGATCATTGCTAGACAGCAGTTTTCAAGCCGATTTAAGTCAAAACTGTAACTAGGCCACTCAGGAACATTTAATGTTGTCTTGGTAAGCAACTCAGGTGTATATTTGGCCTTGTGTTTTAATTTATTGTCCTGCTAAAAGGTGAATTTATTTCCCAGTGTCTGTTGGAAAGCAGACTGAAGCAGGTTTTCCTCTGGGATTTTACCTATGCTTAGCCCTATTCCGTTTCTTTTTATCGTTAAAAGAAACTCCCTAGTTCTTGCTGATGACAAGCATACTCATAACATGATGCAGCCACCACCATGCTTGAAAATATTAAGAGTGGTACTCAGTGATGTGTGTTGGGTTTGCCCCAAACATAACACTTTGTATTCAGTACATAACATTTATTTCTTAGCCACATTTTTGGCAGTTTTACTTTAGTGCCTTATTGTAAACATGTTTTGGAATATTTTTATTATGTGCAAGCTTCCTTCTTTTCACTCTGTCAATTTGACTGGTATTGTTGAGTAACTACAAAGTTATTGATCCATCCTCAGTATTCTCTTATCACAGCCATTAAACTCTGTAACTGTTTAAAGTCACTTCATGGTGAAATCCCTGCGCCGCTTCCTAACTATTTGGCAACTGAGTTCGGAAGGATGCCTGCATCTTTTTTAGTGACGGGGTTTATTGATACACCATCCAAAGTGTAATTATTGACTTAAACCATGCTCAAAGGGATATTCCATTTTTACCCATCTACCAATAGGTGCTCTTCTTTGTGAGGGTTTGGAAAAACCTCCCTGGTATTTGTGGTTGAATCTGAGTTTGAAATGCATTGCTCGAATGAGGGACCTTACTGGTAATTGTATGTGTGATGTACAGAGACGATTTAGTCATTAACAAATCATGTTAAACACTATTATTGCACACAGGGTGAGTCCATGCAACTTATTATGTGACTGTTAAGCACATTTCTACTCCGAAACTTATTTAGGCTTGCCATTATAACAAAGGTTGTTGAATACATAGACTCAAGACATTTCGTTTTTAATTAATTTATCAAAGTAAAAAAAAAACATGATTCCAACAAACAAAAACACTCAAAAACACTCTTAGCCACTGACAATGTTACCTAGTATAAGTAAGTCATTCTGGTTAATGACCTTATTGATTATGCAAAATGGTGGGATTTTATTCTTCTAGGGACATGTCAGAATGGTTCATTCAATATCAGGTTATCTAGACAGGGTTTTTAATCCGTGCTGGTATATCAACTGATAATAATTCGTTACTTGGTCTGAAATATTTGATTTCTGTGAATGTGTCTTTACAGCACCTTGCCTTTGCATTCATCCAGTCCCAAAAATCATTGTTTTTGAGCACCATGATATTGACTTTTGTTTTACATCTCAAGAACGCATCACAAAGCAATCCACATAAATATGTTGTTTATCATAACCAAAGTACAGTCCACATTTAAATTAGCTGGATGCCTTTTATATAATGTGCATCAAGTCTATTGCTGATACACAATGAGTGTGTCCATTTCATTATGTATTTCAACATGCTGTTTGATTATAAAGGTCACACTTCACATCTTCATTATGATTACATATGTAGACCTGATATAGCCTAATTGTGTTACGTGTAATTGCACACACATTGACATTGAAATGCAGGTGTAATTGCATTGTTTAAAGGATACTTTATGTGAATCCTATCAATTTATCAACTTGATTATTAACATCAACTTGATAAAAAGGACTTGTCATTTCCAAATCAGAAAATATATATATAGCTATATCAAAATCAGTTTAGGCTTTAGATTGTGCATTCATTTCAAGACATGTTACCCATGGACTCCGATTCATGACTTGGTAACAAATACAACAAACGCAGAGGAACTGTCCAGATTGATTCAGTGCAGTTTCCCAAAGTTAGTTTGGCTTCCAGCTGAGACGGTATTTTATCCTGGATTTACCCATGCCCTGTCCGTGTGCCAAGTCATCCGACGCAGACGCAATTCTGCTTTTTGGTCCAATCATTTGCTCACTCTTAGGAATGTCACATCTCATTTTGGACATTCATAAAATATTTTTTCCTCAGCACGACCTTTGATGACCGGATGTATTTCTGTAAAAACATTTGGAATTGAAAGGAACAGTTTTTTTTAGGTTGAGATTTAATCAATGAATGCCACCCCAAACATTTTTCAAAGGCTATTATAACGTTCAAAAATTATTTGAGAGTTAGGCTATTTAAGGACGTGTTGTAACTTTTTTTTGCTAAATCAAGTAAATTTAAAAAGTGCAAGTTCCAAATAAACACATTTTATCATTATTTTCATGTTGGCAACACGCAGGTGTCCGTTCATTTGTCAATACGGGGTCCAATACTCCCGCCTCACGACTGCTGCTCCGCTAGTGTTCTCCGACGATGACAATCCAGCGGCATCTCCGCCTTTACATCGTGCACCCCCTCCCCTTCTCCTAGTCACACATTCTCACTGTAACTCCAACTGTAGATCACAGGTAATATAATCGTCGAAAAAAGGACCTTACGTCAAAGAAAAGGGAAGAAAGAAACAAGGCAAGCAATGCTATCTTCTGACAATATCTCATTCAGTTTGAGAGCGCAGCAGGATGAATTTAATCTTCTCAAGATTCTTGGCATACTTTTACTTCGGATTCCAAGTTATTCTACAGTTCTTCATCGACCCTTGTCACCTCCATCCCCAGCCGTGCCACATTCTGGCGCAGATAGGACACACCGTGCGCCTTGGTGCCCTTCTGCCCACCCGCCAGCCGGCCAGAGTGCAGGCTGCCTTGAACCGCGCCCTCACCGGTCTCGTTCAAACTGGGGACAACTTTCTACCTTACAACCTGAGCCTGGAAGTGGTTCCTCGAGAGCCGGCCAACGGAGATCCGGAGTCCCTTTTCAGGTGTGTTTGTCAGGCTATCGTTGTTCAGGGGGTCTCCGCTGTTCTCGCCTTCCCCCAGACCCAGGAAGAGATCGTACAAGTGGAATTTATGGCTTCTTTTTTGGAAATCCCTTTTATAAGCATCATTGAACACGGAGAGCCTCTGAAAACACAGGTAACACATTTACATTCAGTTATGTCACAGCTGAAGTAGTCTTTACAGTGTTTGTTTTCAGGTAAATGGTTTGTACCGCCGCAGTAAACTTAAGCTATTCAGATGCCTGTGCGTTATGGTGCGCCACTGTGGCCAAAAGTGTCACGCTGCTTTTTCCATAAACCCAATCGAAACCAAAGGGGGTGAATGTGCAGTTAACAGGGTTTTGTGGAGATAAAGCGTATATAAAACATTTGTGGACATATATTGTGAAAAGAGCACATGAATATAGTGGCAGTGTAGTCTTATGGCCACTCTTTTGCCTCTCCCAACTGTTGCCCTTTTCTATTTTTACCCCCAGTGTCCGGGTTTTGGTCCTTGTAATATTATGACATTTACCCTGCGAACCTGATATTTTGTTTTCAATGGATATTTTATTAAAAGGGTGCCATTTTTGACCTGATCACGTACAAGGTTTACCTCGGTAACACGCTGCGCGAGAGCGCACTGGTTGTTTCTCCAAAAATGATTTCCATCAGACTTTCCATTCGACCTGATCTATTAATTTCTCATTTAGCGGAATACATTGTCAATGTGTATGTTTGCTTTAGGGCCATAGTGTGGTGCTGCAACCTGGTCTCAGAGCATTTCATATTACTCTATACATAAATCCAAAACATCTAATTTAGTATGATATGTTAGGTTTTGTATGGTAGGCTATGTATTAATTTGTGGATGTCCATCACCCATTTCGTATGATATGTTACGAATTACAATTCGTATTAAACTGAACAAAAATATAAAGGCAACATGTTAAGTGTTGCTCCCTTGGTTCATGAGCTGAAAAAAAGATCCCAGAAATGTTCCATATGCACGAAAATGTTATTTCTCTCAAATTATGTTAGCAATTCTCCTTTGCCAAGATAATCCATCTACCTGACAGGTGTAGCATATCAAGAAGCTGATTAAACGGTATGATCATTACACAGTTGCACCTTGTGCTGGGGACAATAAAAGGCCAGCAATGTGATGTTTTGTCACACAACACAATGCCACAGATGTTTCAAGTTTTGAGGGAGTGTGTACTTGGCATGCTGACTCTAGGAATCTCCACCAGAGCTGTTGCCAGATAATTTAATGTTAATTTCTCTACCATAGGCCGCCTCCAATGTTGTTTTAGAGAAATTGTCAGTATGTCCAACCAGCCTCACGACCACAGACCGTGTGTAACCACGCCAGCCCAAGACCTCCACATTTGCCATTTTAACCTGCAGGATTGTCTGAGACCAGCCACCCGGACAGCTGATGAAACTGCTGGTTTGCACAACCAAATAGTTTTTTGCACAAATAGTCAGAAACCGTCTCAGGGAAGCTCATCTGCGTGCTCGTCATCCTCACCAGGGTCTTGACCTGATTGCAGTTTGGCGTCATAACCGACTATAGTGGGCAAATGCTCACCTTCGATGGCCACTGGCACGCTGGAGAAGAGTGCTGTTCATGGATGAATCCCAGTTTCAACTGTACCAGGTAGATAGCAGACAGCGTGTATGGCGTTGTGTGGGTGAGCGGCTTGCTGATGTCAACATTGTGAACAGAGTGCACCATGGTGGCGTTGGGGTTATGGTATGGGCAGGCATAAGCTACGGACAAGGAACACAATTCTATTTTATTGATGGAAATTTGAATGCACCGAGATAACGGGATGAGATCCTGAGACCAATTGTTGTTGTGCCATTCATCCGCCACCATCAGCTCATGTTTCAGCATGATAATGCACGGTCCCATGTCGCAAGGATCTGTACACAATTCCTGGAAGCTGAAAATGTCCCAGTTCTTCCATGGCCTGCATACTCACCAGACATGTCACCCATTGAGCATGTTTAGAATGTTCTGGATTGACGTGTACAACAGCGTGTTCCAGTTCCCGCCAATATCTAGCAACTTCGCACAGCCATTGAATAGGAGTGGGACAACATTCCACAGGCCACAATCAACAGGCTGATAAATTCTATGCAAAGAAGATGTGTCCCGCTGCATGGGGGTCACATAAGATACCGACTGGTTTTCTGATCCACGCCGCTACTTTTTTTTAAAGGCATCTGTGACCAACAGATGCTTATCTGTATTCCTAGTCATCCATAGATTAGGGCCTAATGAATTTATTTCAATTGACTGATTTCCTCATATGAACTGTAAATCAGTAACATCTTTGAAATTGTTGCGTTTATATTTTGCCAAACGTACTAGATATTACGAATATGCTAAACGTTTGTTACAAATTCTAGCTAGGTGGCTAGCTAACGTTAGTTTAAGGTTAGGGTTAGCTAAAAAGATTAAGGTTAGGGTTAAGGCCTTCACATGCTTCCCTGCCAAAACAATTCTTAAGAGTTTGTGCATATATTGTGACAACATTTTGAGATGTTTTTGTTTGTTCTGGACTTCGGTGAAGGTTTTTTACAGCTGTTCTGGCACACAACAGTTTTTCTAGAGGCAAACTTAAGTTCGGAGCCAAAGTCTCCGCCTCTGTCAGTAATTGGTCAGCAGTAGAGATTCTTCAATAAAGTCTTTGTTGTCATTCAACGAGAGATGACTGTAGCTCAGTTGGTAGAGCATGGTGCTTGTAACGCCAGGGTAGTGGGTTCGATCCCCGGGACCACCCATACGTAGAATGTATGCACACATGACTGTAAGTCGCTTTGGATAAAAGCGTCTGCTAAATGGCATATATTACTAATTTTCATTTTTTTTTTATTGAGAAATACTGCACCAAACAGCTTTATTAAAGTGTAAAATTGAGCGACTAAGATCTCCTCGGCAAAACGGCAAAATGAATGACAGATTTTTTCAGATATCTTAGATAAAGTCATACTTTTAGTAAGTGTATACTGGCTATGGCGTCTCAAAATGGACAACCAGTACCGTTTCTGCTTTTGTCTCGTTTTTCAAGCGAATGTCTTTTACGGAAGTATTTGAGCACACTCGTTCGGTTCGCCTAGCCGACTTCGGCCAGCCGACTTCGGCTAGCCGCCAGCTGAACTGAAGCATGCTGTTGCCTTTAGGGGAAGGGTTAGCTGACATGCTAAGCAGTTGCAAAATAGCTAAAAAGTAGTTAGTAGTTGAAAAATGATTGATTTGACCTATCTGAGCCTTCTTGGTGACATGGAATGAGCTACAGCTAATCAGTATATTATTGAATCACAAGAGGCATCATCCTGAGTTCATATTATTTGTGCCTTTCAGTTGTCATGTTCTTTACATTATTACCTATGACAATGACTGCTTTACACACACACACACACACACACACACACACACACACACACACACACACACACACACACACACACACACACTTCCATCTGTATATTAGATAACGTCAGTGACTTTAGAGCGATGTGAAGCAACGTGACTTTCATGGTAAATTAGCTCTGCAATGATTTCCCTCAAAATTATGCAGATCGGTAACTTCCATAGGGACCATGACATTGCTCATTCACCTTGTTGGTAATGGACAAGGCCGTGTACTTGAGAGCATTTCACCATCTTTCATTCAAAATGTCTCTCAAAAGACGTATGATTTCACAGTGTCATTGGATTTGGTATTGCTATTTCCCTTGGCATGCAAGGGAGGCGACGTGAACATCTTAAAAAACATAGCCAGCTGGAAGATTCCTTTTGAGCACTGCAGGCTCGGTACACTTGGGGAGAGCTGTGCCTAAAATCAGAGAGAGCGAGTGAGAGAGAGGTGGGAAGTGCAGTCACAGTATCCGTACGCCGATTGAAAACTTGTACTCTTGTCTCATTTTGTATTCCACGGCCCCTTTCCATTTTGCCATCAAAACCAAGATCACAACTATGGCTAATGGGGCATCCTACAGTATTACAACCTCCATCCCTGTCATGGCTTTCAGAGAGAGGCCTGCAGTTTGATCAGCACTACATGAGACGACAGGGGTTTGCCTGGGCACTGGCCGTTCTTTCTGACCTTTCAGGTCAGCTATTACCCTGCCTGTCATGCTATGCTGGGTCTAATGCACCTGTCCCAGGTTTAGGAGACTGGATTAGTCATAGTCACAGTTTCACAGCACCAGCTGAGCCACCCCAGTCAAGCAGCCTGCCTTAGTATGATGTGTCAGAGTGCTCACTTTGGCAGTTTCAGCTGGAGTCTCTAGCTGTGGTTCTCCCTGTGGTTGTTCTCTCACTCTGTCTGTCTGTCTCTCTCATTTGTCTCAGGGCACATCCCTTTACTTACTGGCAATAATCTGAAAGAGCTGGACAGCTGTGTACGCATATGGGCAGTAGGTGTCCTCCATCCTGTGTCTTCATATCAATGCAGATAAAGGAGAGGTGGGAAAGCCGCTTTAGGTTCTCGAAAAAAACACCTTTAGCTGTATGTCTCCGTGACTTGTCCGTTTGTGTTTGTCAGTTAGTCTTTCTAAGATGTGC
Organism: Oncorhynchus gorbuscha; assembly: GCF_021184085.1. Taxonomy (NCBI): domain Eukaryota; kingdom Metazoa; phylum Chordata; class Actinopteri; order Salmoniformes; family Salmonidae; genus Oncorhynchus; species Oncorhynchus gorbuscha. The sequence continues at coordinate 43,863,280 of NC_060187.1, forward strand.
AGTGTGTTTTAAGTCTTCTGTTGATGTGGTTGTAGGCCACGTGATTGTGTGCACTTGTCTTTCAGCTGTTGATGCGCCTGTCCTGACATGTGCATAGTTACTACGTCAGTGTGTCTGTGAACTATTGAACTTGGCAGACCTGTCCAGTTTCAGACGGCTTACAACACAAGGTACTTTAACAAATTAAAAGGGGGGGGGGGGGAGGAAATCGCACACTGTAAATCTTAGGGTGGGCAGGAAAAAGTGCATACATTTGTCTTGTTTAATGTCTGCCCATTAAAATGGCTTTGGAGGGTTCCTTAACTGACTGTGAAATTATCACTGGGCAGAATGGGGAAAGAGATGGGAGGCAAACACACCACCCACCTGGACTGTTTTGTACCAAGCCACTTGACTTCCTCAGTTACACCTCATTATGCTATGATCCGCAGCAGATGAAACCTGTCAGAATTATTCATGACAACAATTTCACGATGCCATGACACACAGCAGTGGACAGTCATGGTTAACCAACGAGCCAACCTCCCAGTAAATCACTGCATGTTCAGGAATTTGCCATGAACTGCCATTAATATTATCGCTGGAGTCATGTTCTGTTAATGAAAGTCCTACGTGTGGGGTTATATGAGGTCCTGATGAATCCCCTTGCTTCACTGGGATCTAAAAGGAAAGGAATAAGTAATGTAATGTCGGGTTTATGACATGGCCTTTTGATGTCTTACTCTGCTTCCAAACCGACTTTGAGAAAAGGAACGATCCCTGTGGAAGGATGTAATGTATTCAATGTCTACACGTCAGTTTTATGTAGGTCATATACTGCGTTCAGTGTTTTATACAATGTGGTGTTTCACACAATATAAAGGCGACACAAATAGCCTTTTCATCCTGTGAAAAGTGGGATTGTGGCATATGGGAATGGCATCACATGCATGGGGCAGAGCTGAGATGGAAATCTCACAAACACAATGAAGTCCCTTTCCCTAGCCTTCTTCAGTCTGCCAATCAGTCTAAAAGCTCTCATTGGTCTGCACTATGGCGCATGTTGTGTAACCCCCCCCTCCAAAAAAAATTAATGAACATGAGTAACAGAGAAGGCTTGTAGAACACAATGCCTTAGAAAATGGGGGATTGGCCTTCTTCAAGCTCCTTTGAGATGCATATTAGTGCCTAGAGCCGAGTCTACTTTAGATCAGACACTGAGATAGAACTACGGGCTCTGGGAGGGGAATGAGCTGAAAGATGGTCCCTGCTGTTCTGGTGAAGTGTTTGCTTTAACAAGCATGGTGAGGTCTTGCAAACTGAGGTTGTCATATTTTGCTTTCCCGGGCGAGTTCGCCGACTGCACTTGTAATGCAATTGTGTGTATAAAAGAACAGATCATCACTTAAGATGTGAGAGGCAGCCTATTTTGAAGCTTTGACAGTTGAATCGATATCAAACCCCTGTAATCTGTTTTGAAAATTTGCTGTTGTTTGAGTGTGTTTATTAGTAGTGGTATTTCTTATGGCAAGCATATATGATTGTGGATGCTCTTGACTAGAGCTAAACCCCTAATTATTTGCTCAATGAAAATGGTCGCAGTGAGTGTGACAGGCAATTAACGTTGCCAGTTTTATATGTTGGTAATAAATGATTTGGTAATACTGCATAGTGATTACGCTAATACACCCACACAGTAGGTACCAAGTCCTTCTTTTAAGATTAAAATACCAAGCTGTGATGTACCGCTAATGCAAACAGCCTTAAAAGTAATCAAACCATGTTCTCATTTGAGAACTCTCTAGATAGTAACTTTCATGGTGCCTTTTTGCTGCTTCATTCGGGCCAAGTGGATTGATTCTCAGAAATATTCTGCAATTTTCTTGATAATGCTAGAATCTGATTGAATGTTATTTCTCAGTGGTACAGCGCTGGGCTTTTTTCTCAGTAGGTCATTACATTTAATGAATCATCTGTCCCAGAGAAATGTTTACAGATACGTTTGCGGAAACATGCATATTGGAGAGAAATGGATTTGGCTTGAGGGTTAAAATAGATCTCTTGCTCCAACCCAACATTAGAGGGAAAAGGCACAACTTTCAGAGAGGTTAACTTTCCTCCTTATGCAACTTACTTGAGTATAACATTTAATTAGGATTATCTTGAGTGAGATTCTCGACTGCTTTGTTAAATAGGGGGAAAAGTACGGGTGTGAAAGCTATTTTTTGTCAATGTGTTTCTTTACTACCCAATCCGAGCTTTGCTGTCAGCAGCAGAAGCTCGGCTTGCAGTGGTCGAAGTTAAGGCAGGCCCAGTGCATTAGCGGGAAAAGGTCTGAGTCAGTAGACTCCTGAGCACCAAAGATAGAGGCCTGCCTTTCATACTGCAGGTCCAGTTTACTGCTCAAGGGACAAAAGGCAGGGAGCGCAACGATTAAAACTCCCCCTCCCCAAGACTATTCCACTTGCAGAACTAGACATGAGTCATCATAGGCGATTTGATGCTCTAATGCCTAGCAAGGGTTATTAAAGAGAAGGGACCTGGTTTGACACCCCAGATTCTTCTATTCATCTTCAGAGGCGCATTGTTATTTCAGGCAGAATCTGAACTTTGACCTATTTCTGTTTGATTTTTGCCTCACCAATAAGATAAGTTGCTGATAGTACTAAGAGGCTGAACAGACCCTAGATGGGTGTTGGCAAACATGAGAAATGGGATTCAGAATATGCTGACATATACTGTAGCTTCATCTCCCTTTCCCCCAGGAGTAAGCACATAAATACACATACGGTTCCTCATAGAAATCTTTATATGTTTCACTTATATCTCTCTTTTCTCTCTCTTTGTCATGCAAACATAGATTCACCTTAATTGCAGACTGTTACTCCACTCAGAGGTGACCATTGCAGCCCTGTCCAAACAGCTCCAATCTGCTTCACCTAGCTGTGCAGGGAGAGGTGTGAAATACCTGGGGGAGATAACTGGTAATTGCTCACAGGTGGGGGAGAGTGATAGGCAGTGTTAGGATCTGGCTAAATACAAGGTTACAGACCCAGGGGAGACTGGCTGGGAAAATCAGTTTGCTGCTGGAAGAGGTGTTTGAGGGGCCAAGAAGGGCACTTGTCCTTTGCTTCAAATGGAGACCCCCATTACCCCAGGGCAGTAATGGGGACATTGCCCGGCAAAGGGTCCTATACTTTAGATGAGATGTCAAACTGAGAAGCGTGATCTCTGATAATCTCATGACATGTGTTGGCATCATGGTGAACTTGCTATCTACAGAAGTCGGAAGTTTACATACACTTAGGTTGGAGTCATTATGACTAATTTTTCAACCACTCCACCAGTTTCTTGTTAACAAACTATAGTTTTGGCAAGTCCGTTAGGACATCTACTTGGTGCATGACACAAGTAATTTTTCCAACAATTGTTTACAGACAGATTATTTCACTTATAACTCAATGTGTTTCAATTCCAGTGGGTCAGAAGTTTACATACATTAAGTTGACTGTGCCTTTAAACAGCTTGGAAAGTTCCAGAAAATGATGTCATGGCTTTAAAAGCGTCTGATAGGCTAATTTACATAATTTGAGTCAATTGGAGGTGTACCTGTGGATGTATTTCAAGGCCTACCTTCAAAGTCAGTGCCTCTTTGATTGACATAATGGGAAAATCAAAAGAATTCAGCTAAGACCTCAGAATAAGAATTGTAGACCTCTACGAGTCTGGTTCATCCTTAGGAGCAATTTCCAAACACCTGAAGGTACCATGTTCATCTGTACAAACAATAGTAGGCAAGTATATACACAATGGGACCACGCAGCCGTCATAACGCTCAGGAAGGAGATGCGTTCTGTCTACTAGAGAAGAATGTACTTTGGTGTGAAAGTGAGAATCGAACAACAGCAAAGGACCTTGTGAAGATGCTGGAGGAAACGAGTACAAAAGTATCTATATCCACAGTAAAACAAGTCGTATATCGACATAACATGAAAGGCCGCTCAGCAAGGAAGAAGCCATCGCTCCAAAACCGCCATAAAAAAGCCAGACTACGGTTTGCAACTGCACATTTTTGGAGAAATGTCCTGATGAAACAAAAATGGAACTGTTTGGCCATAATGACCATCGTTATGTTTGGAGGAAAAAGGGGGAGGCTTGCAAGCCGAAGAACACCATCCAACCATGAAGCACAGGAGTGGCAGCATCATGTTGTGGGGGTGCTTTGCTGCAGGAGGGACACGTGCACTTCACAAAATAGATGGCATCACGAGAAAGAACAATTATGTGGATATATTGAAGCAACATCTCAAGACATCAGTCAGGAAGAGCTTGGTCGCAAATGGGTCTTCCAAATAGACAATGACCCCAAGCATACTTCCAAAGTTGTGGCAAAATGGCTTAAGGACAACAAAGTCAAGGTATTGGAGTGGCCATCACAAAGCCCTGACCTCAGTCCTATAGAACATTTGTGGGCAGAACTGAAAAAGTGTGTGCAAGCAAGGAGGCCTACAAACCTAACTCAGTTACACCAGCTCTGTCAGGAGGAATGTGCCAAAATTCACCCAACTTATTGTGGGAAGCTTGTGGAAGGCTACCCAAAACATTTGACCCAAGTTAAACTATTTAAAGGCAATGCTACCAAATACTTATTGAGTTTATGTAAACTTCTGACCCACTGGGAATGTGATGAAAGAAATAAAAGCTGAAATAAATCATTTTCTCTATAAATTGGTGATCCTAACTGACCTAAGAGGGAATTTTGACTAGGATTAAATGTCAGGAATTTTAAAAAACAACTGAATTTACACCTTAGACAAATACATTTATAATTCCGACTCCAAATGTTTGTGTCGTTTCTTGTGTGTTCTAATGGAACTGTGTCCAAATATATTTTATATATGTCATCCTGATTTCCGGACCTTTTTTGGATTATCATTATATTCATCATTATATCCCAGGTCTGACAGAACCTGTGCAGATGATCTAGGTCCTGCTGTAACTCCTCCTTAGTGGGAGACAGCAGCACCAGGTCATCTGCGTACAGCAGATGCTTAATTTCAGTATTGTGTAGGGTGAGACCAGGTTCTGCAGATTATTCCGTTTTGGCAAATGTAGATGTTAAAAAATATTGGATTTGTTGAGCAGCCCTGTTTCACTCCACGTCCCTGAGAGAAGTCTGTTTGTTTGTTGCCAATTTTAACCGCACATTTGTTTTTATTGTACATTGATTTAATAACATCATCTATTAGTTTATAAAAAAAGACCTTCGTGCCAAATTTTTTGTGGTCCTTCTGTAGCTCAGTTGGTAGAGCATGGCGCTTGTAACGCCAGGGTAGTGGGTTCGATTCCCGGGACCACCCATACGTAGAATGTATGCACACATGACTGTAAGTCGCTTTGGATAAAAGCGTCTGCTAAATGGCATATATTATTATATTATATTATATAAATTGAATCAAATGCTTTCCTGAAGTCTATGAAACATGATCTCTTTACTATTATTCTGACATTTCACATTCTTAAAATAAAGTGGTGATCCTAACTGACCTCAAACAGGGAATGTTTCTGGGATTAAATGTCAGAAATTGTGAAAAACTGAGTTTAAATGTACTCGGCTAAAGTGTATGTAAAGCTCCGACTTCAACTGTATATTCCCCCACAAATTTGATGCGTGCTGGTGGGTGCTACATATTGGTGACGAATGGATTGAGTTATCTCCACATCAGTCAGTTTATGAAAAGCCCTGTGTGAAATGCAATAATACATTGTAATCTTCAAGGAAGGCACAACTTCCATTGGATTCGCTAAGTCTATTAGAAGATCCTTTGAAACAATTTGTAGAAATGACAGTTAGTAACTCAAAAATGCTGCACGCACAAAACAAATATTAGACAGCAAGGCTCTTGATCCAGGATTGGATTCTCTGCTGTTACCAAGCAAAGCTTGATTTTGGAAGAAGCTAACCCCTTAGCTAGCTACATATTGAATTTGAATGTAATTTATTTTGGGTAAAAGAAATATACAACAAGATGTACAATGTTGACCTAGAGGATATCACTTAAAAGTATTCATTAAAAAAGCTTGTTTCCAAAGTGGTCCTCGATATTATTGATTAAAAGGCAAGACAAAATCACAAACAACCATATATACATTCATTTATATTGACGTCCTAAAAAGTGTCTCTCTTCACTGCACTTTACCCTAACCTTAAAAATCAACCATATTAATTCCGACCTTTAAAAAACGATCTATTCGTTGCATCATACCTATCATTCAAATATATACACCTGACCAGCGGTAGGGGGCACAAGGGGCAGTGGAGGGGTTTCTATTACTTAGACATCCTTGTCTGAATGAAAACCTTTGCCTGCTTTTTAAAGCTATTTCATAGACAAATGTCTGTATAGAGAAACGTGCTCCTCGCAATACTGTTTACGCTTGGGATTTTACAAGACATAACACCAGCTCTAGTTTATATGGTTTTTCATATAACCTGGGGAACAATCATTTAAGATGTCAAACATATGATTAAGTTGAAGTTGGTCAACTCTGGACTCCAAAGGTAACAAGCCCACCTCCCAGAATTCCTGTACCCCTATGTGGGACCTAGGGGGGGCCATAAAGCATATACCTGATAACATTATTTTGCATGACCTGCATTCTAATTGTCTGCTTTTTTGATAGCCTACTATACCAAGCAGAGCAGGCATAATCAAAATTACACTGAATCAAGGTTGAGACAAGCAGTTTTCTTCATTTTGATGTTAAAATATCAATTTGTTCCCCATTTTATAAAGAATTTTAGCAGCAATCAGGTCTCCAGAAAGGGATTGATCTAGGGACACACCAAGATCAGTTACACTTGTTTTAGATTCAATCTCCTTGCCTGCACAGTTTACCCAAGTAATCTATGTTTTGTTCCAAACAAAAATCTGTAAAATATTTCACAAATGTAGCGACAATTTGTTGTCAGTCAACCAATCTCCAACAAAATGTAATTCCTTACTCAGGGTCTCCTTGATGTAAACTGTATCCTTCCCCGATACCAGAATGGCTGAGTCATCAGCATAAAGCAGGAGTTTGCATCTGCCATATCATAAACATGTATAACAAATAAGAGAGGCCCTAAAATGGATGTCTTTGGCCTCTGACAGAACATCACAAACCTTACATTCTTGTGTTCTGTTGGTCAGATAAGACCTAAACCAATTCACTACTATACCATTTAGACCCATGCATTTCAGTTTCATCAGGAGAATATCATGTTCCACAATGTCAAAAGCTTTCTGCAAGTATAACATACCTGAATAGTTCCCCATCTCACTTTCCTGCTTGATGTGGGCAAAAAAGGTGGATACGGCAAGTATCAGTGGAATGAGATGTTCTAAAGACAGATTTGAGTTCATAAATACATTTGTGCTCAGTATCCCTCAAGTTGATTAAAAACGAATCTCTCAACAATTTTGGATAAGGTGCTGAGGATCGACACAGGCCTGTAGTTTCAGGAACCACCCTGGCTGTTTTGAGATAATTGGGAAATGTACCACTACTAATAGAAAGGTTAACAATATGCAATACAATTTTAGCAGTGACACAAGCACTATCCTTTATGAATCTTGCAGGAAGGTTATCCAGCCCAGTTTCTTTGTTTGTGCTCGTTAAGCATAGTAGATTGGAGACTTTGTTCTCTGTTCCCATGCACAGCTCAAACAAATCATTTGTGATGGTAAAAGTTGTTAATGAAAGACTGGCCATGGTGTCCAGAGAAGGTTGGTAACTTCTTAACCAGAGATGAGGCTATAGGAGGTTAAAAAAAGTTAAAATAATATGCAACTTTTGCCTGGTCATAACATAAAACATCATCAATATCCAGGCCAATACTACAGGATTTTACCTTATAGGGAGTTTGAGCCAATGTCCTTTAAAATGTTCCACAGTTTACAAGGCTGATGTAAGTTGACATTAACAGTGTCTATGTAATGTTGGGATTTGGTCTTATCCATTTTGTATCTTGCCTGGTTTCTACAGTTAATAAAACCATAATCTTGTTGTAGATTTATCCTTTGGAATTTGGCCAGGTAGCGATCCCTTTTCCTAAGATCTCGGAAGGGATCCATTTTCCTGACCGCTGTTTGATTCAAATTTGTTTCATCGCCAGAAAGTCGAGTGCAGACAGAAACATTTATTTTAAAAAGATACCAAAGATACCTGTCCACCCAGGACTGCGTGGCCAAACACGACTCCAACACCATCATTAAGTTTGCTGATGACACAACAGTGGTAGGCCTGATCACCGTCAATGATGAGTCGGCCTATAGGGAGGAGGTCAGAGAACTGGCAGTGTGGTGCCAGGACAACAAACTCTCCCTCAATGTGGGCAAGACAAAGGAGCTGATTGTGGACTACAGGAAAAGGTGGTCAGAACAGGCCCCCATTAACATCGACGAGGCTGTAGTGGAGCGGGTTGAGAGTTTCAAGTTCCTTGGTGTCCACCAACGAACTATCATGGTCCAAACATACCAAGACAGTTGTGAAGAGGGCTCAACAAAACCTTTTTCCTCTCAGGAGACTAAAAAGATTTGGCATGGGTCCCCAGATCCTCAAAAGGTTCTACAGCTGCACCATCGAGAGCATCCTGACAGGTTGCATCACCGCCTGGTATGGCAACTGCTCAGTCCATCACTGGGGCCAGGCTTCCTGCCATCCAGGACCTATATAATAGGTGGTGTCAGAGGAAAACCCATAAAAATGTCAGAGACTCCAGTCACCCAAGTTATAGACTGTTTTCTCTGCTACCGCATGGCAAGCGGTACCAGAGAGCCAAGTCTAGAACCAAAAGGCTCCTCAACAGCTTTTACCCCCAAGCCATATGACTGCTAAACAATTAATAAAATCGCCACCGGAAAATTTACATTGACCCCCCTCCCTTTTGTACATTGCTGCTCCTCGCGGTTTGTTTGTTATCTATTCATAGTCACTTCGCCCCCACCTACATGTACAGATTTTCTCAACTAGCCTGTACCTCCGCACACTGACTCTGTACCGGTGCCCCCTGTATATAGCCTCATTATTCTTATTGTGATACTTTTTATTTGAGTCTACTTGGTAAATATCTTCTTAACCCTTCCTGAACTGCACTGTTGATTAAGGGCTTGTAAGTAAGCATTTCACGGTAAATTTCACTTGTTGTATTTGGCGCATGTGACATATACATTTTGATTTGATTTATTCTAAAATATGATTTTTTAATCCTCAGAAATCTACACACAATACCCCATAATGAAAAAGTTAAAACAGGTTTTTAGAAATTTTTGCCAATTTATTAAATATTGAAAACAAAAATACCTTATTTATATAAGTATTCAGACCCTTTGCTATGAGACACGAAGTTGAGCTCAGGTGCATCCTGTTTCCATTGATCCTCCTTGAGATGTTTCTACAACTTGATTGGAGTCCACCTGTGGCAAATTCAATTAATTGGACATGGTTTGGAAAGGCACACACCTACCAATAAGAATGCGGTGATTGACAGAGTCGAAAGCCCTGGCCAGGTCGATGAAGACGGCTGCACAGTACTGTCTTTTATTGATGGCGGTTATGATATCGTTTAGGACTTTGAGCGTGGCTGAGGTGCACCCATGACCAGCTCGGACACCAGATTGCATAGTGAAGAAGATACGGTGGGATTTGAAATGGTCGTGATCTGTTTGTTAACTTGGCTTTCAAAGATTGTAGAAAGGCAGGGCAGGATGGAAATAGGTCTATAACAGTCTGTGTCTAGAGTGTCTCCCCCTTTGAAGAGGGGGATAACCGCGGAAGCTTTCCAATCTTTGGGGATCTCAGATGATACGAAAGAGAGGTTGAATAGGCTAGTAATAGGGGTTGTGTCAATTTCTGTGGATAATTTTAGAAAAAGAGGGTCCAGATTGTCTAGCCCAGCTGATTTGTAGGAATCCAGATTTTGCAGCTCTTTCAGAACATCAGCTGTCTGGATTTTTTATTTTATTTCAACTTTATTTAACCAGGTAGGCTAGTTGAGAACAAGTTCTCATTTACAACTGCGACCTGCCAAGATAAAGCAAAGCAGTGTGACACAAACAACAACACTGAGTTACACATGGAATAAACAAGCATAGAGTCAATAACACAATAGAAAAAATTAAGACACAAATATTAATTTTCACAAAGTCTGCTGCCTCAGTTTGTATGATGGCAATTTGCATATACTCCAGAATGTTATGAAGAGTGATCAGATGAATTGCAATTCATTGCAAAGTCCCTCTTTGCCATGCAAATGAACTGAATCCACAAAAAAACATTTCCCCTGCATTTCAGCCCTGCCACAAAAGGACCAGCTGAAATCATGTCAGTGATTCTCTCGTTAACACAGGTGGGAGTGTTGACAAGGACAAGGCTGGAGATCACTCTGTCATGCTGATTGAGTTCGAATAACAGACTAGAAGCTTCAAAAGGAGGGCGGTGCTTGTAATCATTGTTCTTCCTCTGTCAATCATGGTTACCTGCAAGAAACACGTGCTGTCATCAATTGCTTTGCACAAAAAGAGCTTCACAGGCAAGAATATTGCTGCCAGTAAGATTGCACCCAAATCAACCATTTATCGGATCATCAAGAACTTCAAGGAGAGCGGTTCAATTGTTGTGAAGAAGGCTTCAGGGTGCCCAAGAAAGTCCAGCAAGCTCTAGGACCGTCTCCTAAAGTTCATTCAGCTGCGGGATCGGGGCACCAACAGAACACAGCTTGCTCAGGAATGGCAGAAGGCAGGTGTGAGCGCATCTCCACACACAGTGAGGCAAAGACTTTTGGAGGATGGCCTGGTGTCAAGAAGGGCAGCAAAGAAGCCACTTCCCTCCAGGAAAAACGTCAGGGACAGACTGATATTCTACAAATGGTACAGGGATTGGACTGCTGAGGACTGGGGTAAAGTCATTTTCTCTGATGAATCCCCTTTCCGATTGTTTGGGGCATCCGGAAAAAAAGCTTGTCCGGAGAAGACAATGTGAGTGCTACCATCAGTCCTGTGTCATGCCAACAGTAAAGCATCCTGAGACCATTCATGTGTGGGGTTGCTTCTCAGCCAAGGGAGGGGGCGCACTCAGAATTTTGTCTTTGAACACAGCCATGAATAAAGAATGTTACCAACACATCCTCCGAGAGCAACTTCTCCCAACCATGCAGGAACAGTTTGGTGACGAACAATGTCTTTTCCAGCATGATGGAGCACCTTGCCATATGGCAAAAGTGATAAATAAGTGGCTCGGGGTACAAAACATCAATATTTTGGGTCCATGGCCAGGAAACTCTACAGACCTTAATCCCATTGAGAGCTTGTGGTCAATCCTCAAGAGGCGGGTGGACAAACAAAAACCAACAAATTCTGACAAACTCCAAGCATTGATTATGCAAGAATGGGCTGCCATCAGACAGGATGTGGCCAAGAAGTTAATTGACAGCATGCCAGGGCAGATTGCAGAGGTCTTGAAAAAGAAGGGTCAACACTGCAAATATTGACTCTTTGCATCAACTTCATGTAATTCTCAATAAAAGCCTTTGACACTTATGAAATGCTTGTGATTATACTTCAGTATTCCATAGTAACATCTGACAAAAATATCTAGACACTGAAGCAGCAAACTTTATGGAAATTAATATTTGTGTAATTCTCAAAACTTTTGGCCATGACTGTCTATACAGTGTGTGCAAATGGCGTTAGAAGGTAAGGTAATAAATAGACCATAGTAGCAAAGTAATTATAATTTAGCAAATTATCACTGGAGTGATAGATGAGCAGATGATGATGTGCAAGTAGAAATACTGGTGTGCAAAAGAGCAGAAAAGTAAACAAAAACAATATGGTAATGAGGTAGGTAGATTGGATGGGCTATTTACAAATGGACTATGCACAGCTGCAGCGATCGGTTAGCTGCTCTGATACCGGATGTTTAAAGTAAGTGAGAGAAATAGAAGTCTCCAGCTTCAGTGATTTTTGCAATTCATTCCAGTCATTGGCAGCAGAGAACTATAAGGAAAGGCGGTCAAAAGAGGTGTTGGCTTTGGGAATGACCAGTGAGATATACCTGCTGGAGCGCGTGCTACGGGTGGGTGTTGTTATTGTGACCAGTGAGCTGAGATAAGGCGGAGCTTTACCTAGCATAAATGTATAGATGACCTGGAACCAGTGGATCTGGCGACGAATATGTAGCGAGGGTCAGCCGACTGGAGCATACAAGTCGCAGTGGTGGGTGGTATATGGGGCTTTGGTGACAAAACGGATGGCACTGTGATAGACTGCATCCAGTTTGCTGAGTAGAGTATTGGAAGCTATTTTGTAAATGACATCGCCGAAGTCGAGGATCGGTAGGTTACTCAGTTTTACGAGGGTATGTTTGGTGGCGTGAGTGAAGGAGGCTGTGTTTCGAAATAGGAGGCCGATTCTAGATTTAATTTTGGATTGAAGATGTTTAATATGAGTCTGGAAGGAGAGTTTACAGTCTAACCAGACACCTAGGTATTTGTAGTTGTCCACATATTCTAAGTCAGAACCGTCCAGAGTAGTGATGCTGGTCAGGCTGGCGGTTGCGGGCAGCAAACGGTTGAAAAGCATGCATTTGGTTTTACTAGTGTTTCAGAGCAGTTGGTGGTCACGGAAGGAGTGTTGTATGGCATTGAAGCTCGTTTGGAGATTAGTAAACACTGTGTCCAAAGAGGTCCCGGGACCACCCATACGTAGAATGTATGCACACATGACTGTAAGTCGCTTTGGATAAAAGCGTCTGCTAAATGGCATATATTATTATTATTATTATTAATGGCCAGAAGTGTACAGAATGGTGTCATCTGCGTAGAGGTGGATCAGGGAATCACCCGCAGCAAGAGCGACATCGTTGATATTTACAGAGAAAAGAGTCTGCCCGAGAATTGAACCCTGTGGTACCCCCATAGAGACTGCCAGAGGTACGGACAATAGGCCCTCCGATTTGACACACTGACCTCTGTCTGAGAAGTAATTGGTGAACCAGGCAAGGCAGTCATTTGAGAAATCAAGGCTGTTGAGTCTGCCGATAAGAATGCGGTGATTGACCGGGTAAAAAGCCAATACCGTCCATTATTGATGGCGGTTATGATATCGTTTAGTACCTTGAGCGTGGCTGAGGTGCACCCGTGACCAGCTCGGAAACCAGATTGCACAGCAGAAGGTACGGTGGGATTCAAAATTGTCAGTGATCTGTTTACTTACTTGTCTTTTGAAGACTTTAGAAAGGCAGGTCAGGATGGATATAGGTCTGTAACAGAGGGGGATGACCGCGGCAGCTTTCCAATCTTTGGGGATCTCTGACGATATGAAAGAGAGGTTGAACAGACTGGTAATAGGGGTTGCAACAATAGCAGCGGATAATTTTAGAAAGAGAGCGTCCAGATTGTCTTTCCCAGCTGATTTGTACGGGTCCAGGTTTTGCAGCTCTTTCAGAACATCTGCTGTCTAGATTTGGATGAAGGAGAAGCTGGGGAGGCTTGGGAAAGTAACTGCGGGGGTGCTGTTGGCCGGGGTTGGGGTAGCCAGCAGGATAGCATGGCCAGCCGTAGAGAAATGCTTATTGAAATTCTCGATTAACGTGGATTTATCGGTGGTGACAGTGTTACCTAGGCTCAGTACAGTGGGCTGCTGGGAGGAGGTGCTCTTATTCTCCATAGACTTTACAGTGTCCCAAAATGTTTTGGAGTTAGAGCTAAAGGATGCAAATTTCTGTTTGAAAAAACTAGCCTTTGCTTTCCTGACTGACTGTGTGTATTGGTTCCTGACTTCCCTGAAAAGTTGCATATCGCAGGGACTATTCAATACTAGTGTAGTTTTCGTGCTGGTCGAGGGCAGTCAGGTCTGGAGTGAACCAAGGGCTATATCTGTTCTTAGTTCTACAATTTGTGAAAGGGGCATGCTTATTTAAGATGGTGAGGAAATTACTTTTAAAGAGCAACCAGGCATCCTCGACTGACGGGATGATGCCAATATCCTTCCAGGATACCCGGACCAGGTTGATTAGAAAGGCCTGCTCGCAGAAGTGTTTTAGGGAGCATTTGACAGTGATGAGGGCTGGTTGTTTGATCGCGGACCCATTACACACGCAGGCAATGGGGCAGTGATCGCTGAGATCCTGGTTGAAGACATCAGAGGTGTATTTAGAGGGCAAGGTGTGAAGAGCCTCCTACAGAAGTTAGAAAGTTACATCGTTTGTGTCTCTGAGGGCTGTGAGATGGTGTGCTAAAGATGTCCACATGCTTCCCAGCCGAAACAGTTTGGAACAGTTTGTGCATATATTATGTAAACATTTGGTGACGTTTTTGTTCATTTTGGACTTTGGGAAGGGATTTTTCAGCACAAATTTTACTTTTTTTTTAATCGAGGCAAGTCGGTAAGCGAGTTGGTAACCGAAGTCTACGCCCCCTTGTCGGTGATTGGTCAACAGTAGGGATTCTTTAATGAAGTGCCGGTGGTCATTCAACGAGAGACGACTCGTCCTAATACACATTTTTTCACTTAAGAAATACTGTACCAAACATCCTAGTCAGATGCAAAATTGCGCAACCAAGCAAAATGTACAAAATTAATGACAGATTTCTTGAGTTATTTTTGATGAATTCTGACTATTTTGAGGAAGTGTATACTGGCTACAATGTCTCAAAATGGACAAACAGTACTATTGCCGTTTTTTCTCAAGTATGGGAGTATGTGACCACAGTTGTTTGGTTCAACCGAACTTAAACATACTGACACCTTAAGAGTCTCTTGGCAGGGTATTTGTAACACTTAAAGACATTCTATTTTTGGTGATTACATTTTCTGCATTGCAGTAAGAGTTTGAATATAAGACCCATAAAAGTTGTTTGGCTTGTAATAAATCATTAAAACAAAAAAGAGGCAACTTGAACTAATTTGAATTAACATGTCAGAGTAAGGGTTATGAGAATGGTACTGAAAGTTCCTTTTTTACTGGGATCAGGGCTTTGAAATCAAGCCTAGTTGTTGTAGATGTGATAGTGATCGGAATGCGATCCGGTGTTTGGCAAAAACTCTATACTCCCATTTGTTGTTCTTAGGGCTGTATTATCTCAGATCTAACTAAACAGAGATTCATGGGAGCGGCTTATGCATGTATTCATATCATTTCCCAAGGACGTTCTGGAATAACTAGTGTTGGTTTTGGTTGTTGCTCAAAAATGCAGCTTGCTTTTGTTTAGTGAAGTTTTTTTTTTTTTTTACACTAGAGGCAGACCGTACCCAATCTCTGTATTGTTTGGGCAAGACTGTTGTTGGGCTTTTCCTTGATAACATTTTTTTGTAGAGGTTGATACATTTTTCGTAAGCGAAAATGAAGTCAGAAATTTCAAAGTGATTACAAACTTCAGAAGCCTTTTTAAACCTCAAATGCACTACTAAGTTTTACATTTCCTGCAATTCCCTGAAAGTTCTTCTGCAATAGGGTGATCAAATTAAGTTCCGGCACCTGTATAACGCAGTCCAAAACAAGCATATTTGATTTTCCCATATTCCAATGTTCCCTTTTTTAAATGATTATTATCACAGAGTAAGTTATCACTGTATCGTCTATTAATTTCACAACTTCGCTGAGAGAACGCCTCGGTACCATTTCCAAGACAGCATAGATCACAAAGACGCTATTAGATTACAACCACATGAACAAATGCAAGGAAAAAAATGACAGGTCAGACTGTAGAATGACCCCCAATATGGCCTAGTGAGTGAGCATAAACAGTACATTTCCGCTGTGTCGGCTGTCAGGCCCCTCTGTGTTATTTCTGATTCATGGAGCATGGTTATTGACCTATCATTACTCTTAGAAGACCTCCAGTCTGCTTCATTGCAGAGGAATTCAGCTGACTGTTTTTTGGTTGTTGGATAAGGCAGCACATTGACCGAGAGACCAGACCAGCACTGGGGCTGGATGGAGTGTGCTGGCATCTCACTTCAGAGCTAATCCATCGTCTTCCCCTCTGACTGCAAACAGCGTTTTGGCAGGCATCGCCGCTCCCTGAATTCTGCATTCGGCTCGTTCGCCTGCCAAAGACTCCCCTTCAGCTTTGCCGCTGCACCCATGTTATTATCCTCTAGTTGTGTTGAGCTCTTCCTTGTTCATTTTCTTTTTGCGACCACCGTTTTCTAGACACAGCCTCGTTTGCCCTCCCCTTGATTCTAAACAATCCCACTTTTGGTGATTTTATTGCAGAATTTGCTCTGCAACAACCATCCCTGCCAACCCTTGAATTGAATGTCGTCCAGACATTGCGAGGTCCAGTGTATTAGCCATATTGGTCATTTGCACCATCAATGCTAAAGTGGGGTTCTTCGTAAATGTGGCACTTAAGCTTGTACCAAAGTATGCTCTCTCAAATAGACGAGGCACTTCAGCCCGGATCTGATTGAGCAAAAAGAGAGTGAACTTAACCTGTGTAAACATCTTCGGCAAACAAATCCAGGTTTGGAATGGTCAGTGTACTACCACGACCTGTGGCAGTCATCAGCTCGCTCATGCTACAGCTTAGCAATGAAGGGAACTATATTCTCCAGCAATACTTTGATTTCATCAATCCGATTAATTAATTGCTAATTCTGACAGTTCATCCAGCCATTTTGTGCTGGACAGTTCCCAATCTTAAGTGCCAATATCATGTCATGATATTTGACTGTCAATTTGGATACTCCTCGAATAGATTTCAGAAACATTTAATTTAGCAGATAAGGTATGATATTTATATATTCCTGTTGTAAACCTAGTGGTTTTGTTAAGAATTCATTACATTGAGTAATTAACAGTATGTGGTCTAATTAAAGGACA
This sequence comes from Oncorhynchus gorbuscha, assembly GCF_021184085.1. Taxonomy (NCBI): domain Eukaryota; kingdom Metazoa; phylum Chordata; class Actinopteri; order Salmoniformes; family Salmonidae; genus Oncorhynchus; species Oncorhynchus gorbuscha. The sequence continues at coordinate 43,880,128 of NC_060187.1, forward strand.
AAACGCAGCATCATATGATGTAAAATCCATCATACCGGCTGTATTTATGAATTTTGAATCACCTCCTTTATCATCTTCCCTATATCTGTCACTTCCCTTGGTTCTCTCCTCAGGTGTTATTGACTCTGTTCTCATGTCGGTGCGTTGTTTGTGTTACGTGTTTATGGTTTCATTTATTTATTAAAACAGTTTCAGCGCACTCGTTACAACAGCTCAAGTAAGCAAAGAGAAACAACAGTCCATAACATTAAGACATGAAGGTCAGACAATACGGAACATTTCAGGAACTTTGAAAGTTTCTTCAAGTGCAGTCGCAAAAACCATCCAGCACTATGATGAAACTGGCTCTCATGAGGACCGCCACATGAATGGAAGACCCAGAGTTACCTCTGCTGCAGGGGATAAGTTCATTAGAATTACCAGCCTCAGACATGGCAACCAAAATAAAGACTTCAAGTAACAGAGACATCTCAACATCAGAGGAGACTGTGTGAATCAGGCCTTCATGGTCGAATTGATGCAAAGAAACCACTACTAAAGGACACCAATAATAAGAGGAGACTTGCTTGTCCCAAGAAACATGAGCAATGGACATTCGACCAGTGTAAATTTGTCCTTTGGTCTGGAGTACAAATGAGAGATTTTTGGTCTTTGTGAGACGCGGTCTGGGTGAATGGATTATCTCTGCGTGTGTATTTCTCACCGTAAAGCATGGATGAGATGTTATGGTGTGGCGTGCTTCGCTGGTGACACTGTCTGATATTTATTTAGAATTCAAGGCACACCTAACCAGAGTGATAGAGTGCTGCATCAGATGACCTGGCCTCCACAATCACCCAACCTCAACCACCTTTAGATGGTTTGGGATGAATCAGACCGCAGAGTGAAGACAAAGCAGCCAACAGGTGCTCAGCATATGTAGGAACTCCTTCAAGACTGTTGGAAAAGCATTCCAGGTGAAGCTGGTTGAGAGAATGCCAAGAGTGTGCAAAGCTGTCATCATGGCAAAAGGTGGCTATTTGAAGTATAATATATAAAATGATATCAAATATATTTAGATTTGTTTAACACTTTTTTTGGTTACTACATGATTCCATATGTGTTATTTCATAGTGTTGATGTCTTCACTATTATTCTACAATGTAGAAAATAGTAAAATAATAAAGAAAAACCCTTGAATGAGTAGGTGTTTTAAAACGTTTGACCGGTAGTGTATATATCTTTTCTTAATTATTATTATTTTGTTGTACTTTTACCCCTTTTTCGTGATGCACAATTATTTACAATGACGGCCTACCCCAGCCAAACCATCCCCTAACACGACACGGACAACGCTGGGCCAATTGTGCACCTCCCTATGGAACTGATCACGGCTGGGTTATGATACAGCCAGGGATCGAACCCGAGTCTGTAGTGACGCTTCTAGCACTGTGATGCAGTGCCTCAGACCACTGCACCACTCAGTATCCCAAAATGTGCCATGCAAATGCCAAGCTCTACCAACTGAGCCACAGAAATCAGACATTGAATATCTCTTTAAGCATGGTCAAGTTAATTATGCAGTGGATTATGTATTAAACCACCCAGACACATCAAAGATACAGTCGTACTTCTGAATTGAGCCGCAGGACAGAAATGAAACTGCTCAGGGATGTTACCATGAGGCCATTGGTGATTTTAAAACCGCTACAGAGTTCAATGGCTGTGATGGGAGAAAACTGAGGATGGATCAACAATATTGTAGTGACTCCACAATAATGATCTAAATGCGAGAGTGAAAAGAATAATAAAATATAATCCAAATATCCCAAAACATTGTATGCATGGCACTTGTATGCAACAAGGCACTAAAGCAGCAGTTCCCAAACTGGGAACTGCCATTGAACATGTGGGGTCGCCTGATATGAAAATAGGGTCGCGGTAGAAATTCCAGAAATCCTGAGAAAAGATATATACAAAAACAAATATAATATTGTCTTTGTATTTCAAAATCATTGTAATGTGGTTTATCTTAAAAATGTAAATGAAAAATATTCTAATCTAAAAGATTCATTTAAATCATTCCCACTGAATGGCTTGGCCCACTACGCTATGAAACCACACACTATTGCAGAGACTTTGATATTACCAACCACAATTGATATGGTGAAAACAATGAGTAGGGAAGCAGAGGCACAAACTCACATCAATACCTTTGCTTGATCAGTCCCCTTCTGTACTCCCTGTTCACTCATGACTGCATGGCCAGGCACGACTCCAACACCATCATTAAGTTTACCGATGACACAACATTGGTAGGCCTGATCATCAACAATGACGAGACGGCATATAGGGAGGTCAGAGACCTGGCCGTGTGGTGCCAGCACAACAACCTCTCCCTCAACGTGATCAAGACAAAGGAGATGATTGTGGATTACAGGAAAAGGAATCCACAATCATTCTCATCGATGGGCTGTAGTGGAGCAGGTTGAGAGCTTCAAATTCCTTGGTGTCCACATCAACAACAAACTAGCATGGTCCAAGCACACCAATACAGTCGTGAAGAGGGCACGACAAAACCTAATCCCCCTAAGGAGCCGGAAAATATTTGGCATGGGTCCTCAGATCCTCAAAATGTTCTATAGCTGCACCATCGAGAGCATCCTGACTGGTTGCATCACTGCCTTGTATGGCAACAGCTCGGCCTCCGACCGCAAGGCACTACAGAGTACATCACTGTACTGGGCCGTACCAGGCGGTGTCAGAGGAAGGCCCTAACAATTGTCAAAGGCTCCAGCCACCCTAGTCATAGACTGTTCTCTCTGCTACAACAATTGATTGAATCTCTTTGAAAGACTTTCTAATTCTCACCTAATCTTCTCTTGAACCCTTTATCATTGAAATGCATCTTACTCCAGCATTGACATCTGCATTTGACTTGCTCTTTAAAAAAAGAAAAAAAAGAATGTACTTGAGAATAACAGGAAAGTCTAAATTGGGAACAATCCATCTCCTGACATCCAACTTTGGCAATCATGTTGTTCTTTTGATTTACTTCTAGAGAACAAGGCAGATAGTAAGTCGGCAGTCACTTCACCTATTAGTATGAACTGACCCTGTATATAGCTTACTTACATTCTCGTGCTCTTTTGTATTTCTATTTCTCGTGTTTCTTGCTGTTGTTCTACTTTACTTTATACTACTACTGATATTGAGTACTGCGTTGTTGGGAAAGAGCTTGCAAGAAAGGCATTTCACTGTACTTGTGCAGGTTACATCGGCAATCTCGAAACAAATCAAATGCCCCTCAGGATGTTCAATCAATCGAACCCGCTGTATGCAACACATATGCGATTGCAGCTGCGACAGTTCTGATAGCAACACACACAAGTGTTCATGTTAGGACCCTGGGTACATCATTAGCATGGCTTTGATCATGCCTAATTAAGAAATATAACGAGCATGTCACTCCAGTTCAGTCGTATCACTCCAACCATTGCATGAGCACAATTAAAAGTGAACGTAAACATAGTTCCCTCATCCAGAGGGAATTCCAGGATTTTGGTAAATGAACATAAATGAGAACCATTTAAAAACTCACACTGTACGAAATAAGATAATGATCATACCTTCTTTCTGCTTGTAGCAGAAAAGGTCATGGACAGCAGTTGGGGTATGAACTTGGATTTTGTCTTGGTGTTTCATATTTCTCCCAGGTGAGATCTATGAGACTGGTTGTGAATGACAGCCCTTTGTAGCTCCTCTCAGTGCTTCAGGCCATCTGTCTTTGGTTCCCATCGCCCCGCAGGCCTCTCGACCGAGATAGACCTGTTAAAACCTCTCAATGAATAAGCTGTCAATCATCAAAGACTTGAATACCTGCAGCCTATGAATGATGTAATAATTATATTCGGTTATCTTTTGCATTTGGGTCTATCCCTAGATGACAGATTTGATGTCCATGCAAATGTGTAATTTAAAACCATTGTCTGTGTTGGCACCATTATTTTTGCCCGGGTACAACAGGTACAATGTCACTATAATGAATGACGAGCATTTGCATTCGTATTGTTCAGTGCAGACCGTAATGGACACTGGAGTCACAAACGTTCATGAAATAAAGATCTCAACATTTGTTTCACTATTTGGAGCGGAATTCAAAAGGCACTCGTACATCTGAGCTCATCTATTTTGGAGCAGACATACAGATGTTGATAGAACCTTAAAACAGACCTGATCATTCCGTCAGCAGTGATTTATATATATATATATTTTTTAACTATCCTAAGAGAGTGGGCGACAAATGACTCACCGTAGTATGGGTAAAGGGACCTACCATGATGATTCTGGTGCTGGGGTTTCAGTGTGGCAGGCCAGGCTGGGTGTTGGAAAAGGGATTGAATACCTGCACATAAATATCTCGAGGTCATACGTTTCTTCGGTGCGACAGTGTACATTCTGCATCACCGGAGGTACAAACTGATTTGTTTTGACTCCAGCAGTGCTATGCTGTTCTGCACTCTCAATGCTGCCAGCTACAGAAACCCACTGTACTGTTGAACAATGCAGGATGAGGACACTTCAAGCAGACTTGCTGAGTCAGGCCCAAGTATAAAGAAGTTGATACTTTCTCTCGATACGCTAACGCAACTATAATTGGTTTTCATTTCCTAAGCCTTGTATTTGGTTCGGCTTACAATGGCTATAGCGAAGTGGTTTCTCAGCTACTACAGCAGATAGCTAAATGTTTTTCATGTTCACATTAAAAGGGTTGTCTACAGGGCTGGGGAGTAACAGTTTGCCAATATGCGTTTGATTGAAGGTTAATGAGTTTCATTCGCCACCACTTACTCATCACTTACTCATCTCAGCCTCTATCATACAGTAACAGTTGGCCATGGTGTTATTCAAGGTAGGTAAACAGTCAGTTGGCCATGGTGTTATTCGAGGTAAACAGTCAGTTGGCCATGGTGTTATTCGAGGTAAACAGTCAGTTGGCCATGGTGTTATTCAAGGTAGGTAAACAGTCAGTGGGCCATGGTGTTATTCGAGGTAAACAGTCAGTTGGCCATGGTGTTATTCGAGGTAAACAGTCAGTTGGCCATGGTGTTATTCAAGGTAGGTAAACAGTCAGTGGGCCATGGTGTTATTCGAGGTAAACAGTCAGTTGGCCATGGTGTTATTCGAGGTAAACAGTCAGTTGGCCATGGTGTTATTCAAGGTAAACAGTCAGTTGGCCATGGTGTTATTCAAGGTAAACAGTCAGTTGGCCATGGTGTTATTCGAGGTAAACAGTCAGTTGGCCATGGTGTTATTCAAGGTAGGTAAACAGTCAGTTGGCCATGGTGTTATTCAAGGTAGGTAAACAGTCAGTTGGCCATGGTGTTATTCGAGGTAAACAGTCAGTTGGCCATGGTGTTATTCAAGGTAAACAGTCAGTTGGCCATGGTGTTATTCTAGGTAAACAGTCAGTTGGCCATGGTGTTATTCGAGGTAAACAGTCAGTTGGCCATGGTGTTATTCAAGGTAGGTAAACAGTCAGTTGGCCATGGTGTTATTCAAGGTAGGTAAACAGTCAGTTGGCCATGGTGTTATTCAAGGTAGGTAAACAGTCAGTTGGCCATGGTGTTATTCAAGGTAGGTAAACAGTCAGTTGGCCATGGTGTTATTCAAGGTAAACAGTCAGTTGGCCATGGTGTTATTCAAGGTAAACAGTCAGTTGGCCATGGTGTTATTCAAGGTAAACAGTCAGGGGTTTCCTGAGAAAGTGAAGTTAGTGCCGGTGGTTTTCCCCTTCTTCAATTAAGTAGAGGAATACTGGTAAAAATCCAGGGACCAGGTTATTACTCCTTCCAGGCAAATTAGAACATTGTAGCTTTGATTATGAAGTCAGATATTTCCCTAACATCCTTTTGTCTGTCTCATGTTGAATTTCCTGTTCCCGGTGTTTCCTGTGTTCTAAGAGTTCTGTGTTTTATCATGTTTTATTTTCTGTGCCCTATGTGTATTTTCACATTGCATTTTATTGTGTATTTGAGTAATAGACTTGACTGCCATGTGGGATAAATAAAGTAGTATGTAGAATTCACTGAGGTTCTACTTCTTTGCTTTTGGGTTTGTTTGTTTCGGTTTTGCCGGCACTAGAGTGATGTGGGGGATCTGTGGCAGTGGAGTGATTTAGACAGGCGTCTTGAGGTCTGCTAACGAGGCTCTTCAGACATAGGACCTTTGGTGCCTGGAATTGAGGATTGGTTGTCGGGTTGATGAAGCATGGCAGTTAATTATTCCTCCCTCACTCAGAGCAACCACTTGTCGACATGGAGGAAATGTGCATAATCAAGTTTGACTGATAAGGCTCAGGAGTGATTTGGAAGGAACAGATTGAGAGAAAAGGGAACATCATCTGGTTAAAGTTTGAGCTATTCAAAATGGATCAAACTTGACTTGTTCATATTTCCTATACAAACCCAACTCTGCCTTTTTTTACCTTTTCATCTCCCCAACATAATACTTGAAATAGGTTTATCTTTTTTTTCGGCAGCCCTTTTGTCTTCCGGGGGGGGGTTTTGATTTTCATTTAACAGAGTCACTGAAAAACATGCAAGAAAATGATTATGTTTTGGATGAATCTGCTGTAATTTAAAATGTTTGTTTTTATTTTTATTTTTTGTCAATTGTATAGTATTTTGTCTTTTCCGTTATGCGTTGGACCCCAGTAAGACTAGCTGTTCGCCATTGGGGTCGGCTAATGGGGATCCTAATAAATCAAATCAAAGGTGGAAACTGATACAGTTGTGTCAGAATCTGAAACATATTGCAGATGATATGGGTTGCAGCCCTGGTTCTATCAAATTTAACAAAAGCATCAGCAAAGTGAGTCATGGCATTAATACATGGCCTAGGTCCTAATTAAATATTTGTGGATTTGCCTTATGCTGCGGTAAAGGCAATCTACAGAGAACTGGAAACATCTGGATTTATTTAACCTTAATTAGCTAAGCCAAATGGAAGTTGTTCATTTATCTTGAATGGATATTATCTGTTTTACAGCCTGCATTGATTTGTTCCAGATTAATCATCCATCTTATACTGTAAAAGGTCATTTGGATGTCATTGGGTCTTGGAGATGCATGCAGCAAAGAGGCAGGAAAGAACTAGTCCAAGTCAACTCAATGATGGCATTCATTATTTTCTCCATATATCATGTTCTCGGGCATCTAGGGGATGTCTTCTGTGGTTTTAGATCAGAGGTCTTAGTTTTGAATAGAGCCACAGTTGATAGCCCCATATGTCATACTTACTTATCAACCTCCTGAAGGCCTCCCACCTGTTTATTAAACTTGCATTTGGACTGAGAGTGATTGCAGTAATTTTGGACCATAAATCAAATCAAATTTGATCTAAAGTGCATTTAAACATCTCAATTCACGTTACAGTAAACCCAACAATAAAAACATGGTCCACTCTTTTCCAACCTATTTGTTTACTCCTTCCAGGGCCGACCCACTGATTAGGCGGCCGCCTATGGCAGCAGATTGACGAGGGCGGGGTTTTCTGAGCTAGACTGACCTAAACGCAACTCCAACAACACATAAAACCTCACATAATTCTGCCCCAAAACTATTTATATCAACCAGTGTCGTATGGGCTTTTTTAGGTGAGCGCTGATGCCACCTATGATAAGCAGTGCCCACTTTGTCAAAGGCAGAGACCCAAATATCGATATTTTCTCATTCCCAGCGCGCCTCTCCAGAGTGCTGTTGGAGAGACGCATCGCTGCGGCGCTCTACCAACATTCTGTCCACAAAAATTATCTAGAATAAATTATGTAACAGATGGTAGAAAGAGTATGTGGCTTTTTCTATAGTCTACAGGCTGGAGCTAAAATTTATGACAATGTAAAGAGACGGAAATCATGCCGGTTTCTCTGATCAAACATTCGAACCTAAATGGCGCCCAATCAAATAAAAAAATGGTCTTACATGTGAACAACATGTCCCAAAAAGAAGACGGGTTAAAGTCAAATGGACAATATATAATGGATAATCAGGCTACTCACAACTGCTATCCAGGAGTTTCATCCCGTGGCCTATATTGTCACGATCAGTGGTTTCGCGTTTGTACCCATACATTTTTTTTACAAGCTGAGCATAGGGGAAAGCTATATACACTTCTGCATTCCCCATTGTGTAAAACAATTGCAAATGGTCTCAGGATAACTGGTACCGATAAAGTTGGGTCGCCAAATTGATTAATCACAGGAATCAGCACGAATAAAGCCAATGCAACTGCCTTTTCTTTCCTACCAAACAGTGAGCCTGCCACATGGAGGCCAACATGGTAGGCTACCCCAGTAAGCGCGGGCCGACGAATTTTGTCTGTCTTGTTATTCTACGAATAAAAAGATACACATAGGCTATACTTCATTAAGCAGGACCGACACTGACGCTGTTCGGACGTCTTTGTTTGGTTCAGATTGTGTCCGGTCTGGACCAACCTTCATTTGGCCCAAACATAGACATCTATAAATGTGGTCTTTTCAACATTCATTCAGAACCCGAAAATGAACCCGATTTTAAGGTCAGAAAAATATTTCCTTTTTCAACTTTCGCTCAGAACTGAACATATATTTGATTTCAACGTCCGGACAAGACTTCTCATCACTTTTCATTCAGAACCTAAAATGCGAATTTTCGACGTCTTTTCAACGTCATTGTACCTACTATGATTATTCTAGTCGGGACCTCAATTTTCTTTGCCTACTGACTCCTTCAGTATGCAAGCAAACAGTATCTTCACTGCAGATTTAAACGTTTTGATGAAGACAAGCGTCAAAAGCGCTATTGATCTGTACTCGTTTCTCCCCAAAGTAATGACCAGAGATACTGGATATAATGACGAGACCCTCGTGTCTTCGCCTTTAACAATGGAATTCGTTATCCACAGAGCGGAACAGCGGGCTTGTCAAACTCCTGCCTAGTCCTCTCTTTGGATTGGCGCACACATCTTGTTATTTCAGTACTTTTTTGAATATTCGATGAGTGGCGTTGAAGCAACTGCCTGTATTCAATGGAGAGTGAGATGCTATGCTAGCCTCATGAATATGTATAGACCATCTCGAATTTCAATATGGACAACTCCGATATAAGATGTTTTTTCACAAAGTTTTCGGGATGTCACATGCTTCACACGTATCAGTAGTCTCGTAACAACCTAAGCATTACTAAACTTGTATTAGATCAAATCAAATAAGCCTCACGTATCAAAATAGCAATTCATTTTTCTCTTGAATAAATTCGACATGCTCTCATTGCCCTCCATACAAAAACTCCTCACTTGCTTAATAATTAATGATCTGCTTAACGTGGGCATATTTTGGGCGGCCAAACCCTCTCGCTTCGCCTCTTGCTCCCTGGTAAACGCATGGCATGATTTATGAGGGCTATAGGAGAATCTCAATTTCATACTCCTCATGTCCACTCTCCTTGCCTCTTTCTCAAAGCCCTTTGGAGGAGAAGGTCAGAGGGGAGGGACCTCTGGCTTTTTCATCCAATGGGGTTTGAGAAGGAGGCAAGGAGAAAGAAAAGAGGACATTGTGTAATCACCATATATTTGACCTAGTTCATTATTAGAGAAATCTCAGGCTCTTTGGTGAGCAGAGTATGACAGGGACAGGCTAATCAGAGAGAGTCCCAGAAAGTGTAATTTATTTTGATTGTAGTGTCCCTTGAGAGCAACGACCCTCATTAAGTCTCAGAGTTTGGACTCCATTAAGGGCTTATGGGCCTTTTTAGCATTTTTTAAAAACATTAAAGCTACGAATAACTGAGATTAAATAAACACTGATATCACACAGAGCATTTTAGTATTATCCAGATTGGGCAACATAGTACCATCTTTAGTGCCCAGTATTCACCGACTGTGTGCAATGCTCCATTGGAATTAAGAATACGTATGAGGAATTGTTACCTTAATACTGAAATAGTTTCCCAATATGATTCTAGCCCAAATTCAAATGTATGGGTGGGAGAACTTGCAAAGTGCATATGTAGGATCTTAATTTTATCACCCTGTTGTTGCAGGAAAGTTCCTGCATAGCAGTAGTGTAGTAGTGTATTCCAACGTTTGTAATTTTCACTTTAAAATGTCAGACTTGATTTGCCCTAACAAAAAATGCATCAACCCCTACAAAAAATGTCCATTATTTATAATCCACACAATAATTCACATTTCCTGTTGCTGCAGGATTATTTCCCTACTATGAGAAACTGGTCAGATTAAGATCCTACACCTGTACTAATTCAAAGAGAGAGAATGCTTGATGCTGATGAAGTCGATGTGTTAGACCAGTATACATGCTTGTTTAGCATCCTATAGGACTACTGTACATTAGGCAAGTCCATTACCTAGCAAGATCAGGATATGTAAACCTAAGGATGTCGAATGACACTCAAAACATGATCTAAATTGGGGTTTTGGCCTCCTGAGTGGCGCAATGCTTTAGGTGTCACTACAGTCCCAGGTTCGATCCCAGGCTGTGTCGCAGCCGGCTTCAACCGGGAGACCCATGAGGCGGCACACAATTGACCAAGCGTTGTCCGGGTTAGGGGAGGGTTTGGCTAGCTGGGATGTCCTTGTCGCTCTAGCGACTCCTTGTGGTGGGCCGGGCGCATGCACGCTGATTTTGGTTGCCAGTTGTATGGTGTTTTCTCCGACACATTGGTGTGGTGGGCTTACTTACGGGTTAAGCAAGCAGTGTGTCAAGAAGCAGTGCGGCTTGGCAGGGTCGTATTTCGGAGGATGCATGGCTCTCAACCTTCACCTCTCCCGAGTCCGTGCGGGAGTTGCAGCGATGGGACCAGACTGGAACTACCAATTGGATATCACAAAATTGGGAAGAATAAGCCCAAAAACTAAAAAAAGGGGGTTTAATGGATTTAAATATAAAACTACATATATGATAAACAAATTTTATGGGACACACTTACTTAATTAAAATTACAAGCCATCTGTCCATCACAGTGCAGATTAGCATAGTACTTCCTTGTCTGTGGGGTACATATGGTGCATACAATCAATGTATCAATATGGCTAATCAATATGCCAGAAGTAAGCTAATTTAGTGCAGTGAATCATTACCCATTAGGAATCATAGAAGACAGAGCATAAAAATACTACATTATACTATTGTATAAATACTATACTACCCTACTGTAGTATTTACTGTAGTGTTGCAGACATGACTGGAGTATACTGTAGTATTTACAGAGTACTATAGTAAACACTGACCGTAAATATTGTCATAAATAACTGTAGGATATACTATAGTAATTCTTGTGTTTTTGCGGTCTGTAGAATATTGTAGTATTTGCTGTAGTGTTTTTGCAAACATTTCTGTATATTTACTATAGTGTTTTTGTTTTATTATCTTATAAATATCAGTGGTGGCTTTCTCCTTGAGGAAACCTGCTGGACAAAATACTCAAAGTGCACATTTTCCACAATCTTTAGGTAGATAGGACTGAGGTTCAGAGCTTCTGCATTTTTCTATAAGCTATCGGGAACACAATATATGGTCTATACTTGGCATGTAGGTTTCTCACTTATGGGTGGCACAAATTAGGATATGGGTGGAATGGGAAGGGTATATGCAAATGAAATACTGTAGTATATAATTGAGTATTTATTGCAGTGTTTTTGCGGACATCACTGTAGTATTTACTGTTGTATTTTTGCGGTCTGTAGTATACTGTAGTATTTACTGTAGTATTTTAGAGTATACTACAAATTTCTATAGTAAGTACTACACATGATCAATGGATTCTGAAGTGTGGAGTATAGTATTGTACAGTATACTACAGATTTTCATAGTAAGTACTGTATTATTCTATAGTAAACTGTAGTGTTTTTCCATGTGGGTATTGTCTTTTCTTTTCTAGGGGAGTGTAGAATTTACCGACTGGTAGCCACGTGCACTGGAAGCTAAGATAACATGACAGAGGCCTGCCTCTGATTCCTTATCTGACCGATTTCAGACTGCCCGGCAGCTCAGATGTGCTTATCATACTTTCCTCCACATAATCCTAACAAATAATTGAGCTCTAGTAGTTCCATGGACACCCAGGCTTGACTAATGAACATGGTGTACCCCCGCTCAGTTAGTAGTGAGGTAATGCTGGCAACCTTATTGTCAGTGTCCTTCTTACCCCACTCCCTCAATCAAACGAAGTCTCTGTGTGCACTTAATAATGCCACTTGAAACTGATTGAACGTGAAGTGGCCCACTCAGAGTTTTGGGATGTAATTGGTTGCAGAACTGAGATGGACATGGGAGCTTATGTGCATCTTGAGATGGGTGTGAAATACAAGGCTATTTGAGTTTAAACTGACTCACCTTGATGCGTTTTGGCACACCGACTCCACACCGAAATGACAAAAATGTCAAATGTCAGTTCAATCATTTTTCTTGATTGGAACTCCAAACGATCAATACTTTTGTAGAATTGCTTGACTGTAAAAATAACTCACCAACAGGTAACACCTCTGATATCCTCTGCACAGGATAATAAGAGAGCACAGAGACTCATAGGAAGCAGGTTTTGGGTGATGTGTCAACACCTCCAATCCAGCATTTACAACCTGAGAGACAAAAGCCCTGAAATGAGTGTGAGAAGTTCCCTATCATAAAGAGGGACATTTTGGAAGCCTGTGACAGAACTTTTAAGGTTATGTTGTAAAGCTGTTTAATACCTTTTTCAAATAGCCTCAGAGCAGTGCAGACACCAATTGCAGCAGAGAGTCAACATTGACAAATTAATTGGCCATGCTAGTTGAATGATACATCGGGTTAACGTAATGGCTGACTGGTGGCTGCCCCCCCCCCCACTTCTGTGTTGCCAGAAGTTCCCCCTCTGCTTTGTGACGGTCAGCCCCACCAGAACTGGCAGAGGGATAGTGTCCTTCTCACTGTCCATCCACCTCCCTCACTCAAATCAAACAGAAAGGAAACTTCAGAGCCAGTCAGTGGCTTCCTGAGAACACAGGGTGAACCAATAAGTGACTGAGTGAGGACCAGATGAGATCTGTCAGGAGTGTCTGTAGCACGCCTGATAAGACTGCCCTCGGTATCTCGCCTTTCACATCACACTCGAAGATGCCTCCGCTCCCAGTGATTCACTCATACCGTCCTGAGTGAATATATAAAAGGAACAGATAGACAATCAATACATCAGCTCTTTTTTCTGTTTACTCTATGTTAAGGCAGGGATTGGTAACACTATATTTGGATATTCCATCTGTGGATGCTCTACAGACTATCAGTAACAATTCAACTATCTACTAACCCTAACCCTAACCTAACCCTCAACTTAACTTTTACCCTAACCCTTATTCTTAACCTAACCCTAACTGTAACCTTAGATGTGTTGATAGTATGACCCTCTGTAGAGCATCTCGGACTATCCAAATAAAGTGGGACCCATTCATTTACTCAACTTAACCTTTATTTCACCTTGAGTTTGACCTTTGATGTACAGTTTGTAGTTATGTTGATGTAGTACAAGGGGCCAAGTGAGATGAAAACGGCTGCCCAGATCTTCACAGGATGAGACAAAACAACCTTCTTACCATGCTGCAATTGTTTGATTGAATAGCCAATCTAGTCATTCTTTTTTTGTTTGGGGTGGCATGTTGAATTTCTTCAGCCGCCTTAAGAAGAAGAGATGCTGTTGCACTCTCTTGACAAGAGTGGTGACGTTGTCAAGTCCTCAGTGATGTGGACAGAGGAACTTAAAACTGCTGACTCTCTTTACTGCAGTCCCGTTGATGTGGATTGGGGCATGTTCCCTCCTCTGCTTTTCGACGTCAACAATCAACTCCTTTGTTTTGCTGACTTTGAAGGAGAGGTTGTTGTCCTGGCAACACAATGCCACTTCCCTTACCTCGTCCCTAAAGGCTGACTCGCCGTTGTTGGTTATCAGGCCCACAACCGTGGTGTCGTCAGCAAACTTGATGAGGGAGTTGGTGTCGTGCAAAGCCACACAGTCGTGAGTGAACAGGGAGTACAGCAGAGGGCAGAGGACACACCCCTGGGGGGGGGCACATATGTTAAGAGAGTGTGGAGGAGGTGTTGTTGCCAATTCTCAGAGCCTGTGGTCTGCCCGTTAGGAAGTCCAGCATCCAGTTGCAGACAGTGGTGTCCAAGCCCTGGGCTCTGAGCTTGGTGAAGAGCTTGGAGGGAACAATAGTTGAGTGCTGAACTGTAGTCAATGAACAGCATTCTCACATAGGTGTTCCTCTTGTTCAGATGTGTTATGGCCGTGTGAATAGCAATGGAAATAGCATCTTTCAGGGATCTATTGGAGAGGTTGGCAAATTGGACTGTGTGCCTGGCCTTGAGTGTGTTCCTGGCCTTGAGTGTGTTCCTGGCCGTGAGTGTGTTCCTGGCCGTGAGTGTGTTCCTGGCCTTGAGTGTGTTCCTGGCCTTGAGTGTGTTCCTGGCCGTGAGTGTGTTCCTGGCCTTGAGTGTGTTCCTGGCCGTGAGTGTGTTCCTGGCCGTGAGTGTGTTCCTGGCCGTGAGTGTGTTCCTGGCCTTGATGTGGGCCATGACCATCCTCTCGAAGCACTTCAAGATTAAGCAGCACTCAGGTTTTGCTCATTTTATAACATGTCAGGAGAGCCCCTACAAAGCCTTTCATAATCTGGCACCTGTTTGAGGATAGACTACTTATTTCAGAACTTGAGGTCGACTTGTCCCTTCATTTATTCTGCTTGACATGAAAGGGAGCATTAAACATTTTGGCAAATACGTCAAAATGTATCATCCACTGCTGTCTTAATCCACTTAGATACCCAAATACACCTAGTTTAAAATGACAGTGATACAGATTTGATTTGTTGCTTGACGATAGGCTGTTTGAATCCATACAGACCTCGTCCACGTCTGTCGTCGACATTAACAGCTTTTCTTTACTCGGGAGAAGCTACAGTATTGTAAGCCGTGGATTTTTCCCCTTCATATTTCCCAAGCTGGTACATGGGTCTTACTCTCTGTCTGTGTCAGTGGAGAGAAGGAAAGTGGATCATTAGCCTGTCATTTAGAATGTATCCTTCAAGGTGTCTCTTCCTTAGTAAAGGCCTATATCCCCGCACCGCGCCGCACGTATAGGGTGCTTAAGCATGGCAGCTCCTTTTTGAGGGATTGAATGTGATCTCCCATCGGGGTGCCTGGAGATGCACAAGGGATGTAAACGCTGTCACCCAGCTAATGCTTTTCAAATGTGCCCAGACTTGACACATGATTAGCCGCCACATCAGCAGTGGCCTACCTACGGTAAACAAAGAAATTGTGGGTGTCGTTCAAAAAGGCTGCCAGGGATATAATCCGCCTTGACAAAGGAGTCCTATCAGAGACCGAGGTTAAGTGTAGCAATTAAAGACTGCCGATTGTGATGAAAACCCATGGCTTCTTTCGCCTATGCTGGAGGGTTGATGGGAAACACACCATGGAGGGAGAGAGAGATACGGAGGCCTCTAGTCTACCTTTCTTTCACCCAATGGTAATAATGACTGTAAGATCAACCGTGTTTAGGAATCTCCCTCTCTTTTACGTTCAGCAGTGATGGGCCATCTTGATTCGTCAGCTTTTGAAGTGTAAGCAGTGTCTAATAGTCACAGGGGAATGATCTGCATTGCACTGAGACTGATGTTTGCCCCATGTTTGAGCTTTGCACACTGTTGGCATTCTCTCAACCAGCTTCACGAGGTAGTCACCTGGAATGCAATTTCAATTAGAAGGTGTCCCTTGTTAAAACTTCATTTGTGAAATTTCTTTCCTTCTAAATGCGATCTAACCGTGTACATTTATAGACAAAGCTCTAATTCTGAGTAGGCATCCGTCTGCATTCTTAAACTGGGGCGGCAGGTAGGCAAGTGGTTAGGCCAGTAACCAAAACGTTGCTGGATCGAATCCCTGAGCTGACAAGGTAAAAATGAGTCGTTCTGCCCCTGGACAACTGTCAGGTGTTAGTTGTGCAGAGGTTCGGTGACATATGTTTCCATAGCCGCCGTCTCCTCCTGTGACAGAGGATACATGTGACTCCTGGGAAGTGCTGCATCTATCAGGAGATTTATCGCACAATCCCCCCATCGATGGGGTGCTAGTTGAGTCGACTTCTTTTTACAGAAAGCGAGAGCCAAATCGGCATATTCAGGGGGGATGTGCATAATGGAGACCTGGTTTGGACTCTCCACCGTAGTTGGAGAGACCTATACACCTCCCTGAACACTGACGTGGCCATCCCTTGAGAGCCTTCTGTTGCCACGAAATAGTGGGTTCATGATGGGCCAACCAGGGAAGCCCCAACACCACAGGAAACACAGGAGAATCGATCAGGAAGAGACTAATTCTCTCCTTATGACCCTCCTGCGTTATCATACATAGTGGAGCTGTGACCTCCCTAATCAGGCCCGACCCTAAAGGACGACTATCTAAGGAATGTACAGTGAAGGGAACATCAACAGGGACAATAGGGATCCCTAAACTAAGAGCAAACGAACGGTCAATAAAATTCAGAGCTGCGCCTGAATCTACTAGCGCCTTATGCTGGGAATGCGGGGCAAACTCAGGAAATTCCATAGATGTGTATAGAAATTCTATACACATGTGCGCAACAGGAAGCTCTGGGTGAGTTGGGTGCATACTCACCTGGGATGATCCACCAGCCTGCTGCCTCGACTTCCTGGGGGACCTCTCCAGCACCGACCAGCAGTGTGTCCTCTGCGGCCACAGGTAGTGCCAGAAACAGCCCCTCCTCCAGTCACCCTTAGAGCAGCACCTCCGAGCTCCATAGGTGTAGGATCGGAGGTGCTGGGAGATGGAATGGACGGACCCTGATCCGGACGTCCAATGATGGCCAACAGGTTATCCAGCCGGATGGATAAATCCACCAGCTGGTCGAGGGTAAGGGTGGTGTCCCTGCAGGCCAGCTCCTGACGAACGTCCTCACGTAGACTACAACGGTAATGGACGATCAGGGCCCCCCTCATTCCATCCCGCACTGGCAGCCAGGGTCCTGAAGTCCAGTGTGAATTCCTGTGCGCTCCTCATCCCCTGTCTGAGATGGAACAAGCGTTCCCCCGCCACTCTCCCCTCAGGTGGATGATCGAAGACCGGCCGAAAGCGACAGGCGACAGGTGAAATCCTCATAGCGGTCTCTTACTTTTTTAGGGATTTTCTTAAAACTGCATTGTTCGTTAAGGGCTTGTAAGTAAGCATTTAACTGTTGTATTCGGCGCATGTGACAAATCAAATTTGATTTGATTGGGTGCAGGTCAGCCACAGCAACCCACGACAACCTGGAGTTTCCTCCAAGATGAATCCATCCCCAGCTCATTTGAAGCTAGTTAATTATTAATTGGTCATTTATCCCGCTGAGGCAATAAATCCTCAGTGAAACGGCATGTCATGTGTTATTAATGACAAATGACAGATATTTTTGCCTGGCCCTAGAATTTCAGTACAGGCAAATAAACAGTGGCGCCTGTCGTTGCAATCAACCAATAAGTCAAATAAATGATAAATCAACTCATGTTTACTTTTTCATCAAGGTGTTAATAGTATATGAGATGCTGGGGATGCTTAAGGTTTTTAGAAGTGGTTTGAGCTACCTGGTCTTGATCTGGCAGCTCTGGCCCAAAGGAACCCTTCCTGTAATGGAGTCAAATATGACATATCTTCAATTCCTCTCATTGTCATTCCTGTGGATAGTTAAATAGATCAAATGACCCGATCCCTATAAACTGAATGGTCCTTTTATATGTATGTTTTTACTTTTACAGACTATGTCTGGACAGTGTGCATTTTGCTGGTGGGGAGAATACATTTCCCTCAAATGGCTTTTTCACAGCAACCGCCTTTAATTGAAGTGAACGGGGCCCCCGGCAGAGTCTTCAAAGACTTGTTTAAAGACATCTGCAAAAGTGTCATTTTTACTGTCTTCAGCTCCATGGAGGGAAAGGGAGGCTGATGAAGGGGTACAGCCTGGCTGAAATTGTCTTGGCGAGCCAAGGAGGAGCAGACTAATCAGGGGCCCAATTCCCTGAGTGTCAGGAGGAGTTTCCACTCTCAGTCTGCAACGCAGATAGGATTCACAGCTTATCCTCTTTGGTGACTGGAAAACTGACACTGTCTGCTGTGCTAATGACGCTAGCTACCTCGATTATGATGCCAACACACTCCTCTCTCCCTCTGTCTGTCCGACTACTCCCTCTGTCTGTCTGACTACAATGAGGAATAACAGATCATTGCTTTAGTAAATACACAGGATTCTGCCTGTGTATTAATACCCCTGAATTTATTCAGAATGAGACCTGGACTTAGCCATTCCTACTCATACCAGTGTTTTGTGTGATGTCTTCCAGTAATACAGTCAATACTGTTGTTAAAGGTTAACACTTCTGGAGGTGTCTTGTCATAAAGGCCTCTCCGAGTTGCACACATGTCTGCTTAGACCTACAGTGTATGATGGAAGAATATGTCGAGCCATTCAGAGAGAGACATGCTATAATTGCCTATGTGAGGATCTTGTACCTCACCTGACAGCAAGAAACCCCCCCATTCCTAGGTCTCCTCCTTTGAGCTCCCTGTCTTCCCAGATAAATTCTCCCACTGATGTTTCATCTTGGCAGCCCCTACCCTCCGTTTTCCAATCCCAGTAATCCATGTGTACTGGGATTTGGGCTTTGTGCAAAGTCTGCCTCTGCTTGATCCCATGTGTGAAGTGTCACCATGGAATGGAGAGAGGGATATCCTCTTTTCCCAAGAAAGCTACCTCCATTTTCCCCACCGTTAAGGCTGTGGGCTTTGTAGCATAGTGTTCAGTGCGAGTGAAGGCAGGTGTTCAGCTTCATACAGGACTCAACAGCTGACTCTGATCTCCCGGCTCCGTCAAGGGTTTTTATTTATTTTTTACAATTTTCTACATTGTAGAGTAATAGTGAAGACATCAAAACTATGAAATAACACATATGAAATCATGTAGTAACCAAAAAAGTGTTAAACAAATCAAAATATATTTAAGATTTTAGATTCTTCAAAGTCGCCAACCTTTGCCTTCATGACAGCTTTGCACACTGTTGGCATTCTCTCAACCAGCTTCATGAAGTAGTCACCTGGAATGCATTTCAAGTAACAGGTGTGCCTTGTTAAAAGTTGATTTGTGGAGTGTCTTTCCTTCTTAAGGCATTTGAGCCAATCAGTTGTGTTGTGACAAGCTACTGGTGGTATACAGAAGATAGCCCTATTTGGTGAAAGACCATCCATATTATTGGCAAGAACAGCTCAAATAAGCAAAGAGAAACGACAGTCCGTCATAACTTTAAGACATGAAGGTCAGTCAATCCGGAAAATGTCAAGAACTTTGAAAAAGTCCAGTCGCAAAAACCATCAAGCGCTACGATGAAACTGGCTCTCATGAGGACCGGCACAGGAAAGGAAGACCCCGAGTTACCTCTGTTGCAGAGGATAAGTTCATTAGAGTTAACTGCACCTCAGATTGCAGCCCAAATAAATGCTTCACAGAGTTCAAGTAACAGACACATCTCAACATCAACTGTTCAGAGGGGACTGCGTGGATTCAAGCCTTCATGGTCAAATTGCTGCAAAGAAACCACTACTAAAGGACACCGATAATAAGAAGAGACTTGCTTGGGACAAGAAACACAAGCAATGGACATTGGACCAGTGGAAATCTGTCCTTTGGTCTGATTTGAAATGTTTGGTTCCAACTGCCATGCCTTTGTGAGACACAGAGTAGGTGAACAGATGATCCCACTGTGAAGCATGGGGGTGCTTTGCTGGTGACACTGTCTGTGATTTATTTAGAATTCAGGGCACACTTAACCAGCATGGCTACCACAGCATTCTGCAGCGATACGCCGTCCGACCGAGTTTGCTCTTAGCGGGACTATAATTTATTGTCAACAGGACAATGACCCAACACACCTCCAGGCTGTGTAAGGGCTATTTGACCAAGAAGGAGAGTGATGGAGTGCTGCATCAGATGACCTGGCCTCCACAATCACCCGACCTCAACCCAATTGAGATGGTTTAGGATGAGTTGGACCGCAGAGTGAAGGAAAAGCAGCCAACAAGTGCTGAGCATATGTGGGAACTCCTTCAAGACTGTCAGAAAAGCATTCCAGGTGAAGTTGGTTGAGAGAATGCCAAGAGTGTGCAAAGCTGTCATCAAGGTGGCTACTTTGAAGAATCTCAAATATAAAATATATTTTAATTTGTTTTACACTTTTTTGATTACTACATGACTCCAAATGTTATTTCATAGTTTTGATGTCTTCACTATTATTATACAATGTAGAAACCCTGCAATGAGTAGGTGTGTCCAAACATTTGACTGGTACTATTCATAAACGTATTGCACTGGGCCTTTACTAGTCCTGTATTACCGGACCGATATAGCCCTATGTAGAGCAGGCATTAAAAAAGAAAATCTGCTTTTCAGCATCCTTCTCCCCAAACTACTTCCCGGGGCTATGCATACTCGTATTTGTAAACCTCTCTGTATATTGACAGTTGATAGTCGGATTGGATGATACTTGTGATCAGAAATGTTTTTAACGTTTTAATATGGCTAAGTAGATGTTGGCAAAATAAGTTACCCGTCTCCCTGCAGGTTTATAGACCAAACAAATTGCAGATTAGGAGCCATGGAGGGGTGTGTGTGAGTGTGTGTCTGTGTCTGAGTGTCCTCAATTTGCAGCAGGTAGACAGGTTCTGCGTTTCATTTTTTCCCCTACCCTTCATCCCGCTTGTTAGATATCAGGGTTGGGTAGGTTACTTTCTAAATGTAATCCGTTACTGTTACTAGTTACCTGTCCAAAATTGTAATCAGTAACGTAACCTTTGGATTACCCAAACTCTGATTACATTCAGTTACTTTTAGATTACTTTCCCCTTAAGAGGCATTAGAAGAAGACAAAAAGGTATGTTACCAATTGAATGACATCTATTGCAGGACAAATCAATGTTAAGGTTTACATAGCTGGCCATATATGGATGTTAAATTTTACTTTATGGGTTGGTTATGTAGGCTTCTTCGCTTTCTACTACATATAATAACACGATTAAATGATATCTTTACATTAAAAACCAAAGTCTATCAATATTCCAGTCATTCCAATACATGTTATACTCCTTGATCTTCAAGAATAGGACTTTGAAATATGGAAGTATAGATTAGCCAAATAGTTTTACCTGGGCATAACCCCAAAACGAGTACTTATTAGCCAGCCCTACTCTGTTTTTTACGATTTTGTTTTCATGGAGGACTGATTGGCTCATTGATTTGAGTAGAAATGCTGCACTCATGGAATGTCATACTTTGAGCACTACTGAAAAGTGCTATTTACATGTGAAAAATGAATGCCATATGCTGCATTTGTGACACTTTGATATCTTAATAATATGCAGCTGTTTAAAGGGCAAATCCACCGATGAAACAATAACAAAACTGTTTTGGTAAAAAGCTGAGGGACGGGCCTGGAGAAATGTAACCAATCTCAGATTATTAGACATAGCTATGGATGCAAGGACTGACCATCCATGACGTCAAAATTATGGTTTTAACCATGTTATGAGGCTATACACTGTTTGTTTACATTTACACTGTTTACAAACATGGAGAAAAACAATCTTATATTTTGGGTTCTCATGGAGTGTGACAGTTGAACTAAGCTCATGGGGCATTTCTAAGTTATATTCTTCAAGAATCAATGGATATAAACTCAGCAAAAAAATAAACAGCCCTTTTTCAGGACCCTTTCTTTCAAAGATAACTTCACAGATCTTCATTGTAAAGGGTTTAAACACTGTTTCCCATGCTTGTTCAATGAACCATAAACAATTAATGAACATGCACCTGTGGAACGGTCGTTAAGACACTAACAGCTTACAGATGGTAGGCAATTAAGGTCACATTTATGAAAACTTAGGACACTAAAGACGCCTTTCTACTGACTCTGAAAAACACCAAAAGAAAGATGTCCAGGGTCCCTGCTCATCTGCATGAACATGCCTTAGGCGTGCTGCAAGGAGGCATGAGGACTAATTGCAATGTCCGTACTGAGACGACTACGACAGCGCTACAGGGAGATAGGGCGAACAGCTGATCGTCCTCGCAGTGGCAGACCACATGTAACAACATCGGTACATCCGAACATCACACCTGCGGGACAGGTACAGGATGGCAACAACAACTGCCAGAGTTACACCAGGAACGCACATTCCCTCCATCATGGCTCAGACTGTCCGCAATAGGCTGAGAGAGGCTGAACTGAGGGCTTGTGGGCCTGTTGTAAGGCAGGTCCTCACCAGACATCACCGGCAACAACATTACCAATGGGCACAAACCCACCTTCGCTGGACCAGCCAGGACTGGCAAAAAGTGCTCTTCACTGAAGAGTCGCGGTTTTGTCTCACCAGGGGTGATGGTTGGATTCGCGTTTGTCATTGAAGGGATGAGTGTTACACAGAGGCCCGTACTCTGGACCGGGATCAATTTGGAGGTGGAGGGTCTGTCATGGTCTGGGGCGGTGTGTCACAGCATCATCGGACTGAGCTTGTTGTCATTGTAGGCAATCTATGCGTTACAGGGAAGACATCCTTCTCCCTCATGTGGTACCCTTCCTGCAGGTCCATCCTGATGTGACCCTCCAGCATGACAATGCCACCAGTCATACTGCTCGTTCTGTGCGTGATTTCCTGCAGGACAGAAATGTCAGTGTTCCGCCATGGCCATCGAAGAGCCCGGATCTCAATCCTTTTGAGCCTTTCTGGGAGGGCTAGGGCCATTCCTCACAGAAACGTCCGGGAACTTGCACGTGCCTTGGTGGAAGAGTGGGGTAACCACTCAGAGCAAGAACTGGCAAATCTAGTGCAGTCCATGAGGAGGAAATGCACTGCAGTACTTAATGCAGCTAGTGGCCACACCAGATACTGACTGTTGCTTTGGTTTTGACCCCCCTCTTTGCTCAGGGACACATTATTCCATTTCTGTTAGTCACATCTCTGTGGAACTTGTTCAGTTTATGTCTCAGTTGTTGAATCTTGTTATGTTCATACAAATATTTACACATGTTAAGTTTGCTGAAAATATACGCAGTTGACAGTGAGGACGTTTATTTTTTTGCTGAGTTTATATATGTAGTTTATAAATCAAAAAATGGATGTAGCAACTACAGAATGCCCCTTTAAGTCTATCAAAAGTGTGCAAGTTTTAGCATGTGACCATTCAGATTATGATTATTTTTTTTGCAAACATCCTTTCTGAATTTAAAAGTAATACTTGAAGTAATCATCTATCTTTTCAAAAGTATCTGTAATCTGATTACAATATTTTTGTTGGTAACGTAACAGATTACAGTTTTTTTGTAATCCCTTACATGTAACGTATTACATGTAATTACATGTAATCCTTTACTCCCCAACCCTGTTAGATATTATGCACATTGATAGCTTGATAGAAAATGTTCTTGCCATTTGATCTATCATAGTAACAAGCTAACAAGAAGCAGCAGTAGTCTGAATGATTAGACCAAAACAGAGAAGTGGAAGTGATCGGGCGAGTGGACAGAGAAATAATGTACAGCCTGCCTTTCTCTTTACAGACAGGCAAACTAGCCAGTTGAGTTGTAGCACCTCACTTGACTGACTGACATGAGAAAAATGCGTGCTGGCACACGAAAATGTATTTTGTTCCGTTCATGGATCATTTAAAGAAAATACCTGACCCTAAACTTAACCCTAATCACACTGCTAATCCTATCCTTAAATTAAGACCACATATTTTTGTTTTCATGAATTTTTATGATACAGACGAGTTTGACTTTGCCCATTTAGCGAAAATCAGATCTGCATTCAAGGCAACAGTTATGACAATAAATGTCAACCTGCGCTGTAAACATGGTTAAGAAGAAGGAGGTTACCTTGAGTGCGGGCCTTATTGAGCTGGGCTTTCTCACCTTTTATGTATGATATGCTTTGTTTCTTCTCTTCAAGTGAAAGAATGTCACATTTAAATGTTATTTTATTTTGGGAAGGAAATAGGAAACAGCTGTAATATCACTTAGAGTTGACGTATTGGAAGAGTCTACTGTTACGGGAGAAATCAATAAAGGCTTTATTGTGTCTTCTCTGAGCACTTTAAATACATTTGTTTCTCTCTCCGTGAGAGAGCTTTGTACAAAACGAGGTTAGCCAAAAGGTATTCTCTGTGTAATGGTAGGTTATAAACATAATGTTGACAAATGTGTTGTTTTATAATGGTGAAATACGCCACAACATTAAAGTCAGCCTGTAATTGATTTGTTTAATGGTTTGACATCAATATACTCTGTTCAATTGTTCCCCCTCTTACCTCATTCGTTGAACATGCTCTCTTGACAGGAGGATTAAATGTTAGATTGAAAACCCCATAAATGTCCATGAATATCACGTTTCAGGTAAGACCCAGATGCAGACAGTGTTGAAGTAACAAAAGTGTATTACTAATACAGGGGCAGGCAAAATGACAGGTCAAGGGCAGGCAGAGGTCAGTAATCCAGATAGGGTTCAAAAGGTCCAGAATGGCAGGCAGGCTCAGGGTCAGAGCAGGCATGGGTCAATAATCAAGTGTGGTTGGCAAGGTACAGAACGGCAGGCAGGCTCAGGGTCAGAGCAGGCATGGGTCAATAATCCAGTGTGGTTGGCAAGGTACAGAACGGCAGGCAGGCTCAGGGTCAGAGCAGGCATGGGACAATAATCCAGTGTGGTTGGCAAGGTACAGAACGGCAGGCAGGCTCAGGCAGAAAGGTCAAAACCGGAAAAAAACTAGAAAACAGGAACTAGAATAGAGAGGCGCAAAGGGAAACCCGCTGGTAGGTTTCGAGTAAACAAAACAAACTGGCAACAGACAAAAAGAGTACACAGGTATAAATACATGGGATAATGGGGAAGATTGGCGACACCTGGGGGGGGGGGGGGTGGAGACAAGCACAAAGACAGGTGAAACAGATCAAGGTGTGACAATGAATCCATTTGTTTTAATTGTTGTTTCAATAAATACACAAAGGAATGAACAATAGACAACACTGAAACAATGAACAGACACATTTTGCCCTCCCTACAGGCTTGCTGTAGTATACTATAGTTTAAATACTGTACTATTACTATTTATATACTATAGTATTCATTGTCGTATTTTTGCAGACATTACTGTAGTATACTGTAATATTTATTGTAGTGTTTTTGTTGACATTACTGTAGTATATTGTAGTATTTACTGTAGTGTTTTTGCAGAGATTACTGTAGTGTAGTGTTTTTGTTTTATTATCTTTGACATAGAAGCAGGGGCTTTCTCCTTGAGGAAACCCACCGGACAAATGCTTAAAGAGCTATTTTTCCATAACCTCTCAAAGACCGCAGTGTATAAAGTCAGAACATATGCTGTCTCAGCCACTGCCTCTCACCAATGGAGTACCCCAAGGCTCGATCTTAGGCCCCACGCCCTTCTCAATTTACATCAACAACATAGCTCAGGCAGGGACCACCCATACGTAGAATGTATGCACACATGACTGTAAGTCGCTTTGGATAAAAGCGTCTGCTAAATGGCATACATATTATTATATATATAGTAGGATGCGCTCTCATCCATTTGTATGCAGATGATACTCAGCTGGCCCCTCCCCGGTTTTTGTGTTAAATGCTCTACAACAAAGCTTTCTTAGTGTCCAACAAGCTTTCTGTGCCCTTAACCTTGTTCTGAACAACTCCAAACAAAGGTCATGTGGTTCGGTAAGAAGAATACCTCTCTCCCCACCGTTGTGTTTACTACCTCTGAGGGTTTAGAGCTTGAGGTAGTCACCTCATACAAATACTTGGGAGTATGGCTAGACGGTACACTGTCCTTCTCTCAGCACATATCCAAGCTGAAAGGTTAAATCTAGACTTGGTTTCCTCCATCGTAATCGTTCCTCTTTCACCCCAGCTACCAAACGCACTCTGATTCAGATGACCATCCTACCCATGCTAGATTACGCAGACATAATTTACAGATCGGAAGGTAAGGGTGCACTCGAGCAGCTAGATGTTCTTTATCATTCGGCCATCAGATTTGCCACCTATACTCCTTATAGGACACATCACTGCACTCTATACTTCTCTGTAAACTTGTCATCTCTGTATACCAGACGCAAGACCTACTGGTTGATCCCTATTTTTAAAACCCTCTTAGGCCTCACTCCTCACTATCTGAGATACCTACTGCAGCCCTCATCCTCCAAATTCAACACCCACTTTGCAGTGCTTAATTTGTAAATCAGGGATGTCCCAGAACATATAGTGAGCGCGAGGGGGGTGTATCCGGGGGGCTCTGCGGTACCGGAACATACTGAGAAAAAATGTGCTGATTAATTCAAAGCATTTTAGACGTCACTGCAGTATGCCTACATACTTGAGTATAGCTGCAGGACGTACACAAGTCTGAATTTCTTATAGCTTCATTTTCCAGACCTCAATGTACAGCAACATTTTTGGACGACACTGCAGAACACCCGCCATATGCATATGCACACACACTCAGCTGTGGGGCTTACATTTAATATGATTTTCACCACATCAATGTAGCAGTAAAACAACTATCACAATATCGGAATATGACTTCAAATAAAATACATCTATGTAGGCTACAGCAGTACACACATATGAGAATATGTAGGCCTCCTGCCTATGTGATAATATGAAGAACATATTCAGATGAACTTCACAGTACAGAACAGATTAAACGTTTTTTTTTTTGGAAATCATACCTTAGTTTTCAAAACCTCCAACAATTCCAAGTCCATTTAACTCATGAGAGTCAATTTCTTGATCAAAGCCATGAGCAGGCCTTTGGCTGTGAGGTTTAGCCTTCTTCTAAGGCTGTTCTGAAGACTCTGGCTGTAGTGTCTATTTTTTCATTTTGAGAGTTAACTCTTTAGCCTTGTTTACAAGGCTTGCTGCCACCAAATGTGCTCCCTCCCCTCCAGCTCCCCATCTCCCTCTTCCGCTGAGTTTGACTCGCTTGTAGACCTTCTAGCCTCGTGGAAGTGCCGGTGTTGATGCTGAATTGGAGGGATTAGCAGCGCTGTTAGGTAAGTTATCGCCATCAGGAACATTTTGCCCCTCACTCCTCTCCTCCAGCACGGAAAGTTCTCTGGCTCATTCTGGGATCGATTCACCATCTTTCTCTGGATTTTTGGACTTGAAACATTGTATCAAACTCGATTGCCTTATTTTATCCATTTTTTATTTGGCTTTACCCACGATTCAAATTCAGTAGCGAGACGACTAGCCTAGGCTACATGACGTGATTAGGTAGGGACCTCTTCACAAGCTGACCACCACTACCAAGACCTGTGTCAAGATCAGTTACTTACGCCACCGGCACTCCTCTTAACCTCTATGTACAGCAGGTCTGGAATCAGTGTGGCAGAATAGTGTGATTACACAGTAGAATCACTACGCTTTTACATGATGGTCTTTCTGGGGGGCGGGAGAAATAACCATTTGATTTAATGCTGACCGCTTTTACAAGAATTTCTACAGTGCGAATAGTGAAACAATTAATAAGTCATGACACGAAAGGTACCGGATAAAAACAAAGTGAAATCTGAGAGGTGCCGGATCCTGTTCCCACTGCCGTTTCGCCAGTCACATTCTGTTAAAGGTCCCCAAAGAACACACATCCCTAGGCCGCTCCTCTTTTCAGTTCCCTGCAGTTAGCAACTGGAACGAGCTGCAAAAAACACTCTGGACAGTTGTTTTATTTATTTTAATTTTTTTATTTTTTATTTCACCTTTATTTAACCAGGTAGGCTAGTTGAGAACAAGTTCTCATTTGCAACTGCGATCTGGCCAAGACAAAGCATAGCAGTGTGAACAGACAACACAGAGTTACACATGGAATAAACAATTAACAAGTCAATAACACAGTAGAAAAACAAATGGGCAGTCTATATACAATGTGTGCAAAAGGCATGAGGTAGGCGAATAATACAATTTTGCAGATTAACACTGGAGTGATAAATGATCAGATGGTCATGTACAGGTAGAGATATTGGTGTGCAAAAGAGCAGAAAAATAAATAAATAAAAACAGTATAAAAACAGTATGGGAATGAGGTAGGTGAAAATGGGTGGGCTATTTTCCTATAGACTATGTACAGCTGCAGCGATCGGTTAGCTGCTCGGATAGCTGATGTTTGAAGTTGGTGAGGGAGATAAAAGTCTCCAACTTCAGTGATTTTTGCAATTCGTTCCAGTCACAGGCAGCAGAGTACTGGAACGAAAGGCGGCCAAATGATGTGTTGGCTTTAGGGATGATCAGTGAGATACACCTGCTGGAGCGCGTGCTACGGATGGGTGTATCTCCATCTCTACATTCAAAGACTCAATCATGGACACTCCTACTGGCCCCGGAGAGGATGGCTGACGTTTTATTGGCTCTTAACCAGCTGTTTGTTTTTTCACGTTGTTTGTAACTTATTTTGTGCATAATGTTGCTGTTCCTGTCTCTTATGACTGAAAAGAGATTCTGGACATCAGAACAGAGATTACTCACCTCGAATTGGATGATTTTTTTTTTTAATGAGTCGGACGAGAGGGATTTACTCCAGACACCCGAAAAGGCCCTCATCACCGTCATTCTCAGGAGAAAGAGACAAAGATTTTGCGGAAGGAGATCGGGGTGACTTGTGAGGATCAGGCAACGAGTGGCTAAGCTGCCTTTGCCATCCATACTATTGGCCAATGTACACTCGCTGGGTAATAAATTGGACGAACTATTAGCTATTTCATGATAAGCTATAGACCACACTATCTACCTAGAGTGTTTTCATCTGTATTTTTTTGTAGCTGTCTACATACAGTGGGGCAAAAAAGTATTTAGTCAGCCACCGATTGTGCAAGTTCTCCCACTTAAAAAGATG
The DNA here is from genome assembly GCF_021184085.1 of Oncorhynchus gorbuscha. Lineage (NCBI taxonomy): Eukaryota > Metazoa > Chordata > Actinopteri > Salmoniformes > Salmonidae > Oncorhynchus > Oncorhynchus gorbuscha. The sequence continues at coordinate 43,909,128 of NC_060187.1, forward strand.
AGAGAGGCCTGTAATTTTCAACATAGGTACACTTCAACTATAACAGACAAAATGAGAGAGACAAAAATCCAGAAAAACACATTTTAAATGAATTTATTTGCAAATTATGGTGGAAAATAAGTATTTGGTCACCTACAAACAAACAAGATTTCTGGCTCTCACAGACCTGTAACTTCTTCTTTAAGAGGCTCCTCTGTCCTCCACTCGTTACCTGTATTAATGGCACCTGTTTGAACCTGTTATCAGTATAAAAGACACCTGTCCACGACCTCAAACAGTCACACTCCAAACTCCTCTATGGCCAAGACCAAAGAGCTGTCAAAGGACACCAGAAACAAAATTGTAGACCTGCACCAGGCTGGGAAGACTGAGTCTGCAATAGGTAAGCAGCTTGGTTTGAAGAAATCAACTGTGGGAGCAATTATTCGGAAATGGAAGACTTACAAGACCACTGATAATCTCCCTCGATCTGGGGCTCCACGCAAGATCTCACCCCGTGGGGTCAAAATGATCACAAGAATGGTGAGCAAAAATCCCAGAACCACACGGGGGGACCTAGTGAATGACCTGCAGAGAGCTGGGACCAAAGTAACAAAGCCTACCACCAGTAACACATTATGCAGCTGGGGACTCAAATACTGCAGTGCCAGGATGATCCAGAAGAAGATTGGGAGAATGTCATATGGTCAGATGAAACCAAAATATAACTTTTTGGTAAAAACTCAACTCGTCGTGTTTAGAGGACAAAGAATGCTGAGTTGCATCCAAAGAACACCATACCTACTGTGAAGCATGGGGGTGGAAACATCATGCTTTGGGGCTGTTTTTCTGCAAAGGGACTGATCCGTGTAAAGGAAAGAGTGAATGGGGCCATGTATCGTGAGATTTTGAGTGAAAACCTCCTTCCATCAGCAAGGGCATTGAAGATGAAACGTGGCTGGGTCTTTCAGCATGACAATGATCCCAAACACACCGCCCGGGCAACAAAGGAGTGGCTTCATAAGAAGCATTTAAGGTCCTGGAGTGGCCTAGCCCATAGAAAATCTTTGTAGGGAGTTGAAAGTCCGTGTTGCCCAGCAATAGCCCCAAAACATCACTGCTCATGAAGGAGATCTGCATGGAGGAATGGGCCAAAATACCAGCAACAGTGTGTGAAAACCTTGTGAAGACTTACAGAAAATGTTTGACCTCTGTCATTGCCAACAAAGGGTATATAACAAAGTATTGAGATAAACTTTTGTTATTGACCAAAAACTTATTTTCCACCATAATTTGAAAATAAATCAATTAAAAATCCTACAATGTGATTTTCTGTATTTTTTTCTTGTCATTTTGTCTGTCATAGTTGAAGTGTACCTATGATGGCAATTACAGGCCTCTCTCATCTTTTTAAGTGGGAGAACTTGCACAATTGGTGGCTGACTAAATACTTTTTTGCCCCACTGTACCACCACAGACCGATGCTGGCACTAACACCGCGCTCAATGAGCTGTATACCGCCATAAGCAAACAGGAAAACGCTCATTCAGAGGTGCCGCTCCTAGTGGCTGGGGACTTGAATGCAGGGAAACTTAAATCTGTTTTACATAATTTCTATCAGCATTTTAAACGTGCAACCAGATGGAAAAACTCTATACCAACCTTTACACCTCACACAGAGGTGCGTACAAAGCTTTCCCTCGCCCTCCATTTGGCAAATCTGATCCGAATTCTATCCTCCTGATTCCTGTTTGCAAGCAAAAATTAAAGCAGGAAGCACCAATGACTCGGTCAATAAAAAAGTGGTCAGATGAAGCAGATGCTAAGCAGGGCTTACTGATGTGGCAGGGCTTGCAAACTATTACAGACTACAAAGGGAAATATAGCCGAGAGCTGCCCAGCTGCCCAGAGCCTACCATACGAGCTAAATAACTTCTATGCTCGCTTTGAGGAAAGTAACACTGAAGCATGCATGAGAACATCAGCTGTTCTTGACGACTGTGTGATCCCGCTCTCTGCAGCAGATGTAAGTAAGAGCTTTAAACAGGTCAACATTCAGACAGATTACCAGGATGTGTACTCGAGCATGCACTGACCAACTGGCAAGTGTCTTCACTGACATTTTTAACCTCTCCCTGTCCGAGTCTGTAATACCAACATGTTTCAAGCAGACCAGCATAGTCCCTGTGCCCAAGAACACTAAGGTAACCTGCCTAAATGACTACTGACCCGTAGCACTCATGTCTGTAGTCATGAAATGCTTTGAAAGGCTGGTCATGGCTCACATCAACAACATTATCCCAGAAACCCTAGACCCACTCCAATTTGCATACCACCCTAACAGATCCACAAATAATGCAATATCTATTGAACTCCACACTGCCCTTTCACACCTGGACAAAAGGAACACCTACATGCTATTCATTGACTACAGCTCAGCGTTCAACATCATAGTGCCCTCAAAGCTCATCACTAAGCTAAGGACCCTGGGACTAAACACCTCCCTCTACAACTGGTTCCTGGACTGGTCGCCCCCAGGTGGTAAGGGTAGGTATCAACACATCCGCCTCGCTGATCCTCAACACGGGGGCCCGGCGCGTGTGACAAATAAAATTTGATTTGATTTGTGGCTGCTTCACGTGATGTGTTGTACCTTTTGCCCGTTGTGCTGTTGTCTGTGCCCAACAATGTTGGTACCATGTTTGTGTTGCTGCAATATTGTGTTGCTGCTGTGTTGTTGTCATTTTGTGTTGCTACCATGCTGTGTTGTTGCCTTAGGTCTCTCTTTATGTAGTGTTGTAGTGTCTCTCTTGCCATGATGTGTGTTTTGCTCTATATATAAAATAAAATAAATCCTAGTAGGAGGCATTTTGCTTCTTGCTGTGCGGCCGTCATTGTAAATAATAATTTGTTGTTAACTGACTTGCCTAGTTAAATGAAGGTTACTGTAAATAAAATACAATTTAGTTGTCTGAACAGATAGCTCAGGGCTTTTGCTCTTTACTATAACCTGTAGGGAACACAATATATGGTCTATACTTGGCATGTAGGTTTCTTACTCATAGGTGGCACAACTTGTGGATATGGGGGAGGAGAATGGGTGGGGTATATTGAAATGAAATACTGTCGGATTTAATATAGATAATAAAACCGTAGTGTTTTTCTGGACACTCTAGTGTTTTTGCAGATATTACTATATTACTATTTACTACAGTGTTATTTTGCGGTATATATTGTAGTATTTACTATAGAGTACTTTACACTATACAACAAAACTATATTGTAAGTAATACAGATGATCGAGGGATAGTACAGTGTGTAGTATATTATTCTAGTGTACTACAAAATTCTATAGTAATCACTATATAATCGAGGGATACTTCATTGTTTAGTATAGTATTCTATAGTATAGTACAAAATTATATAGTAAGTACTACACATGATGGAGGGATAGTACAGTGGGTAGTATATTATTATACAGTATACTACAACATTCTAAAGTAAGCACTACATGATCGAGGGATACTACAGTGTGTAATATAGTATTCTATAGTATAATACAAAATGATAAAATAAGTACTACATGTGATCGAGGGTTACTACAGTGTGGAGTATAGTATTCTACAATAAACTACAGTTTACTACAAAATGATATAGTAAGCACTACACAATTGAGGGATACTGCCGTGTGTAGTGTAGTATTCTACAGTATACTACAAAATGATATAATAAGTACTACACATGATCGAGGGATACTACAGTGTGGAGTGTAGTATTCTACAATAACCTACCAAATTCTATAATAAGCACTACACAATTGAGGGATACTACAGTGTGTAGTATAGTATTCTACAGTATACTACAAAATGATATACTAAGTACTAGACATGAGTTAGGAATGCTACAGTGGGGAGTATAGTATTTACAGTATACTACAGTATTCTATAATAAACAGTAGTACTTTTTCATGTTTGATATTAGCTATTTTTCCCTCTTAAATAGCTGAATGAGGTATGGACTTGAGTGTCTTTCGTCCACATTATCAATAACATTTGGAATTCATCCCACAGTATGAGTTGCTTTTTGTTAGACAATTTTCCTGACTAGAGAGCTTTTTCCCTCCTACAGCTATTAAGGTAATGTATGAGGCAAATATCCTTAACTACAGTTAAACATATTATTGCCTTTGTTTTCCAGCTTGAACATTTCCAACATACACTACGTGCTTCTACAAAAGTCTTGCTTCAGGGGTGTGAATACTTATGTAAAGGAGCTACTGTAATATTTTACCGTCAGAATTGTAATGGCTATAGTGTTCATACATTGACTATAGTTGGGAGCAGGTCCCTTACCAAAATGGATCATCTGTAATTGTGTGTCCCTAAATAGCCTTTATTTTCAAGTTTGATCTAATTAGTCATTTGGGTCCACAGGAGTCTTTAATATTTATATAGCAGCCATATGTGAAGGATCATTTTCCATATGCGTAATAGAGCAAATCCTTTACTCTCCAGAAGCTTCAGACGGTCATAATGGCTGTGTTATTGTTTCGGATTGGAGTAATGGATGCTGCTGCAGCTCTTTGCTAACCGTTTTAGACTCGGCTGCCTCAACACTGCTGCCTGTGTTGCCTTGGGCCTTTTCCTGATTCATTCCCCACGGAACTCACAGCATTAAACAACTGCGGTCTCATTGTCCCGCGCACTGAACATCAAGAGCCGCAAGCCAACACATTCCTTTAATTTTGATGGATCATCGGCAAATCTGATTGCGACAGGTTTTTTTTCCACCACAGCAGTTTAATGAGATGAATTTCAGAGTTGGGGAGATTGGTTGGGCATACTCAATGCTTCACACATTTGACACACACCTCTGTTACCTGAATACTCTCATTTGTCTGTATTTGGTTGTGATTCAAATGTTTGTAAATATGAGATGACGCTAGAACAAGTGGTGACTCCAGAAGCATGGCCTCCCTGTCTGAACCTTTAGACTGGGTATTGTCTTATTAATGTGTTGGACTAGAGTAGAGTCTGGTCACGCTTCAGTGGTTCCAATACTGGCCTAAACCAGCTAGCAAGCTTACGTTGGCCCATGAGCAGCCCGTCGAACTGCAAAGGCAGGTGCCCGCACATGGCAAAAGGTGACTGCATTCAAGCCTTGCTCAATTGAAAATGAAATCCTCTCTTAAACAAGCCGTACAAAGCTGGTTACAATTTACATTGTATCCTCCAGAAAAGACAGAACAAATGTTACAACAAATATTATTGTTAAACTCAAATATACTGATTGATTTAAAAAAAATCTTTATGGATAAAAAAAAATATATATATATAGAATATTTATATTACATTATATATACAAAAGTATGTGGACACCCCGTCAAATTAGTGGATTTGGCCATTTCAGCCACACCTGTGTATAAAATCGAGCACACAGCAATACAATATCCAAAGACAAACATTGGCAGTAGAATGGCCTTACTGAAGAGCTCAGTGACTTTCAACGTGTCATAGGATGCCACCATTCCAACAAGTCAGTTTGTCATATTTTTGCCCTGCTAGCGCTGCCCCGATCAACTGTAAAGTGCTGTTATTGGGAAGTGGAAACGTTTAGGAGTACCAAGGGTTCAGCCGCGAAGTGATAGGCCACACAAGTTCACAGAAAGGGACCGCCGAGTGCTGAAGCACGTAGCGAGTAAAAATGGTCTGTCCTCGGTTGCAACACTTGCTACCGAGTTCCAAACTGCTTCTGTAAGCAACATCAGCACTAGAACTGTTCGTCGGGAGGTTTATGAAATGGGTTTCCATGGCCGAGCAGCCACGGGGGGTGTAAAGCTCACCACCATTGGACTCTGGAGCAGTGGAAACACGTTCTCTGGAGTGATGAATCACGCTTCACCATCTGGCAGTCCAACGGACGAATCTGGGATTGGCGGATGCCAGAAGAATGCTATCTTCCTGAATGCATAGTGCCAACTGTAAAGTTTGGTGGAGGAGGAATAATGGTCTGGGGCGGTTTTTCATGGTGTGGGCCCCTTAGTTCCAGTGAAGGGAAATCTTAATGTCACAAATATAATGAACAAAGTTCTAGACAATTCAGTGCTTTCAATTTTGTGGCAAAAGTTTAGGGAAGGCCCTCTCCTGTTTCAACATGACAATGTCCCCGTGCACAAAGCGAGGTCCATACAGAAATAGTTTGTCAAGATCGGTGTGGAAGAACTTGACTGGCCTTCAAAGAGCTCCGACCTCAACCCCATCAAACATCGTTGGGATGAATTGGAACGGCGACTGCGAGCCAGGTCTAATCTCCCAACATCAGTGCCCGACCTCACTAATGCTCTTGTGACTGACTGGAAGCAAGTCCCAGCAGCAATGTTCCAACATCTAGTGGAAATCCTTTCCAGAAGAGGGGAGGCTGTTATAGCAGCAAAGGGTGGACCAACTCCACATTAATGTGAAATGTCAGAATAATAGTAGAGGCAATGATTTATTTAAGATTTTATTTATTTCATCACATTCCCAGTGGGTCAGAATCAGTATTCAGTAGCATTGCCTTTAAATTACTTAACTTGGGTCAAACGTTCCAGGTGGCCTTCCACAACCTTCCCACAATACGTTGGGTGAATTTTGGCCCATTCCTCCTGACAGAGCTGGTGTAACTGAGTCAGGTTTGTAGGCTTCCTTGCTCGCACACGCTTTTTCAGTTCTGCCCACACACGTTCTATAGGATTAAGATCAAGGCTTTGTGATGGCCATTCCAATACTTTGACTTTGTTGTCCTTAAGCCAGGTTACCACAGCTTTGGAAGTACGCTTGGGGTCATTGTCTATTTAGAAGACCCATTTGCGAACAAGCTTTAACTTCCTGATTGATGTTTTGAGATGTTGCTTCAATATATCCACATCATTTTCCTTCCTCATGATGTCCTCTATTTTGTGAAGTGCACCAGTCCCTCCTGCAGCAAAGCACCCCCACAACATGATGCTGCCACCCCCATGCTTCACGGTTGGGATGGTGTTCTTCGGCTTGCAAGCCTCCACCTTTTCCTCCAAACATAACAATGGTCATTATGGCCAAACAGTTCCATTTTTCCTCATTTCTCCAAAAAGTATGATCTTTGTCCCCATGTGCAGTTGCAAACCGTAGTCTGTCTTTTTTATGGCAGTTTTGGAGCAGTGGCTTCTTCCTAGCTGAGCGTCCTTTTAAGTTATGTCGATATAGGACTAATTTAACTGTGGATATAGATACTTTTGTACCTGTTTCCTCCAGCATCTTCACAAGGTTCTTTGCTGTTGTTCTGCGATTGATTTGCACTTTTCACACCAAAGTACATTCATCTCTAGGAGACAGAACGCATCTCCTTCCTGAGCGGTATGACGGCTGCGTGGTCCCATGGTGTTTATACTTGCGTACTATTGTTTGTACAGATGAACGTGGCACCTTCAGGCATTTGGAAATTGCTCCCAAGGATGAACCAGACTTGTGGAGGTCAACCATTTTTTTTGTGCTGATTTCTTTTGATTTTCCCATGATGTCAAGCAGAGGCACTGAGTTTAGGTAAACTTCTAAATACATCCACCGGACACACCTCCAATTGACTCAAATTATGTCTATTAGCCTATCAGAAGCTTCTAAAGCAATGACATAATTTTCTGGAATATCCCAAGCTGTTTAAAGGCACAGTCAACTTCTGACCCACTGGAATTGTGAAACAGTGTTATAAGTGAAATAATCTGTCTGTAAACAATTGTTGGAAAATTTGCTTGTGTCATGCACAAAGTAGATGTCCTAACCAACTTGCCAAAACTTTAGTTTGTTAACAAGAAATTTGTGGAGTGGTTGTAAAACGAGTTTTAATGACTCCAACCTAAATGTATGTAAACTTCCGACTTCAACTGTAGATGGGTGAGAGAAAAAAATCAATGTAACACAACAAAATGTGGAACAAGTCAAGGGGTATGAATACGGGGGAGCATAACTCATGAATGCAATAAGATTTGATGGCATTTAAATGGATATAAAATTCAATTTGCACATTGTCTCCTCATGCTTGATGGGGAACTGCCAGGGGCTGGCGTTGAGCTCCCGACTGTCGGTGCGCTCTGATGATCGGCCTGCCCTTTAGACTGGTAGTGACTGAGAGGAGGATTCCCACAGCTTCTACTCATTCCACAGCATTAAATATGTACACAGACTAATGTCTATAACGTCTGCCTTCATCTACTCATCTATCCGGTGAAGTTGTGATTACCTTAAATGACAAAATGTGAATCGATGATGATTATAATGTATTTTTATTTCTTATGATTGATGAATGTTGTTAATGTATCCTCATTACATGTTTAGGGCCAGCAGGAAACTAGAAATCCAGATTGATCTCTTTGTCATTTTTAGAACGTCGCAAAGCAGGAGGTGGTAATCGTTATCTGGTGGAAGGAGCGTTAGGGTGCTATTACTAGTTTCCGAATTGGCTGTGAGCAAAACAAAACTTGTTTTTAGTTTGAAACTAAGCTGCTGTGTTTTATGGTGAAGAAGTCGGATTTGTGTGTGGTGCAAAGGTTTTTAAAATGGGCTAACTCAGTGCTGTTTAGAGTTGTTTAGAATGGAAATGTCCCTTTAGCTATTATATGGTCAGACCTAACAAATTTAGGATTGTTCAGAGGGTTAAGCTCATTGCAACAACCCCCCCCCCCCCATACAGTCCTAAAACCTCTAGAGAGAATAAAGCACCAACCATTCACTATGATTCATACATTACATGTCGTACTGTGGAGGACGATACAAAGAAAGACATTTGTTCCCTTTCTCTGAGGCACTCAGATAAGCACACACTAATTTACCGTTTGTGTGGGTCCCCGTTACATGCGGAAACACATCGCTTGAAACCCAGCTTATGTCATTTGTCACAATAATTCCTCTTTTTGTTTGGGCTTTTTCCACTTTATGCCATATTTCATAACAAATGGTTCCACCTGTCACTCATACCCATTCTAAAATGGTGCTAGTCACGGTTGACAAGAAAGCAGCAACTCGACTCACTTTCACGGACATTCAAGAGCCGCCAAAGAGAGCATATACGAGCCCTGATCAATATTTAATTCCATGTGTCCTGAAAAAGAGCAGAATTACTATTTTCTGCGAGTTTGTGACCTCAGGAGGACACTAGCCTCGTACAAATCCTCTTGATCTCTGGAGCTCACATTCTGTTTTGTGAGCTTGCGAGTTCGTACGAGACTAGGAGGACACAGGCAGGGCCGGGACATCAGAGGGATTGAATCAGAGTCTATGGCTGAAAAGGCCATAGCAGCTTCCCCCTCGGTCTCTCCCGGGAGAGGGTATCTCCCACCCCTGTCACCAACTATCACCATCACCCCTCCCTCCCTCCCCCTTTCGAACTCCCCTACCTCTTTCTCTCCTATTGGGCTCCCCTACCTCTATTCTTGGGCTGGAAGCTAAGGTTACAGGATTGGAACTTTAAACCAGAAGGCATGAACCTTAAATAAGTCAAACATGCATTTTGAACTGCGATAAGTAAGTAAGCATAGACAGTTGTGCCTCTATTTGGGATGTATTCTATTCGAAAGCCAGAACATTTGTGCCACTTTGGGCTTCTATGCTTGAGCTGTTTAATCAATGTCCCAGAGACAATAACTGAATTGATTGATGGAATAGTCTGTTGTTATTATCATTCCTCTGCTATTTTTTAGACCTTATAGCTAGAACCTCCATCAGAGGCTAGCCATCAGATGCTAACCAGCTAATTAGCTACTAGCAATTTAGTCATTGTTAGCCACTGCTAGCGGCCTTTACCTCTAGCTCAGACACCAGCCGCTTTTACCCTGGATAAAACCCGCCAGTCTGCACAGCGCGATATCAACCCTGAGAATATCGGACTGCTTTTCTCCACCATTACTCCAGATTACTCCATTACTGGACCATTACTCCAGATCATCACAGCTAGCAAGCTGCTACCGAGTGGCTCAACCCCGAAGCTAACCTGTGAGCCAGGCCAGGCCCATCTCCCGGCCTGCTCAGTGGACCCTATGATCACTTGGCTACACAGCTGATGCCTCCCGGACTCTTCACTAACACAACTAGAAGCCACTACATCGCCGAATTCCTGCCGTAAGCTCTGGACCTTTGCATCGGATCATCGCTAGAGCCTTGGTTTCATGCATGTTAACATCAGAAGCCTCCTCCCTGAGTTTTTTTACTCACTGCTTTAGCACACTCCACCAATCCTGATGTCCTTGACCTGTCTGTATCCTGGCAAAGGAAGGCCACCAACAATTCTGAGATTTCCATCCCCAACAACAACATTTTCCGTCAAGATAGAACTGCCAAATGGGGAGGAGTTGCAATCTACTGCAGAGATAGCCTGCAAAGTTCTGTCATACTTTCCAGGTCTACACCCAAACAGTTCGAGCTTCTAATTAAAAAGATTAATCTCTACAGAAATAAGTCTCTCACTGTTGCCGCCTGTTATAGACCCCCCTCCACTCCCAGTTGTGCCCTGGACACCATATGTGAATTGATTCGTTCTGAGTTCAGAGTTCAGAGTTCGTTCTGTTAGGTGACCTAAACTGGAATATGCTTAACACCCCGGCCGTCCTACAATCTAGCTAGATAACCTCAATCTCACACAAATCATCAAGGAACCCACCAGGTACAACCCTAAATTTATAAACATGGTCACCCTCATAGATATTATCCTGACCAACTTGCCCTCCAAATACACCTCTGCTGTTTTCAATCAGGATCTCAGCGATCACTGCCTCATTGTCTGCATCCGTTATGGGCCCGTGGTCAAAAGACCACCCCTCATCACTGTCCAACGCACCCTAAAAAAATTCTGATTGCAGGCCTTTCTAATCGACCTGGCCGAAGACTCCTGGAAGGATATTGACCTCATCCCGTCAGTCGAGGATGCCTGGTTGTTCTTTAAAAATAATTTAATCACCTTAAATAAGCTTGCCCCTTTCAACAAATGTAGAACTAAGAACAGATATAGCCCTTGGTTCACCCCATGCTTGACTGCCCTTGACCAGCACAAAAACATTCTGTGGCATACTGCACTAGCATCGAATTGTCCCCGCGATATGCAACTTTTCAGGTAAGTCAGGAACCAATACACACAGTCAGTTAAAAAAGCAAAGGCTAGCTTTTTCAAACGGAAATGTACAATGCGCACTGATGCTAGGAAACACTGTCACCACTGATAAATCCACGATAATCAAGAATTTAAATAAGCATTTCTCTACAGCTGGCCATGCTTTCCTCCTGGCTACCCAACCCCGGCCAAAAGCTCCACACCCCCAGCAGCTACTTGCCTGCTACAAGCCTCCCCAGCTTCTCCTTCACCCAAATCCAGATAGCAGATGTTCTCAAAGAGCTGCAAAACCTGGACCTATACAAATCAGCTGGGATAGACAATCTGGACACTCTTTTTCTAAAATTATCCACCGCCATTGTTGCAACCCCTAGAGGTCTGTTCAACCTCTCTTTCGTATTGTCCAAGATTCCTGAAGATTGGAAAGCTGCCGTAGTCACCCACCTCTTCAAAGGGGGTGACACTCTAGACCCAAACTGTTACAGACCTATATCCATCCTGCCCTGCCTTTCTAAAGTCTTTGAAAGCTAAGGTAACAAACAGATCACTGACCATTTTGAATCCCACCGTACCTTCTCCGCTGTGCAATCCTGTTTCTGATCTGGTCATGGGTGTACCTCAGCCACGCTTAAGGTACTAAACGATATCATAACCACCATCAGCCGTCTTCGTCGATCTGGCCATGGCTTTCGACTCTGTCAATCACCGTATTCTTATTGGAAGACTCAACAGCCTTGGTTTCTCAAATGACTGCCTTGCCTGGTTCACCAACTACTTCTCAGACAGAGTTCATTGTGTCAAATTTGAGGGCCTGTTGTCTGGACCTTTGGCAGTCTCTATGGGGGTACCACAGGGTTAAATTCTCGAGCCAACTCTTTTCAAACAGGTATATATCAATGATGTCGCTCTTGCTGCGGGTGATTCCTTGATACACCTCTATGCAGACGACACCATTCTGTATACATCTGGCCCTTCTATGGACACTGTGTTAACAAACACCCAAATGAGCTTCAATGCCATACAACACTCCTTCTGTGGCCTCCAATTGCTCTTAAACTCTAGTAAAACTTAATGCATGCTCTTCAACCGATCGCTGCCCGCACCCGCCAGACTAGCATCACTTCTCTGGACGGTTCTGACCTAGAATATGTGGACAACTACAAATACCTAGGTGTCTGGCTGTAAACTCTCCTTCCAGACTCATATTAAGCATCTCCAATCCAAAATCAAATCTAGAACCGGCTTCCGATTTCGCAACAATGCCTCCTTCACTCATGTCGCCAAACATACCCTCGTAAAACTATCCTACCAATAAAATAATCCTCCTTGACTTCGGCGATTTCAGACCCACTGGCTCCAGGTCATCTATAAGTCTTTGCTAGGTAAAGCTCCGCCTTATCTCAGCTCACTGGTCACCATAACAACAACCACCCGTAGCACGTGCTCCAGCAGGTATATCTCTCTGGTCATCCAAAGCCAACACCTGCTTTGGCCGCCTTTCCTTCCAGTTCTCTGCTGCCAATGACTGGAACGAATTGCAAAAATCGCTGAAGTTGGAGACTTATATCCCCCTCACTAACTTTAAGCATCAGCTATCTGAGCAGCTAACCGATCGCTGCAGCTGTACATAGCCCATCTGTAAATATACCATACAACTACCTACCTCATCCCCATATTGTTTTTATTTACTTTTTTGCTCTTTTGCACACCATCATCTGCACATCTATTACTCCAGTGTTAATTTGCTAAATTGTAATTACTTTACTACGATGGCCTATTTATTGCCTTACCTCCTTACTCCATTTGCACACACTGTATATATATTTTACTATTGCGTTATTGACTGTACTTTTGAGTATCCTATGTGTAACTCTGTGTTTTTCTGTTGCACTGCTTTGCTTTATCTTGGCCAGGTTGCAGTTGTAAATGAGAACTTGTTCTCAACTGGCCTACCTGGTTAAATAAAGGTGAAATATATATATTTTTTCAATGTTCAGTTTTCAATGTTCCTATTTACAGAGGCACCCCATTCCAAACGCATAATAACTATGAGCCTCCGTGGGCGGATTGGGCTTGTTTATGATTCACGACCTGAATTCATTTCCCCATAAAGGTGTTCTATTGGCCCTTATCACAGAGATGTATGCCGAGTGACAAATTGTAATTTGGCATAAGTAAGTTCATCCATCGATCTTCTGGCTGCCAAGGAAGCAAAACAACACAAATCAGACTGCCAAAGGCCTTCACTTTGGCTGGATGTCGTGGCTGCAGACCTGATGCCATGCAGACGCCATAGCAGCATTACATAATTAATTCTAGTACAGTAGAGAGTGATATTGGACCATCCATCATGTGTTTGGCTTTAGTGCCTGTCCATTTGGTGATGACAGGCAGAACTTGTCACCTGCAAATGTCAGGCCTTGAATGACATTCCAAATGAATGATTTTAGGACATTGGGCAGGATTTGGCCTTAAAATAAATGTATATTTGGTGTAGTTGTAGCTAGCTACGGTTGTTTACGATGAGTTAGGAAGCACTTTGACACCGGTTTCTATTACCGTAGAGCTCTCGTGTCAAACACCTGTCTCCAAAAAATGCTGCGGTGTCTTCCGTTGTGGTTACATTTAGCGACTGTGACACACCTTCTGTGCATATTCACTTTCCATGCATACAGTATCCTGTTCGATGTGGCATCATGTCCAACGTGAATGTCAACATTCTGAATGGCTTTCCCCAATATTTCTATTATCTACTATGCAAAGAGCCTTAACCCCATCCTATTCCAGCCGTACTCCTACGCTGGTAGCTAATTTATTAGTAGCATTCTGGGGCCAAGTGAAAAGCTTGTTTGAATTCCGTGTTTGCCCAGGCTATACTGATAGGTTTGCTTAGCCATTGTAAATCTCCTTAGCAAGCTGTGTAATTGGACAAACGTTGAGTATTGACTATTTCACCCAATATGACCTCAACCCAGCTCAACATAATGAGAGGGCCATGACATGTAAACACCAGGATGACTGTGTTTGTGGTTTGGCCATAAAGAACAAAGTCTTTAATGAATAAATAAAAATGGCCTGCACTCTCTCAGAGCAATTGCATACAGAATAGCTTGCTGTTTTTTGGGGGTGCCTAGGTGTAATGGAGGTGATTTGGAACATTGTCGCCCTCAGATCTTGAGAATGTCCTCTTAGTTTAATGGTTACGATGTTGGGTTGGCCAGAGACCTAGGTTGTATCCCTTTCGGCAACATTGGCAAGATGTTAATAGCAAACAGATGTGGATGTTTGGGCTTTGTGTCCCTCTCACACAACGAGGGCGCTCCTCCTCGTTGTGTGTGAGTGTGGGAAACACCTGCTGAATAGTCTTTTACCTCTGTCCCACCCAATACCCCGGGTATATGACTTGGCTCCACTAGCTGACACGATCTCCTCTTTTTATTATCCTATTACCATGGAATACCAACATCTCTTTAAATCTCAGAGGCAGTTTGTTTCCGATTCCGAATTCATTTCATAAAGTGATTACTGTAAGCCATTTTCAACACCAGCATCAAGTACGTGAGGTTATTGCAGACACCATGGTTGGAATTTCAAATTGAACTTGAATAATATATTTTCGAGGGGGGCACTAGAGGGGCTGACGGCTCAAACTAGAATCAAATCAAATCAAATTTTATTTTATTTGTCACATATACATGGTTAGCAGATGTTAATGCGAGTGTAGCGAAATGCTTGTGCTTCTAGTTCCGACAATGCAGTGATAACCAACAAGTAATCTAACTAACAATTCCAAAACTACTGTCTTATACACAGTGTAAGGGGATAAAGAATATGTACATAAGGATATATGAATGAGTGATGGTACAGAGCAGCATACAGTAGATGGTATCGAGTACAGTATATACATATGAGATGAGTATGTAGACAATCGAGACGATACTTCCGTGATCAACAAAAATGGAGGGGTGAGTCCCTTGTTTTACCACAAGTGCCTATAGTGGAAAGTATTGCAGAGTGCATATAGTGGAAAGTATTGCAGAGTGCACCTTTAAGAATAATAATGTGAAGACTGCAATGCACATTTCGCAGCAGCTCAAATTCGTATCCTTTTTTCTTTTCTTGCAAAGGCTCAATGTTCATGGTGTCAGGTGTTCAGAGCTTGTTGTATTTTGCAGTGTAATGATTTTATGGATTCAAGTGTGACCGCTCGGCATGGGCCTCCAAGACTTTTGTATAGTACCGCCAGAACCTCAGGATTACCTGTTCATTACCTCCTCTCTGAACAGAGCGTCTCGCTTAATATGGAGGCTGGATGGCCATCCCTCTCCTGTTAATGTCCCAGTCACCACTAATCCCTTATGGCAGCCAATTTAAAACACCCTGCCTTGATATTGCCTATGACTTTCTGCACCGGACAGATAAACACCGTCATTTACATGTACAATCGGGCTCGCAGCTCAGCGCAATACCAGCTACAGTGCCTTCAGAAAGTATTCATACCCCTTTACTTTTTCCACAGTTTGTCGTGTCACAACCTGAATTTAACATGTATTAAATTGAGATTGTGTGTCACTGATCTACATACAATACCGCATAATGTCAAAGTGGAATTTTGTTTGTGGACACTTTTTCAAATGAATAAAGAAATAAACGCTGCAATGTCTTGAGTCGAAAACTATTCAACCCCTTTGTTATGGCAAGCCTAAATAACTTCAGGAGTAGAAATGTGCTTACCCCATCTCTGTACCACACACATACAATTATCTGTAAGGTCCCTCAATTAAATAGTACATTTCAAGCACAGATTAAACCACAAAGGCCAAGGAGGTTTTCAATGCATCGCAAAAAAGAGCACCATTTGGTAGATGTGTAAAACATTTAAAAAATCAGACGCTGATTATCTCTTTGAGCATGGTAAAGTTATTAGGCTTTGGATGGTGTATCAATACACCCAGTCATTACAAGGATACGGGCGTTCTTCCTAATTCAGTTGCCGGAGAAGAAGAAAACTACTCAGGGATTTCACCATGAGGCCAATGGTGATTTTAGAACAGTTACAGAGTTTAATGGTTGTAATATGACAAAATTAAGGATGGATAAACAACATTGTAGCTTATTCGACAATACTAACCTAAATGACAGAGTGTTTGCAACAAGGGACTTAAGTAATACTGCAGAAAACGTGACAAAGCAATCAACTTAATATCCTGATTACAAAGCGTTATTTATGTTTGGGGCAAATCCAATCCAACACATCACTGAGTACCACTCTTCATATTTTTAAGCAAGGTGGTGGCTGCATCATGTTATGGGTATGCTTGTCATCGGCAAGAACTACGAGGGTTTTTTTTAATAAAAAGAAACGGAATAATAAGCACAGGCAAAATTCTAGAGGAAAACCTGCTTAAGTCTGCTTTCTAACAGATATTGGGAGATGAATGCACCTTCCAGAAGGAATATAACCTAAAACTCAAGGTCAAATCTACACTGGAGTTGCTTACCAAGAGAACATGGAATCTTTTGGAGTGGCCTAGTTACAGTTTTGACTTAAATCGGCTTGAAACATCTATGGTAAGAATTGAAAATGGCTGTCTAGCAATGATCAATAATCAACTTGACAGAGCTTGAAGAATTAAAAAAATTATAATGGGCAAATATTGTACACTTCATGTGTGCAAAGCTCTTAGAGATTTACGCAAATAGACTCAAAGATGTAATTACAGCCAAAGGTGCTTCTACAAAGTATCGACTCAGGGGTGTGAATACTTATGTAAAGGAGATACTGTATTTCTGTATTTCATTTTCAATGCATTTGCTAAAATGTGTAAAAACATGTTTTTACTGTGTCATTATGGGGTATTATGTGTAGATGGGTGACAAGGGGTATGAATTGTTTTGGAAGGCAGTGTAAACAAGACTGCCTCTCTCAGAAAACCCACACGTCTCCTCAGTTCTCTGGAATGTATTATTTTCTGTCGAGAAACATGTGCATGTGCCCATAGCAGAATGCATTGTGGGGTTTTCATTGTCATGTTTGGGGAGAACAGCAGTGCAGCAAAAAACTACTGAGTTTATTTGCTCTTCCTCTGCTAGAAATGACTCCCTAACCAGTCAATCTCGTATCAGATTCAGAAAAGATGCTGTAATTATTTTAATCAGAAGAACCCCTCCCCCTCCCTAAAATATTTTCTCTCAGCAGTAATAAAATACAGTTGCCATTTACAGTTGCATTCTTATCTTTTATTATTTCTTAAATGTTTTTTTATTGTCGAGAAGGAACCTGCGAGGTACCATTCTGTTGGACAGTGTATACTATGTGTATCCTGTACATATGGCTAATGAAACTATCTCAGACCAGGTTTATTTCAGTATTTGGGTGGGCTTATTTCCAAACATATTGGATGTATATGTAAAAATGTAGTTGCACATCATGCATGTTTGGAAATGAGTTGCATAAGCAAACTAAGAAAGCCAAGAAAGAGAAGGGGAAGACATTTCTCTCATATTGCATTTCTAATATTTAATATTGTATGTGCATTTCTAGTCTTGCTATGGCCAGAAGGCTGAGCCAATACAAGTTTTTGAGTCCGGCTCAAGAGACTAGTGCATTCCTAAGATTTAACATGGTCTGCCAATACTAAATAGGTTTGTTCCAATTCTTTATAGTCTTTTATATGAATTCAGTTTTACCTCTGCTGTAAAAGGCTTACTGCAGTTCTCTTCCAATGTTCCACATGAGGTTTTCTTCTCTTATCATTATTGTCAATTTTTGTTTCCTGTCAAAGACGTCAAGGTCCATCAGTTCTGCCCGTCTTCTCTTTTGTCTTCGCTCCAGTCAGGTTTGAACCTTCCCACTGTCTCTATGCTACTTCCCATTCACAGAAGACGAATGTAATGTACTGTTTCAGAAAATAGCAGTGCTGCTGGAGAAAGTACCATTGCTTTTTCTCACCACCTGCTGGTTCGTGAGGGTTGGCCTTAAAGTCACACTCCTCGATCTGTCTTCACCCACTTTGAGCAACTTTTGTTTGTAAACTAAGTGGTGGGTCTTGGTGAATGTAACTGCCAGTGTTTGTTGCACTCTGTGGCAACCAACTTATTTGTTTGTTGATTGATTGGTAACTGCCACCTCATCTGTGGCGTGGCTTTAACGAGGTGTTTCACAGATTTGATCATCTGTGGTGTGGCTTTAATGAGGTGTTTCACAGATTTGATCATCTGTGGCGTGTCTTTAACGAGGTATTTCACAGATTTGATCATCTGTGGCGTGGCTTTAACGAGGTGTTTCACAGATTTGATCATCTGTGGCGTGGCTTTAACGAGGTGTTTCACAGATTTGATCATCTTTTCACAATAAGGATGTGCAAAGGCAGCTCAATAGTCTTTCTGGTTGAGGTGATTTGTAGATCAGATTTCTATGCAACCCCGGTCTCAGACTGACAAACACGAACTACCAGCACCTTTCAACAGTTTTTTTAGCTAGGCTTGGTTAAGAGAAGCTAATCAAGCTGCTAGTCTGCATTTTGTACCGGAGAGACGACTTAAGAGTTTTCACCACATTTACACACGACCGGTTTTAAATCCCTCTTGTGGATTCCATCATTGATGAGAAAATCGTCAGATGAAGCCCTCTGGAATACAATTTGTTCTATGTTATTACTGCGATGTTACTACTCTAACATGATCTAATGCTACATTTGTCACGAATTGCTCTCTAAATGGCTTTTATGGTAGTCGTACAGATATCGGATCTTCGTTTGAGACAGCTTGCTACAGCAAGAAAAGTATCCTTCAGAAGCAGGAGATTTGAATTATTATGTGGATTATAAATAATGGACATTTTTTGGTTGGGGTTGGTACATTTTTCATAAGGGGAAAATCATGTTTGAAATTTAAAAGTGGGAAATTACAAACTTCAGAAGCCTTTTTAAACCTAAAATACACTAAGTAAAACATGTCCTGCAACAGGGTAATCAACTTAAGATCTTATATCCGTAGATAACAATGACTTGATTGGCCATAGTTTCAGAGAATGACTATATATGGAGCAGGTTGATATTCTTATGCTGTGGTAGCTGGCAAGATTCCACACGTGAAATTAGAGGCCCACGTAGGCACATTCCAACTGAGATATTACTCCTGTCTGAACAGGATGAACATTCACAAAGAAACCAATTAATAAAGCCTAAACTCAGATGAGAAGCATCTCCACAGTTGCATATTCCCTGTTGTTTATATTCAGGTCACGCTCACTTGGGTTTGAGTGATCTGTAGAGTACTGTGGAAGTTCTTAGCTACGGGCCTGAACTTGACGATGCACTTAGCTAAACTATTATAAGGCAGATAAACACTTGAAACGTAAAATATACATTCAGGTTTGTGCTGAGTAGAGGCGTCTGCATTAGACACAAAGCCCACTGTCTATCAGAACATCTTTCTTTCTTAGAAGTCAAATGTGTTTGAAGGCTTCAAAGGGAGGCCAGAGTTCTTGGACGGGTCATTATTTGCAGCTTGCTCTTTGGCTGCATACTGCAAATATCTATATTTGCGTGAGTGCAGAGAGATCGGTATGAGGGATATGACATTGGTCAGATAAGCTCCAGTCAGCAAAACATAACACCCCTTTTCTTTGTGACAATCAGCTGACGTCCCTGGAGCAAGCCTGGAAACTAGGCATACAGTTTAAGTCGTAAGTTGACGTACATCTTAGCCAAATACATTTAAACTCAGTTTTTCATAATTCCTGACATTTAATCCTAGTAAAAATTCCCTGTCTTGGGTCAGTTAGGATCACCACTATATTTTAAGAATGTGAAATGTCAGAATAATAGTAGAGACAATGATTTATTTCAGCTTTTATTTATTTAATCACATTCCCAGTCGGATAGAAGTTTACATACACTCAATTAGTATTTGGTAGCATTGCCTTAAAATGGTTTAACTTGGGTCAAACGTTTCGGGTAGCCTTCCACAAGCTTCCACACAATAAGTTGGGTGAATTTTGGACCATTCCTCTTGACAGAGCTAGTGTTTGAGTCAGGTTTGAGTCAGGTTTTAGGCTTCCTTGCTCGCACACACTTTTTCAGTTCTGCCCACAAATTTTCTATGGGATTAAGTTCAGGGCTTTGTGATGGCCACTCCAATACATTGACTTTGTTGTCCTTAAGCCATTTTGCAACAACTTTGGAAGTATGCTTGGGGTCATTGTCCATTTGGAAGACCCATTTGTGACCAAGCTTTAACTGATGTCTTGAGATGTTGCTTCAATATATCCACATTTCCTACCTCATGATGCCATTTATTTTGTGAAGCACCCCCACAACATGATGCTGACACCACCGTGCTTCACGGTTGGGATGGTGTCCTTCCTTGAAGAAATACATCCGCAGGTGACTTAATTGACTTAAATGATGTCAATTAGCCTATCAGACACTTCTAAAGCAATCATTTTCTGGAATTTTCCAAGCTGTTTAAAGGCACAGTCAACTTAATGTATGTAAACTTCTGACCTACTGGAACAGTGAATTATAAGTGAAATAATCTGTCTGTAAACAATTGTTAGAAAAAGTACTTGTGTCATGCACACAATAGATGTCCTAACCGACTTGCCAAAACTATAGTTTGTTAACAAGAAATTTGTGCAGTGGTTGAAAAATGAGTTTTAATGACTACAACCTAAGTGTATGTAAACTTCCGACTTCAACTGTACATCCAGAGCACCATGACACAACATCCCAAGAATGTCCGAAAAACATCCTCGGTGATGTCCCTGGGACAAACTGTGATTTAGGCAAAACCTCTAGGGGGACCATGACACAACATCGTAAGAATGTCCTAAAAACATCCCCGGGGATGTCCCTGGGACAAACTGTGATTTAGGCAAAACCTCTAGGGGGACCATGACACAACATCGTAAGAATGTCCTAAAAACATCCCCGGGGATGTCCCTGGGACAAACTGTGATTTAGGCAAAACCTCTAGGGGGACCATGACACAACATCGTAAGAATGTCCTAAAAACATCTTCGTGGAAATCCCCGGGACAATCCAGGAACTAGACAAAACCTCATGAACAATGACACAACGTCCTGACCACTTTAGACAATCATTTTGTGATGTTCTGGGTAAGTCCTAATGACGGGATACTCCTTCTGACATGACGTTATGATTCCTGCCTCAACTCGGAATGACCTCCCCCTGTACGATTCTATCAAACATGAATAAATGAAAAATATTTGTAAAAATATATATATATATCATAGGACAGAGAATAAATAGGAACCTTGGGTGCTCCACCTCACTCACCTCTATTCCATATCTATCTGAACTCTGTCCTTTCTCTAGTGCTGGATTTACTCAGCCTTCACACCAGTGCACAGTTGCTGCCTTCTATATTCCTATTCCACAGGCTATAAAATATATCAGTTTGAACCAAGGGTAAAACAAGTGTTGGGAGACAGATAAGATCGGAAGGTAAAGTGTAAACAAAGGGAGGTTCATGGCTCTGTATATCCGGGGGGGAACAAAACAGAAGCGGTTCAACTAAAGATAAAACAAGGATATTGGGGGAGGGATAAGATCTAAAAGGAACGGGTAGATAAAGACAATCTCATGTTTAAAAAAAATTATCTTTGTCATTTATTTCCTTTTGAAAAAGACGGGAGCAAACTTTGCATAGGTGCAAACACTTACCAGTGTCCTCTAGTCTACTTCCCATTCACCATATTCTCCCCCTGTCATCATCAGTATGAGAATGAATTACACAGTGACTCCTGGGGGTGCTCTAGAAATAGTTGGCTGTACCAACATAAGAATGTGTAACTCTTATGGGGATGCACACCTTCATATACTTAATGTTTATGTCCGGATTTGTGATGGAGGTACCCAGAACCCCCTGGGTCATAATTATGACTGCCCGCTGTCTGTAAGTAAAATGTTAGAGAAAGACTTTTGGCTGCTGCTGTGTGGTAAAGGGAATTGGGACAGAATCTTAAAATCTTCATTCCCTCAATTTCCCTTTTCCATTTATTTCCATTTCCAGGACTAAGAAAGATTGGATTCTAAATGGATCCTGTCATTCTGTGGTCACCCACTATTTCCGTCTCTCTTTTCTTTCTCCCTTTGTAGTTCCAGGTTCCAATCAAACACTATGAGATGATGACCTTGTCCTTTTGTCCTCTCTCAGGTTACTGGAGCCATTAGTTACCCTTGTTGACCTCTATGTTCTCTGAGAGTACCTATATAATGCACCTCTCTATATTGTCATTTTCAAACGGCTTTGCAAGACAGGAAGAACTCACATGTGGGATACTCCTGTGGTCTCAGTGAGATGTTATTGAGGGTTTTCATTGAATTGGTGATGAACTGGGTTTAGTGCATCTGTGAAAAGGATAATGACATTGTAAATAATCTATTCACATGGGGTGAGAAATAATGCCGGATATTTGATTGAATCAACCAACGTGCGGGATTTGTAAAAATCACTAACCAGCTTTCCATCCAACCTTTTTATGCGAGTCAAGTACATGTCGAATAAAACGTTTCATGACAGTCCTGATGGAATGATGGAATGTTTTCGTAAACTTTTCAAATGTCGACAAAACAAAATACGCTAGAAACGGTGGGATCTTTTGTGTATGTAAAATTAATTATGCGAGGAATGTCGTGGAAACGATTTTATGCGCAAAAATGGATATAATAACTATCATATCGAAGTAAACTTGGGAGTCCCACGATGATATGTTGTGTGGTTCTCCCACTACGACTGGGAAGCATGTAGTTTATTTCGCTACAGATTAAATACAATTTGATGAACTTCACAGGGTGGTGAAAGTGCAAAGTGATGAGCTTGATGCTCCTTTTCATTAAATTTCGAGGGTCTTATTTTAGTAACATGACCATCGATGCCTGGCTGCCGTTTGACAAATACAAATTATCTTGCTCTTTTGTCCATAATAATCTCATTATATATGTGCACTCTAGCCAACAGTGCGCAGATACCAAAGTGGGCATACGCTGTATAACGCAAATGTCTTTTTGTGAGTTTAAAATGCAAGTGTGCCCTATTTAACTTGAATTTTTTATTAGGTTAATTGGAAATCAATAGCTAAATATATTTGTATGTGCACTATGTCATCACGCACAGCCTTTTATCTGCAACAAGTCAATTTGATAGAAACCTCTGGTAGCAAAATGCGCATATTTAAAATCTTGTCACCAATTGGATGGAAATCAAGAATCAGTGGCTTTTTAAAACTGTACTACATCCAGCTTGGTGGCGATATGGTTGAGATGTGGCACAAATAATGATGATCCTTCTCTTTTATTTGGAGTTAACAGTCATTGTGTGGGTATACTTTTTGGACTTAGAGGATTGGTTTGGTAGTTATAATAAATGATATAATAAACACCCCTCACATGGCTTTGGTGAAAACTGGCACAAAAGGTACTTATGAGTATTCATAAGAGGTATGATGCTTTGATGACAGGATTTATTTGGTTGTGTGCCGTTGTGTATGTCATCGTCAAGTCTGACGAACTAACACCAACTGACACATTAGTAAGCTGTGATTTTGAGCTTTAGCTCATCAAAAGGTGGACAATCTGCACACCATTCTTTCTAAGGGACAACACAACCCACAAAAAAAGAGCAGCAATGTCGAGATGATAGAAAGAAAGTTGTATTCTTTTAACAAGTATGTTTAAGAAGAACAGAGGTGCACAGTACACTTCAACGTGAACTTCAGACACATTTATGACCTTTTTTTTGGTTCACTCTGTACTTGTGGAGCGTATGTTTTCAGCAGCTCATGAAACAAAGGGAGTTGCCCAACTCTGGTCAAAGGGATTTGCCCACCTCTGGTCAAAGGGAGTTGCCCACCTCTGGTCAAAGGGAGTTGCCCACCTCTGGTCAAAGGGAGTTGCCCATCTCTGGTCAAAGGGAGTTGCCCATCTCTGGTCAAAGGGAGTTGTCCATCTCTGGTCAAAGGGAGTTGTCCATCTCTGGTCAAAGGGAGTTGCCCATCTCTGGTCAAAGGGAGTTGCCCATCTCTGGTCAAAGGGAGTTGCCCATCTCTGGTCAAAGGGAGTTGCCCATCTCTGGTCAAAGGGAGTTGCCCACCTCTGGTCAAAGGGAGTTGCCCACCTCTGGTCAAAGGGAGTTCCCAACCTTGGTCTAGCGAGTTTCCCGCCTCTGGTCAAAGGGAGTTGCCCATCTCTGGTCAAAGGGAGTTGCCCATCTCTGGTCAAAGGGAGTTGCCCATCTCTGGTCAAAGGGAGTTGCCCATCTCTGGTCAAAGGGAGTTGCCCATCTCTGGTCAAAGGGAGTTGCCCACCTCTGGTCAAAGGGAGTTGCCCACCTCTGGTCAAAGGGAGTTGCCCACCTCTGGTCAAAGGGAGTTCCCAACCTTGGTCTAGCGAGTTTCCCGCCTCTGGTCAAAGGGAGTTGCCAACCTTGGTCTAGAGAGTTTCCCACCCCTGGTCAAAGGGAGTTGCCAACCTTGGTCTAGAGAGTTTCCCACCTCTGGTCAAAGGGAGTTCCCAACCTTGGTCTAGTGAGTTTTCCACCTCTGGTCAAAGGGATTTGCCAACCTTGGTCTAGAGAGTTTCCCACCCCTGGTCAAAGGGAGTTGCCAACCTTGGTCTAGAGAGTTTCCCACCTCTGGTCAAAGGGAGTTGCCCACCTCTGGTCAAAGGGAGTTTCCCACCTCTGGTCAAAGGGAGTTTCCCATCTCTGGTCAAAGGGAGTTGCCCATCTCTGGTCAAAGGGAGTTGCCCATCTCTGGTCAAAGGGAGTTGCCCATCTCTGGTCAAAGGGAGTTGCCCATCTCTGGTCAAAGGGAGTTGCCCATCTCTGGTCAAAGGGAGTTGCCCATCTCTGGTCAAAGGGAGTTGCCCACCTCTGGTCAAAGGGAGTTGCCCATCTCTGGTCAAAGGGAGTTGCCCATCTCTGGTCAAAGGGAGTTGCCCATCTCTGGTCAAAGGGAGTTGCCCACCTCTGGTCAAAGGGAGTTGCCCACCTCTGGTCAAAGGGAGTTGCCAACCTTGGTCTAGAGAGTTGCCCATCTCTGGTCAAAGGGAGTTGCCCACCTCTGGTCAAAGGGAGTTGCCCACCTCTGGTCAAAGGGAGTTGCCCACCTCTGGTCAAAGGGAGTTCCCAACCTTGGTCTAGAGAGTTGCCCATCTCTGGTCAAAGGGAGTTGCCCACCTCTGGTCAAAGGGAGTTGCCCACCTCTGGTCAAAGGGAGTTGCCCACCTCTGGTCAAAGGGAGTTCCCAACCTTGGTCTAGCGAGTTTCCCACCTCTGGTCAAAGGGAGTTGCCAACCTTGATCTAGAGAGTTTCCCACCCCTGGTCAAAGGGAGTTGCCAACCTTGGTCTAGTGAGTTTCCCACCTCTGGTCAAAGGGAGTTGCCCACCTCTGGTCAAATGGAGTTTCCCACCTCTGGTCAAAGGGAGTTTCCCACCTCTGGTCGAAGGGAGTTCCCAACCTTGGTCTAGAGAGTTTCCCACCTCTGGTCAAAGGGAGTTGCCCACCTCTGGTCAAAGGGAGTTTCCCACCTCTGGTCAAAGGGAGTTTCCCACCTCTGGTCGAAGGGAGTTCCCAACCTTGGTCTAGCAAGTTTCCCACCCCTGGTCTAGAGGGCAACATCAGTCTATTCAAATCAAATCAAATGTTATTGGTCACATACACATGGTTAGAAGATGTTATTGTGAGTGTAGCAAAATACGTATGCTTCTAGATCCGACAGTGCAGCAGTATCTAACAATTCCACAACATAACCTAATACACACAATCTAGTAAAGGAATGGGATGAGAATATATAAGTATAAAATATATGGATGAGCAGTGACAGAGCGGCTAAGATGCAATAGATAAGATTTAGATGCACTATTGTAAAGTGACTGTTCCACTGGATGTCATAAGGTGAATGCACCAATTTGTAAGTCGCTCTGGATAAGAGCGTCTGCTAAATGACTTAAATGTAAATGTAATAGATTGTGAAGGATACAGTAGACATTATATACATATGAGATTAATAATGTGAGACATGTAAACATTGTTAAAATGGCATTTCTTAAAGTGGCCAATGATAACAATCTGTAGGTAGGTCGCCGCCTCTCTGTGCTAGTGATGGCTGTTTAACAATCTGATGGCTTTGAGATAGAAGCTGTTTTTCAATCTCTCTGTCCCAGCTTTGATGCACCTGTATTGACCTTACCTTCTGGATGGAAGCGGGGTGAACAAGCAGTGGCTCGGGTGGTTTGTCCTTGATTATCTTTTTTGCCTTCCTGTGACATCAGGTGTTGTAGGTGTCCTGGAGGGCAGGTAGTTTGCCCCCGGTGATGCGTTGTGCAGACCGCACCACCCTCTGGAGAGCCTTGCGGTTGTGGGCGGTGCAGTTGCCGTACCAGGCGGTGATACAGCCCGACAGGATGCTCCCATTTGTGCACCTGTAAAAGTTAGTGAGGGTTTTCGGTTACAAGCCACATTTTTTCAGCCTCCTGAGGTTGAAGAGGTGCTGTTGCTCCTTCTTCACCACACTGTCTGTGTGCGTGGACCATTTCAGTTTGTCGTGATATGTACACTTTCCACCTTTCCACCTTCTCCACTGCTGTCCCGTCAATGTGTATAGGGGGGTGCTCCCTTTGCTGTTTCCTGAAGTCCACGATCAGCTCTTTTTGTTTTCCTCTATGCCAAGGGGAGGGGCTGACTACAAAGCTACTTCTCCCTCAGTTCCAGGAGAAACAAAGCCTTGATCTCTCTATCTGGAGCAGAAGAATACTGAAACTTTTGATGCGCGTCATTGAAATACTTTGTGGATGCTGCCTGCAAACACACGTGTGTCAAACATTTATCTTTCAACTTCTCCGCTGATGCACTGGTCCCAGTGACTGGGTCCCATGTGACTCAGTTGGTATTGCGTGGAGCTTGCAACACCAGGGTTGTGTGTTCGATTCCCAGCACGAAAAAAAAGGGTGACAATGTATTCACTCAAAACTGTAAGTTGCTCTGGATAAGAGCATCTGCTTAACGTTTGAGGTTGCGGGAGTCAGAGAGAGTGGGAAGACATGAACGGAGACCCACAAACACAAGGGGGGAACCTGACGAGACAAAGCATGAATTGCAATTTGTGCGTTCCATCTCTCCTGTAGTGCTTGTTGCAGCAAAGCAAATGAGCAGCATTTCAGGAAGGGTTATGAAGACGGGTAGCCCAACTTTGTGGCGGTAATCAAAGGCTTTTGAAACGGATGGATTGAAATCGGCACTTTCATCTGTTGATATTGCTTTTTGAGTCAAAGTGTGACTAAAGAGAGCATAAGCTCAAAGTTTTGTTTAATGAAAAGGGGATTATAAAGATTTTAATTTGAGTCATGTGAGTCGAGTTGTAGTCTCTCCGAAAATATTTCACGGAATAATTTGTTTTGGTTCTTATATCCAGCTTGATCTATTTTCCTTTTTGAAAATTAAGCCTTCATAATGCATTTTATAAGCCCTACATAGATGGTTCACAACTCATTTATAAGCAAATGTCATACTGAAGAGAGTGTATACAGTCAATACAGTATGTAGGTTGCTCTGCCCAATGTAACATAACCACGATGGCATACCCTCACAAAGCTGTGCTTCACAAAGGGTGAGCAATGCTATCTTTGATTATAGCAATTGCGTGACTCATGCTCCAGTCCTTTTCTTTAGATCTGACAATCTTTCTTATTCTGTCTCTCTCTCTCTCTCCTCCCAGAACCGCTTCCACTTGCAGATGGTTACGCGGATCCCCCCGTCAGGCCTGTCAGAGCTGCTGCTGACTATTCTCCAGCGGAGCGGCTGGCAGGAGGGCATGGCTGTGCTGTGCCAGGGCTGGGAGGAGGCTGGCCTGCTGGAACTACTGGAGCTCCAGAGCCGCCTTGGCTGGGGCGCCACCCGCTGGCACCTCCGAGCCCTCCTCAATCTCACCCGGGCCGGGCCCACAGAATCCGAAATCCAGGACTTCCTTTCGGAACACTTCCGGGGACAGGGGCCAAGTCAGATCCTGCCACCGGCTGCGGTACTGCTGTTCGGGGCCGACCCGGAGTGTGCAGCGGCGGTGCTGCGGAGCGCCCAGGACTTGGGGCTGACGCTGCCCACAGTGCACTGGGTACTGGGCTACCCGCTGAGCCCCGACACCCTGCACTCCATCGGTCTGCCCCTGGGGCTGTTAGCCTACGGTGAGGTGGAGCGCAAGCCGCTGGACTTCTACATCCGCGACGCGCTGCAGCTGGTGGGCCAAGCTGTGGCAGCAGCCACAGTGGTGCGTCCCGACCTGGCGCTCATCCAGAACATGGTCAACTGCTACGACAAGCCCAACAAGCACGAGGTGCCCTCGTCTGGACAGTACCTCGCCAGGTAAAGCTGGTTTACTTTTAACCTTTGACTCACAATGTCTCTGGAGGTTTGAAGGATTATTTTACACACATACACACACTCACATTAAGTTTGAGATCACTTTATTGGTTAATTGCACACAGCGTCCAACTGAAATTTGACTTCCGCTTTTAACCCAACCCCTCCGAAAGACACACATAAATACACAGAATTTGGAGAGGAGCGGGGTGCTGCCACACTGGACACCCAGAGAGCTGTTGTTGTGGGGGGTTAAGTGCCTTGCTCAAGGGCACAACGGCAGACAATGGCATCTAGGATATAATACCAGCAACCCTCCGGTTGCTAGCTCTCTTCCTACCAGATTTTTACTGTCGGACCCGGGATTTGAACCGGTTGCTGGCTTGCCTCTCTAACCGCTGGGCTACCTGCCGCATACATATATATTGTACATACAGTGCCTTCGGAAAGTATTCAGACCCCTTTACCTTTTCCACATTTTGTTACGTTTACAGCCTTACTCTAAATTGGATTAAATCAAAAATGTTCCTCAGCAATCTACACACAATACCCCAAAGTGACAAGGTGAAAACTTTTTTTTTGTGCAAGTTTATTACAAATAAAAAACAGAAATACCTTATTTACATACGTATACAGACCCTTTGCTATGAGACTTGAAATTGAGCTCAGGTACATCCTGTTTCCATTGATCATCCTAGAGATGTTTCTACAACTTGATTGGAGTCCACCTGTGCTAAATTCAATTGATTGGACGTGATTTGGAAAGGCACACACCTGTCTATATAAGGTCCCACAGTTAACAGTGCATGTCAGAGCAAAGAAAAAGCCTTGAGGTCGAAGGAATTGCCTGTAGAGCTCCGAGACAGGATTGTGTTGAGGCACAGATCTGGGGAAGCATACCAAAACATTTATGCAGCATTGAAAGTCCCCAAGAACACAGTGACTTCCATCATTCTTAAATGAAAGATGTTTGGAACCACCAAGACTCTTCCTAGAGCTGGCTGCCCGACCAAACTGAGCAATCGGGGAGAAGGGCCTTGGTCAGGGAGGTGACCAAGAACCCGATGGTCACTCTGGCAGAGCTCTAGAGTTCCTCTGTGGAGATGGGAGAACCTTCCAGAAGAGCAGCACTCCCCCAATCAGGCCTTTATGGTACATTCTAAAAAATAAAATGTTCCTGGAGTATCCTTTAGGGGTTTAGGGGAACCCCTATAAGTTATTCTAAGTATCCCTTTTAATGGATCCTCGAAGAACGTTTTGAAGAACATTTTGAGGTTCATTTTTGAACTACCCCACCCTGTTATTATTATTATTATTAATGATAACAATATGAATAACAATAACACAATATTTTAGTTCTCAGTGTTAATTATGATTTTAGTGGTAAAAATCCAAATATGAGGTACAGGCCCAGCAGAGCCCCAAGTCCAATGGCTATATTCTCTGCCGTGTTGATGTTCTCCATTTAAAAAATAAATGTAAAAAATTGGTCACATGCACATATTGAGCAGATGTTATTGTGGGTGTAGCAAAATGCTTATGTTCCTAGCACCAACAGTGTAGTAGTAGCTAACATTTCACAACAATACACAAATCTAAAAGTACAAGAATGGAATGAAGAAATATATAGATATTAGGACGAGCAATTTCAGAGTGACATTTATTAAATACAGTAGAATAGAATTCAGTATATACATATGAGATGAGTAAAGCAGTATGTAAACATAATTAAAGTGACGAATGTTCCATTATTAAAGTGGCCAGTGATTCCAAGTCTACGTATATAGGGCAGCAGCCTCTAAGGTGCAGGGTTGAGTAGCCGGGTGGAAGCCGGCTAGTGATGGCTGTTTAACAGTCTGATGGCCTTGAGATAGAAGCTGTTTTTCAGTCTCTCGGTCCCAGCTTTGAATGCACCTGTACTGACCTCGCCTTCTGGGTGATAGTGGGGTGAACAAGCAGTGGCTCGGGTGGTTATTGTCCTTGATGTTCTTTTTGGCCTTCCTGTGACATCGTGTGGTGTAGGTGTCCTGGAGGTCAGGCAGTGTGCCCCCGGTGATGTGTTTTCACAGATCGTACTACCCTATGGAGAGCTCTTCGGTTCCAGGCGGTGCAGTTGCCGTACCAGGCGGTGATACAGCCCGACAGGATGCTGTCAATTGTGCGCCTGTAAAAATGTATGAGATTCTTAGGGGCCAAGACAAATTTCTTAATCCATAGCCAGTATGATTTTGCAGTGCATGGTAATCGAACAGGTTTCTTGTTATATTCATCCGCGGTGTAGGGAAGGTGGAGTCTGTCAATCCCCAAAAACGTAATTAACAAAACATGGTTTTCATACACATACAGTGCCTTGCGAAAGTATTCGGCCCCCTTGAACTTTGCGACCTTTTGCCACATTTCAGGCTTCAAACATAAAGATATAAAACTGTATTTTTTTGTGAAGAATCAACAACAAGTGGGACACAATCATGAAGTGGAACGACATTTATTGGATATTTCAAACTTTTTTACCAAATCAAAAACTGAAAAATTGGGCGTGCAAAAAGACACTTTACCTTGTCCATAATGTAGAGGCCTAAGGGATATTCATTGAATAGGTAAGGGAGGATGGTAAATGTGCATAACATACCAATACCAATTGACATACCTTTGTATGCCTCCTTGTCTGTATACCTGCAGACACAGACACCAACGTGAGCAGTTCAGTCATCAGCACCCAATACAGGCAGCCTTCAACATATTCTCATAGCCTACATATGCGTAGCTATTTGTTGATTAATATACATTAATGTCCATTTTCTGTTTTAGAAAGATTTGCACAAATATGAAAAGATAGATGGTATCATCATAAATCAATATCAATTTAGATCACACAAGGGACACACTTTAGCTTAAATTGAGGAGATCTTTACATTTTTCAGTTAAGTGCCTGCACCTGCTGTTCTTTCAAATTAAAATCCAAATGTTTATGTTTGGCAGTTAGGTTCCTGCAAGAACCCACACCAACTAAGGAGCTTCCTCGATGAACCCCACCTCCTATGGGGTTCTTGGAAGAACCATTTGTGGGCCATTTTCAGTGCCTAGAACCATAAGGTACTTAGAAGAACCCGTTTTGAGTGTAGATTGGCCAAATGGAAGCCACTCCTCAGTAAAAGGCACATGACAGGCCGCTTGGAGTTTGACAAAAGGCACCTAAAGACTCTCAGACCATGAGAAACAAGATTCTCTGAAATGATGAAACCAAGATTGCACTCTTTGGTCTGAATACCAAGCGTCACGTCTGGAGGAAACCTGGCACCATTCCTACGGTGAAGCATGGTGGTGGCAGCATCATGCTGTGGGAATGTTTTTCAGCGGCAGGGACTGGGAGACTAGTCAGGACCGAGGGAAAGATGAACGGAGAAAAGTACAGAGAGATCATTTATGAAAAACTGCTCCAAAGCACTCAGGACCTCAGACTGGGGCGAAGGTTCACCTTCCAACAGGACAATGACACTAAGCACACAGCCAAGACAACGCAGGAGTGGCTTCAGGATAAGTCTCAATGTCCTTGAGTGGCCCAGCCAGAGCCCAGACATGAACTCGATCGAACATCTTTGGAGAGACTTGAAAATAGCTGTGCAGCAACGCTCCCCATCCAACCTGACAGAGCTTGAGAGTATATACAGAGAAGACTGGGAGAAACTCCCCAAATACAGGTGTGCCAAGCTTGCAGCGTCATACCCAAGAAGACTCGAGGCTGTAATCTCTGCCAAAGGTGCTTCAGTAAGGTACTATGTAAAGGGTCTGAATACTTGTGATATGTGATATTTCAGTTAAACATTTTATTTATTTATAAATTCGCAAAAATGTATAAAACCTGTTTTTGCTTCATCATTATGGGGTATTGTGTGTAGATTGAGGAAGAAAAAAAACATTTAATCAATCAATCACAAAATGTGGGTAATGTCAAGAGGTCTGAATACTTTCCAAATGCACCGTACATACGTACATAAATACGTAGTCTTACATCTCCTCCTTTTAGCCAAGTTGTGTCTGAATATAGTGTTTTTGGGTCCATATTATTATAATGGACTTGGTAAGTGCTATAGACAGTTGAGCAGTGGTTCTTTCCCAGTGTTTGCATGAGTCTGCAAATAGGCCTATCTCTTGCTGAGGTCAGACTGCTAGTCACCCCTAACCACAGAGCAGCTCCTCCAAACACAGCGATAGATGCAGCCTCCTGTGTATTGAGTGAGGCGAGAGTGTGTTTGTACACGCACATGCATATGTATACACATACACACAGACAGATACTCACACGCGCACGCACACACACACACACTTAATACTCTCTCTCACACACATACACACAGACAGATACTCACACACGCACACACTCTCTCTCTTCCTGTCACACACACACACACACACACACACACACACACACACACACACACACACACACACACACACACACACACACACACACACACACACACACACACACACACACACACACACACACACACACACACACACACACACACACACACACACACACACACACACACACACACACACACACACACGCACCCAGCTGGAATACAAACATGAAGTGGAGGAGGGTAGAGCTTTAAGCTTTATTCATGGGTTCCAGTCAGTTGCCTCCCCAATAGGGGAGCCAGCCAGGCAGGCAGGCTTCCTTATCAAAAGAGCCCACAGCCCTTTCTGCCTCTCAGTGGCTCAGAGCAGAGCGACAGCAGCACACAGCTTTACACCCGCTGTATCTGCCATGGACCAGAGTAACAACAGCTGCGCAAGCTAGCCATGCAGACAGTGTCTCAGCACAAAAACACAATAGGATGAGCTACAATTGGGCCCAATTGTACCCCGACTCAGCTAAAACATGTTGGAAAAAAGAATATAGTGGAAATTATGAAGGAAATAAGTGGTGGAGGCTGGACTGCTAGAGTACTGGTGTATCACATTTATTCATTGGCGTAAAAAGGCAAGCCATTTTACCGTGGTGAGCAGTAAGCTTCAAGAGTAGAGTTTGTTGCCTGGGGCTTCAACACAGAGGAGAATGATTACAACATTACGGCGTCTCCGCATATGAGAAACATTTTGGAAATCACCCCATTATAACTATATTCAGTTCTACCAGGTCATTTAAGAGGGCCATCAAATTAATGGGATTGCACTGGGTGCCTAGTGCCTAGTAAAGATCGACGATGTCAAGCTTACGACGACGTTTTGCTCAGGAACAACTCCATGATGAAGTGTCATAATCATGATGGCACTTAGACACATAACAGCTACATAACAGAACAGCTATTAGAGAGAAGAGGGCTTCGGGGGAGGAAGGAATGGAATATGAGAGAAATGCACGAGGGATGGTAGTGAGTAAAGAGAGGAGCTGTAGAGAAACCCAAAAGGTACAGGTTGGGGGGGGGGGGCTTTTAAGTAATTACAACCTGTACCTACTGGTAAAGAGAAATGCATAGCCTTTCAATGTAATGATGTAATGGCATTCAGCTCCTTTTCCCTCTTGTGGGACTGAGGTGGGGGGCTATATAGGCTGAGATAGGGATAAATTAATTACCTAAAGGTAGGGAGCCAAATGACCTTTTTCTGATTCATCCATCCCTCTGCCTTTTTCTGATTCATCCATCCCTCTGCCTTTTTCTTATTCATCCATCCCTCTGCCTTTTTCTGTTTCATCCATCCCTCTGCCTTTTTCTGATTCATCCATCCCTCTGCCTTTTTCTGATTCATCCATCCCTCTGCCTTTTTCTGATTCATCCATCCCTCTGCCTTTTTCTGATTCATCCATCCCTCTGCCTTTTTCTGATTCATCCATCCCTCTGCCTTTTTCTGATTCATCCATCCCTCTGCCTTTTTCTGATTCATCCATCCCTCTGCCTTTTTCTGATTCATCCATCCCTCTGCCTTTTTCTTTTCGATGGAAGGAGTTCAGCAGCGGTCACACGGCGCCACCTCTATTATTAATGGCGGCACACATTCCTCATGACTCAACATGACTGTCACAACTTCCCTTAGCCAATGGGATTGGCTGAATCTGAATTGCCTGAAGTGAACCCTTCGCTAGGCTAAGCTAAACCCATATGCCGTAACTAACTGGAGGGCTAGTGGATTTGAAAAAGTCATCAAACTGTTGTTTTGAGGGTGAAATTTCAACCCAATGATTGTTATCATTGTAACCAATTTTCGACTTAGACAAACCATGTATAAAAAATGTTGAATTTTTACCTTTGTAACAATTTCAGATGTTCAACGTTATACCAACTATAAAACACAAACAACAAACAATAGGTTCGGCAGTACCTCCTATTGGAGAATTGATCTACAGCTATTAATTTGGTCTGCCATCCAGGGTTTTAACCAAGTCCAGCTTTTATATTTGTCACTGACTACTACCAATGTGTTATCGTGAGAATGATTGTTGAGAGACCTTTTAATAACCAAATATGTTTACCGTTGCTACCAAAGTCATTCCTAAAGGTAGGCTTAACAGAGAACCAGACACATCTATCCAAGCAGAAGACGTATCTCCTTCAAATGTTGATATTTGATTGCGCTGACAACCAAACACAATTCAATATCCAGTTTGTCTACAAATGAATGATTGATATGTTGGATTCTCGTCTCCAGCTCAACCAAATATCAAAGTTAAAGAAACTAAAATCAAATCAAACTTTAAATGCACTTTAACTAATGACCTGGATCAAATAAAATCAAACTTAATTTAAAGTACAATTTAGAGTTTGATTAGATTTAGTACTATCCTTAAACTTTTGGGGGGTTGAGATCGAGACGTGAATCCAACATGTCAGTGATTAAATTGGTTGTCAACGCAACCAAATATCAACACTTGAAGGAGATGTATCTTCTGCTTGGATAGTTCCATCTGTGCCACTTAGTCTGGCTTTAATTCAAGTTTTTTCAAATTAATGTTGGATTCACATCTCCATCTCAACCAAAAATCTAAGTTAAAGAATAGGCCTAAATCAAATCACTTTACCCTTTATTCTTATTTGAGATGGAGATGTTTTATTATTTTTCCTTTATTTAACTAGGCAAGTCAGTTGAGAACAAATTCTTATTTTCAATGACGGCCTATGAACGGTGGGTTAACTGCCTGTTCAGGGGCAGAACGACAGATTTGTTCCTTGTTAGCTCTGGGATTTGAACTTGCACCCTGTTGGTTACTAGTCCAACGCTCTAACCACTAGGCTAGCCTGCCACCCCTGATGTGAATCCAACATATAAATGATTCATTTGTAGATAAACTTGTTGACGTCCAAACAATTCAAAATCACTTTGCAATCCAGTAAATAGCCTATTGACAAGTTAACAAATGGTATGTTGGATTCACGTCTCCAACTAAACCAAACATCTAAGTTAAAGAATAGGATTAAGCCAGTGGCTCAGATGAAACTATCCTGCATTGTCAACCAAACACAATTCAATCATATTTTTCTAATACAGGAAATAGCCTAAAGTTAAGACTATTTTACAAACTAATGTAACAGTATTTATTCAACATTTTGAGGCTAGACTAATGTAACTATAAATGTCTTCTTATGTAATCATAGAAATTGCATGTTCAATATAGCATGCAAATGTTGCAGATCTTGAAGGTCTTGAATAGCATTGATCACTTGCACAATGTACATTAATTGAATGTAATCTCAACTGCAATCCAGGTCATATGGTTGTGCACAGTGATAACACATTAAGTTGTGGCATAAATACAAATATCAGACATTGTATTCCCATTTAAACTTTGTTGTGCTTTTAAAAAGGTTGAAAGCGCAGCTAACACGTTTAGAGGACATCTAAACCAAAAATCAGACATTGTTCTTCCATTGGAAATTGGCGTTGCGTTTAAATGGTATAAAGCACAGCGATAACACGTTGGGAATTCAACAAACCTCTGGCTGTCTTTTTGAGTGGGCGAATAAAGTTGGAAATCTCATTGTTCAATGTCTCAACCAAATAGGACGCACATTCCCACATAGAAAGGATGTGGCGTTCCCCGTGGGACACGACATTTTTCTTGACAAAGCTGAGCCTAGAGTTTACAGTCTGTGAGGAGGCCCAAAGTGTGACAGGCAGAAAACAGCTAATCCTAGCCACAGGGAAAACATCTAGCTGTCAGTCAGGGTTGTGATGATACACTGTTGGCCTTGCTGCAGGTGCAGGGTGGATTCGTTTGGCTTCAACAGATGCCAATCTGGGTTTTGACATGTTGTACTACAGTACCGGTGTCTGTCTAGACTGTGCTGCAGGTCAGATGTGTCACTGTCTGCTATGCAGTTCACGGTCCGTCCATTTTGTACAGTAAGTTTGAAACTGTACAGTCTGACCCACTATCCCTCTGGCAAGAAGCTATTGGAGTCCATACATGCCCCTCCCCCCACCACACCATAAGAAATCATCTATTATGGGAAACACTGGTTATTTATTATGCGCTGGCGTCGGACTCTGTGCATGCAATAAATAGTCTGAATCTAATGAGATCTCCTCTGGCCCATAGATTCCTGTCTAACACGTCGTTCTCGGGGCTGACAGGGCCGGTGTCGGTGCAGAGGAACCTGTCCCGGGTTCTCACCTCTCAGCGCTTCCACATCTGGAGCCTGCGGCGGGATGCGGTGGGCCAGCCCACCTGGGTGACGGTGGGCAGCTGGGAGGGGGGCCGCCTGAAGGTGGAGGACCAGAGCCTTTGGCAGGGTCCCAATGGCAAGGGCCACGACCGGGGGGAAGGCCAAAGGAGTGGGGGCCGGTGGCAGCCAGGCATGCCTGTGGCAGACAGCCGGGTGCGGGTAGTTACCCTGGTGGAGCACCCCTTTGTATTCACGCGGGAAGTCGATGAGGACGGGAACTGCCCGGCGGGACAGTACTGCCTGGACGCAGGGACGAACAGCTCGGACATGCTGGAGAGCTACTTCAGCGAGCGTGCCTCGGGAAACTCTACCTTCCTGCCCACGGACTACAGCAAGTGTTGCTACGGATACTGCATTGACCTGCTGGAGAAACTGGCCGAGGACTTGCGCTTTGAGTACGACCTGTACATCGTGGGTGACGGGAAGTATGGAGCGTCGAAGAGCGGCCGCTGGACAGGGCTGGTGGGCGACCTGCTCAATGGCGTGGCCGACATGGCCGTCACCTCATTCAGCATTAACTCAGTGCGTAGTCGCGTCATCGACTTCACCTCGCCCTTCTTCTCCACCTCGCTAGGCATCCTGGTGCGCAGTAAGGACACAGCGGCGCCCATTGGCGCCTTCATGTGGCCCCTTCACTGGTCCATGTGGGTGGGTATCTTCGTGGCACTGCACATCACCGCCCTCTTCCTCACCCTCTACGAGTGGAAAAGCCCTTTTGGCATGACGCCACACGGACGCAACCGCCTGCGGGTCTTCTCCTACTCGTCGGCGCTCAACCTGTGCTACGCCATCCTGTTCGGCCGCACAGTCTCCAGCAAGACTCCTAAGTGCTGGACGGGTAGGTTTCTGATGAACCTGTGGGCCATCTTCTGCCTGCTGGTGCTGTCCAGCTACACAGCCAACCTGGCCGCCGTCATGGTCGGCGAGAAGACCTTCGAGGAGCTCTCGGGGATCCACGACGCCAAGGTGAGACCCACACTTAATAGTTATTTTAATGTTGTCTGTAATTATTTGTTTTGATTATTAACTCTTTCCCCTCTCTTTCCCCCATCCCAATCTCCCTCTCTTCCCCTCTCCCTTCCTCCTCCCTCTTTTCCTCCCTAGCTCCACCACCCGTCTCATGGTTTCAGGTTTGGGACGGTGAGGGAGAGCAGTGCCGAGGAGTACATGAAGAAGAGTTTCCCAGAGATGCACGAGTACATGAGGCGCTACAATGAGCCCACCACACCTGATGGAGTGTCCACCCTCAAGTAAGAGATCAAAACATATACAAACCCACTCATGGAAAACTACAGATTGGGCAAGATTTGTTCCAGGCCTACACTACATAGCCGATTCAGCTAATCAAGGTCCCAATGAGCAGCTGCTTCTGAAGTAGGTTTCCAAGAGTAGGATTGTCCACAGCACTCCTGCTCTATAGCCAAAGAAATGCTATTTATTTAACTAGGAAAGTAATTTAAGAACAAATTCTGATTTACAATGACAGCCTACCGGGGAACACTGCCTTGTTCAGGGGCAGAACCACAGATAATTACCTTGTCAGCTTGGGGATTCAATCCAGCAACCTTTCGGTTACTGGCCCAACGCTCTAACCACTAGGCTACCTGCCACCCCAAATTCTTGTGAGTGCTTATAAGCATTGTTGAAGTTATTTGTCTAGAGGTGGATAAAGTAGAACACAGAGTAGATAGATACTTTCTCTGTCAAGAAAGAGTTTTGAATTCTCTATCTTCCTCTCTCCCTCCTACGGGAGAAGTGTTTGTTGTGGTTCTCAGACTTAAGTCTGTCATCCAGGCAGACAGAAGAGAAAGGCAATGGAGAGGAGAGCCCAGTGGTATTGCTTCAAAAAAAGATGAAATGTGAAAGGGAGCAAACACAAACAAAATGGCTCTCTAAACAGGGTTGAACTTCAGGTGGATGGAAGAGGTTATAGTTCAATTCAAATGAGGAGAGAGCTGGCATTTGAGCTTGTGTGTGTGACTGTGTGGAATGTGGATCTGCCTATCTTTGTTTTGTTAGATCTTTTGACTATGCTAGCCAGTAGCCATATACAGATATTTTTTTGTATTGTGTTGCAAATACTTACTTTTAAGGGCAAATCCCTTTGAATACAATCACTTTTTGACAGCACCCCTTTTTATTTGAACGAAACCTTCTGTACATATTTACCCATTATAGAAGTGGTCAGAAAGTGAGTTTTTGGATCTGAATGCCAAAACATTGAAGAGATAAAGGTGATCAAAGTTGACCTATTTTGCATAACCCACCATACCATGAGACATCCATCTCTTCATCACTGGAAAAGATAAACAGTTGAGATTGATATTAATTAAAAGCTTAAAAACAAGGTTGTCAAACAACGTTGTAATTTATTGAGAGAAAAAAACTGTTTTAATAATACATTTTTAAAAAATGGTTTATTATTAATTATTCATTATTAATCGTCAATTATTTAAAAACGAATAAACTTCTTTTTTTTCATATTCGCATATGTTGTTGCTTAGACCATATTATACATCATCTGAGGTTTTTGGGTTGTGGCTGCCATCGGCTGAGACACAACGTGCTCTTGAATATAGGGTGAGTGTCATGTTTTGGCTAACAAATGAACTAAAATGGGAATAAAATTGAAATTGGTACCACAAAGATGTTTTGAGGCCCACACATCAGAGAATATTGACTTCAATGGGAATATCTGTTGGCTTAAGTTATACTGTCAATTCTCCATTAGAAACGTATTGAAATCAAGGAAATATAGATAGAATAGATATGACCATTTGTGTTAACATTCGACAGCGGATGGACCGGTGGCCATCTCCGAGATAGTAATTAAAAGTTACGATTTCAATTTGATTTCAATTTCAGTGGAGCACCAGCTGAATTGCAGTGTTCTGAAGGAATAGGTCCATTCTACGAAATATATTTATACAACTGAAATGACAACCACCCTCTATTTAAGAGCACATTGTGTCTCAATCAATGGTGGGCACGACACAAAAACCTCAGATGATGTAAAAATAGGTTCTAATTTACGTTAAAGGTAAAAATAAAAAAAAAAAACATAATTTATTTTCAAGAAATTATGAAATAGTTTGACAACCCTGTTTGTAAACTTTCAAATGGTGTCAAACTCAACCATTTATCTTTTCCAGTGATGAAGACATGGATGTCTCATGGTATGCTGGGGTATGGAAAATAGGTCATCTTTGAGCACCTTTATCTCCTGAATGTTTTGTCATTCAGGTCCAAAAGGTCACTGTCTGACCACTTCTCCCATGGGCAAACATATATGTGAACCGTTGTTTAAATCAAAAGGGAGGATGACAAAAGGTGACTGAATTTAAATGGATTGAGCCTTAATTACACTAGACCTATATGGATATGGCTATATTTAAATGTTTCTTACAGAAGAGAAAAGGGAAAGCATAACCATTGTAGCAATTGAAAAGGGAACAGTTTGGAGATTATGGGACAATTATTAGACTAAAAGTGAGGACACCACACTGAATCCAAATTGTAGATTTTATCCAAACTGTAGATTTTATGTGAATTTTACATGTACTTTTCGCCATATTTGTTTTTGAAAATACTCTAGATACATTCATTAACATGATAAGAATATTCTTGGAAAATTTGACAACAAAAAAATGAGAAGTGTTTGAGTGAGAGGTCTAACTGGTTTTTCGAAGTGGCCACACACCTCTCCAAAGAGCACACAGTTCCTTAGTCATTTCAATGCACTTTTAATGACTCAAAGAAGCGTCTTCAACTACAAGGTGCATTTCTTAACGGATGTTCCACTTGTAGTTGTTTTCGTTGGAACACGGCCCTGCTTCTTCGCCGTTACACAATTACTGTTGCTGTTTACATAATTCAAAAAACGGTGAATTATAAATTCGCCATCTGGGTCAGGCGAGCAAATCAAATCAAATCAAATCAACTTGCAAATCAAATCAAATTCAATTTTATTTGTCACATACACATGGTTAGAAGATGTTAATGTGAGTGTAGCGAAATGCTTGTGCTTCTAGTTCCGACAATGCAGTAATAACCAACAAGTAATCTAACTAACTGTCTTATACACTGTGTAAGGGGATAAAGAATATGTACATAAAGATATATGAATGAGTGATGGTACAGAGCAGCATAGGCAAGATACAGTAGATGGTATCGAGTACAGTATATACATATGAGATGAGTATGTAAACAAAGTGGCATAGTTAAAGTGGCTAGTGATACATGTATTACATAAGGATGCAGTAGATGATATAGAGTACAGTATATACGTATGCATATGAGATGAATAATGTAGGGTATGTCAACATTATATTAGGTAGCATTGTTTAAAGTGGCTAGTGATATATTTTACATCATTTCCCATCAATTCCCATTATTAAAGTGGCTGGAGTTGAATCAGTGTCAGTGTGTTGGCAGCAGCCACTCAATGTTAGTGGTGGCTGTTTAACAGTCTGATGGCCTTGAGATAGAAGCTGTTTTTCAGTCTCTCGGTCCCAGCTTTGATGCACCTGTACTGACCTCGCCTTCTGGATGATAGCGGGGTGAACAGGCAGTGGCTCGGGTGGTTGTTGTCCTTGATGATCTTTATGGCCTTCCTGTGACATCGGGTGGTGTAGGTGTCCTGGAGGGCAGGTAGTTTCCCCCCGGTGATGCGTTGTGCAGACCTCACTACCTTCTGGAGAGCCTTACGGTTGTGGGCGGAGCAGTTGCCGTACCAGGCAGTGATACAGCCCGAAAGGATGCTCTCGGTTGTGCATCTGTAGAAGTTTGTGAGTGCTTTTGGTGACAAGCCGAATTTGTTCAGCCTCCTGAGGTTGAAGAGGCGCTGCTGCGCCTTCTTCACGATGCTGTCTGTGTGGGTGGACCAATTCAGTTTGTCTGTGAAGTGTACGCCGAGGAACTTAAAACTTACTACCCTCTCCACTACTGTTCCATCGATGTGGATAGGGGGGTGTTCCCTCTGCTGTTTCCTGAAGTCCACAATCATCTCCTTAGTTTTGTTGACGTTGAGTGTGAGGTTATTTTCCTGACACCACACTCCGAGCTCACTTTAGCTCAGTTACCTTAGCTTTCTTGGGAACAGGAACAATGGTGGCCCTCTTGAAGCATGTGGGAACAACAGACTGGGATAGGGATTGATTGAATATGTCCGTAAACACACCAGCCAGCTGGTCTGCGCATGCTCTGAGGGCGCGGCTGGGGATGCCGTCTGGGCCTGCAGCCTTGCGAGGGTTGACACGTTTAAATGTTTTCCTCACATCGGCTGCAGTGAAGGAGAGTCCGCATGTTTTAGTTGCGGGCAGTGCCAGTGGTACTGTATTGTCCTCAAAGCGGGCAAAAAAGTTATTTAGTCTGCCTGGGAGCAAGACATCCTGGTCCATGACAGGGCCAGTACTAAAGTTTTTCATTGTTGCCGGTCTTGGGCCGCATTCTTTGCCTCAAGCCATGACAAGTGGATCTTCTTGAGTTCTGCTTCTAGACACCTGCGCCAGGTCATTGTTGGACGTCCCCTTCTTCACTTGCCTTGAGGATTCCAAGGATTTGCAATGTTCTCCGGGCCTCTCTGGGCCGTGTGACCAACCCGTCTCCACTTCCACTCCGAAACAGGCTTCTGGTTGATTTTCTTTACAGGTCCATATTAGAGATCCGCATAGGCAACCAATATGAGCAGGATTTGTTTGAGACAGGAGTTTACAAAGACCTGTGGCTTGTGTTCCAAGCTCAGTTGCAAAATAACTCAATACAACTCCTCTAAGTGGATGGTTTGATGGATGGTTTGATTAAACAGCCAAAGTGCCAGAAAATTGCCAGTCATATTCACAGGCGATTTCTTACCCAAGAGGTCATCCACTCCTTACAATTGAAGGCAGATGACCCGAAAGCTGACACACATAACAATGTGCTGTTTTGACATCTTGAGCCTGCATTACAACAGTTCCCATGACCCATAATCCTCTCTGGTTCAGCCAATGTGCCTAGTCAGGGGTCACGCCATAAAAGAAGTCGAGTGCCTGATTTGGGTGTTCTCCCATTTTGCCATTGCCTCAGTCAGTGTACTCTGCATTCATTCCAGTC
Organism: Oncorhynchus gorbuscha; assembly: GCF_021184085.1. Lineage (NCBI taxonomy): Eukaryota > Metazoa > Chordata > Actinopteri > Salmoniformes > Salmonidae > Oncorhynchus > Oncorhynchus gorbuscha. Next base: position 43,952,362 of record NC_060187.1, read on the forward strand.
TTGTTTGGTCAGACAGGCGATTAATGGCTTTGCTTTACTATTCTCCTTCTGCCCAGTTTCGCCAGCGGTCCCCCATGTACACTGAGACATGAAGTATAATCATGATGGTAACGAGGCTCATGTGCTACATCTGGAATGAGGGAGGAAATGTCCCCAAGGCCGGATGAGGTACAGAGACGAGTGTTTGTGGGGACTGGTAAAAGGTGTGTTAGGGACATAGCCTGTTGGGTGTGTGGTGCGTAGGATTGGGACATGATCTATTTCAAACTTGGCCTTTTTGGTTTGTGGCGATTGGGACGTGGCCTATTTTGGTGTGTAGCCCTAGCGTTTAGGACATGACTTTTGTTGTCGTGCGTTTTGTCCCCTGTTCTCTGTCTATAACCCCTTCTCCCTGTGTGTTGAAGGGTAGATCCCCCTCAGCTTGATGCCTTCATCATGGACAAGGCCCTGCTGGACTACGAGGTGTCCATCGACGCAGACTGCAAGCTGCTCACCGTGGGCAAACCCTTCGCCATCGAAGGTAAGAAACCCCTGTGCACCCCAACACAGTATTGTTTTGACCTCACACTTGGTGGCTCTTATCTTCTGTTGTGTGTATATGCTGGCTGTATGTCTGCTTGTGCACGTTTATGTGTATGTGCGTTACAATGTATATTTATTTTTATGTGTGTGTGTGAGAGTGCCCCGGTGTATAGGTGGGCATGCACTTGTTTGTCTGTGTGTTTTGTATTCCCCGTCCTCTCCCTATTTTTAAGTTCGCCCACATCTCAAATTCACATTCTTTTGATTTGAATACGTAATTATTCAAATATGTTTGCTGCTATTTTGTCTGAATCAACACCACACCCCTGTCTCTGAGAAACCGGGGCAGGATTAGATGAAATAAGTGGAAAGAGATTCCCGCGCCTCGCCTTTCTGTTTTTGTCTTTCTGCATTGCTGCTCCCATATTGTCCGCGCATTAAGGTTCTCTTTTCACCGTCAGCCTTTTCTATAGCAGTTACTAATGGCTTCCGGAGACCCACAGAGTGTGCAGGCTTTTACTCCAACCCTGCACGAAACGGAAGGAAACAGCATGAAACAGCGTGAAATGGAGACATACTAGTACTTTTTTAAATGTTGAACTAAACGTAATTTGCGTGCCTTAACAACACAACCCTAATTCAGTTCACCAAGGTCTTGATGAGTACTTGGTTGTCTGTATCAGATGTATTTGTGCAGGGTTAGGTCAAAAGCTAGCATGCCCTGTGGGTCTCAACTTCAACCAGGATTGAAGAGCACTGTTTCAGAGAAGCATCCCTCCCTGACCCTGACCCAATATCGCATACCTACTGAGATATGGAATCAAGGAGCCGGGCTGTAAACTTGAGCTGTCATAAGATATTGATGTGGCTTATTTAGTTTCCATGGGACATGTCACTTTCAATTGAGAGGTGGGGAGCGGAAATAGAAGGATGGGGAAGAGGTGGAACAGTAGTGGAAGAGGCTGTCATCTGGACGCTGTTTTTATTAGACTGAAAGGGCAGGCCTGCGGTGTTGGCTATGTAGAACGTCAGCTCATGCTGTGTATTCAGATTCATCACTGGGCAGGATGCACACACACACACACAGATACACTCACACACACACACACAGATACACTCACACAGATACACACACACACACACACACACACACACACACACACACACACACACACACACACACACACACACACACACACACACACACACACACACACACACACACACACACACACACACACACACTCACACACACACACACAGATACACTCACACAGATACACACACACACAGATACACTCACACACACACACACACAGATACACTCACACACACAGATACACACACAGATACACACACACACACACACACACACACACACACACACACACACACACACACACACACACACACACACACACACACACACACACACACACACACACACACACACACACACACACACACACACACACACACACACAGAGATACACACACACACACAGAGATACACACACACACACACACAGATACACTCACACACACACACACACAGATACACTCACACACACAGATACACACACACACACACACACACACACACACACACACACACACACACACACACACACACACACACACACACACACACACACACACACACACACACACACACACACACACACACACACACACACACACTCCTGATTGGTTTTTTACCTTTTCCTCCTGAAATGTTCCTCCTTTTTACACATTTTGTTACGTTACAGCCTTATTCTATAATGGATTAAATTTTAAAAAATCTTCATCAATCTACACACAATACACCATAATGACAATGTGAAAACAGGTTTTTAGAAATGTTTGCAAATGTATACAAAATAAAATAATAATACCTTATTTACGTAAGTATTCAGACCTTTAGCTATGAGACTCGAATTTGAGTTCAGGTGCATCCTGTTTTTGATCATCCTTGAGATGTTTCTACAACTTGATTGGAGTCCACCTGTGGTAAATTCAATTGGTTGGAAATTATTTGGAAAGCACACACCTGTCCATATAAGGTCCCACAGTTGACAGTGCATGTCAGAGAAAAAACCAAGCCATGAGGTCGAAGGAATTATCCGGAGAGCTCCGAGACAGGAGTTTGTCGAGGCACCGATCTGGGGACGGGTACCAAAAAATGTCTGCAGCATTGAAGTTCCCCAAGAACACAGTATCCTCCATCATTCTTAAGTCGGAGACGTTTGGAACCACCAAGACTCTTCCTAGAGCTGGCCGCCCGACCAAACTGAGCAATTGGGTGAGAAGGGCCTCGGTCAGTGGAGGTGACCAATAACCCAATGGCCATTCTGACAGAGCTCCATAGTTCCTTTCAAAAGGACAACCATCTCTACAGCACTCCACCAATCATGCCTTTATTGTTGAGTGGCCAGACGGAAGCCACTCCTCAGTAAAAAAAGCACATTACAGCCCGCTTAGAGTTTGCCAAAATGCACCTGAAGGACTCTCAGGCCATGAGAAACAAGATTGAACTCTTTGGCCTGATTGTCAAGCATCATGTCTGGAGGAAACCTGGCACCATCCCTACGGTGAAGCATGGTAGTGGCAGCATCATGCTGTGAAGATGTTTTTCAGTGGCAGGGACTGGGAGACTAGTCAGGTTTGAGGGAATGATGAATGGAGCAAAGTACAGAGAGATCCTTGATGAAAACTTGTCCAGAGAACTCAGGACCTCAGACTGGGGCGAAAGTTCCCTCCTCTCAATATGCAGGTTTTAAACTCATGAATTTTGTCTGCCAGATATCTTTCATGAGACTAAGTCAATCAAATTGCATTTGACTCAAGTTGTTTCACTGCTTTCCTGAAAAGAAACCCCCCCCCTACTAATTAATGGTAGCACTTCTTTTACATCACAATATTTCATGAAACAGCCTTGTGAATACTTGATTACTTGATCAACTGGTTTCTCTTGCGAGGTGATTTTTCCAGGTGAGTCATTTCACAAGTCAAGAGGGATTTTTGTGTGGAACCAGATTGACACCTTCTCTTTTTATGTACAGTAACTCTTGCTCTTTTTCCCTGGGTTTTGAGGTGAGGAATATTCCTCCATTTTGGGCCCTGACCTCTAGACAGTCATCCACAATAAAACAGTAATTGGGGTTTTGCTCAATTAGACCTCTTCGAGCTCATCTCTCCCCTCTGCTAATTGTATTTTCTACCTTCCCTCGCTCCTCTATTGCACTTTATCTACATGGTTCCTCACGGTATTCATTACTCCATCCAGTATCATATCACGCACACACACACACACACACACACACACACACACACACACACACACACACACACACACACACACACACACACACACACACACACACACACACACACACACACACACACACACACACACACACACACACACACACACACACACACACACACACTCTCTCTCTCTCTTTGGTTTGCAGCTCATACTCTATTTATTCATTTCCAGATACTAAAACAATTTATCCGCAGAAATGCAGCAATGAACTATCGCTTCAAACAGAGTTCACTCGTTCGAAAGACTTTCTGAATCTCTGTCCCCGCCTCTTCGGGGTTTTATTTGTCTCCGGTGTTTGGACTGAGTCGTAATGGGCTACAGACAGTGGACCTGGCAGGTGATTAAAGCCACCCAGTATTTAATGACTGCGATTCAAAGCACAACATCGTCATTAACACTGGGCCACAGGGACGTCTGTGCCAGCGCAGGGGGCCGACTCTGTTGGCTTTATGAGAAACAGAGGGATGTTTATTGGATCTCCGATGCATTCATTAAGAGTATTAGACTGAAGCACATGCTTTACACAACGTAGTAGTTCATCTGTTTTTACCTGTTGTAGCTGGCAGTCAAACAGGCAGGCAAACAGGCGGGCAGGCAGACAGACCGAGACAGACAGGCTGTGAGAGAGATAGACATGCACGATCACATACGCATATGCGCATATCCTCATTCAAAAACGCCTTTGACAGTGTGTGCGTGTGTGCTTGACTGAGTGTGTGCGTGTTCGTGTGTGCGTGTGTGTGCGTGCTCGGGCAGTCTCGCTCTGATGAAACGTGTTGATGTCAGAGCTTGTCTGGCATCTGTCATCTTGACTGGGAGCGGTAGGTGGGAGTGAGGGAGAGTGGGGGTGGGGGTGGAAGGGGAGATGACTGACAGACATTAGCCATGAGGGATGAGGGGATGGATAGGCAGAGGTAAACCCCTCCATTGATTAAATACCATTTTTGAGATGGACGGAAGGGATGAAGGAGGGAAGAAGGGAGGAGGGAGAGGTGGAATGAGAGTTGTTGTGTCTCAATGATCCTTGGGTTCTCACTCTCTGTTTTATCCCCAGCCCACCAAAACTCATTATTAATTCTGCTGTCAAAGCCAACACACACACACACACACACACACACACTCCTTGTCATTAGATAATGGATGTGCCGAACACTCCACTTTTTCTTTGTCCTGTTTCTGTCTTCCTCCATCAATCTTTCTTCAAACTCCCGTTGCTACCGACGACCACGAGATGGGGATTTTTTTTCTCCCTCCCATCCTTCCACGTAAAATCAAGAATCCGATATCGAAAATCTCATTCACAAAATGTCATTAAGAAGTTCAAAGGAGTAAAGTACAGGAACAGCAGTACAGGTAGAGGAGGCATTGTCCCATGTTACGGAGTGACATGGGGGCTGAACTCTGGTTTAGCTATAATAATAACCAAAGCCCTGTGTGTCCCTACTGAAAGGGTTGAAGGTAAGGTCATCCGATTTGGGTTGTTATGGATCAGAAGCGTACCGCGGTTTCGCAGGGCTCCCTCGCAAGGTCTGAGCAAGGCCCCCCCTTCCCCATATAGCTAATCTCATGCTATTCTACACATTTAACCATGAGGCTGAGAGAAAATGTTGCAGCGTTACAGCTCATTTCTTATAATTCCATGATTTGTTTTGCCATGGTTTATGACGTGTTCATATCCTTAGGCGGAGAGGAGGAGAGGATCCAGACTAGGTCTGCCAGTTAACTCACTCGGCATGAAGTTTGGAAGGATACGAGTGTAGGCCGCTGCTCAGTTCTCCGCCTAAACAATTGAAAGAAATCTTTAAAGCAGTTAGGGCATTTGAAGTGGAATGGTGTTAAAATGGATACCTCCAAAATAAAGTCTGTTTATTTAGCAGATGTGAGACACTGTCCGTGTCAGTGTTTCTACCCAGATGGCAAAGCCATGAGACTTGTGGTAAAGAAGGGAACTTTAACATATTTACATGCTGACATTGGTAACAGGTTGTTTCCCTCCATAACCACCCTTTTATAATTGTTCTTCATTTGTTTGCGTCTCACGATATCTTACCCTTGCCTATTGTACCTACTTTTATGTAACAAATGGTTGAATCCTTCCTTCACAGGGCAGTTCTCTTTTGTAAAATATACTTTTCATCTCAATGGGATCACCTGAACAAATAGAATTAAACCATAGAAATAATCAAATAATCTCATCTATACTCTTAGAAAAGAAGCTGCTATCTAGAACCATAGTGGAGAACCCTCTGAAAATATATATTTTTTTATACAAAGTTCTACGTGGAACCCTTTTCACCACCAAAGTGTTCAACCCAGAACCAAAAATTGTTCTGCTATGGGGACAAACGAAGAACCCTTTTTTGCTAAGCTTGTGGTAGTTATTTTATTTTCATTCATTTCTAATAACTACAATACCCATTGTACTATTGTACTATGCTTTCTTCCCCCCACCCCCACCCCCACCCCCAGGCTATGGAATAGGCCTCCCGCAGAACTCCCCTCTGACCAACAACGTGTCAGAGTTCATCAGTCGCTACAAGTCAGACGGCTACATGGACATGCTGCACGACAAGTGGTACAAGGTGGTGCCCTGTGGGAAGAGGGTGTTCGCCGTCACCGAGGTGAGTGTCTGTCTGTGGCCTGGTCCCAGATCTGTTTAGCCTATCTTGTCAACTTCTATGGCCATCAAAGTCAGCCTGGGCCCAGATCTGCTTGTGCAGACAGCACCAGCAGATCAGGCGCCAGGCTAGAGTGTGGCTGTGGCGGAGTGGCGCCCCCTGTAGGCACACCACATCGGTTGCGGACAGTTGATGGACATTGGGTTTGGCCTTTCTCATACATCTGGACATGTCAAACTGGATGTTTGGCTCTGTTCTAATATCCACACTAGCATACCACCTGATTGAAGCAATGTACTGGGCAGGCATTCTTAGATCTATGCAAGTCTGGGTTGCAGACATTCTTCAGACGGTTTGGAATCCATCAGTGTCAGATGTTTATGGGAAATATTGATTGCTAGATTCTGCCTCTGTGTGTGTCTATGATATCCTCTCAGGATTGTGTGTCATCCTAAAGTTATCCTTTAACCTCAAGCACTTAGCCAGTATAGTACTCCAACTCACGCCTTGTGGTTAGTGTCCGCACTGAGATTAGAAGGTTGGGAGTTTGATCCCCAGCCGAGTCATACCAAAGACTGTACAAATGGGTCCCAATACGTCTCTGCTTGGCACTTAGCATTAAGTAGATATATGGGGGTAAGGCCCAGTGATAGACTAGAGTCCTGTTCAGCGGGTATGCCTGTACATCAAGCTGCCTCGCGCTACAGAAACAGGAGATAGGCTATGAGCTGTTATGAGCTGTTATGACTTGCACAAGGCTACTTAGCTGATCCAGATTGCTTAGCAAGGCTACTAACTTACTGGTCTGGCGTAACTGCCCTGACCCAATGGCTCTGTTAGTATAGACGAGTGTTTATATACATCATTGTCTGTTACTGACTCCATAACTTGTTGTTTGAATCGTTTTACGCTAGTGTTATTATTGTTGCTGCCCTGTTACTGGGACAACCGTCTGGTCCCATCAGCATGACGATGTGGCCTGTTTACCTGTTGGTTCTCGCTCCCCAGACAGACAGACAGACAGACAGCAGCTGAGGACTCTGGGATTGCTTTTCTAATGCCAACACCATATCAGCTCGCACTGATTTGTGGTCTGCACAGACCCATTGAAGAGAAAGTGTGTGGAGAGAGAGAGGCTGTGTGTGTGTGTGTGTGTGTGTGTGTGTGTGTGTGTGTGTGTGTGTGTGTGTGTGTGTGTGTGTGTGTGTGTGTGTGTGTGTGTGTGTGTGTGTGTGTGTGTGTGTGTGTGTGTGTTTCTGTGTGTGTGTGTGTGTGTGTGTGTGTGTGTGTGTGTGTGTGTGTGTGTGTGTGTGTGTGTGTGTGTGTGTGTGTGTGTGTGTGTGTGTGTGTGTGTGTGTGTTTAGGATGGGGGAAACGGTGCTAGAGCGAGACAAGCAGTGATCCTTGCCATCTGTGCAGAAACATCAAAGCCATTCCCAGTCTTGTCATTACCTAATTATCAAATTATCACCCGATTTAACTTTGGGGAGTGACTGAGGGATGGATGGTAGAACATGGATGTTTCCCACATGACAACATCTACCGTTCGTTTCGACTGAGCTGCACAAGACACGACTGACAATAGCGTTTTTTTCTGTTAGCACCGCTAAGGAAAGGTTTTTGGTTTATTGATTTGCCCCGGGTGACGTTCCTTTGAACTGTGATGTCATAAACTTTGACTTTTTTTTTTTTTCCATTTTTTTTTCATCGTGTGCCTGGCCATGTCGGCCCCTTAAAGATGCTCAAATTTAGAATTAGGAATGTAAAAAATATACATTGGCAGACTGTCATTTTCAAGCTGCCTTGGATCAATGTGTGACTGCAGCACAAGTTTTAAAAAACACCCTATAAACCACATATTTTTTTTTTTTTTTTTTTTTTTTCTAGGGTATATCTTTCAGTTTCCTCTATATCTTTCGCAGTTTCATCTATATCTTTCCCAGGTTAATTTATATCTTTCCCAGTTTCTTCTTTCATAGTTTCATCTGTATCTTTGACAGTCTCATTTGCATTTTCCACAGTTTCATCTTTATCTTTCACAGTTTCATCTTTATCTTTCACAGTTTCATCTTTATCTTTCACAGTTTCAGTTATATATTTCACAGTTTCATCTTTCACAGTTTAATTTATATATTTTACAGTTTAATGTGTTTCACTATTTTACTATAATTAGGAGGTCGAGAATTGCTGTGGCCTGCATTGAACAGATTGTTCCATTCCAAATGCTTCCCCTCACACGGATTCTGAGGGGAAAGGCTGAGGGACAGCGGAGTGGGGAGGGTAACAGGGGGAGATGAGCTACGGCTGCCCAGAAACAATATGACGGAGGATGGGCCCACTCTTAAATACATTCGACAGGCTAACACCATCCATTCTCTGGCCCCAAGTTCTAATGGGATGAGTTATCCCCCCTGCATACCAAACACGACTGGATCAAGGCGAGGGAAAGGGAGGGAGAAGGAAGAGGGAGAAGGTAGAGTAGAGATGAGAAGGGAGAGAGAAGGATGGGGGGGTGACCGATGGATGTGGGAGAGGGAGTGAATGAAGTGGGTAAGAAGAAGAGGGAGGGAGAGAGTTATAATGGTGAGGTGGAGGGACAGAGCAAGGGGGGAGCACAGTGGTAGACTGGAAGGGAGAGAGAAAGAAAGGGAGCACAGTGGTGGAGAGAGAAAATGAGAAAGAGGGAGCAGAGTGGCACGAGGCTGAGACTGGCAGCTCCCTTTCTTGGCCGAGTCCCAGAATGAAATGGGAGGAGGGACGGAGTGAAGGATGTCGGGGGGGAGGGGTGGAGGGAGAGATGGGGTGGGCCTTGACTGCACCCCTGGGGTTCACTGTGTCAGCACTTCGGAAACAAGCCTGCCATCGTCTACCCCTTCCTTTCTCCCTCCCCCACACATACGTCCAAACCTCTACAGATAATATCAGAGAGAGAGGCAGGAGGTCTGCATTCGGTTTAGAAGATTTCCTCTGAAAAGTTCTCTCTCCTTTCGGAAAAGTGTCAAACAGTGTTAGACAATGCGGCTGCATAGACACTGAGTATACAAAACATTAAGAACACCTGCTCTTTCCATGACAGACTGACCAGGTGAATGCTATTATCCCTTATTGATGTCACTTGTTAAATTCACTTCAATCAGTGTAAATAAAGGGTAGGAGACAGGTTAAATAAGATTTTTCTTAAGCCTTGAGACAGATTGCATATGTGCGACATTCAGAGGATGAATGGGCAAGACAAAGAATGAAGTCCCGTTAAACGGGGTATGGTAGAAGATGCCAGGCTCACCGGTTTGTGTTAAGAACTGCATCGCTGCTGGGTTTTTCACTCTCAACAGTTTCCCAAGAATAGTCCACCACCCAAAGGACATCCAGCCAACTTGACACAACTGTGGGAAGCATTGGAGTCAACAGGGGCCAGCATCCCTGTGGAACGCTTTCGACACCTTGTGGAGTCCATGTCCTGATGAATTGAAGCTGTTCTGAGGGGAAAAAGTGGGTGCTACTCAATATTAGGAAGGTGTTCCTAATGTTTTGTACACTCAGTGTATAACCCATGTTGTTAAACCTTAACAGGCTAGACGTAATTGTACAACTATGCATATGTACTATAAAACTATGGTGGTGCACTGTACTATACAACGACTGTAATGTATTGCTGTGTGTGCTGGCAGGCAGGGCCACCGTAAGGTGGATACTCAGACAGGGTGCTCACTGCTCACACTGTGCGTCTCAAGCACACACTGTCCTGACTAAAAGGCACTGCATGGGTCAATCCGGCGTCTGCATTGGCCGCACAGCCTTTACAGTGAAACGGCCTGTGCGAAAGGCAGGGCATTCGTACTTTTACACTTCGCGGGGCAGCGCAGAGCTGTTGAGTAGAGCTGTTGAGTAGAGCTGTTGAGATGGAAGTTGTCAAGGAAGTGAGCTTGTGTTGATACAGGTCCTCTGCATTGTTACAACATTTGGGAGGCGCACGGCAATGTGGTACGGCTCCGCAATTGCGTCACACGGAGCCTCCGACCACATTTACAGATGAAGCATTAATTGGCTTTTCGGCTAAATGCCCTCGAAGCACTGCTGCATTTCAAAAAGGGCCTCTGTAGCAGCCCACAGGGTAGAAACTAATCATAGAGTAGAGTAGAATAGAAATAGAGTAGAGTAGAATAGAAGTGTAGGCTTATAGAGATACAATGACAACACAGTAGAATAAACTATAACCAGATAGAATACCAGGAAATAGAATATTCCCGAAGGCAGCCCGTGGCATGGAGGTTGAAGAGATCAGGCATGTGTTACTCAGTGGGCTCACCGCTCGGGTTCCTAATGGTTACACGGTATCATCTATTTCAATTAGTGAAAGCTGGGATCCTCCTCTTTTTAATAGACGCCATCAAAACTCTGATTTCACACGCGATTGCATAGCCTATAGAAATGTTACACAATGACTGGGTTTATAGGAACACTGAGTTCATTCCACACATCAAAAAGCTGTTTGATTTGATTTTCCATTGCATTCGCATTGACGTCAGAGTGATTAGAGGGACAATAGAGCGCTGAGTACCAGGCCATTAGCGACTTGATGGCCGTTAGCAAGTTTTGTCGGCTACCGTCGACCATCAGCACCATTCATTTACAGAGCGCAGTTCTGGAGTGAGTGGCATACCCACTGGGTCCAGACGTCAATTCAACGTCTATTCCACGTTGGTTCAATGTAATTTTATTGAAATGATGTCGAAACAATGTTGATTCAGCTAATGTGTGCCCGGTGGGTAGGTATCTTGACCCAACGGTCATGTGGAATTTAACTCCTGACCGCCGGTGTAGCGGTAATAGGGTCATCGTAATAGGGTCATCGTAGCCCTAGACGCCAGGCTTTTTACATTCTGATTAGTTCTCCTACGCAGGACCCCTCCAGGCCACTCTAGGGGAGGTTGACAATCAATTGACTATATTGTTAACCCCCTGCGTTACATGTGTTAACCCTGTCCAAGTAACCTAACTGTCCCCTCCCTCCCCCTACAGACTCTCCAGATGGGCATCCGTCACTTCTCAGGGCTGTTTGTGCTGCTGTGTGTGGGCGTGGCCACGTCGCTGCTCACCCTGGCTGGGGAGCACGCCTTCTATCACATGGTGCTGCCCCGCATCCGACGACGACAAAAGTACAAGTACTGGCTCCACACCAGCCAGGTGAGATGGAGGAAGGGAGTGTGTGTGAGTGAACCAAAGGAGAGTTTGTGTGAGTTTGTGCAAGTCTGTATCAATATAATATCCTTTCACAGTAAGCCACTGCCTTCCTCCTGTTCCTCCCTCAGTCTAGACTTTTTCATCGTTTCTTTCATTGGCCTTTTTAAAGTGCTCTTTTTTACTTGAACAAATGTGTGGCATGTTTAACAAACTCTATATCTAAAAGCACTTACACTTCACGTATCCACTGTGAATTCAATATTAACAGACCGTTATTGCTTGTAAAATGTTGTTTATGGTGTAGGTTTCTCATGCTCTTGGCTAGACTGTCATTGGGACTATATATCACCTTGGCTGTCATTTGAAAACATTAAGACAACACCGCCATCTGCTGTTGACGTAGATAACCACCATTTTGGAAGCCCAGTCCAAGTTGAGTATTAAAAAGGACTGACATTTCAAATCTGCCTGGCTTAAGTATGCGGAGGTCTCCTAAGCTCCTTCCCCAATTGAGGATTATTAATGAGAGGGGAAAAGTAATTACAATTTCTACGATGGTGTCGATTCTGCACGTTTTGAATAAAACAGTGTGGAGCTTTTCAACCCCCCCTTATCGCTTGGCTGTCAGTGTAACTATAGCCCCATTTATTCTGCAGAAAATCCACCGAGCCCTGAACCAGACCTATGAGGACGTGAAGAAGAAGCAAGACACCAACACAGAGAAAAGGTGACGAAATGGCTGCCTTAAAAAAAAAAAAAAGTATTTACTTGACCTTTCTTCCACGATGAGTGATCTGACAGGACATGGACAGGGAGAATCCATATGGCCCTTTTACCTATCAGCGGTAATGAGAGGAGGCAGTCATATTACTGAGATACAGATTCAAAGCGAGCTAACACACTAGTAGGGCTTGATTTGGCACCAGACCAGTGTCTTTCTTTCTTTACTGACACAAGCCTTTTATCTCCCAGTAGCTGCTGCATCCAGAAGAACCAGCACCCCCAGCCTCCCCCCTGACCCCCTTCTCTCCAGGGCATCGGCCAAGTGGAACAGCGAGAACAGCAGGGACGCTGCAGCCGCTAAGGACAACAAGCGCGTCCACTTTAACCTGGAGACCCTCAACAGCCGCCGCCTGCTGGCCCGGGCCGTGACCAAGTCCGAAGGGGACAGAGGGGGGGAAGGTATCCCCGGGGCTAACCAGGCAACACGTGTCTGTGCAAATGGAGGCTTCGGGACTTCCTTTGCCAACCTGGTGCTCTCCCTCCCCTCCGCCTCTTCTTCATCCATCCCTTCTTCATCTTCCTCCTTGGGCGTTCCTCCAAGGCCAGGGGAGCTACAAGAGCTACAGGAGAAGATCGACCTGATCCGGGATCAGCTAAGGACGGCTCTGGCCAGGAGGGCTGAGCTGCAGACTTCCCTGGCCAAGGAGAAGGCCGCCTGCTCTGCACCCATAGTGTCAGGAATGCCCCCCGTGGTTTTAGCTGCAGCATCCCTCCCCACCTCCACCAAAACCACCTCGTCCCTCCCCTCCACCCGCTGTGCCACCACCATGACAGACCCTGTCCTCAAGGCCCTGCCCACAGTCCGCACAGCCCCCGCCAAACACACCAACGAGAAGAGGTGATGCCTCTCTGGTGTTTGGACACAGACCAATCAATGGTGTAGTAAGGGGTTAAAAGGGGAGGGGTTTGTTGAAAGCAGCTGGATTCCCTTGGTTTGGATGTATCCTTTTCCTGTGATCCTGATGCCGTAGCATGGCAGCTCTTTCCCTGGACACCAACCTTTCAACCTTTTGCTACTGGGTGAAAAATGAAAGAGCTTCTAGGGCAATTCCTTGTGCTCTACGCTGCCCAACTGCCTCATATGGCTGGTAAAATGTGCGCAACCTCAGGCCTACTTGAATACAGTATATCATCCCATGCAGTGGGGCTGGAGGTACCAGCACGCCCACCCATGGCGCTGCATCTGTTCTGTGAACTGAGCCATTCTACTTTCTAGCGCTCACTCCTCTGCCACAGGAACAGACTCCCGCGGAGGAATCAGGAGCGGTGCATTATGTTTTATTTCCTTTGAGATCCGAATCGATATTGTTGACTGGCCTTGATTGACATGTTTTTCAAGAATAAAAGTCTGATGAAAGTGTTGATTGTGATGAAGGTTGAAATGTGAATCCTTGTCATGTGTACTTTGTGTGGTCTGTATTTTTACCTTTCGGGTACTGAGGGTTCAATTTCAGTGATAGAATAACAGGTATTAGGCATGTTTGATGTCTGGCAGTGTATAGAGGGCAATAGTAATGGTGTTTTTTTGTAGGCACCATGGTTGGTTGGGAAAAAGCCTACGGGAAAATTGAGTTGGATAAACGCCAAAAATAAGGTCTGTGGTGCACGCAGGCTTAGGAGATCTTTTACGGTTCGTTCTATGAGAATCTTTATCAGCTAACGTCACTGAGAATTTAAGAATTTATGCAATAAAAAAAATTTGCACACAAAAAGGTCACGTTTAACTGACTCTCAGAACAAAAGATCTTCTAAGCCTGCGTTAACCTTATTTTCAGCATTTATCCCAAAACCCTATTCTTTCCACATAGGAATGGCTGAATGAACCAGGACGTCACTCATTTCTGGTTTTTAGGACTACAAGCTGGCGAGCTCTAGTACACATTAACTCAAAACATGTATTCACATTTAAACAAGTAAACGTGGTGTCATTTCTCCTTTCTGATGTAGGATCCTTTTGTCAAATCAGGGGTTTCCTTTTGAACATGATCCAAATACAGATGTGACATTCATGTGACAGGATTTGAAATATGTCGACATACAATACCCAGGAAGTTCCTATTTTGTGACCAATAAAATTGTTTGATTTTACAAGGGAGGTTTCCTGACCTCAGTGGGACTTCCTGGATAAATAAAAAGGTTAAAAAAATATATATATATTATATTGTGGTGGACAACATACTTTGTGTCTAGGATTTCCATGACCAACACTAGGACACACAAACAGAAATAACCACAACAACGGCATTTTGTGCAAAGAATGTTTCTACTGCACTTGGTTTACTGAACAGTTAAATACATTTGAATGAGAGGAATCTAGTCCATCACAGATCGAAGGGTTCATTTATCATTGTCTAAAATTAACTACTAACTACTCATTGTCTAAAATTAACTATTAAAATGGATAGCAACTGTTGCAAGGCTACAATCATCCCGTTTTCTCTCACAGAACGGAATATAGGCACAGAAAGAAACTGATCAGAAAACCTCATTGACGGAACATTTTTTTTTCTTCTCTTATCGGTAAAAGCTTCCCCTAGAATGAACTCAAAAGACAACTCTTTAAACTGACTTGTCATATTGCACAATTTGGACAACCTTCTCATCCCATAACCACATGCTCTGTCCTGCCCGTTGCATAGCCTTGACTACATCTCCACCCAACTCACTAGGCAGAAATTACGCTAACCCCTCGTGTCTCAATAGAACAATGATATTTTGCGAAATGTCCCTTGATTATCCCCATTCTGTTGAGAAACAACCCATTTTCCTCTGATATGAGGCCAACAAGGGCAATCTCAACTTGCACTAATCTCTCATTCGGAATCATATAAGGTATCATTCAAAATAAAAGCTCTCTGGTCAGATTGTTCTCAGTTCAAACAGCTGAGGACGAAGACGTCGACCACAGCTGTCAATGACTACTGATCCTTCCCTGACCGTGTATGTCTATAGAGTTACAATGTCAAAACCTCTCGACTTGTGTTATACCCTGTCCATGTTAGTACCTTGTTCAGCTAGTTCCAGAAAAGGGGAAGCATGATGCATGTCAGGTCCATCTGAGTACAGGAAAACAATGTTTGTCTTTAGACCCTAGCACAAACAACTAGCATCACAGTAGCATTTTACAAGCCAGTTATTTAGTCTCCCGTGAGCTATGGAATAGAGCAGCCGTGGAAGGTTTTTAACATTGTGCAGCTTTATCATAATCTCCTGAAGGTTTTGAAACAAGAACATTGATGAAAGATAAAATATTAATCCTAAATATATTTTTCTACAAAATTAAATGCCCCCCAGGGTCCAATATATGATTTTTCTTCATAACTATCCAGTTGGGCAGCTGAATGGTAGATCGCAATGACAAATGTAATGGAGATGGGTTCGGCTGGGTACAATGGCTTTACCCTGAAGCTGTTCAACATCGCCTGGTATTGTCTTGTGCCAGTCTGGGGCAAAGATCTGTGTGTTTGAACTTGAAATGGGCCTCAGTCAGCTGACACCATGAACCAGAAAACTTCCTTGTGATGAAGCGCATTTCTTTTTTACAGTCACATGCTCCTCTTTGGAATACAGTCTAAGGGGCCATGGGAACAAATATTGACTTAAATAATTTTGTTTGAAGACCATGAAACGGGTGTTTAAGGCAATGGTTGAGCCTTCATGTTGATTCTGTTTAATGTGCACATGACTAGTGAAGCGATTCTAATGTGAAAGACAAATACAAAACATGGTGATGAGAGAATTGGTTGGCTAGCAGTACACAGGAAAGCTCCCAGGGGCGGACCAATGACGCAGTTTCACTCAATAGGGGTTAAGATGAGAGAAACCGCAATGATAGCCGCTCTTCTTCAGCTCAAGAAGTACGGGGAGCAACTGCCAATCGTCATAAGAGAAGTGAAAAAAAAAAAAAACATCTGAACAAGAGCAAGCAGGTCTGCTTAAACACTCCAAAGTGGATGAAAACTCCATTTCCCATGATGCTCCACTCAGGGCTAGCGCGAGCTTGTGGAGCCGGTTGCCAGTTACGACTACAACCTCCAAACTGGAGGAGTTGAGCGCCTGTGAAAAAGTGGTGCGTGACTAAGTATCTACACAAACCACAGAAACATTACTAGCCTACAGTTCTGAAAGAAAAATGACCAACTCGGACACTAGAGCAACTCAGAAACACAGGGTTGTATTTTTCTTTTTCTGGGTTCGAGGACCAGATGGAATGAATGACTAGGATACGAGTATGTGTTACAGCCTTGTGATGACTGGTAGTCCACTGTGCTCTCAAAAAGAAAACGCATAGAGCACACTGCCATTTCCAAAGCCCGTCGAGACACCTAACCAAAAGAAACATCCTTTAAGGAATTGTACATCAACGCAATAGGATTGCCGCCTCTCTATTTTACAAATCAACTTTCAATCATAAACAAACACAAATATCACATGGCAAAATGTCATGGTAGCCTTTCCTGAACGATTCCACAACTTTGCAGCAAAGTTGGTGTATCACACATAATTTGAGCAAAAACTCTGCGACGGATGGAAAAAGTCACTGTCCCACTAAGGATGGGGAAACTAAAAGCAAAACAAAACATTATTGTAGCAGAGATTCTAGAGGAGAGTGGAGGGGGCGCCTTTTCTTAGCTTTCCATCCCCCGCTTCTCCTTGGTGTCGTAAGAATGAGATTACAGTAATATAGCCACGGCGGCAATCTTGCGGCGTTGGAAGAGGAATTGAGGGGGGGAGAAGACATGTTGCCTCTGCGTGTGGGAGCATACGTGAGTTGGAGTAGGGGGGCTCAGGACGGAGTGGGGCTGGGGGGGTTCCTCTGTCTTGGGCTCCCAGTCTGTGGGGCTTTGCCCAGGGCTCTCTGGCTCCCCAGCCCCTGCACTACTGCAGTCTGTGTGTGGAGGAGAAGGAGGAAGGAGGAAGGGACTGACACTAGAGAAGCTAGTCTCTGCTTCCTGATGTCCTCCTATTGGAGGAGAGGGAGGAAGAGGTGGGCCTAAGCCAGCTGCACTGCTGCTGCAGGCCCCTACGGTTTTGATTTCCACTGGAACCAAACTGGGAATGAGGCCATCTGTACCCTCTCCTCCTCCACCCCCACCCCCCATTCGAATCTCCGCCACCACGCTGAGGCCCGCCTCAGAAACCATGACCCCCCCCACCTCTTCGGCCTCCCCCAGCAACCCCCCTTCCGTGCTCTCCAGCTGGGGAGCCAAGGAGGAGGACAGGGCCTCCGTGATGATGGCCGCCGTCTCCGCCATCCAGTCCAGCTCCGTCGTCATCGTCAACTCTTCCCGGGCCCCTTCTAACGTAGTGCTGCTGGCCATGCTGTTAGACTGGAAAGCCTGGGTCGCTGTACCTTGGGCCTGGGCCGCTGAAGCCGCCTGGGGCTCGTCTGGCAGTTGGACCTGGCCATTGGCTGCCCCCCCCCGGGCTGGAGCCGCTCCTCCAGCTGCAGCTGCTGCGGTGGTGTTGTTGTTAAGGTTGTCCTGCAAGGCCGTCTGGTTTCCCCCCTGGCCCGCCTGCTGGTTCTGCAGCAGCATCTCCTGGATGCGGATCTGCTGCAGGATGGCCGGTAGCTCGTAGTGGTGGAAGAAGTAGATCATGGAGTGCTAGGGATGGAGGGATGAAGAGGTACAGGGGTTTAAATAAGTCTGTTTTTAAGTAATGGAGTTAGAATCTGGGCCTGGAGGCTAGAAGGCTACAAATTCCAACGAGAGCTGTGGCTGGCATGACTTCAGGGGTGTGATCTCAAATCACAGGCGAATCGCTACATTGGCTAAAATGTAGCCTAGGATGCTAATCTCTTTGGGACAGCCACTAGCATGAGGGCTGAAACCTTAGCATCATGCACAGTCGCTACTACAGAGAAATGGATTTATTCAGGAAATTTCTTTAAAATTGGGTTAAAAAAAAACCCACTCTAACCCAATATGATTTTCATTACTATTTACTAAAACAATGTTTTCTTAGATTACAGTAACATTTAATGAGTAATAAGCCGGAATAACAGCACAATAACATGATAAATCACTTTCCCGCTCAACGTACTGAATAAATGAAGTGTGTAGGTCCCTTGAAACAAATGCAAAGCCTATAGTGTTTCCTACTCAAAACACTGGAGGAGTGTGTGGGCTAGTACACTAGTTTGGGAGCGTCTTTTCTCTAGTTAAAAAAAAAAAAACATTTTTAAATGTCCACAATTGATTTGAATTTCATTTAATCCAACTCCTCCTTTCCTTCCCTGCCGTGTCTCACTTGTATGAAGAGCCAGGAGGTGACCAGAGCCAGGCTGCTGTACTGGCCGTTGAAGCGGTAGTGGTAGGCGTAGAACGCAAAGTGATACAGATAGAAGAACCTGCGGGAGACACAGAGACAACCTCTTTAGAGAGTAGCTGAAAATACCAGCATCACACTGGACTGACTTGACTGTGGAATGGAAGGACTGCCTGGAACTGGAGAGACAAAGTGATCAGTTGTTTGCTGAAGTCATAGAAATGCGCCAAATAGTTCCCTTCTCGTCAACCCATCCCCATTTTATGAGATATTGGAGGGTATGCACGGCTTACTCCAGCCAACGGCATTTGCTGGTGTTGTCGTGTTGGACTCACCTCAGCCAATGACGTTTGCTGGTGTTGGTGTGGCAGCAGATGGCGTCGTACTGGTCGGCCAGCCACACGATGAGGATGATGTAGAAGGCGGTGGTGGTGTCGTTGAAGAACTCCGACATGATGGCCTCCATGCCTGGTAGAAAGGGAAAGCTTCTTCTTACCCACTGTTCATTCGTAAATAAAATCATTTTAAAAAACAAGACCCAGCTTGTTGCATGGTGGCTCAAACGGCGAGACACTCTTACCCACGAGAGCCAGGATGACGGTGAGCAGAGGGGCTGCTGGGAAGGCGATGGTCATGTTCATTTCCAACATCTGCAGCAGATCCACTGGTGAGACGGAGAGGGTGAAAGGTGAGCGAGTTTGGCGTAAGGTCAAAGAGACGTGTGGCACGGAGTGTGTCTTTCAAGGCTACTAACTAGCGGGGTGTGTGTGTGTGTGTGTGTGTGTGTGTGTGTGTGTGTGTGTGTGTGTGTGTGTGTGTGTGTGTGTGTGTGTGTGTGTGTGTGTGTGTGTGTGTGTTCTCACCGATGAAGACGAAGATCTGGTGGTGGGAGTAGCGCAGCAGCATAGACACCGACAGGGTCTGCAGATACAGAGGAAAACAACAATTAAACTTAACGGAATGCCTCGTTCTTACTTTTTTTGGTGAAACGTTCAATAAGGAACCCAAATAAAGGCTTAAAATGGGCTAAATTGAACACATGGGATGTTTTTTTTTTTAAGTAGGATTTTGAACACTTGGGATTTTGAACAAATGGGTGTGTGTAGACTGACACTTACGAATATTACCATGATGACAAAGGCAGCCAGATAGGAGGTGCGGGCCATCCACATGCTGACAAATCGGTAGTGTTCCCCTGACACCACATTCCTGAGGAAGCCTGTTCTCACACACACACACAGACAGACATAGTACCGATCAGACACGCACTCACACACAGTTTTGCATACCACTAAGGAAAGACACACGCAGGAGAAACAGACCTCCGCCCTTAACCACCGTGTACCTTTATTCTCCTCGTTCTCGGCCAGGGCCTTGACGCTGGACATCAGGATGTCATCGTAGCCCAGGAACTCATCCAGGAGGAAGCGGCTGAAGCCGTCCCCAAAGCACTGGTCCTTCATTGGGTCTGCATGCGCACACAGGCACGGGATTAGGTTACGAAGCCTCACACAGACAGCGCCACCTGTCCTCAGAACACTGCGTCTGTGCTACTTCAACCAGGCTTTTTAGTGTGCCTGAGTACGATGTTGAGTGAAGTGTTTTGCTGGCGATACATTGATTGCGCTTGCCTTTAAAGCTCTGGATAAGAGAGAGTCTGCTAAAATGCTAATGTAAAAGTTAACCGTGGGCGCGCAACAAAGGGTGGTCAGAGCGCTTTCAGCTTTGAGTTTCATTAAGATGACTGCTTAATAAAGCTCCATTGTTTTGGCCAATATGACCTATGGCCCAAATACTAAAATATTTCAAAATAAATGTCAGCAGCGAGCTAGCTCCTGTCCATCTTAGCCACCAGAGGATGAGTACATCAGCATGCTCATCGGTAACTAGTGATATAACCAACTACTGCTGCTGCTCATCGGTAACTAGTGATATAACCAACTACTGCTGCTGCTCATTGGTAACTACTGATATAACCAACTACTGCTGCTGCTCATTGGTAACTACTGATATAACCAACTACTGCTGCTGCTCATTGGTAACTACTGATATAACCAACTACTGCTGCTGCTCATTGGTAACTACTGATACATCGGTAACTACTGATATAACCAACTGCTGCTGCTCATCGGTAACTACTGATATAACCAACTGCTGCTGCTCATTGGTAACTACTGATATAACCAACTACTGCTGCTGCTCATTGCTGATATAACCAACTACTGCTGCTGCTCTGTAACTACTGATATAACCAAACTGCTGCTGCTCATTGGTAACTACTGCTGCTGCTCATTGGTAACTACTGATATAACCAACTACTGCTGCTGCTCATTGGTAACTACTGATATAACCAACTACTGCTGCTGCTCTGTAACTACTGATATAACCAACTACTGCTGCTGCTCATTGGTAACTACTGATATAACCAACTACTGCTGCTGCTCATTGTTAACTACTTATATAACCAACTACTGCTGCTGCTCATCTGTAACTACTGATATAACCAAACTACTGCTGCTGCTCATTGATATAACCAACTACTGCTGCTCATTGGTAACTACTGATATAACCAACTACTGCTGCTGCTCATTGGTAACTACTGATATAACCAACTAGTGATATAACCAACTACTGCTGCTGCTCATTGGTAACTACTGATATAACCAACTACTGCTGCTGCTCATTGGTACCTACTGATATAACCAACTACTGCTGCTCTGGTAACTACTGATATAACCAACTACTGCTGCTCATTGGTAACTACTGATATAACCAACTGCTGCTGCTCATTGGTAACTGCTGCTGCTCATTGGTAACTACTGATATAACCAACTACTGCTGCTCATTGGTACCTACTGATATAACCAACTACTGCTGCTGCTCATTGTCAACTACTTATATACCCAACTACTCCTGCTGCTCATTGGTAACTACTGATATAACCAACTACTGCTGCTGCTCATTGGTAACTACTGATATAACCAACTATTGGTAACTACTGATATAACCAACTACTGCTGCTCATTGGTAACTAGTGATATAACCAACTACTGCTGCTGCTCATCGGTAACTACTGATATAACAAGCTACTGCTGCTGCTCATTGGTAACTACTGATATAACAACAACTACTGATATAACCAACTACTGCTGCTCATTGGTAACTACTGATATAACAATAACTACTGGTAACTAACTGATATAACCAACTACTGCTGCTGCTCATGGTAACTACTGATATAGCCAACTACTGCTGCTCATTGGCAACTACTGATATAACAAGCTACTGCTGCTGCTCATTGGTAACTACTGATATAACCAACTACTGCTGCTGCTCATTGGTAACTACTGATATAACTACTGCTCATTGGTAACTACTGATATAACCACTGCTGCTGCTCATTGGTAACTAGTGATATAACCAACTACTGCTGCTGCTCATTGGTAACTACTGATATAGCCAACTACTGCTGCTCATTGGTAACTACTGATATAACAAGCTACTGCTGCTGCTCATTGGTAACTACTGATATAACCAACTACTGCTGCTGCTCATTGGTAACTACTGATATAACCAACTACTGCTGCTCTGCTGCTGCTCATTGGTAACTACTGATATAACCAACTACTGCTGCTGATATAACCAAACTACTGCTGCTCATTGGTAACTACTGATATAACCAACTACTGCTGCTGCTCATTGGTAACTACTGATATAACCAACTACTGCTGCTCATTGGTAACTACTGATATAACAACCTACTGCTGCTGCTCATTGGTAACTACTGATATAACAACTACTGATATAACCAACTACTGCTGCTGCTCATTGGTAACTACTGATATAACCAACTACTGCTGCTGCTCATTAACAATTCATTGGTAACTACTGATATAACAACCTACTGCTGCTGCTAACCAACTACTGCTGCTGCTGGTAACTACTGATATAACCAACTACTGCTGCTGCTCATTGGTAACTACTGATATAACCAACTACTGCTGCTGCTCATTGGTAACTACTGATATAACCAACTACTGCTGCTGCTCATTGGTAACTACTGATATAACCAACTACTGCTGCTGCTCATTGGTAACTACTGATATAACCAACTACTGCTGCTGCTCATTGGTAACTACTGATATAACCAACTACTGCTGCTGCTCATTGGTAACTACTGATATAACCAACTACTGCTGCTGCTCATTGTAACTACTGATATAACAACCTACTGCTGCTGCTCATTGTTAACTACTTATATAACCAACTACTGCTGCTGCTCATCTGTAACTACTGATATAACCAACTACTACTGCTGCTGCTCATTGGTAACTACTGATATAACCAACTACTGCTGCTCATTGGTAACTACTGATATAACCAACTACTGCTGCTGCTCATTGGTAACTACTGATATAACCAACTACTGCTGCTGCTCATTGGTAACTACTGATATAACCAACTACTGCTGCTCATTGGTAACTACTGATATAACCAACTACTGCTGCTGCTCATTGTCAACTACTTATATACCCAACTACTCCTGCTGCTCATTGGTAACTACTGATATAACCAACTGCTGCTGCTGCTCATTGGTAACTACTGATATAACCAACTGCTGCTGCTCATTGGTAACTACTGATATAACCAACTACTGCTGCTCATTGGTAACTACTGATATAACCAACTACTGCTGCTGCTCATCGGTAACTACTGATATAACAAGCTACTGCTGCTGCTCATTGGTAACTAGTGATATAACCAACTACTGCTGCTGCTCATTGGTAACTACTGATATAACCAACTACTGCTGCTCATTGGTAACTACTGATATAACAAGCTACTGCTGCTGCTCATTGGTAACTACTGATATAACAACCTACTGCTGCTGCTCATCGGTAACTACTGATATAACAAGCTACTGCTGCTGCTCATTGGTAACTAGTGATATAACCAACTACTGCTGCTGCTCATTGGTAACTACTGATATAGCCAACTACTGCTGCTCATTGGCAACTACTGATATAACAAGCTACTGCTGCTGCTCATTGGTAACTACTGATATAACCAACTACTGCTGCTCATTGGTAACTACTGATATAACAACCTACTGCTGCTGCTCATTGGTAACTACTGATATAACCAACTACTGCTGCTGCTCATTGGTAACTACTGATATAACAAGCTACTGCTGCTGCTCATTGGTAACTACTGATATAACAACCTACTGCTGCTGCTCATTGGTAACTAGTGATATAACCAACTACTGCTGCTGCTCATTGGTAACTACTGATATAACCAACTACTGCTGCTCATTGGTAACTACTGATATAACAAGCTACTGCTGCTGCTCATTGGTAACTACTGATATAACAACCTACTGCTGCTGCTCATTGGTAACTAGTGATATAACCAACTACTGCTGCTGCTCATTGGTAACTACTGATATAACCAACTACTGCTGCTGCTCATTGGTAACTACTGATATAACAACCTACTGCTGCTGCTCATCGGTAACTACTGATATAACCAACTACTGCTGCTGCTCATTGGTAACTACTGATATAACAACCTACTGCTGCTGCTCATTGGTAACTACTGATATAACAACCTACTGCTGCTGCTCATTGGTAACTACTGATATAACAACCTACTGCTGCTGCTCATTGGTAACTAGTGATATAACCAACTACTGCTGCTGCTCATTGGTAACTACTGATATAACCAACTACTGCTGCTGCTCATTTGTAACTACTGATATAATAATAATAATATAATAATAATATATAACCAACTACTGCTCATTGGCAAGTTAACTTGCAAGTCAGTGGTCATAGTTCCTATCACTTTAGCAACATCACTGTTTGTGACATGCTATGGCATGCTTTTGAGTTTAGACAGGCTTAATAACACTGCTCATCTAGCTAAGACCATTCATGACATCTGTGATCATGTGGTATGTCATGCTTATGACAGTGTTAAGTAGGCTTTATAACCACTTACCCAGCGTGACGACCATGACGGGGATGTTGAGGCGTTGCCGGGTGGTCTGGGACAAGCGGAGGAAGCCGTACTCCAGAGAGTACTCAACTATGTACTCCTCCTGAGGCCACACTGACGACACAGAGAGAGAAACACACTTATAGGTAAGCAGTGCAGCTTACCACACCAACAAAGCACACATACAGCAACCCACCAACCCCACAGCACACACACTCTTGCATTGCATTAGAACAACTCATATTTAAACTAGTTAGAGCCCACCTAAAATGGCAAAACATTGACAGAAACACATTGCCAAGACTTAATTAAAAGCAAATTAGGGAAAGGAGGAGTTACAGCAATAAAACACAAAACATGCACATAAGAAATGTTATGCAAAGGCCATTTAGAATTGTTAAAGCCAATGTCAGGGCACACAGACACGACACAAACAGGGCCTAAACTAAAGTATGGAGCCTGGCTCTTGACTGCTTCTGGTGGAGCGAGCTGCAAAAGGTCAGATCAACACAGTCTTCGACTTGGCATAGCCAGGGCCCACTGCAGGAAATGCGATGGCATCATGACCACAGTCAGATTCAAACAGTCGGATTCAAACAGTCTGATCCATCACAACAACAGCTACAGGAAGTCGTTGAGGTGGCAGAAGACAAGGGAACACATTTTTTTGGAAAGGAATCATGCCAGAAGGGGGTGACCAAGGACAAGAAGATGGCCGGAAGGGAGCTAGCTTGTAGGAAGAGGGAAGGAGGAAGAAAGGAGCGGTGAGAAGAGAGGATTCTCACTCACTAGGGGTGTAAACAGGTAGGTAGGTAGGGTTGGGTGGGGGGGGGGTGGTTGAGTTTACCTGCTCGTGTTAGCATCTCAATCTCGGAGACTGTCTCCCTCAGCGGCTGCATACCTTTAGTGGGCGACTGGCTGAAGGAGAGGTCCTGGCTGTCGTTGAGGCCCCCTCCCCCAAGGCCGATGCCGCTCAGCGAGGGCTTCAGCCGCGGCTCGATGTCTAGCTCAAACTGACAGCGAGAAAGGAGAAAAAGACTAGAGTAGTCACACCCCTTGACTTTTTGCTAATTGTTGTCGTTTTATAGCCTGAATTTAAAATGGATTCAATTGAGATGTGTCACTGGCTTACAGACAATACCCCATAATGTCAAAGTAGAAATATGTTTAAACATTTCTACAAATTAATAAAAAATGTAAAACGGAAATGTCTTGAGTCAATAAAGTCAACCTCAGTTATGGCAAACCTTTGAGACAGACATTGAATATCCCTTTGAGCATGGTGAAGTTATTAATTACACTTTGGATGGTGTATCAATATACCCAGTCACTATAAAGACACAGGCGTCCTTTCTAACTCAGTGGCCGGAGAGGAAGGACACCGTTCAGGGATTTCGTTAAAGTTTAATGGATGTGAAAGGATAAAACTGAGGATGGATCAACAACATTGTAGTTACTCCACAATATGAACCTAAATGATGTAGTGAAAATGAAGCCTGTACAGAATACATATATTCAAAAACATGCATCCTGTTTGCAATAAAGCACTAAAGTAAAACTGCTAAAAATGTGGTCCAAAAAATGTACTTTATGTCCTGAACACAAGCCTTACATTTAGGGCAAATCCATCATATCACTCAGTACCACTTCATATTTTCAAGCATGACAGTGGCTGCATCATGTTATGGGTATGTTTGTCATCAGCAAGGATGAAAAAGCAACAGAATAGAGCTAAGCACAGGAAAAATCCTAGAGGAAAACCTGGTTCAGTCTGCTTTCCAACAGACACTGGGAGATAAATTCACCTTTCAGCAGGACAATAACCTAAAACACATGGCCAAACACACTAGAGTTGCCTACTAAGATGACATTGAGTGGCCTAGTTTGAGTTGACTTAAAATACTCTTGAAAATCTATGGCCAAACTTGAAAATGGCTGTCTAGCAATGATCAATAACCAACTTGACAAAGTTTGAAGAATTTAAAAAATAATAAATGTGCAAATATTGTACAATCCAGGTGTGCAAAGCGCTTAGAGACTTACCAAAGACTCATAGCTGTAATCACTGCCAAAGGTAATTCAAACATGTATAGGACTCGTGTGAATACTTAAGTAAATTAGATATTTCTATATTTTATTTTCAATACATTTGATATAGTGTGTGTAGATGGGTGAGAAAAACAAATGTAATCAATTTTGAATTCAGGATGTAACACAACATGTGGAATAATACTTTCTGAAGGCACTGTGTGAACAATGCAAGGTCATTGTATGGTCATTATTGTGGACAGGGGCACGCGGTAGCAGGATCATTGGTGTCTCTGCCTTTAGCCTTCCTCTCAAGCCCCCATCCCTGCTTCCCTCTCTCTCTCTCTCTCTCTCTCTCTCACCCTCACCTGCACAGAGCTGTTGTCAAACATCTCCAGGGTCATCTCCTCCTCATCGTCGTCCTCCTCGTGGTGCAGCGCGGCCAGGCCCAGCCCTCCCTCTCCCTCCCCCGCTGGTTCCTTGACCAGGCCCTGGAAGCCATCCGTGTCGTAGAACTGCAGGAAGATGGGCGCACGCGACGAGTTGCGCTGGATCTCCACGCGCAGGATGCCGTCACGCGGCCACTTCTCCCGCACGTGCTCCAGGCAGTTGATGGGCGAGCGGGAGAAGGCAATGTGGATGTAGGCCAGGATGAAGAGCACAAACAGGGCCTGGTATAGGTAGAGAGAGGTAGAGCAAGAGAGAGGTAGAGAGCATTAAACTATGGCAGATTGTCTAGGGCGATATTGGTATTTACAGATGTTTAATTGGGGGGGGGGGGTCGATAGTTACATATCGCAATATTATATAGATACTTTGATAGGTAGCGTTAGTCAGCTGTACCTGCATCAAAGGTCTGGTATTTTTCATTTTATAGCTTGTTTTCCATCTTTTTTTTTTTTTAAGTGAGCAAACATGTTTTCAACTCATTTTCTCTTGCTCTGTCATCTCTGCAGCAGACATATAGTGAGTAACTTGTTTGGAATATCGAATCGTAATACATATAGGATCATGGGAATCGCTATACATATCGTATCGGCACCTAAGTATCATGATAATATCGTATTGTGAGGTCACTGGCAATGCCCTAGTTTAAGGGACATATTTTTGTATATGTTTCCCCTCCTGCAACACTGATAATGTTAATGACAATCACATTGCCAGAAACAAAAGATAGTTCACATATGTGCAAGGTTTGAGGAGTAGCAGAAAGAGATCCTGTCGGGATCGGGGTCAATTGCTTTTCAACATTTTCCCCCAACCCTGAATCCTATACATCAAATGGTGGAGAAATAGCCTAACTTGGTCCTGGGGTTCCCCCTGGGTGCACATTTTGGTTTTTGTAAATGCACTACACAGCTGATTCAAATAACCAACACATCACAAAGCTTTGATTATTTGAATCAGCTGTGTACCCAGGGGGGCCCAAGGACCAAGTTTGGGAAACCCTGGCCTAAATGACCGTCACAGAGGCTGCTTAGTGAAGGTGCCCACTACAAAAGGTGCAGTAGGATAGATTCCTACAGACAGCAGTCAGCTGAGGAGAAACGTGAGGTGCTAGAGAGCCTGGTCTATTTAGAATGATCCTCTTCATCAGGAAGACAACACTCAGAACATCAAAAAGATAGTTGTGTACAAAGCTAAAGTGACAGTGAAACCAGAGACAGATAGGGGACGTGCCATTTTGTTTCCCATCCATCACATCCCAACAAGTAGTGGCAGGCAGGTGCCTCTGAAAATGGCTGTCCAGCTCTCTTCTCCTCTGTCCTTCCCTCTCTCTCTCTTCCCCCTTCTCTCTGCTTCAGAGCGTCGCTCTTCTCTCTTGTCTGGTAACGGACTCAGGCAGGCGGATTCCCACTGTCAGTTAGCTTGTGTGGAGGCCTGGTACATAATGTACACACACGCACAGAGCGCCAAGTCTAGGTCCAAAAGGCTTCTTAACAGCTTCTACCTGCAAGCCACAAGACTCTTGAACAATTCATCAAATGGCTCCCCGGACTATTTGATTGTCCCCACCCCCCATTTTTACACTGCTGCTACTCTCTGTTTATTGTCCATGCAGTTTTACAGCATGGCGCTGCCTACCGGGACCACCCATCGTAGAATGTTTGACTTGTCCATGCAGTCACTTTGCCTCTACCTACATGTACATATTACCTCAACTAACTGGTTCCCCTTCACATTGACTCTGTACCGGATCCCCCTGTGTATAGCCTCGCTACTGTTATTTTATTGTTGATCCTTAAATATTTGTGTGTTTTTTTATATATACACATCTTAAAACTGCATTGTTGGTTAAGGGCTTGTATGTGACAAATACAATTTGATTCGACTTTTGATTTGATACAAACATTAACAATACCTTCCTAATATTGAGTTGCACCACCACCCCAATCCCCACACAGCAGCGTTGTAGTTCTTCACACATTCAAACCGGTGGGCCTGGCTCCTACCATACCCGTTCAAAGGCACTTCAATCTTTTGTCTTGCCCATTCACCCTCTAAATGGCACACACACTCACAATCCATGTCTCAATTGTCTCGAGGCTTAAAAATCATTCTTTATCCTGTCTCCTCACCTTCATCTAAAGTGATTGAAGTGGATTTAAAATGGTGACATCAATAAGGGATCATATCTGTCACCTGGTCAGACTGTCATGTAAAGAGCAGGTGTTCTTAATGTTTTGTACACTCAGTGTGTATGTATGCACACACACCATGACCACATAAAAACATAATCAACAACCTCTGAGTTTTTATCCACACAGATAAGGAAAAAAGCTAGGACAGGAGAGCTCTAATGTGATGCCTGTTAAGATGACTCACCAGTGACTAGACTGAGTTGAGGGTCACTGCAATTATAACCCCCTGAAAATGCCTGTCTTTGGTGTTATGCTGCCTGCAACCTTCATGCAGAGCTGATGAGGATGAGTGTGCATTTTGGTCAATGTGTTCCTGTATGCCCGGAGTTGCACAAGCAAAGGCTTTCCCGGGTTTAAGCCTAATCACAGTTCGGAAAGGCCGGCCCTACTGCAATGTTGAAACTCGAGTTAATTACTGGCTATGATAATATATTGTGTAGAATAGATGTGTCAATCATTGACTCTGTTGATGACGAGGATGTGGCTAGAACTAATACATTTGACATGTACAACCTTCCCACCTAATGCAAAGGTTTTTCTTGGTTATTGTTGTGCTGAATCAACACATTCCAATGTGCCAGTGTGATGTGCCAGAGATAAATACGTACATGATGTGTTTATTTGGTCAGAATCTGATGCAATCAAGCGGCAATTGTGGAGGTTGATTATTTATGTTCTACTCAACTGTAAGATCTAAGGCGCACACTATTCCACACATCAAAACAGAGGCAGCAGCAGTAGTAGCAGCAGCAGAACCACTCCAAACAAATTCGGAATTTGGACTGTGGCATGATCACAGGATGCAAAGAACGGAGAGGGCACGCTGCACAGACCCATTCACGTCCCACTTTTGGCAGGTCAAGTTGAGGTTCAACAAACTATACTATATAGTTGGGCGAGAAACTAACCAGCCATTTCTACCCCCTCTTGTTTGAATGTTACACAAAGATGGTTTCTCATTGTGGTATTGTTCATGAGAAACTGCTGTTTTGTTGAGGCACTGTTTGGAGATATGGTGGTGGTGGTGGGGGGGTTAAGATAAGTAGTCTTTCTGTACCACCTGTGCATTTTCTGAAGGGGGGGGGGGGGGGTTGTACTCCATGCACACCTTTACTGTTTACCATTTTCTGTAGGTGCCCTTAGCAACACGGGTGTATTTACATACACTGTAGAGAGAAATACTGTCAGTGAGTAGCACACAAACAGTCTGGGGGTTCCACGGAAACAGTACATGGGAAGTCCGAAACGAAATACAATTTCATTTCAACTTACTGTGCCAGTGGGCAGGACTGATGGTCATTATGAATTTGAGACAAAATATGTAAAATGATTGTATTATTAAACATACTTTCCAAACCTGGGTCTGTTGTAGACCTGCTTACCTAATGTCAAAATAAAAAAGTCCTGCACTGCACCATTATGTGGACAAAAAGGAATAACCTGTGGGGGACTTTGACATGCGGTAAGCAGAGATGAATTGGGTCTACAACAGACCCACGTTTGGAAACTGTTTAAGAAGATCCATGAAGCTCAAATTCCACACCCATTGGCACAGTAAATTGAAATGGAATTGGATTTAACTTCTGGCTTCCCACTGACTTTTTGTGCAACTCAATAAAATTGAAAGCAATGCTAGTGTATGTAATAGAACCGCGCTGCTAAAAGCACCTACATTTTTTTGTAATCATTGGAAGAAGTTACCCCCTGAGAAGCAGCAATCACACATGTACAAAACCAATTTGAAGCAAATTAACCTACCGTTCGTGCTTGTTAGCCGAGTCTTGACATTGTAGCCTACATAAAGGTAAAATAGTGAGAGGAAAGTCTTACCTTCAATAGGACAAAGAACTCGAAGATTCTTCTGAAAGATGGTGGAAACAATCTGGCATAGGTAACTGCCATCTTGAAGAATAGGGCATGGAAAAGTCTGTCTCGAACATTGATGAGTGGGTTCTGGTTGATATTAGGGTTTCGCATTCTGTTCGCCCCGCCATTGTTATTTAGCGGAACGTTATTGTTCACGTTGCCCTGGTTTTCTGACATTGTATGTCTGGCAAGACGACTGATAGCAAGTCACTATCTCAATCCAGTTGAAACGTGGATCTATGTACGCAACTTAACCGCACTGGCACCAACAACTCCAACTGTAGGATGGTGCAAAACTGCATTAACTTAATGCAATAATGCAGCTGTCAGTTTACATAGAAAAGTCACAATTGCTAGAGGTGACCAATTTGATGTCTAGAAGGGCTGTGCGTTATATAAATTTTTCCGACATGGTCGTTGTGTATCTGGCATTCTGGCTTAACTCCCAAAGCGCCCCCACTAGCGTAGCTAACGTTAGCTAATGAGTTCCAATACAACTCAACCACTGTAGCAACCTAAAAAAATGGCGCATACAGTAATGTTAAAATATTATTTACAAATTTCTACTGGCCGTTTTAGGGCCTTATAACTAGGCGTCAGTCACCATTCAAACCCCGGCTAATTAACTACCTGCAACATACCATTGCTAACATGCTAGTTAGCACTGGTGGTGAACAACATTCCGAGGCGAAAACATTGACGATTATGGTGATGTATATTCTTAGTATATTATGCTAACTTAGCTTGTATGCATGTCTCATTGTAATTAACCAGAAACGTCCAATAAAATAAAAATAAAACGTTTATCAAGTTAGCTAGCACTAACCTGCTCACGCTATAGTGGCTAACGGTCAAGTTCTACGATGATAACCCGTATGTTACTTTTTAGTCGAGAGTTCGCCTCGAAAATGTCGATCTCAGTTTGCCTTTTTAGATGGACATTGAGTATGATTCCCGATTTTTTTTTAATTCTACCGTTTGCAATACTCTCAACCAGTTTAACTATTCCTTAGCATCAACCATTAAGCCTTGAAAACAAACAAGGCAAGTCAAGAGTTTGACAATAGTCGATTGGAGCGAGCGCCCTCTGTAGATGCAACGTCCATACACTTTATTAAAAAAGGATCATACAAATATATATATATATACATTGTGTAAACAAAAATTGACAGATTAAACTGTGATTCGCTTTCGATGAAATTATAATCTACCAAGGAAACGCAATTTGTTTTTTAAAATGTTGCAGGCAACTCAAAATAGGTCTAAATTCGCTGTCAGGGGTCCTATCGTACCATCTTTGTGTTCATGTCTATAAGGTAGCACTATGGTATTCATATTTTGTCAAATTTACGTCAAAAGTAAAATGTTGTTGTATTTGAGCTAACCTTATCCTAATTATCATAATCTGATGCGTGTAGTTCTCGTAACCTGCTATGATTATGACAAAAGTTAATTTGACAAAAGCTGTATCTTCTAGCAATGACCCATATTTTGTTTGTAGTTGGATGGGGTGTATTCATTAGTCATATTCCGTTGTAAAAAGTTTTGTCAAATTAACATCAGATTTGCAAACCGTTTTGCAACGGAATACGACAACCGGGGAGGGACTTTTTGGACAATTTGTCCAATAGAAACTCTCGTTTGCAAAACGTTTTACTTTTGGGAGTAAATGGTTTCCGTTGTAAAATGTTTTGCAACAGGATCTGACTAATTAATACACCCCTGATTCATTGCACAGTGCTAGATAGATGGTAAGGAAATACATTTTAAACCTCACCTACTAGTTCTATGAATAAGAGATGTACGTTTAGCTTTTATTAGAAGTTCGTCTAATGTAGTTGCTTCATTGTCAGGTTCTTCAAATTTTACCATTGTTATGCCATCTAGCTTGCTAATCAGGATAAGTATTTCTATAAACCAGCTAGTTTATGCAAGCAGCTAATGCATATTAGCTAGTAAGCTTTATTACAACATATATATTTACATTTGAGTTATTTAGCAGACGCTCTTATCCAGAGCAACCTACATGAGCATATGACGGTTAGCTAACTAAGTAACCTAACGAACTAATAAGTGACGAAGTTAGAAGAATACGATTGCAAAGAAGGTGATTACAAGCAAATTTGACATGCAGCTAGCTAGAATTATGTCTCTTGCGTGTGTTATACCTGCAACGTGTAGTCCACTGAAGCCACGCAAAGGGAATGATTAAATATACATTTCTCTGATTGGACAAGGACTGAAAACGCATGCTCAATCAGTGGTCAAGTGTATGGTTGAATGATGGAGGTGGCCTATTTTTGTGAGTGGGAGAAGAGACCCAAGAGTAACCACTGTCCATCCATCCCACTGGCGTGTGCCTGGTCCTGCAGGGACCTAGTTGCCTTTACCACAGACCTAAAAAATGAAGAAGATGAGAAAGGTACACAGCTGTGCTTTTGGTACTGATCTTCTGACAGTTTTGATGTTGTGCAAAGCAAATCAAGCAAATCCCATTGCCGTATCAGTTTTGATCCTATGAACGGATATCATTTTGCATATGTAATTCAACGCCTAGTGACTTGATTAGCAGAACATGCACTGCAGCAGTTTGCTTTATTTCAGAAGTCAGTCATAAGGTCCACATCATTGACACAGAGCACCCATGGGATGTGTACTAAATTTACTCTGGACATGCCGAGGTCATATCCTGTCTGGAGTGGGACCAATCAGGTCGGTCAACATAGTAGTAACACCAAATCCACCCTTAAAAGAATAATCCACTCAAACTATATATATATATATATATATATTTTTTTAAATTAGTCCACTGTTGATACAGTCCCAAAATGTTTGGATTCAGCAATCCATTTTTCAAGATATAGGTCTTTCAAAAATCAAATTGTAACTTGCCACATCGTCATGATTATGAAGAGTTATTGAAGAGTAGTTTGAGTGGATTCTTTTAAAGGTGCAACTGCCCTATCAGTCCAGATAGACTCATGTGGAATGCCAGGAAGTGTCCCTGGAGTTTAAAGGTTGCGCGTGTGTGTGTTCCCGCACACACGCACGATTGCATCCGTTCATGTGTCTTTGTGTGTTCCAGGTTGCTGTCTGCTGTCTGCTGATGGAGACAGATCAAGGCAGATCAAGTGCTGGGCGATGACAGATCACCTGGAGAACAGCTGGGAGACTTCACTAGGGAGTGCAGTGGACGGAGACCCTATCGTAGCTCTGTCCTTGCTGCATAATGGAGTCAAGCTGGCTCTGCATGTGGAGATGGTAATGGACCAGCTTATTCTCATATTCACAGTTTCGACCAGCTCTTCTCAACTGTCTGTGTGGACCTTATGATTTATTACTTTGTCAGTATTTTATAGACAAGTTTAAGAGCGTTGGGCCAGTAACTGAAAGGTTGCTAGATCGAATCCCCGAGCTGACAAGGTAAAAATCTGTCGGTCTGCCCCTGAACAAGGCAGTTAACCCACTGTTCCTAGGCGTCATTGTAAATAAGAATTTGTTCTTAACTGACTTGCCTAGTTAAATAAAGGTTTAATAATACATTTTTAAAAACTTTACACTCGTACCTGTATATGGTTGAAAATGGCAGATTTGGACACTGATAAGCGGCTAAATTGGAACGCAGTGGCTGTACAGTAAAATGCTATCCATGATGTCAGAGCTCAGGGTGTCCGCTTCACGGCTCTGTATGGGTTTTGACTGACAGCCATTCTGAACATGAGCACTGCGCTTGGCAAGAAGTTGCCCCCATTCCTCGCGCTAATTGGGCAACTTTTGCAAATGTTTTGTTGTCTTGAGTGAGGGAAGCTGTAAATTACGAGAACTCGATGTATTTTGAAAGATGATACGTTGAGGATTATAATAAACATCATACAAGCAGGCCAAACACCCGTGAGTCCAAATGTCCACTTCACATTTCCATATCATAAAACCTATGTAATACACAGTGTCAACGTTTAGAAACACGTATGTTTGATGTACAGTTACAAGATGATATGGCTTCGCACCCTACGTTGTCCTGAACAGAATGAGCCTATGTTTGTTGTATTTTGAATCACATTTGCCGCGGACCACACATCAGAATGAACTCATGACTCATGACTCAATTCTACGCGCACCAAAATGACCATCTGCTTCTCTGAATTGCCACACTGTAAAATCATATTTTGTCATTTAGCTTGTCATGTTGACAACAGAGCAAACTTTCAAATTATGGCCACCTGACCCAGATTGCGATTTATAATGGACCGTTTTTGGATTGCGTAAGCAACAACAGTAATTGTGTAAAGGCGGGAATGCAGGGCTGGGTTCACATCAAAACAACTTAAAGTGTGCTTGCTCTAGTTCCCCAATGGCACCGCTAGGAGAGCTTAAAAATGCACCTTATAGTTGAAGACACTTCTTTGAGTCATAAAAGTGCATTGAAATTACTTAGGAACTGTGCACACTTTGGAAAGGTGTGTGGCCACTTGGAAACACCAGTTAGACCTTTCACTCAAACCCTTGTGATTTCTTTTTGGGCCTTACTTTTTGGCACCTACTCCAAATTTTCCAAGAATATTCTTATTATGTTACTGAATGTATCCAGAGTATTTTCAGATTTCGTTATCAACAAATGCTGCAAAAAGTCCAGTAAATGTAAAATGCACATAAAATCAACAGTGTAATGTTTGGATTCAGTCTTGTCAGGTGAACTGTTGTGTCCTCACCTTTAGTCTAATACTTTTCCCATAATCTCCTAATTGTTCCCTTTAATTTCTTCAATGGTTATGCATATGCTTTCCATATTTCTTCTGTAAGAAACATTTCAATATAGTCTTGTATATATAACGGATGTGAAACGGCTAATTCCCATCAGGGTAAGCTCTTGAGATCTGCCAATACTCTATATGTCACTATTTGGCAGGGGTGCTGTAAAATGGCTGAGTAGCGCTGCATATAACAAGCATATACAGACATATCTGTAATTTTCCACTTAGTTTGTTGAAATGTGCTCCTTCCCACTCTCTCTCTACCTTTCCTCCAACCTTCCCCCACCAAAGTCAGGCTCCACCGATTTTGGGGAGAAGTTTTCACCGGTCAAGTTCTCGCCGTCTCTCTCACGCTGTTGGGGGGTAAGCCCATGGAAGGCTGGCTGGCAGTGACGGTGAGCGGCCTGGTCACGGTGTCCTTGCTGAAACCCAATGGTCAGCTGTTGACCGCCAACGACAGCCTGTGTTGCCTGAGGGGCCGAGTTGCCCTGGCCGACATCGCCTTCACCGGCGGGGGCAACATCGTGGTGGCAGCAACGCACGGCAGTAGCTCCTCACCTGTGCAGTTCTACAAGGTATTAGCTAGCAATGATCTTGAATTTTTCATCATTACTGGCTAACACCAGAAGTGCTAGCCAGTCATCGTGTCTCTGATAAGTCTGGCAAGCGACACTGTACAAATGCTAATGCATTTTCTTTTCTTGTAATGAGGGTTTACTGCACGATTATATGAGGTTTTCCTCCAATGTAATGTATCAAGTGGTACTATTATTGAAATGCCATTATTGTGATCCTTCCTCAAGGTGTGCGTGAGCGTGGTCAACGAGAAGTGTCGCATCGACACGGAGTTGCTGCCCTCACTCTTTATGCGCTGCACCACAGACCCGGTCAGGAGGGACAAGTACCCGGCCGTCACACACCTCAAGTTCCTCACCAGGGAGAACTCCGAACAGGTGAGAGACACACACTGTGAACACATTGTCTTTCCAAGTGTCCTTTATTGGGAGTTCTTTCCAGCTTTTTCACTTACCAGTACAACATAAACATAAACATAAAAAAAGAAACGTCCCTTTTTCAGAACCCTGTCTTTCAAAGATAATTCGTAAAATTCCAATTAACTTCACAGATCTTCATTGTAAAGGGTTTAAGGAACCATAAACATTTAATGAACATGCACCTGTGGAACGGTCATTAAGACACTAACAGCTTATAGAAAGTAGGCAATTAAGGTCACAGTTATGAAAACTTAGGACACTAAAGAGGCCTTTCTACTGACTCTGAACAACACCAAAAGAAAGATGCCCAGGGTCCCTGCTCAGTTGCGTGAATGTGCCTTAGGCATGCAAGGAGGCATGAGGACTGCAGATGTGGCCAGTGCAATAAATTGCAATTCCGTACTGTGAGATGCCTAAGACAGCGCAACAGGGAGACAGGACGGACAGCTGAACGTTCTCGCAGTGGCAGATCAGGTCTCAGATCAGATCAACACCCGCACAGGAATCTCAATGGCAATCTCAATGCTGTGCATAACCTTCCTGCAGGCTTCCTGACATGACCCTCCAGCATGACAATGCCACCAGCCATACTGCTCGTTCTGTGCGTGATTTCCTGCAAGACAGGAATGTCAATGTTCTGCCACGGCCTGCGAAGAGCCCGGATCTCAATCCCATTGAGCACGTCTGGGACCTGTTGGATCGGAGGGTGAGGTTAGGGCCATGACTCCCAGAAATGTCCGGGAACTTGCAGGTGCCTTGGTGGAAGAGTGGGGTAACATCTCACAGCAAGAACTGGCAAATATGGTGCAGTCCATGAGGAGGAGATGCACTGCAATACTTAATGCAGCTGGTGGCCACTCCAGATACTGACTGTTAACTTTAGACCCCCCCCCTTTGTTCAGGGACACATTTTTCCATTTCTGTTAGTCACATGTCTGTGGAACTTTTTCAGTTCATGTCTCAATTGATGAATCTTGTTATGTTCATACGAATATTCACACATGTTAAGTTTGCTGAAAATAAACGCAGTTGACAGTGAGAGGACGTTTCTTTTCCCCCCCGAGTTTATGTATTCAAACAGTGTAGCACATACATTTAATTAAGGCTGGCACAATTACCGTATAACCTCGTGATTGACGGTTATGGATGATGGCCGTCATGAAAATAAAATAACAGTCATAACCGTAAAAAACCAACAACGTTGACTGACGACAGGACAGCCGGACATTCGTGCGGTCGAGGTCCGTTTCTGCAGTGACATGGACGCTACAGTAACTTGGACTCTACAACGTGATGAAACTTTGTTGCTCCTTGCTGAAACAAGCCAGGTGTTGTAGCTAACGAGTCTTTGGTTGCCTAGACAACGCCCCCCTCCCTGCTGCAGCAGCACACGCAGTTAGGAGGAGGAAATGTGCATCTTTTCATGTATAATCATTTTCCTTGCTATTCGAACAGTTATTACGGTCAGCCAAATGACTGCGGTCACCAATAACCAACATCCAAAAATCTAATACCGCCACAGCCCTAGTTTTTAATGAATGATACAAAGTCCTGTTAAATTGCAGGGAGTTTTAACCAGTTGACTTGAGGTGTGTGTGTGTGTGTGTATATGACTATGATATTAATACTCCTTTAGGTGCTGTTGTGTGCCTCCAGTCAGATGGGCAGCATCGTCGAGTGCTGGTCACTGCGAAAAGAAGGCCTCCCTGTTAATAACATATTCCAGCATCGCAACAAAAACCAGGAAGAACTCTAATGGAAAATATAAGTATAGCTATAGGGGGTATCTCAATAGTTTAAAGTTGTTTCCAATTGTCCACTTTCTTTAAAGAACTGAACAGTTGACTGAACAGTTGACAGTAAATTCTCTTTAGGAACCCTCCATTGTGTTTTCAGATCAACATAGTTTAAGGAAAGGAGAGCAGTTAATGTGTGGTCTAAAGGCAAAATAAAAACTCATACCTTTATCCTCTCTTGCAACAATAAGCTATCCATATCCCTGTCCTTAATTCTGCTAATCAGCTCCCGAATATGAACAGCAACAAAAAAACTCCAGACAAATTTTAGATCTCCGCTTTGGCTCTTTTCACCCCTCCTCAGCTGCAAATGATCCGCTCCGCGTGTCTCCCTCCATGGGCCAGATGTTGGACATGAACACACTGCTGCGCCATCTGCTGTTCCTACTGGAGTACTGCATGGTGACGGGCTACGACTGGTGGGATGTGCTGCTCCACATGCAGCCGGGCATGGTCCATAACCTGGTGGAGAAGCTTCATGAAGAGTACATGAGACAGAACCAAGCCCTGCAGCAGGTAGGTGGACCAGGGTCATGTTCAGTAGGGCACACCGTAGTGAATTGTTGTGCAACGGGAAATTGAAATATACACTATATGTACAAAAGTATGTGGACAACCTTTCAAATTAGTGGATTCGGCTATTTCAGCCACACCCGTTGCTGACAGGTGTATAAAATCGAGCACACAGCCATGCAATCTCCAGAGACTAACATTGGCAGTAGAATGGGCTTACTGAAGAGCTCAGTGACTTTCAACGTGGCACTGTCATAGGATGCCACCGTAACAACAAGTCAGTTCGTCAAATTTTTGCCCTGCTAGAGCTGCCCCGGTCAACTTTAACTGCTGTTGTGAAGTGGAAATATCTAGGTGCAACAGCAGCTCAGCCGCGAAGTGGTAGGCCACACAAGCTCACAGAACGGGACCGCTGTGTGACGTAAATCATAGCGAGTAAAAATACCCTGTCTTCAGTTGCAACACTCACTACCAAGTTCCAAACTGCCTCTGGAAGCAACTTCAGCACGAGAACTGTTCAACGGGAGCTTCATGAAATGGGTTTCCATGGCCGAGCAGCCACACACAAGTCTAAGAACACCATGCACAATGCCAAGCGTTGGCTGGAGTGGTGTAAAGCTCACCGCCATTTGATTCTGGAGCAGTGGAAACGTGTTCTCTGGAGTTATGAATCACGCTTCACCATCTGGCAGTCTGACGGACAAATCTGGGTTTGGCGGATACCAGGAGAACGCTACCTGCCCGAATGCATAGTACCACCTGTAAAATTTGGTGGAGAAGGAATAATGATCTGAGGCTGTTTTTCATGGTTCAGAGGAAATCTTAACGCTACGGCATACAATGACATTATTTCTGTGCTTCCAACTTTGTTGCAACAGTTTGGGGAAGGCCCTTTCCTGTTTCAGCATGACAATACCCCCATGCACAAAGTGAGGGCCATACAGAAATGTTTTTTTTTGAGATCAGTGTGGAAGAACTTGACTGGCCTGCACAGAGTCCTGACCTCTATCCCGAGACAGGCCTAATCGCCAATCATCAGTGCCTGACCTCACTAATGCCTTTGTGGCTGAATTAAAGCAACTCCCCGCAGCAATATTCCAACATCTAGTGGAAAGCCTTCCCAGAACAGTGGAGGCTGTTATAGCAGCAAAGGGGGGACCAATTCCATATTAATGCCAATGAGTTTGGAATTAAATGTTTGACGAGCACATACTGTCCACATGCTTTTGGTCATGTAGTGTATGTTCTTATCGGACAAATTTGGGTGTTAGTTGACATTTCAAAACACAACCCAGGGATCCCCACTGCAGGGCATTATGTTTGACAAAGTGAAATGTGTGACAATGAAGGGATGGAATTGTTTGTTTGTTTTTATAATATACTGTGTGTGTGTGTGTGTGTGTGTGTGTGTGGTAGGTGCTCTCAACACGCATCGTCGCAGTGAAGGCCTCTCTCTGTAAGCTGTCGGCGGCTACGGCAGCACGAGCCTGCGACTTCCACGCCAAGCTCCTCCTTATCGCCATTAGCGCCACCCTCAAGTCACT
This sequence comes from Oncorhynchus gorbuscha, assembly GCF_021184085.1. Classification (NCBI taxonomy): domain Eukaryota; kingdom Metazoa; phylum Chordata; class Actinopteri; order Salmoniformes; family Salmonidae; genus Oncorhynchus; species Oncorhynchus gorbuscha. The sequence goes on from NC_060187.1 coordinate 43,993,199, forward strand.
GCTGAGGCCCCACGTCCTCAACACGCCAGAGAAGATCCCCGGTGATAGGCTGGCAGAGATATGCGCCAAAAATACTGACACTGGTGGGAGGACTAGCATCATTACCATTATACCTGTATAACCAATGAATAGACGGATCCTACTTCGGACACCAATTTCACTTAAAGGTGCAATATGCAGGAATTTCCTGGTTGCTAAAATTAAAATATTTCCCTTAATTTCAACCAATGTGTAGAGAATCATTGTACCATCTAAACCGCAACAAAATATATTTTCAATACCAAAAATATTGTATTTTCAGCTGTTTGAAGCTGGTCTACAAAAACATAAAAATGGGAAGCATAGAAATAGCACACATAGAACATGTCTACCTTGTCATTTCTATGTGAATTTGGTCTGGTCGCCCAAATAGTTACATAATGCAGCTTTAATGTGAGGCTGGAACTTTTTTCAGTTTGTAACCGAGCTTGAGTTGTACATAGTGACCTGTTGTTATTGTTGACCAGACTGATTCTGTAGGCATAAGGCTGGCCCTCCTATCTGCAAGTTAGCACCTACAATTATGGGACGTTTTATTTCAAGACGTCAGTGATTCTGCTTGAGATTGACCTTCCCCCTCTCCGTAGATATCGATAAGGTGATGATCAACCTGAATGAAGACAGAGGAGTTTGTGCTGGACGGCCCCCCGCTCCAGTCTCTGCAGCAGCTCATCCAATGGGTGGGAGACTTTGTGCTCTACCTGATGGCTAACCTACCCAATCAGGTGGGTCTCCAGTGCACCACCATTTGTGTGTGTATTTACTCCTACATTTCCATTAAATCGAGCTATCTGTGTTGGCCTTTTCACAACGTGCTGAAAAATCGTGCAATGCTTCAGAACCCCATGCTTACCACATTTGATATTAATGATGTGATGTTGCATTGAAAGAATGTAGCGTTCTATCGAATGTAGAGTTGGTGCCAGTATAGAGTGTGTGTCTGTGCTGTCTGTCTCTATCCAGTCTGTCTGTATTAATCCGTATCCTCTCTCAGGGCTCCATCGTGCGTCCCGGCTTTGGGTTCCTGCGCGACAGCTCGTCCCTGGGCATGCTGCGTGAAATTACGGTGATGATCCGGATCTGGGGCCTGTTGAAGCCTGGCTGCCTGCCCATCTACACGGCCACCTGGGACAACCAGGACAGCATGTCGCTCCTCTTCCGCCTGCTCACCAAGCTCTGGCTCGGCTGTAAGGATGGGGCGAACATGTGTAGGTGACTATGTGGATGCATGGGTGTACACTTCCGGTCCAAAGTTTTAGAAAACCTAGTCATTCAAGGGTTTTTTCCCGCCACGGGTTTTTTTGCTCGCCTCGTCTTCCGTAAGCAAGCGCTATAACATGGAGATATGGTCGTGTGGGAACCCTAACCCTATCAAGGTGTGTATACATTTAACCTTTAGTTTTATTTTAAAAATTATAATAATAAAAATAATTGCTGATATGAAAGGTCCTTATACTTCCGAAACCGTACCGCAAGCGACGTGTTAATGTTCAGATTGAGCGTCTGGGCTCTTAACAAAACTCCTCCCTACAGAAGACTCCTTCGTCCATGATCTACAATGAACATTGATTCTGGAAAATGAATGTTCAAGTTTCTGTTGTGCGCGGCATTGCGGGTACCACATAGTACTAGTAGGATTTTAGCCACAAACTTGGAATACTAGCCATCTAATCTGCGTTTTATAAAAGTGCAATGAGCATAAAATACAATTATATAAGGGATTGGCAACTCGTTCTTATTCCGAGAAATAAGGTAGGCCACTTGATTTCAACATCTGAACAAAGTGGACAGGCCAACATGCTGTTCAAACAGTTGGAGACGGACAGACGGGTGTGTTCATAACATTTCAACTGTTCTGCCTTGTTAGCTAGCAAATAGATCCAAGTTGCCTAGACTTTAAAAGGGGGTTTGAGGTCTGTGTTCATTTTCTATAATGCCTGCTTCAAGAAGTTGGTCATTATTAGTGAATGTGCATTATGCATGATTGTGGTTACATTTGTAAACAAAAGGGACAGACATGAAAACCAGATCAGTGATTATGGTAAAAAAATGATCAAATAATGTCATTATTAGTGGTTGTCGAAGGCTTATATTTAGGTGTCATTTCACAAGCCCTGAATTAATTTGATTATTGCTGACTGTTTAAAATGCAGTGTATTTTATTTCTAATTGGACAACTAGCTAATTTAGAGAACATTTAAAAAATCTAGTTATGATTTTTAGGCCGTATCGCCCAGCCCTTGTAGTCCTCCAGGATCTGGGTTGGAGAGTCCTGCCCAATATCCAAAAGTATTTGGACAAATTCACATGTGTATTTAAGTTGTCAAAAGTAGCACGCAATGACTACATCAAGCTGGTGACCACAAATTTGTTGGATGCATTTGCAGTTTTTTTAGTTTCCGATTTATTTTGTGCCCAATAGATGGGTAAATAATGTCATTTTCTTGTAACTTTTATTGTGTGTGTGTGTGTGTGTGTGTATATATATATAGTTTAGAAACCAATTTTTATTCATATATATATATGAATAAAAATCGGTTTCTAAACTACATTAATGTGGATTACAGATAATCATGAATGAATTGTGAATAATGATGAGTGAGAAAGTTATAAATATCATACCTAACCCCCCCAAAGAAATGCTAACCTCCCCTGTTATTGGTAATGGTGAGATGTTAGCATGTCTTGATATGATCTTTGTGCCTCTAACTTTCTCACTCATCATCATTTCTCACTCACAAGCTTGATGTAGTCATTGCGTGCTAGGAATAAAAGACCAAATACTACTCACTACGTTAATACACATACTGTAAGTAAATTACACCCAATACTTGTGGTTCCCTAAAATGGGTGGACTATGTACAAAAGGTGCTGTGATTTCTAAAATGGTTCACACGATATAGATAACAATGCCCTCAAATGAAAGCTAACCTTCTGCACATTAACCTCATAGTCATTGTGTCATTTCAAATCCAAAGTGCTGGCGTACAGAGCCAAAATGAAATGTGTTGCTGTCCAAATACTTTTGGACCTCACTGTATGTGGGCCTGGCCTTCACCCATGTATGTCTCCAGCTCGGGACGAGGGCCACCCCCAGGAGCCTGATGAGCCGCTGATAGACGAGTGCTGCCTGCTGCCCAGCCATCTGCTGGTGCCCAGCATGGATTGGCTGCCAGTCAATGACGGCAACATCTGCAAGCTGCAGGGCAAGCAACCTCTGCGGTTGCAGTTTAACAAGCCCTACAGCCTTCCGGGTCTCAACTCCACCGCCCAGGTGGAGATCTTCTCTAGGTGAGACCCACCCCCTAAATGCCAGGCTAGCTGATCACCATTTGGGGTCAGATGAAGCTCGGCCTGCTGTAAAGTTGAAAAAGTAACGGCCCATTTGCTAAAAATGTGTGTTTCCAGGAGCCCAGGGGCCCAGAGGATGGATAACCTACGTTGTCTCCACATGGGAGTCTGCCCCACAGAGGAGAGCAAAGCCTGCACCCGGTCAGACACCAACTTGCTCTTTCACCCACTCCCCAGCACTTGCATCTTTCCATTATTTTTACCTTAACATTATATCATAACGTCAGCATATCTCTCTACATGTAACGTTACACTTTAAGAACCTTTTTGTTGGTCCAACGCAAGCAACAATTTGAAGATTCTCTTTTCCCGACCCTGCTTTTTCAATGTTTATTCACTCTCTCTCTCTTTCTTCCTCTCTCTCTCCATCTCAGGTGTGGCTGTGTGACCATGCTCCGCTCGCCCAACAAGACCAACGCAATGAAGCAGTGGGAGCAACGCTGGATCAAGAACTGCCTGTGCGGAGGCCTCTGGAGAAGGTTTCCCTCCACACTGTCCTGAGATCAGTCAACGGACAACTATTGACTCTGACAAGCCCATGGCCACCGCAAACCCCGACTCTAGATCAGCCTTTGGAGTTTGGACAGTAGATTGCACAGCGCTGCTGCCTCCTAGCAGATGTCACGAAGGACAGATTCCATATCCAATATGATGAAGTATATCAATGCAGTTGTATTGCACATATGGCCATTTGGAAAGGCTGTGATCATGCCATCATTGTTTCCTACCTGTAAGTAGGAACCACGTTTTTCATGTCCCTTTGTATATGCAAACGCGTGTCAAGAAAATAAAGCTTCTTGAGGACCTTACGGGTGAAAGGTGTGACATTTTTACTTTCAATCCTATTTGGATGCACATATTTTCATGTACATTGTGCATTGATGTCAATGGGAGATTTGCACAATAATTTGGATTTGGTCCTTGGTGGTTTGTGTGTCAGATGTAGTTGGAAATTTGTGCCACATGGGGGCACTAGACATCTCGTGTGTATAGAACCTAATCTGGTTTTAGTGCTGTCATGTGCACCAGGGATTAGATGAAGGAACTAATAATGAGTGGAATTAACGGAAGATGGTTTTATATCAAAATGAAGGGTTTTACTTCCCACTCCCAGAAGAGGTTCTGTTTAATAAAAAAGGACTAGAGATTTTTCAAACACAAATTATTTTCTTTGAAGTCATATCTCAGTCCCTGAAATAGCTGGAATGAAATTGACTGTCTAGTCTGGCCAACTTTGAAAGATCTTGTCTAGCCAATTCAGGGTAAAGAGTGTCGGTTTTTATTTAAATTGACCAGAAGATTTAAACATTTCAAAGTATGATTTAAAATGTACTTTCATCTATATCATTTTCAAACACAATTTTGTCCAGGTCCAAGTGAAATAAGATTGATTTAACCAGGGAATGTCTCTGAATCAATTTTACAAAAGAGAACTGCCTGTCTATTTCCCAATAGTATAAAGTCAAAGCAATTTGCACTCAAATTAATACTTCCTATGGATCACTGCTTTACATACTATCAGAAGAACCACTTGGTTCACCCCATAAAACAAAATAATATATCAGACGAACTCCCCTCTATATTCAACCACCAAAATAGCGCCTCCTACCATTGGCACACTGCTCACCTCAACCAAACCCCTTCAGGTGAACTCTGTGCCCTCCTTCTGTCTTTCGCTCCGTTGTGGTTGGCTGCTTGCCCTCGCCTCATGAGGTCTCCACACAATCAAGTCACCTTGATGGGGGCACCTTTCTGAGATGAAGTCAACGGCCAATTTATCCTGTCTATCTCCTGTTGGACAATAAAGTTGTATTCAGTTCTGTTAATATATCTCTTAGAGAAATGAATGACCTGAGTGACTTAGTGAAAGCTAATTAACTGGGTGTGTGGTATTAGGTGGTATAAAGAAGTGTGTATCTACAGTAGATAGTATCCATCCGATGTTCAGGGTTATATTAGTATCGTGGCCCTACAGCAGGGTATAACATTACAGAATGTTCAGTGAGATACCGTATGTATTCTGTAGAACATATATAATGCTTTCATGTCGTGAAGTAGGACATTGGCTCACCTCAATTCACAATATTTTCATCCGCAACATTCGGGAACATTTGAATGCATCTCTTGCACAGGGCTGATTTTTCAGGGTTAAATGGACGCCTGTATTCAAAGTGGTTTCGGACACATGGTTCTCGATCTCACAACCGGAGGAACAGCCTCTCCCTACAGGTGTGCCTCAGCCTGAACTGTGAGGTAATACCCTTTAGGACTACCCTGCTCACCGTACTCAAAAGACCCGCCACAGAAGGGCTTTGACTTCTATTCCATGAGCCTCAGGGGATCCACACATCCCATTTGACAGTTACTCTCAGCTTCTGCAATAAGGTTACCAAAAGATACTGTCAAAGAGCATTAAATCGAGAGAAGCAATATCTTTCATGTTGTAGCAGATACTGACACTAATATCGTCAGGCAGTTTCCTGGGGACAGAGTGGAAAAAGATAGGTTGAACTGAACAGATTTAGAATCATCTTCTTGGACTCCTAGGCCCACACACCAAGGCTGTAGTGTGTTTTATGGTCGCCTCGTGATCTTGTTTTACAGTATACAGTAACAGTAGGGGAGAGTTTAGTCTCTCATCACTGACTATTAAGAGGTTTTCCCCCCGCAATTGCTACGTCCCCGTCACGCCAGGACAATCTGGTTGCCACAATGACGCTTTCTCAATATGGGATTTAGCTCGCCTGGTGTGCATTTTTGGAGACATTCCATTTTCCCTTAAGCGTATATCCCGCCCACGTCGCACACCGGGCAACCTGTTTCAAGTGCCCTTTAAAATCAGAGTTTTGAAACGCCAGTCTTGAAGTGCTGTAAATGTTGGTTGCATAATAGACGTGTGATTGAATTAGGCTTGATTGAAGTGAATGCTGGTGAGACTTGAGAGCACTTATAGGCTCTGGGTGGGAAGGCTCTTAACTAGCCCTTCTGAGGGTGGAGATTAGGCCTAACATTCAGGCTGTTTTATCCCAAAACTCTTAGATCACTTCCTTTCCTTGTCTCCTTTTCTTTGCAAACATGCACTCAGGCAAAGGACTGAATTGTTGTGCACAACATAGAAATTGAATAGAAATGGAAAACCCTGACATTCTTCTCTTTCTTTTTTTCTCTCTCTTTCAAACTCTCCATTCCTCTTCTCTACCAAGTCCTTTCAGATCAGGAGACAAGGAGACAAGGGGACATCTTGGGATGTAGCCATGCCTCCTGTGGGTCTCCCAGTGCCAGGAGTCCTCTGAAAGCTCAGTGAAGAGGAGAGACCAACCGAACAGACTGATTCCACTGACTGAGCAGAGCAGCCGATGGCACAGGCAGTGGCGGCTGGTGAGTCGTCAAGGGTAAGTTCATGCGAGGCAGCTGTTTCTTCTCGCCCTCTGTCGAGGCATCCGCGCAACGACTCGGCAGCGAGCGAGCCCAGGGAACAACGAGGGAAGAGAAGGAGGGAGGAGAGGGAAAAATCAATCACAATGCGATCAGTCAATGCAGGACCATAAACACTGAGAGGGAGGGCGAACGGGAGTGCATTTCCACCGCGTTATCGGCTTTTTTTTATCAGCTCAAGAGACGGATAGATCCTTTGGGGGTTCTTCCTTCTACAGTCATGTGGGAATACAAAGGGTAGAAATTGGCAATGTGCTGTACTGAAAAGAAAACACGCATTTGTGTACAACTGATAACTAAAGAGAAAGGGTTGAGGCAGGGGATATTAGGCTTTATTTGTCGTATTCTCAATTAAACAGAGAGTGTTATGTTGAGTTGAGCTGCCTTCGTATGCCAGGTGGAAGACTGTATTTTCATCTAGTCTATTCATTTCGGTTGAGATTCAGAGTCGGAATTGGAAGAAATCCATTGAGGTTCAGAAATCCTTTATTTTTTTTTCAAGGAAGGTCAAAACAGCAGCATACATGCATACAGTAACAGTGTGCAAGAGGTCGTGGACGAATTCCCACTAGGTTTCCCTGGCCGGTGTCCCAGCAGTCCCTTATTAAAAACAATGTGCAGTATATTGTTGTAACAAAGGCCTTCATGGACGTCAGCCTGTGACACCTTTCACCTGGGTGGAATGGGGAGGACGATATCAAAACACTTTTCAATTTTTCTTTCCTTCTCCATATAATGTGTAGCACTTTATACAGTCTCCCGCTCTCCTTCTAACTACCCCCCAGTGATGTATTCTGGGTAACACTTCAGTACACCGCTGCCCGAAATAAGGATGACACAACACATTCATAAACAATTCATTGCACCTTTCCTACCTATATTTAAACATAAATGCTTAACCCAACAACTGCTGGTAGGCTCTGTGTAGTGCTCTTGCAAAGTTCTAAATAATGAATAGACTAAATAGTAAATAGGACTATTGGTCCAAAGAGGAATGTATCTGGTGTGGAGAGTAGAGGGCTTGCCCAGCCTAGCAGCAGTAGTTAATGGCCCAGTGTGTGTGTGTGTGTGTGCGTGCGTGCGTGGATACTGGCCCTGGTGTGTGTGTTCATGGGTGCATGAACTGTATGTATGTTGTGAATCCGACTGCAAGAGGTTTCCCTTGGGGGTCCACGAAGACCAACCGGTGACCGATGTCAATTAAAAATCCCCTTCATTAAGTGAGACGAGACCCTCCGGCTTGGAATGATGACACTTAAACAACCGCCGCCATTCCCCACTCACTGTTGCACATTTCCCTGTCTGCATTGAGCGTGGGTGTCAGTGCAGATATGAGGCTTTTCACACTGGCAGGCAGACTGGAGCGACGCATTGGCTCACACCACCCGCCGTGACATTTTGGATCAATTTCCGGGTCCTGCTCACACAGTTGCTTTACAATGTGGTGCCATTGCTGCTCGGTGGAAATACTTGCTCGTGTAGCACTGCGTTATGCTGAGTTTCCGGACATGTATATTATTAGTCATTTATGCCGGTGAGGCTCCATCGGCTCCCTCCTGTTGTAACGCTAAACTTGCCAGGGTCAAACGTGCACAGAAATTATGTTCTTAAAGATAGATAGGTGTGCTCAAAGGGTATAGCCTACTGATCCATTTTATAATAACTGTAGCCTATGATAAGGACTATGGGGGATGTGTTGCAGGCACAGGCAGTGTCTAGGCTGAAATGCTGGTATATCATATTGTACCCAAATAAAACCCGCAGAAAATCCTGCAAGACAGATGCTAAGGCAAGCACCGCCGACTCTCCCGTGGACAATGCTGTGTGGCATGCATGTGGTGCAGATTAGGAGGATCGTTTTTCGTTGAAAGGCAGTGAGTGCGTGTCTGCTGCAATTACCTGATTGGTGGGAGAATCTCTAAAAATGGACGTGCTGCACAGATGCATGTTCGTGGTCCCAAACAAAGACTCCTTGAAGTTATTCTGGTGTAAAACTACAGTGCGGAGCAATCAAAAGAACATTGATTGCATGAGGGCAGACTGACACCATGTGTCCCTAAAATGATGGTGGGGGAAGAAGCCGTCTTTCTCTCACATTGGCTGTAACACACACACACACGCACACGAACTACACAAAAGGCTACGCACTTCACAAAAAAGGCTACACACTCACACCCCTCCCCGCTTCTTCTGCTCTCATATTCTTTTTGCAGTAGCCTATGATGCATCATTGACAGCCCCCTGTTCCCCCATGACGGAATACTAGGGCTGCAAATAGACAGGTTATCAATTATTATCTGTCATCTATCTCGCCAAGGTCGGGAGCGAGACCACAGTATCCGAGGCAACCTTTTGAACCAGGAGCGGTGCAAGGCATTTCTCGCTGAATCGCCAGTGTTGCCCAAGTCAAAAGCCCCCTGAGGCCGGGGGAATCGTGCATTTTCACTCCACCAGAGCTGCACCCACTTACACGCTTTCTTCGGGATCGCTCCGTGTGAAACGCGAGCAGAAAAAAAAGAAAGTGAAATGGAACTGAGTGGCTGTGAGAAACGTTGACAGTATTTCCACTTGCGGTGCGTAAAGGGGGAACAGCGGCAGGAGTAGCCTAGTCTTAACCATCACATCTATTCCTCGTGCTATATCTAATCAATTAACTTTAGCTGATTTTCAATTCATTATTTGTATTTAGGCTACGTAGAGCCTAGGTGAGTTTTGGTGTTTATTATTCTCTTACAAGGATTGTATGCTTTAAATGTGTGTGTTTTTTAAACTTGATGTCTGATATGCATAGACTAGGCTAATTGATCGAATTAATTATAGCTCTTTCACTGTGTGCATGTGTAAAGCAACCATCATACAAGATCATGATATTTTCAGCCATGTGCTATATAGTCATATAGGTAGCCTGCCCTAGCGATTCATCTAAAATGTGATTCCCATATGGATTTGAGGTATAGGCTATCGCCTCACTCACCAGACAGCACGGTTTTTTGTCGTTGTGCCCATGTAACCGCCGTTAACTGTTGGTGTCCTGACGCTTAGCATTCATTAAAAGATACAAATCAATGCAACGGTTTTTATCTCTGGATTTCTGTCAATTGATAAGCACCGCACGTTGTATGGCAGCTCTACACCTATGAGCTAATGCTTGGAATTTGTTTTATTGTTGCACCAACTATGCTCATGTCTGCCCGTGTGTGTGTGTGTGTGTGTGTCTGTCTGTCTGTATCTACCTACTTACAGTACATACCTACCATAGTTGTATAGCTAAGTCAATTAAATTGCATTACTGTAGAAGCGTTATTTGTTTGTTTTGGAATTGAATCCTCTTTATCAGTCTGATCCTGCCTTAGTTATACGCTGCCACTCTTATCCCTGCAATCAATAATAAGTTGTTAGGAGGTCACGAAATGGTCGCCTAAAATCGTCAGGTCTTGTGTCATGGTCCCCTGTTTGTTTTTTTGTCTAGTTCCCAGTTTGTCCCGGGACGTTTTTTTAGGACATTCTTGTGACATTGTGTCATGGTCCCCTGGAGGTTTAATCTAGTTCCTGGTTTGTCCCGAGGACGTTCTTTGGACGTTGTGTCATAGTCTCCTAGAGGTTTTGTCTTGTTCCCGGTTTGTCCCGAGGATGTTCTTGGGATGTTGTGTCATAGTATCCTGGAGGTTTTGTCTTGTCCCGGGGCGTCCCGAGGACATTGTGTCTTGGTCCTCTGGAAGTTTTTGTCTAGTTACCGTGTTTGTCCTGGGGACGTCACCTGATGGTCTCATAAACAGCAGCATTGTGTATTTTTATTCATACAGTTTTAAGATTTAACATGTCCTCAGCTGGGATTTGAACTCAAAATCTCTTGGTTCATAGCATTCCGATAATCCTGCTTCTCCACCATGTCTGTATTAGTGACTGATTTAGACAAAACCTCCAGGGGACCATGACACAACGTCCCAAGAACATCCAGAAAACGTCTTCGGGGAAATCCTTGTGGAAACTAGAAAAAAATCCCCCTTGGGACGATCACGCAATGTCCCAAAGACTAGTAAAATGAACATCCTGAGAACGTCCTAAAAAGGTCCTGACATGGTCCTCAGTGATGTCCTGGGAGCTTACAGGGAACTAGACAAAGGTCCCCCAGAGAATATTCCCTTGGGACCATCACATGATGTCCTAAGGAATAGTCAAATGAACATCCTGAGAACATCCTAAAATGATCCTGAACATGGTCCTCAGTGATGCCCTAGGAACTTAAAGGGAACTAGACAAAGGTCCCAAGGAGAACGTTCCCTTGGGATCGTCATGCGATGTTCTTAGAATGTTCTCAGAACGTCAGAGGGATAACGTTGCACCGAAAGCCTTAAGGGACCTGATGGAAACGTGGTTGAATGTCCTCGGAAATGTCTCTGGTTTGTTGGGATTAAAATTGGTGAGTTCCAGGGTACCTCAACCAACTGTTATGTTGTAGGTGGGTGGAACTGTCTCCAAAACATATTCTTTTAGCAATACATAAACATGGAACATCATTCAAATGTTTTCCTGCTTGCTTTTAATAAGCTGTTGGAACCCCTGATTTCGGCCTCCTCCTGAAGGAGTCTCCAACTTTGTATAGAATAGTGTTGTTTTGCTCTGGAGCAAGGTCAGCATTGCCCACAACACTCCACACAAACAATGTGAAGGAATTGTGTAAAAAAAAAAATCTTGCTTTTTGTCTTAGACTGAGGGACCATTTTGACTCCCACTTGAGAGCAACAATAGCCCCAGGGAGGACAGCTGTGATCTGCCATTTTCTAATCCGTCTTGTTTAATTGAAAGACTCCCCATTCAAACCCTCTCGCTGACTGTCAAGCAGGTTTTCTGACCACAGACATACACAGACCTCAGTTTGTTTGAGGCACTGTCTACACCCCCTTCCTCTCCTCTCCACGCACGCACGCACGCACGCACGCACGCACACACACACACACACACACACACACACACACACACACACACACACACACACACACACACACACACACACACACACACACACACACACACACACACACACACTCACACACTCACACACTCACACACACCTCTCGCTCTCTCCCTTTTTTAAGGAAAATCTGGCTCCTCTAGATAAACATGTCTTTTCCCCAATGAAAGACGAGTACTCTGTTGGCATTTTACCTCCCTCACTCTAGGGTTGTCTTGTCAAGTATCTTGGCACTTGTATTTTCCCTACACAAACAGCAAGCATCTATATGCTCAGGGAAGCACTTTCTTTTTGAGGGATTTACGTAACACATTTATGCACCACACATAACAGCTGCATTACTGCTACACTATGTCAATTGCAAGTTGGTATCACCACATACCCTATTTCAACCTGTATATGTTGATGTAAGCTGACATAAGCAGTTGTAAATGTTTGTACAGTGCATGGTGTTATAAATCAGTCATCAATGTCTTATCGAGAGAGAGAGCCTTATTATTTTGTCTTTTGTTTTCCTCCATATTGTACATATTCTGATTCCTAAATATCAACATCCGTCAGACCTCAACAGGGGTCTAATGTCAAGATGAGATGCACCTATATATATCATATGTATCAATCTACACAACAGATGGTGTGGGACATGGACTTATCCCCACATTGCACTGCTGTTGAGGTATGAAAACCTCCGACACATTTCGATATTGGTGCCAATTATCACTGTATTAGAATGTATGGCACAGTTTTTTGTGAACATTCTCTTGGCAAAACAAAATAAGAAAATGAGAACCTCACTGTCACATGTTTGCTATTCTTCAGTACCTACATTAAGACGGCTAGCAATACCTTTCCAGAAACGTCTAGAACCTGATCTCATCGCCTGCTGGTTAGAATAATTCGCTGCTAGCAGAGAAGGCTAACAGTTAGTACCACTGTACCCATGGAGAGAGTCTGTTCCAGGCTTGGCTTCTCACCTGTATGCTCGGAATGCTAGCGAGACTGGCTGTGTGCGTGGTTGGCCAAAGTCAGCACTAGTTAGTTACTTTGGCATCATCCTCTCTGTAGGTATGGGTTTTCAACGCTAGTTGGCCTCCCGAGTAGCGCAGCGGTCTAAGGCATTGCAGCGCAGTGCAAGTGTCACTATAGTACCTGGTTCGAATCCAGGCTGTATCACATTCGGCCGTGATTGGGAGTCCCATAGGGCGGCACACAATTGGCCCAGCGTCGTCCGGGTTTGGCCAGAGTAGGCCATCATTGTAAATAAAAATTTGTTCATAATTGACTTGCCTAGTTAAATAAAGTTTTTTTTAAATATATAATTTAAAAAATAACAATTCTGTGCCAGAATAGGCCTATCAATGTTTTGTATGTGTGGGCTATAATAATGAAGGAACAACTTTCAATGTGTGTCCACTCACTGGCAAATTTGGCTTACACAAGTTGGCCTACCATGCCTGTAAACCATATGCTAAAGCAATGGAATCAGGAAAATAGATTAGTGTCTAGGTTCGGGTCCTGTAGGCTGCTGCTTGTCCTGCTGGTTTTTGGCTTTTAACCTGTGACTGATTTCTACCTGGAACAAGGTGTGTGCTCTCTCCAGGAAACCAGTAACATTCATTTATCAATTAAATGCCAAAGAGAAACAAAACACAGCAATACTGCAGAACATGAGGGCCTGAGTTGTGCTCCCCAGGAGTTTTAAAAATGTCATTCATTATCATGGACAGCTATGTGTTTTACCATTGAATTTGACTACATGGCATTCAGAGCTCTTATCAATTTTAATGGAATAAATGCATTAATTATATAAATTGAATCCATTTTAATATAGTCTATTAAAATAGCTAAGAAACGACCCTGAGCTCATTCAGTACTATCATTTTCTGTTGTTGTTCAACTTCAGGTTTGTCCACATCAGACGTCACAATGATGACTCCAAGAGACCCAAAGCCCAAGAAGAAACCGCCGAAAGACAGCTTGACTCTGTTGCCATGCTTCTATTTTGTAGAGGTGGGTAGAAAGATCAGCGTTATGATACAAAATAAACGGGGAAATTCGACATGTAACAACATTTGATCATGATAATCTTTGGTTGTATCTGATTGATTGATTGACTGAACGAATGAACGAACAGACAAATGAATGAACCCACTAACAAACACATATTGATTAACTCCATCAGAATATATTTGTCTGGCGCTCTGCGTTTCTCTCCCTCTCTGTGTCTTCTGGTTTGTCATTATCATGGGCGGATACATTTGGGTCAATACGCTGAAGCTGAGGATGAACTGCTTTCCTATCTTTTCCGGTCACATGTCATTATTCTAAACGATCTGAACCTCATCAAATCAAATCAAATCAAATTTATTTATATAGCCCTTCGTACATCAGCTGATATCTCAAAGTGCTGTACAGAAACCCAGCCTAAAACCCCAAACAGCAAACAATGCAGGTGTAAAAGCACGGTGGCTAGGAAAAACTCCCTAGAAAGGCCAAAACCTAGGAAGAAACCTAGAGAGGAACCGGGCTATGTGGGGTGGCCAGTCCTCTTCTGGCTGTGCCGGGTAGAGATTATAACAGAAAATGACCAAGATGTTCAAATGTTCATAAATGACCAGCATGGTCAAATAATAATAAGGCAGAACAGTTGAAACTGGAGCAGCAGCACAGTCAGGTGGACTGGGGACAGCAAGGAGCCATCATGTCAGGTAGTCCTGGGGCACGGTCCTAGGGCTCAGGTCCTCCGAGAGAGAGAAAGAAAGAGAGAATTAGAGAGAGCATATGTGGGGTGGCCAGTCCTCTTCTGGCTGTGCCGGGTGGAGATTATAACAGAACGTGGCCAAGATGTTCAAATGTTCATAAATGACCAGCATGGTTGAATAATAGTAAGGCAGAACAGTTGAAACTGGAGCAGGAGCATGGCCAGGTGGACTGGGGACAGCAAGGAGTCCTCATGTCAGGTAGTCCTGGGACATGGTCCTAGGGCCCAGGCCAGTTGAAACTGGAGCAGCAGCATGGCCAGGTGGACTGGGGACAGCAAGGAGTCATCATGTCAGGTAGTCCTGGGGCATGGTTCTAGGGCTCAGGTCCTCCGAGAGAGAGAAAGAAGGAGAGAAGGAGAGAATTAGAGAACGCACACTTAGGTTTACACAGGACACCGAATAGGACAGGAGAAGTACTCCAGATAAACAAACTGACCCTAGCCCCCGACACATAAACTACTGCAGCATAAATACTGGAGGCTGAGACAGGAGGGGTCAGGAGACACTGTGGCCCCATCCGAGGACACCCCGGACAGGGCCAAACAGGAAGGATATAACCCCACCCACTTTGCCAAAGCACAGCCCCCACACCACTAGAGGGAAATCTACAACCACCAACTTACCATCCTGAGACAAGGCCGAGTATAGCCCACAAAGATCTCCGACACGGTACAACCCAAAGGGGGGAAACCCAGACAGGCCGACCACAACAGTGAATCAACCCACCCAGGTGACGCACCCCCCCCAGGGACGGCACGAGAGAGCCCCAGCAAGCCAGTGACTCAGCCCCGTAACAGGGTTAGAGGCAGAGAATCCCAGTGGAAAAGGGAACCGGCCAGGCAGAGACAGCAAGGGCGGTTCGTTGCTCCAGAGCCTTTCCGTTCACCTTCCCACTCCTGGGCCAGACTACACTCAATCATATGACCCACTGAAGAGATGAGTCTTCAGTAAAGACTTAAAGGTTGAGACCGAGTTTGCGTCTCTGACATGGGTAGGCAGACCGTTCCATAAAAATGGAGCTCTATAGGAGAAAGCCCTGCCTCCAGCTGTTTGCTTAGAAATTCTAGGGACAATTAGGAGGCCTGCGTCTTGTGACCGTAGCGTACGTATAGGTATGTACGGCAGGACCAAATCAGAGAGGTAGGTAGGAGCAAGCCCATGTAATGCTTTGTAGGTTAGCAGTAAAACCTTGAAATCAGCCCTTGCTTTGACAGGAAGCCAGTGTAGAGAGGCTAGCACTGGAGTAATATGATCAAATTTTTTGGTTCTAGTCAGGATTCTAGCAGCCGTATTTAGCACTAACTGAAGTTTATTTAGTGCTTTATCCGGGTAGCCGGAAAATAGAGCATTGCAGTAGTCTAACCTAGAAGTGACAAAAGCATGGATTAATTTTTCTGCATCATTTTTGGACAGAAAGTTTCTGATTTTTGCAATGTTACGTAGATGGAAAAAAGCTGTCCTCGAAATGGTCTTGATATGTTCTTCAAAAGAGAGATCAGGGTCCAGAGTAACGCCGAGGTCCTTCACAGTTTTATTTGAGACGACTGTACAACCATTAAGATTAATTGTCAGATTCAACAGAAGATCTCTTTGTTTCTTGGGACCTAGAACAAGCATCTCTGTTTTGTCCGAGTTTAATAGTAGAAAGTTTGCAGCCATCCACTTCCTTATGTCTGAAACACATGCTTCTAGCGAGGGCAATTTTGGTGCTTCACCGTGTTTCATTGAAATGTACAGCTGTGTGTCATCCGCATAGCAGTGAAAGTTTACATTATGTTTTCGAATAACATCCCCAAGAGGTAAAATATATAGTGAAAACAATAGTGGTCCTCATCTATTCAAGTATCTAGTTAGTCTATTTAGGGGAACCCTTCTGGTTCAAGACGCGAAACCTCTATATAGTTATCTTTCAGGTCAGAGTTAGTGGTAGTAAGTATAGTGACAAGTCTGACAGCAACCTTTCAGCTACACTTGCACTTCCTGTTTCCCAGCTGCCCATTGTGGCTTCTTCTATGGTGTCGCTCTACTTCCTGGAGCTGACGGACCTGCTCCAGCCTGCCCAGGTAGGCTTCCGTTGCCATGACCGCATGCTGAGCATGCCCTACGTTGACGGTGGAGATGAGCTCATCCCTCTACTCATGCTGCTCAGCCTGGCCTTCGCTGGCCCCGCCGCTTCGGTGAGTACACCCCTCTGAACACACTTGCACTCGTGAAAAGACACACACACACACACACACACACACACACACACACACACACACACACACACACACACACACACACACACACACACACACACACACACACACACACACACACACACACACACACACACACACACACACACACACACACACACACACACACACACACACAATGCTGCTCTGCCTGCATAAGTACCCATCTAAACACTCTCACGCATGGCCTATGTGAAACACTATGTATAATTAAGCCATTATACACTCAAACTATATGGTGAAAAAACATTCAGACAAAGTATAGTTGTCAAATATATAGGCTTACATTCAAATCAGACCATATAACATGGGACCAAGTTCACACATACAACAATCTAATACTCAAATAGCCCAGTCTCTGAGATGGTGTTCAACACAATGAGCAAGTCCAAATGTATTGATTAGTGCTGCCGTATCTCTGATTGTGTGATCTTGTTGTCTGGTCAGATCATGATGGGCGAGGGCCTGGTCTACTTCATGCAGTCACGCCTTAAGATCCGCCCCGGGGTGGAGGGCAGCATCAACGCCGGCGGGTGCAACTTCAACTCCTTCCTTCGGCGAACAGTGCGCTTCGTAGGTATGGTCCCACACTGTGGAGGAATGTCGCTTGTTCAGGGATATCTCCAGTGTGACATTGACTCCCTCTCGCTTGTTCTTTCTTGTTTTCACTACTCTCTCTTTCAACTCCCGTCACTCCTCCGCTCCCTCCTCTTTTCTCAATCTCCCCGTATTTCTCTTCACATCACCACACACCCCTCTCTCTGTATTTCCGCTCTCCCTCTTCCTCCCTCTCTTTTCCTCTCATTGACCGTCCTCTCTTTTCACTCCCCTTTTTCTCTCTCGCCCTCTGTCTCTCCAGGTGTCCATGTGTTTGGGTTGTGTGCCACGGCTCTAATGACTGATGTGATTCAGTTGGCCACAGGTTATCACACTCCCTTCTTCCTGACTGTGTGCAAGCCCAACTACACACAGCCAGGGGTGGCCTGTGATAAAAACCCCTACATCACCAAGGACATCTGCTCCGGTCACGACCAGCACGCCATCGTCTCTGCCAGGTAGCTACATGACATGACATAACATAACCACCTGACCCAGGAAGGATTAAGGTTCTGTTACAGTATCCATACTAGAATAGCAGTTTGAATTAAGCAATTGTTTTTGCCATTCATTGTTAGTAGTTTGCTCGTCTGGATAATGGAACGTAGCTTTTGTGTGTCCTCGTCTCTGTGTATCACTCATGCCGGAAGTCCCGATCAAAGAGACAGAGTGGTTCAAAGGCTATCACTGAGGCAATATAAACACTGTAAAGGGGGGGGGGGATGAATGATATATATGAATTTAATGGGTTTTCAAGGAAATTATGCGCTAAGTATTGGAATGCAGCCTTGGACAGAACATTGTATATCCTCTGGCAGAGGATGAGTCTCAATACCTACTTTTCTTGTTTTCTTCCTCTCTGGACCACTGATCTGAACCAACTGGCTAGGTGAAATCCAAGACAAGTTTTCTGTTCCTCCATTTTGCTTCCAGATAATCCATCTCATCCAGTCTTAGATATACTAAGTGATCAGGAATTGGTGTTAGTAAGGAAGCCATTTTGGGGTGTTTCAACACAGATTCACAGATCAGTCATAGACAGATAAACAAGGATGTTGCGACACTGTACACTTAGACAGATACAGCACACCTTGAGAACATCACCACAACAACAATAACACGCATTGTAGCAATGTGTAGGTGTGATCTTTATTTCACACAAGCACTGTTTTCTCCCCTTTCACATTGTGATCAAAGCTGTGGGACATATGGTGTCTGTCTGTCTGTCTGTCTGTCTGTCTGTCTGTCTGTCTGTCTGTCTGTCTGTCTGTCTGTCTGTCTGTCTGTCTGTCTGTCTGTCTGTCTGTCTGTCTGTCTGTCTGTCTGTCTGTCTGTCTGTCTGTCTGTCTGTCTGTCTGTCTGTCTGTCTGTCTGTCTGTCTGTCTGTCTGTCTGTCTGTCTGTCTGTCTGTCTGTCTGTCTGTCTGTCTGTCTGTCTGTCTGTCTGTCTGTCTGTCTGCTGCTGCTGCTGCTGCTGCTCTTGCATTTCATCTCACCACAAACACACTTTCTCTTTCTCGTCAGGAAAACCTTTCCCTCCCAGCACGCAACCCTGTCTGCCTTTGCTGCTGTGTACATATCAGTAAGTACACCTCCTGCAACAAATGCACTGTATCAAGTGTCACTGGATAGGTTTCCATCCATTGGCAACATATTTTCAAGCCAGTAATCAAACTCTGCACAAAAACGATGCATTTTCCCACCAGATATGGGTTTCCATCAAATTGACTTGTTGCGGATAAAAGGATGTCCGTGATGACGTTGTGCACATAAACATTGATTTTGCAGTTAAGTTCCCATGTATCGAATTTTTAAAAACAACAACAACCTAAGTGGGTTTCCAGCGCATTTTCAAATGTACTGATGGTTTTGTCACAGAAATGTTTTGCGCTATATAGCGAGTGTGCCCACTCTGGTCTTGGCACATGCACTCAAGCCAACAGCTCACAGATACAGTGTGGGCACTCTGAGTAGGTTACCGACAGTACGTGATGACATTATTATGGACAAAAGAGCAAGATCGTTTGTATTTGTCAAACGGCAGCCAAGCTTCTATCATCATGTCACCAGAATAAGACCCTCGGTATTTATTGGAAAGGAGCATCAAGATCACCACCCTGTGAAGTTCATCATCATTTAAAAAAAATCTATAGCCTAATAAACCGCATTCTTTCCCGAGTTGTAGTGGGAGGACCACAGAACATATCATCGCGTGACTCCAAGTTTACTTTGATATGATGGTTATTACGTACGCTCAGTAGCAAGTTGATTAGGCACACCCAACTACTTTTTAATTCATTTTTTAAATTTCACCTTTATTTAACCAGATAAGCTTGCTGAGAACAAGTTCTCATTTACAACTGCGACCTGGCTAAGATAAAGCAAAGCAGTGCGACAGAAACAACAACACAGAGTTATACATGGAATAAACAAGTGTACGGTCAATAACACAATAGAGAAAAAATAAATTCTATATACAGTGTGTGCAAACGGCAAGGAGGTAAGGAAATAAATAGGCCATAGTAGCAAAGTAATTACAATTTAGCAGATTAACACCGGAGTGATAGATGAGCAAATGATGGTGTGTAAGTAGTGATACTGGTGAGCAGCAAGGTTAATAAAAAACAATATGGGGATGAGGTAGGTAGATTGGGTGGACTATTTACAGATGGACTATGTACAGCTGCAGCAATCGGTTAGCTGCTCAGATAGCTGATGTTTAAAGTTAGTGAGGGAAATGTAAGTCTCCAGCTTCAGCGATTTTTGCAATTTGTTCCAGTCACTGGCAGCAGAGAACTGGAAGGAAAGGCGGCCAAAGGAGGTGTTGGCTTTGGGGATGACCAGTGAGATATACCTGCTGGAGCGCGGGCTACGCGTGGGTGTTGTTATCTTGACCAGTAAGCTGAGATAAGCCAGTGGGTCTGGCGACAAATATGTAGCGAGGGCCAGCCGACTAAAGCATACAGGTCGCAGTGGAGGGTGTTATAAGGCGCTTTGGTAACAAAACGGATGACACTGTGATAGACTACATCCAATTTGCTGAGTAGAGTATTGGAAGCTATTTTGTAGATGACATCGCCGAGGATTGGTAGGATAGTCAGTTTTACTAGGGTAAGTTTGGCGGCTTGAGTGAAGGAGGCTTTGTTGCGGAATAGAAAGCCGATTCTAGATTTGATTTTGGATTGGAGATGTTTAATATGAGTCTGGAAGGAGAGTTTACTGTCTAACCAGACACCTAGGTATTTGTAGTTGTCCACATATTCAAGGTCCGAACCGTCCAGAGTAGTGATGCTAGTCGGGCGGGCGGGTGCGGGCAGCGAACGGTTGAAAAACATGCATTTGGTTTTGCTAGCATTTAAGAGCAGTTGGAGGCCACAGAAGGAGTGTTGTATGGCATTGAAGCTTTTTTGGAGGTTAGTTAACACAGTGTCCAAAGAAGGGCCAGATGTATACAGAACGGTGTCGTCTGGGTAGAGGTGGATCAGGGAATCACCATGTAACGGCGTTCGTCTGTTGAATGAAGAAAGTCGGACCGAAATGCAGCGTGTAGGTTACTCATGACTTTAATGAAAATAAATCACGGTACATGAAACAACTGAATACTAAATACAAAAAACAACAGAACGGATCTGGTGAACACTACACAGAGACAGGAACAAACACCCACAAAATACAAAGCGAAACTGAGGCTGCCTAAATACGGTTCCCAATTGGAGACAATGATAAGCACCTGACTCTAATTGAGAATCGCCTCAGGCAGCCAAGCCTATACCACACCCCTAATCAGCGCGATCCCAAATAATACAAACCCCAATATGAATACAACATATAAACCCATGTCACACCCTGGCCTACCCAAACATATAACAAAAACACAAGATACAATGACCAAGGCGTGACAGAACCCCCCACCCCTAAGGTGCGGACTCCCGGACGCACCTCAAGAGCATAGGAAGGGTCCGGGTGGGCGTCTGTCCATGGTGGCGGTTCTGGCTCGGGACGTGGACCCCACTCCATAAATGTCCTATTGCCTCCCCTTCGCGTCCTGGGATAATCCACCTTCTCCGCCGACCATGGCCTAATAGTCCTCACCCAGATCCCCACATAACTGAGGAGCAGCTCGTGACAGAGGGGCAGCTCAGGACAGAGGGGCTTCTCAGGACAGAGGGGCATCTCAGGACAGAGGGGCATCTCGGGACAGAGGGGCAGCTCGGGACAGAGGGGCTTCTCAGGACAGAAGCAGCCCGGTACTGAGGGGAAGCCCGGTACTGAGGGGAAGCCCGGTACTGAGGGGAAGCCCGGTACTGAGGGGAAGCCCGGTACTGAGGGGAAGCCCAGTACTGAGAGGAAGCCCAGTACTGAGAGGAAGCCCAGTACTGAGATGAAGCTCAGGCAGGTAGTAGGCTCCAGTAAATCCTGGCTGGCTGGCAGATCTAGAAGAGACTGGTTGTCGAGCAGATCAGGAAGAGACTGGTTGTCGGGCAGATCTGGAAGAGACTGGTTGTCGGGCAGCGCTGGGCTGACTGGTGGCACTGGCGGCGCTGGGCAGACTGGGAGCACTGGCGGCGCTGGGCAGACTGGGAGCACTGGCCTCGCTGGGCAGACTGGGAGCACTGGCCGCGCTGGGCAGACTTGGAGCACTGGCCGCGCTGGGCAGACTGGGAGCACTGGCCGCGCTGGGCAGACTGGGAGCACTGGCTGCGCTGGGCAGACTGGGAGCACTGGCCATGCTGGGTAGACTGGGAGCACTGGCCGCGCTGGGCAGACTGGGAGCACTGGCGGCGCTGGGCAGACTGGAGACTCCGGCAGCGCAGGAGAGGAGAAAGGCTCTGGCTGTGCTAAACAGGCAGGAGACTCCAACAGCGCAGGAGAGGAGAAAAGCGCTGGCTGCGCTGAACAGGCGAGGCGCACTGGAGGCCTGGTGCGTGGTGCTGGAACTGGTGGTACTGGCGCGAGGACACGCACAGGAAGCCTGGTGCGGGGAGCTGCTACCGGAGGACTGGTGTGTAGAGGTGGCTCTGGATAGACCGGACCGTGCAGGCGCACTGGAGCTCTTGAGCACCGAGCCTGCCCAAGCTTACCTGGCTCGATGCCACTCTAGCCCGGCCAATAGGAAGAGCTGGTATGTGCCGCACCGGGCTATGCTCCCGCACTGAAAACACCGTGCGCTCCATAGCATAACACGGTGCCTGCCCGGTCTCTCTAGCCCAACGGTGAGCACAGGGAGTTTGCGCAGGTCTCCTACCTGGCATAACTATTCTCCCTTCTAGCCCCCCCCAATAATTTTTGGGGCTGCTTTTCAGGTTTCCTTGCCAACCGTGTTCCCTCGTATCGTCGGCTCCTATCTCCGGCTGCCTCTGCTCTCCTTAGTGCCTCTACCTGTTCCCATGGGAGGCGATCTCTTCCAATATCTCCTCCCAAGTGTAACAACCTTTACCATCCAACACGTCTTCCCATGTCCATTCTCCGAATAATTCATCCTCCCTTTGCTGCTCCAGCTGTCGCTGCCTGTTTATACCAGCGCCTCTCCGTTTTATCCGGTGTGTCTTTTTCTTTGACTCGATTCGCCTGTAGCCCTCTTCGCACTGCTGCAGGGAATCCCAGGCGGGCTCCTGCACTCGCTCTGGGTCGGCCGCCCACCTGTCGATTTCTTCCCACGTCGTATACTCCATGCTTCTGCTGTCCATAACGTCGTTCTTTAGCTCCTGCCAGTTCACACGCTGCTCGGTCTGTGAGTGGTGGGTGTTTCTGTAACGGCGTTTGTCTGTTGAATGAAGAAAGTCGGACCGAAATGCAGCGTGTAGGTTACTCATGACTTTAATGAAAATAAATTGCGGTACATGAAACAACTGAATACTAAATACAAAAAACAACAGAACGGAACGTGAAACTAATTACAGCCTATCTGGTGAACACTACACAGAGACAGGAACAAACACCCACAAAATACAAAGCGAAACTGAGGCTGCCTAAATACGGCCTACCCAAACATATAACAAAAACACAAAATACAATGACCAAGGCGTGACACACCAGCTGCAAGAGCGACATCGTTGATATATACAGAGAAAAGAGTCGGCCCGAGAATTGAACACTGTGGCACCCCCATAGAGACTGCCAGAGGTCCGGACAACAGGCCCTTCGATTTTACACACTGACCTCTGTCTACGAAGTAGTTGGTGAACCAGGCGAGGCAGTCATTTGTGAAACCAAGGCTATTGAGTCTGCCGATAAGAATGCGGTGATTGACAGAGTTGAAAGCTTTGGCCAGGTCGATAACGACGGCTGCACAGTACTGTCTTTTATCCATGGCGTTTATGATATCGTTTAGTACCTTGAGCATGGCTGAAGTGCACCCGTGACAGCTCGGAAACCGGATTGCACAGAGGAGAAGGTACGGTGGGATTCAAAATGGTCAGTGATCTGTTTATTATGAATATAGGTCTGTAACAGTTAGGGTCTAGAGTGTCACCCCCTTTGAAGAGGGGGATGACCGCGTCAGCTCTCTAATTTTTAAGGATCTCGGACGAAACGAAAGAGAGGTTGAACAGACTGGTAATAGGGGTTGCAACAATGGTGGTGGATCATTTTTAGAAAGAGAGGTTCCAGATTGTCTAGCCCAGCTGATTTGTACGGGTCCAGGTTTTGCAGCTCTTTCAGAACATCTGTGATCTGGATTTGGGTGAAGGAGAAGCTGGGGAGGCTCGGGCAAGTAGCTGCGAGGGGTGCGGAGCTGTTGGCTGGGGTTGGGGTAGCTAGGAGGAAAGCATGGCCATCCGTAGAGAAATGCTTATTGACCGTGTCGCCTACATTTACATTTACATTTAAGTCATTTAGCAGACGCTCTTATCCAGAGCGACTTACAAATTGGTGCATTCACCTTATG
This sequence comes from Oncorhynchus gorbuscha, assembly GCF_021184085.1. Lineage (NCBI taxonomy): Eukaryota > Metazoa > Chordata > Actinopteri > Salmoniformes > Salmonidae > Oncorhynchus > Oncorhynchus gorbuscha. Next base: position 44,017,477 of record NC_060187.1, read on the forward strand.
ACATCCAGTGGGACAGTCACTTAACAATAGTGCATCTAAAACTTAGGGGGGGTGGGGTGAGAGGGATTACTTAACCTATCCTAGGTATTCCTTAAAGAGGTGGGGTTTCAGGTGTCTCCGGAAGGTGGTGATTGACTCCGCTGTCCTGGCGTCGTGAGGGAGTTTGTTCCACCATTGGGGGGCCAGGGCAGCGAACAGTTTTGACTGGGCTGAGCGGGAGCTGTACTTCCTCAGTGGTAGGGAGGCGAGCAGGCCAGAGGTGGATGAACGCAGTGCCCTTGTTTGGGTGTAGGGCCTGATCAGAGCCTGGAGGTACTGAGGTGCCGTTCCCTCACAGCTCCGTAGGCAAGCACCATGGTCTTGTAGCGGATGCGAGCTTCAACTGGAAGCCAGTGGAGAGAACGGAGGAGCGGGGTGACGTGAGAGAACTTGGGAAGGTTGAACACCAGACGGGCTGCGGCGTTCTGGATGAGTTGAAGGGGTTTAATGGCACAGGCAGGGAGCCCAGCCAACAGCGAGTTGCAGTAATCCAGACGGGAGATGACAAGTGCCTGGATTAGGACCTGCGCCGCTTCCTGTGTGAGGCAGGGTCGTACTCTGCGGATGTTGTAGAGCATGAACCTACAGGAACGGGCCACCGCCTTGATGTTAGTTGAGAACGACAGGGTGTTGTCCAGGATCACGCCAAGGTTCTTGGCGCTCTGGGAGGAGGACACAATGGAGTTGTCGACCGTGATGGCGAGATCATGGAACGGGCAGTCCTTCCCCGGGAGGAAGAGCAGCTCCGTCTTGCCGAGGTTCAGCTTGAGGTGGTGATCCGTCATCCACACTGATATGTCTGCCAGACATGCAGAGATGCGATTCGCCACCTGGTCATCAGAAGGGGGAAAGGAGAAGATTAATTGTGTGTCGTCTGCATAGCAATGATAAGAGAGACCATGTGAGGTTATGACAGAGCCAAGTGACTTGGTGTATAGCGAGAATAGGAGAGGGCCAAGAACAGAGCCCTGGGGGACACCAGTGGTGAGAGCGCGTGGTGAGGAGACAGATTCTCGCCACGCCACCTGGTAGGAGCGACCTGTCAGGTAGGACGCAATCCAAGCGTGGGCCGCGCCGGAGATGCCCAACTCGGAGAGGGTGGAGAGGAGGATCTGATGGTTCACAGTATCGAAGGCAGCCGATAGATCTAGAAGGATGAGAGCAGAGGAGAGAGAGTTAGCTTTAGCAGTGCGGAGCGCCTCCGTGATACAGAGGAGAGCAGTCTCAGTTGAATGACTAGTCTTGAAACCTGACTGATTTGGATCAAGAAGGTCATTCAGAGAGAGATAGCGGGAGAGCTGGCCAAGGACGGCACGTTCAAGAGTTTTGGAGAGAAAAGAAAGAAGGGATACTGGTCTGTAATTGTTGACATCGGAGGGATCGAGTGTAGGTTTTTTCAGAAGGGGTGCAACTCTCGCTCTCTTGAAGACGGAAGGGACGTAGCCAACGGTCAGGGATGAGTTGATGAGCGAGGTGAGGTAAGGGAGAAGGTCTCCGGAAATGGTCTGGAGAAGAGAGGAGGGGATAGGGTCAAGCGGGCAGGTTGTTGGGCGGCCGGCCGTCACAAGACGCGAGATTTCATCTGGAGAGAGAGGGAGAAAGAGGTCAGAGCACAGGGTAGGGCAGTGTGAGCAGAACCAGCGGTGTCGTTTGACTTAGCAAACGAGGATCGGATGTCGTCGACCTTCTTTTCAAAATGGTTGACGAAGTCATCTGCAGAGAGGGAGGAGGGGGGAGGGGGCGGAGGATTCAGGAGGGAGGAGAAGGTGGCAAAGAGCTTCCTAGGGTTAGAGGCAGATGCTTGGAATTTAGCGTGGTAGAAAGTGGCTTTAGCAGCAGAGACAGAGGAGGAAAATGTAGAGAGGAGGGAGTGAAAGGATGCCAGGTCCGCAGGGAGGCGAGTTTTCCTCCATTTCCGCTCGGCTGCCCGGAGCCCTGTTCTGTGAGCTCGCAATGAGTCATCGAGCCACGGAGCGGGAGGGGAGGACCGAGCCGGCCTGGAGGATAGGGGACATAGAGAGTCAAGGGATGCAGAGAGGGAGGAGAGGAGGGTTGAGGAGGCAGAATCAGGAGATAGGTGGGAGAAGGTTTGAGCGGAGGGAAGAGATGATAGGATGGAAGAGGAGAGAGTAGCGGGGGAGAGAGAGCGAAGGTTGGGACGGCGCGATACCATCCGAGTAGGGGCAGTGTGGGAGGTGTTGGATGAGAGCGAGAGGGAAAAGGATACAAGGCAGTGGTCGGAGACTTGGAGGGGAGTTGCAGTGAGGTTAGTGGAAGAACAGCATCTAGTAAAGATGAGGTCGAGCGTATTGCCTGCCTTGTGAGTAGGGGGGAAGGTGAGAGGGTGAGGTCAAAAGAGGAGAGGAGTGGAAAGAAGGAGGCAGAGAGGAAAGAGTCAAAGGTAGACGTGGGGAGGTTAAAGTCGCCCAGAACTGTGAGAGGTGAGCCGTCCTCAGGAAAGGAGCTTATCAAGGCATCAAGCTCATTGATGAACTCTCCGAGGGAACCTGGAGGGCGATAAATGATAAGGATGTTAAGCTTGAAAGGGCTAGTAACTGTGACAGCATGGAATTCAAAGGAGGCGATAGACAGATGGGTAAGGGGAGAAAGAGAGAATGACCACTTGGGAGAGATGAGGATCCCGGTGCCACCACCCCGCTGACCAGATGCTCTCGGGGTGTGCGAGAACACGTGGGCGGACGAAGAGAGAGCAGTAGGAGTAGCAGTGTTGTCTGTGGTGATCCATGTTTCCGTCAGTGCCAAGAAGTCGAGGGACTGGAGGGAGGCATAGGCTGAGATGAACTCTGCCTTGTTGACCGCAGATTGGCAGTTCCAGAGGCTACCGGAGACCTGGAACTCCACGTGGGTCGTGCGCGCTGGGACCACCAGAGTAGGGTGGCCGCGGCCACGCGGTGAGGAGCGTTTGTATGGTCTGTGCAGAGAGGAGAGAACAGGGATAAACAGACACATAGTTGACAGGCTACAGAAGAGGCTACGCTAATGCAAAGGAGATTGGAATGACAAGTGGACTACACGTCTCGAATGTTCAGAAAGTTAAGCTACGTAGCAAGAATCTTATTGACTAAAAATGATTAAAATGATACAGTACTGCTGAAGTAGGCCAGCTGGCAGTGGGTGCGTTGTTGACACTACACTAATCAAGTCATTCCGTTGAGTGTAATAGTTTCTGCAGTGTTGCTATTCGGGGCTAGCAGGCTAGCTAGCAGTGTTGTTTACGTTACGTTGCGTTAAAAGAACGACAATAGATGGCTAGCGAACCTAGAAAATCGCTCTAGACTACACAATTATCTTTGATACAAAGACGGCTATGTAGCTAGCTAAGTAGCTAGCTACGATCAAACAAATCAAACCGTTGTACTGTAATGAAATGAAGTGAAAATGTGATACAACCTGTGAATGCGACCGGGTAGTTGAGTTCTATACAGAAGACGTTGGCTAGCGTTGGCTAGCTGTTGGCTAGCTAGCAGAGTCACCTACGTTAAGGACGACAAATAGCTGGCTAGCTAACCTCGGTAAATTAAGATAATCACTCTAAGACTACACACTCTAAACCTAAACAACACAATTATCTTGGATACGATGATACGATGATACGAAGACAGCAAAGACAGCTATGTAGGTAGCTAACACTAAACTAATCAAGTCGTTCAGTTGAGTGTAAAAGTTTCTCAGTGCAGCTAATCAGTGGACGTTAGCTAGCTGGCTAGTGAAGACTACGTTAGGACGGCGAAATACGATAATTACGCAATTATCTTTGATACAAAGACGGCTATGTAGCTAGCTGAGAAGAAATTGCTAAGATAAGACAAATCAAACCGTTGTGATATAATGAAATATAATGAAAAAGTTATACTACCCGTTGGAGCGACGTGCAGATGCGACCACTCGCTCCAACCGGAGCCTAGCCTCAGTGCAGTGGGCAGCTGGGAGGAGGTGCTCTTGTTCTCCATGGACTTTACAGTGTCCCAAAATATTTTGGAGTTAGAGCTACAGGATGCAAATGTCTGTTTGAGAAAGCTATCCTTTGCTTTCCTGACTGAGTGTGTGTATTGGTTCATGACTTCCCTGAACAGTTGCATATCGTGGGGACTATTCGATGCTATTGCAGTCCGCAACAGGATGTTTTTGTGCTGGTCAAGGTCAGTCAGGTCTGGAGTGAACAAAGGGCTATATCTGTTCTTAGTTCTACATTTGTTGAAAGGGGCATGCTTATTTAAGATGGTGAGGAAATTACTTTTAAAGAACGACCAGGCATCCTTGACAGGCGGGATGAGGTCAATATCCTTCCAGGATACCTGGGCCAGGTCGATTAGAAAGGCCTGCTCGCAGCAGTGTTTTAGGGAGCATTTGACGGTGATGAGGGGTGGTCGTTTGACCGCGGACCCGTAGCGGATGCGGGCAATGAGGCAGTGATCGCTGAGATCCTGATTGAAAACAGCAGAGGTGTATTTGGAGGGCAAGTTGGTCAGGATAGTATGAGGGTGCCCATGTTTACGGATTTAGGGTTGTACCTGGTGGGTTCCTTAATCATTTGTATGAGATTGAGGGCATCTAGTTTAGATTGTAGGACTGCTGGGGTGTTAAGCATATCCCAGTTTAGGCCACCTAACAGAACAAACTCTGAAGATAGATGGGGGGCAATCTATTCACATATGGGGTCCAGGGCACAGCTGGGAGTGGAGGGGGGGGGGTCTATAACAGGCGGCAACAGTGAGAGACTTATTTCTGGAGAGATTCATTTTTTAAATGAGAAGCTCGAACTGTTTGGGCATAGACCTGGAAAGTATGACAGAACTTTGCAAGCTATCTCTGCAGTAGATTGCAACTCCTCCCCCTTTGGCAGTTCTATCTTGATGGAAAATGTTGTAGTTGGGTATGGAAATCTCAGAATTTTTGGTGGCCTTCCTAAGCCAGACAATGCAAGGACATCAGGGTTCGCGGAGTGTGCTAAAGCGGTGAGTAAAACAAACTTAGGGAGGAGGCTTCTGATGTTAACATGCATGAAACCAAGGCTTTTTCGATTACAGAAGTGAACAAATGAGAGTGCCTGGGGACACGCAGGGCCTGGGTTAGCCTCCACATCACCTGAGGAACAGAGGAGGAGTAGGATGAGGGTACGGCTAAAAGCTAGCAAAACTGGTCGTCTAGTGCGTTGGGGACAGAGAATAATAGGAGCGGATTTTTGTTCGTGGTAGAATAGATACAGGGCATACAGGGGTTTGGTGGGGTGCGGGTACAGTGGAGGTAAGCCCAGGCACTGAGTGATGATAAGAGAGGTTGCATCTCTGAACACGCTGGTTATACTGGGTGAGGTCACCGCATGTGTGGGAGGTGGGACAAAGGAGGTATCTAAGGAATGTACAGTGGGACTAGGGGCTCCGCAGTAAACTAAAACAATGATAATTATCCTAAACAACAGTATATAAGGCATATTGACATTTGAGAGAGACATAAAGTGAGGCATAACGCAATCACAGGTGTTGATTGTGAGAGCTAGCTAAGTCAACAACGGGTAAGACAACAACAGCTAATCAGCTAATACAGCAACAACAGGTAAAAGGGCGATGAATGGGCAGAGAGGGTCAGTTAACTACACACAGGGCCTGAGTTTCTGCAGTACAGCAATAGATGAAACAGGGAAGCCGCAGTTGTTACTACACTAGGGCCGACAGATAAACAAAGGTAAACATAGTGGAGTACCGTGATAAATGAACAGTCCACAGGATAAGTGATCATAGGGTCCAGTGTACAGCAATAGATGAAAAACAGGTAGTTGTTACTACACTAGCATGCGGGAGACACAGCGTTTAAAGTTAGCAGTCCGGGGTAAGTAGAAGCGTTGTCTGGCAAAGATCAGTTGAAGGCACAGCTGGGATCCGGACCAGTCGTGGTGATGGGGGACCGGCCAGATGGCGAAAGAGGTATTGTAGTTATGGTAATTTCGTTTGCTAGCAAGATGTGCCTAGCTCAGGGCTAGCTTTGGGGCTGGGTCACTCAATGGCAGCTAGCTATCTGTGATGATCAATGGTCCAGGGTTTACGGCAGGAATCTGGCATTTTAGTGGAGAAAAACAGTCCGAGACTGGCAGGTGTTATCCAGGTTAAAAAAACGGCTGGTGCTTGAGCAGAGGGTAAAGTCCGCTAGCAGTGGCTAACGATGACTAAATAGCTAGTAACTTAGCTAATTGGCTGGCTACCTTCTGATGAAAGTTTTGGCTATAGGGTCTAAAACATATTGCGGATTTGTGTCACATTGAGTGAGGCGGGTTACCGGAAGGTATATTTAATAAAAAATGGAAAAAGCGATTGAAAATAAATTGGAATATATACAAAAAGGACGAAAAATACAAAAAGTAAATGAGAGGACAACAAACCACATCTGCACTGCTACGCCATCTTCGATATACAGAAGGTAGCAGGTCAGACCCCCTTTGCCTCCAGAACAGCCTGAATTCTTCAGGACATGGGAACATTGCTCAATTGGAAACAAGGAACCTAACATGTGCCAGGAAAAACATTCCTTACATCACTACACAACCCGGCACTAGCCTGTACTGTTGACTGGATTTGCTTACGCCAAATCCTGACTCTGCCATCAGCATGACGCAACAGGAACTGGGATTCATCAGACCACTGCTCAATTGTCCAGTGTTGATGATCACGTGCTCACTGGAGCCACTTCTTCTTGCTTTTAAGTGATAGGAGTGGAACCTGGTGTGGTTGTCTGCTGCAATAGCCGATCCATGACAAGGACTGACAAAATGTGCGTTCTGAGATGCAGTTTATTGCCTTTTTTTCAGCGAGCTGTTTTTGCCCACAGGGCTGCCGCTGACTGGATGTCTATTGTTTGTCGCACCATTCTCTGTAAACCCTAAATACTGCCGTGTGTGAAAAGCCCAGGATTCCAGCCTTTTGTGAGATACTGGAACCGGCGACCATGGACGATCATACCACGCTCAAAAACACTTAGGTCACTCGTTTTGCTCATTTAACATTCAATTGAACAGCAACTGAATGCCTCAATGCCTGTGTACCTGCTTTACATAGCAAGCGACTGCCACGTGACTGTCTGTAGGGGTGCACCTAAAAAACTGTCCACTGAGTATACAAAACATTAAGAACACCTGCTCTTTCCATGACATAGACGGACCGGGTGAATCCAGGTGAAAGCTATTTTCTTTTTTTGAATTTGACCCCTTTTTCTCCCCAATTTCATGGTATCCAATTGTTTTTAGTAGCTACTATCTTGTCTCATCGCTGCAACTCCTGTATGGGCTCGAGAGAGAGAGAGCCGAAGGTTGAGAGTCGCGCGTCCTCCGATACACAACCCAACCAAGCCGCACTGCTTCTTAACACAGCGCTCATCCAACCCGGAAGCCAGCTGCACCAATGTGTCGGAGGAAACACCGTGCACCTGGCAACCTTGGTTAGCGCGCACTGCGCCCGGCCCGCCACAGGAGTCGCTGGTGCGCGATGAGACAAGGATATCCCTACCGGCCAAGCCTCCCTCAGTGTAGATAAAGGGGAGGAGACAGGAGGCAGGGTAGCCTAGTGGTTAGAGCGTTGGACTAGTAACTGGAAGGTTGCAAGTTCAAACCCCCGAGCTGAAAAGGTACAAATCTGTCGTTCTGCCCATGAACAGGCAGTTAACCCACTGTTTCTAGGCCGTCATTGAAAATAAGAATTTGTTCTTAACTGACTTGTCTAGTTAAATAAAGGTTAAAAAAATAATTTAAAAAGAGGGTGAATGGGCAAGACAAAAGATTGAAGTGCCTTTGAACGAGGTATGGTAGCAGGTGCCAGGCGCTCACTGCAACGGTGCTGGGTTTTACATTTTACAGACACAAAAAGATCCCACCTTGTCGAGCGTATTTGGTTTTTGTCGAAATTTTGAAACGTTTTTTATCCGACATATTAGGGACCATATTACATATTACGGTGGACACACCAATTAAAGAGGCAGCATTGACATTCATGTAAACAAAAGCATCCAGAGAGTTCATAGCACGGTTAGAGTGTATTGCTAGGGCCAGGTGAAATTTTATGTGGCAGTGTTTCTCATAGGCCCCTAAGACTCAAATGAAAAAGTGCCTGTCGCTTTAAGTCAATTTATAAACAAAAACTGTGACTAAACATGATTGGCTAGTTTTATTGATTAAACATGCCTAAAATGCTGTCGTGATAAGGAAGGATCCCCCCCCAGATTTTGGCTTTTTTTTGTGTTGTTCAGTGGCTGGCCAAGTACAATAGCAGATTGATTAGCCACAAATTAGGGAATTGTGTGCTAATATTGTTTGAGAATAAAGTTTAATTGTAACCAAAGTATTCACACCAGATTCTTAATGTACAAATCCCTTGCGCAAATCTGTCCCGACTATTCATTTTAAGTAAGAGCTTATTGTATTGTGCCATGCTGGCCTTTCCCCCATATATATATTTGATGGCTTATATTGAAATGTTTGCCTCAAACCATTTAAAATATTATCATCAAGCTTAAAATATGTGGATTGAATTAAGGGAAAACATGTACAAGGCATTTTTGGTTCATAAATAGCTCATGAACTTAATGGTTTAGAACCCGTTTCTGAGCAGGAATAAAACGTATCATATACATAGAAGAATGGAATGTATTTGAGTTTTTCTGTTATAATATCTCACCGTGAATTTTCTCAATTTCTCTCTACTTGCAGATGTACTTCAACTCAACCATCTCAGACAGCACCAAGCTGCTGAAGCCAGTGTTGGTGTTTGCGTTTGCCATCGTGGCGGCGCTAACCGGCCTCACCCAGATCACCCAGTACCGCAGCCACCCCATCGACGTCTACGTGGGCTTCCTCATAGGGGCCGGCATCGCTGCTTACCTGGTAAGACCTAACTTCCAATGACATCTATCTTGACTTGTGACATTCATTTGACAGTGATGATGCATATTAATCTGTATTTCTTTTCTATCTGCAGGATTGACAGGTGGTTAAAACATTTAGGAACATGACATTTAAGGATTCTGACAAAGTGGATTTAAAAAAGGGTTATTCGTGCGCGCATACATTTCTGAAAGGGACAGTACCATTCGAAAGTTTGGACATACCTACTCATTCAAGGGTTTTTCTTTATTTCTACTATTTTCTACATTGTACAATAATAGTGAAGACATCAAAACTATGAAATAACTTATATGGAATCATGTAGTAACCCAAAAAATTGTTAATCAAACATTTGATGTTTATGTGAAGGGAGTGTACCGACTACTTCCTGTAGTAGCCAAAACCATTCTGCAATTTGATTTCAGGCGAGCACTGGAGAGGAAAGTGTTATTCACTAGACAGTGATGTAGAATTTCAGCTGATCAAACTGCACTGCATACCATCTCTCCCTCCCCCACTTAAACGGCTTACCTGCAGTTTAGTGCTAGGCTCTTTGATATCTCCAGATTGCTGTTCTTATTGAAGTTTTTCACACTCCTCCCTCTCTCATTTGCTTTCCGCTTTCACACAACTATCTGTCCTCAGGGAGGGATGGAGTTCACTTTCATGCCCATCATTTCATCCCCCCCCTCTCCCTCTCTCTCTCTCTCTCTCTCTCTCTCTCTCTCATATATATATTTATATATATATTTAAATATATATATATATAACTCCCTCTCTCTCTCCATTTTAGACACTCTCTTTCCATCCTTCGTCTGAATGGGGATTATTTGAACAGATTCTGGAATTGTCTTTCTATGACGTTCTGTCTGTCTATGGTGGGGCCTACTCTACATACCCATTTGTCTTATCATGCTCTCTCATTCGTATGTCATTTTTTCTCATAGCTCTTTTCTGTCTCATATCTCTTCCCTTCTCTCATTTCCTCTTGGTCCCTATGTTCTCTCACTCTTATCGGGGATAGCGAGCGGTGGTTAGAGCTAGCTCGTCAGTTCTGTTTAAGTCAGCTTCCTCTGGAGTGTAAAGCGCAGGGCAATAAACCAGGCAGACGAATGATAGTGAATGATAATGACTTTCCACAGGACTATTATGCCGAGTAGCTGTGGAGGGATTTCAGGCGACCAATGCCTTCTATTCTTCTCTTCCAGGCTTTCCATGCCGTTGGCAACTTCAGGTCCTCCGACGACATCATCATCAAGCCAGCTCCGCCCCCCCAGAAGGAGGACGCCCTGCGAGCTCTGACCCAACGGGGCCACGACTCGGTCTACAACAAAGGTGTCGCCTCAGCATCGGAGAGCGCCGACGAGATCGCTGCGCCACCCTCCCTGGACCGGCTGGAGGGCATGGGGCGGCCACTACAGCGCGAGAAAGCTTCTATCGGGAGCTTGAAAAGGGCCAGTGTGGACGTGGAGCTCCTGGCGCCCCGCAGCCCCATGGGCCAGCAGACCATGGTGACCTTCAGCAACACGCTGCCCAGATCTAGCATGAACGCTAACGGAGGCCTGGGCTCTAACGGGGGACCAGAGGAGTCCATGATGCCTACTCAACCCGTACAAAGGAGGCTCAAGGCTGTGCAAGTGCCCATGGACCCCATGCGCTCACAGCAGTTGGTGACGGAGTGGAAGCAGAAGTCCATGGAGATGCGGGGTCTGAGCCTTAGGGATGAAGCCGAGCGAGATGCCAGTGAGGAGGGCTCCGAAGGGGGGGAGGAAGGGTCCGAGGACGGGGGGCCACAGGCCTCGCTCTATCCATCTATGGTGCAGTCCAACAGGGGAGCTTCTGCCGGCCAATCCCCGTCAGTGTGGGGCCTCCAGGTAGTGCCAGGGTGGTGGCAACTCCTAGACCCCCCCACATCCCCGAGGCAGGTCCCCCGCCAGTGTCACCCAAAAGCGCACTAACCCGCGCCAAGTGGCTGTCCATCACAGAGAAGAGCGGTGGTGGCGGGTCGATTCGCGGGGCACCCAACCAGCCGCGCATCATGCAGGTGATCGCCATGTCCAAGCAGCAGGGTCTCCTCCCTTCCTCCTCCTCAGGGGGCACGCCCAAGTCCTCCGAGACCACCTCCACCTCCTCATGCACCTCCTCTACGGCCAGTGCCGATTCGCCCCACTACCGCCCACCCTCAGAGGCCCAGCGTGATTCGGCCATCATCACCGTAGACGCCCACGCCCCCCACCACCCGGTGGTGCACGGTGGCCCGCCCCCTGCTCGGGCAACGGGAACCCCTGGGAGTGGAGGGGCGCGTCCAACGGCAGCGACCCTCGAGACTCCTACGAGCTCAACGACCTGAACCGCGGCGACAGCGTTGGTGCTCGCGGCAGCACTGGCAGTTTCCGGCCACACCAGACCATCTCGCCGTGCTCCTCCACTGGCGACGGAGACCCAGAGATGCTTCCCCCTCTGCCCCTCCCCCATGCGGAGGTCTCCCACGACGGGAGAAGCCGGGAGTCCACTTTACGACGCAAGACTGCGCTAGTCCTCCTGGAGAGGGACATTCAATTTCAAAACAAGAGTGAGCAGGAGAACTACTATAAAAAAATACAGGGTGGCCGGAGGTATAAGGATTAGTCACTAACTAACTGATAAGCCTTACAGTCAAACCACAAAAGAGCACAAAACCTGGACTGACAAGCTGGGCTCTGCTATTACGCATCTCTCGGACTTTGTGTGTTATCAAAGGAGCTGTGCAAAACTGTTGTAGGCTACTACGATGTATGCTAGATGGAGGGAAACATCTCGAGTTGCTGTGGGACCCTGAGGTATTTTCAGGAGCACATAGGCGTTTTTCAAAGGTTCAAATCAGAAGCACACCACCACGCAACACAAACCAAAAAAAAGGACAATGTATTAAAGCTCCGTCTACTGAGGCGAACCAGGCGGTTTTGTTACATTTCTTTATTGACGCCATCTTCCTTTTCAATGTTTCCCCTGTTATGACCACTCGATGGGCTGATTGTCTAGTGTTGGAATGGCATCTACTGTATGTTGTGTTCTCTCCGGTTTTAGTGCTTGATTGCTAATGTGTAGATTCTGAGCATGTATGTCTGGGTGTTTTTGTGTGTTTGGGTCAGTGGGTCAGGTGCTTGTGTGTATGGGTGTGTGGGTATGTGTTGAAGAAGCAGTGTGCTTTCAAAAAACAAAAAGATGTTATTCTGCGGCAGAATGTTCGGGAGGGCCACTGATGGTGTCCATTCTCGACAAAGTTCAGACCTTTGACCTTAACTTCAAAATGAAGAACAACAACAAAATGTAACATGAACTTCCTTCTTTTAGTGGAGAATACCACGAGGACTGAATATGGCTGTAAATCGTGCAAAGGAGTGCTTTTCAATTTCAACATTTCCATATGGATGTTACTTTCGAGACAGCGACGGGACTACCCCTTGACTTAAAGCATTAACCGTGTGTATTTTTTCTGGCTGGACACGGTATAAGAGAAACCACAATAGGAAAAGTGACATCTGTCATTTGATCAAAGCGGGCAGTATGTGTAAAATAGAATTGGTTATTTTGAAGGTTTCTTTGTGCTGATCGTTGAAAGTGAACATGTATACAAATCAGCATACTCCTGCGGATGGACTACTGCATGTATGTGGCTGTCAGGTTGGAAATACTACTTTGTCAGTAAACAAGAACAACAAACAAAAAGAAATTCAAAGTTGTCGTTAGTAACTGAACTGTGAGGTACCAGTGTGGCAAATGTTGCATATCTGAGACTTTATTCTCCACCAAAGCCCTTCAACTTACAATCAGAAGATGTGTAAATTCCTCACAACAGCTTTAGAATATGCTGTATTTTGGCTTCTTTCAAAGCGCGTTCTAGTGCGGTGCACGAAATTCCAGCCGTGTGCCTTTTTAAAGGGAATTTACCCACTGTTAAGGAGATCGCATTCATGGTAAATGCTGCAGCTCAAACGTAAATTCGACACACGCCTAAACAAGTGCAATGCATTTGTTGTCAATGCATTTCGGGTTGAATCCTGGCCTTAGTGTGTCGACTATATCATTTCATTCAGCAAATTATGACCCAAACACACCCATTCCTTTTTTGTTTGTTATTATTTTTTAGACCTTTTCCTCCCCAATTTCGTGGTATCCAATTGGTAGTTACAGTCTTGTCTCATTGCTGCAACTCCCGTACGGACTCGGGAGAGGCGAAGGTCGAGAGCTGTGCTTCCTCCGAAACACGACCCAGCCAAGCAGCACTGCTTCTTGGCACAATACCCACTTAACCCAGAAGCCAGCCGCACCAATGTGTCGGAGGAAAACACTGTACACCTGGTGACCGTGTCAACGTGCGCTGCGCCCGGCCCGCCACAGGAGACGCTAGTGCGCGATGGGACAAGGACATGCCTGCCGGCCAAACCCTCCCCTGACCCGGACGACAATGGTCCAATTGTGCGCCGCCCCATGGGTCTCCCGGTCGCGGCCGGCTGAGACAGAGCCTGGACTCAAACTCAGAATCTCTAGTGGCACTAGAGATACCCCGAGTCCCTGGTTTGAGTAGCACCCTGAGTTGTCCCCTAAAAATACAACAATATCTTAGACTAGAATTATTAGGTCACACAGTCTGTCTTCCTAGAGTTGGCCTACCTGTACTCATGAATCATGCATGAATCTTCTTCCAAAAGGAGATGAGTCAGAAAGAGTATTGGCTTTGTGGGGTATTAAGCTCTTTAAAGGCCGTCTATTTTCCTAATTCTAAAACTCTCAGCCACCATGATACACAACGATCCTCATTACACTATAGTCTACCATAAGTAGTTAATTAAAGACCAAATAGACCACTATTTTGTCTAGAAAGTAGACACATTGGTTTGTCTGGGAACAGCAAAATGTGTTCTCTCCCATTTGTTTAATTAAAGTAGTTAATCCTAAACACACTCAAATGCACAACAGACTACACAACCATTGGAGAGGCACTCATTTGCTGGATTACCGTGCGAGTTGGGGTTCACTAGCTAGGCGATCAGGCTGGTGTCAGGGAGATGGAGAGAGAGAAGGCAGCCCCAGGCACCAAGCAGATTGCTGTGGATGATGTCCACAGCCACTGGGGGTCTAAATTAGCACCAAAACGCCTGCGGGTATACACTGACTATGATTTATTACTGAGGAATATGCTAAACAGACACACAGGCATGTACGCTCTCACACACACACACACACACACACACACACACACACACACACACACACACACACACACACACACACACACACACACACACACACACACACACACACACACACACACACACACACACACACACACACACACACACACACACACACACACACACACACACACACACACACACACACACACACACGTGTTCACATGAATGTCTCCACTCACAAAGGCACACATGCATAGCTATATACAGTACTACAGGAATTCACTTCATTAACCAAATGGGATCCTTGCGAAACACAGCGTTGCATCTTCTCTGTTTAATAAATGAAGCTAAACTATGTTTTGCAGGCATTTTAATGAGTCAATTCTCAGGGCAAATTGTGTAGTCTCCAAATCATTACTTTCCCTAATCCGTCTCTTTTAGTCTGTTAACTTCTTCTCTCGTGCGGAGTTGAAACGATGCTCTTAAATTGAGGTGCCGGAATAGAGATCTGCATGCCCCATGAGGTGACTGGTTAAACTCGCCAATTAAAGGGAGATTAAAGGGAGCCAGAGATATGAAAAGATGTTGCCAAACATGAACTGCAGAATCCTAGATAGTCTCAAGGGTGGAGTTCTCAACCCCCCCAGAAATGGTCTGCTATCCACCATCTGAAGCCCTGCCTATTTAACACATGCTCCACCAAAACAGGTTATCTCAACCTGCAGAGAGGCCCTTTAATTGATCGTGTTAATAATACATGCTCAATTGATTGAGGATGGGAGTTAACTGTTTTCTTGCTTATTGTGAATTGTCTTTGTTGTCGTGGAAAGATGAATAAGCAAGGATAGAAGTGGGCAGAATAGTTGCCCTATCGGATGGTTAAAGAGTGTCCATGCCCCGATGGTATCCTTGACGATGCACACGGAACCTTGTGTCCCACACCTGGGGCCTCATTATGCAGTTACCAGGGCAACGTGTAGGAGAAGCACACTCCCCCCCTCCCTTCTTCCTCCTACTCTCCTTCTCTTTATCTCTCTATCCTTCTCCCTCTATCTTTCATCGCATGCACGCACACACACACACACACACACACACACACACACACACACACACACACACACACACACACACACACACACACACACACACACACACACACACACACACACACACACACACACACACACACACACACACACACACACACACACACACACACACACACACACACACACATAGGAGACTGGAGACAGGCTTACCACCAGTCAATTTCAGATCAGCATAATTCTGCATTAATGTACACCTGGGGTCAGCATCCACTTGGTGACGACCGTTTGATTTGATTTTGCTGCCAGACAGATAGTTACTTGCTGTAGATTTGGAGTGCAAAGTAGATTTTCTTCTGTACACTGCAATGTAACCCGAATTCAGGCTTGCATTTTTAAGCATTTTTCTTTAGGATAGATAAATTCCAGCTTTGAGCTTCAATGAAAATTCATATCCTCAGTGCTTGAATTTTCCAGATCGTCTGATACAAAAACACTTATCTCTAACGATTTCATCCGGCAATATCTGATCAAACAGAGGCTTCCTATGCCGTTCTGATTAAAAGCCAGATCAGATAGACACGCACTATTAAAATATGTAATTGCAAAGGCATTGTGATGACACGATTGTGGAAGAGACCTGGTACAGTGTAATTTAATCCAAGTTATTAACATGAAGAAAGGAGCAGGCAATGATGATTTATTCAATCTAAGAGTCAACAGCCGAAGCCTGAGAGGATGATGAAAAATGTGAGTAATATCAGCCATCTGTTAAGGGGAGGTGTTTTTGGTCTCAGTATCTCTTTAACAACCAGACTCAGACACAAAAAGCGACTTGCGTTCAGCCTCTTCATACAGTGCCTAATGGAAACTTTTCCTCGGCTGGTTTGCATTGAACTTTTGGTAGTTTCAACACCCCACCTACACACCCACACACACACACACGCCGCAAGGGGCAGAGACGGCGGTCAGCACCCTGTGATATACATTTGTTTCTTTATTTCCTGGAGGCGAGCACAGCCCAGGCTGTTGCTATGGCGACAGGGGCTCTGCAATGTGCGCTTGGAGTGTGAATCAATTTATCATTTTAATGAGGAGTGTGTGTGTACTGTGTGAGTGTTTGTGTGTGAGTGAGAGAGAGAGGGGTGGGAGCAGCAGAGGACGGGTCAAAAGGTGCATATGAGACAGGCATTCAATTCATTTGATTTTTCTGGCATTTCATGAAAGAATGCATTTGGATGAATCTCTTACCATTTTCTTGTCTGTGCTTCTGAATAATACACTGACAGGCCTTCATCAAAATCTTCAAGCATAACATTACACGCTTTGAGTAGTTTGCACATCAATAAGGTGAGAATTGATGTAATCTGAGCTGAGAGCCAAATATCTGTGATACAGTACCTTTGGCAATAATATGTTTGGGAAACGTGTTAAACAAACAGTGCAGGACAGGACTAGAGGCAGGACAGGACTAGAGGCAGGACAGGACTAGAGGCAGGACAGGACTAGAGGCAGGACAGGACTAGAGGCAGGACAGGGAAGGCAGGAAGAAAGTGAGACAGCGCAGGAGAATGGAGTGATTTCAGTGCCAAGAGTTCCATAATTTTTCATTTGTGTCAGGATATTGAATTTGAACGTAATGTTTTTGAATATGTAATGCACAAATTGAATAATTTAATTCATAAATTGAACTTGTATTTCATGATTTTAGACTAAATTGAGTGACTATTGCATTCCATTTTTAAATTAAATTAAATGTAAATGTTTTAATTAAATTAAATTGAATATTCAAATGGAATATTTATGTATTCAGTTTCAATATGATAGATATTGCATTCACTGTCTGCATCAAGTTTACAAAATATAATTTCATGTTTTCAGTTGCATATATTCAACTTCTCAGATGCATTCAGATTCAGTTTTCAAATTAGGTTCTCTAAATTCAGATTCAAAGATCCATTCAGATTCAATGATAAGAAGGCTGTTCCTAACCAATTGTATTTTTCTTTTTTTTCTTTGCGTTGTTTCTAACTTATTTTTTTACTTATTTTGTGCATAATGTTGCTGCTACCGTCTCTTATGACTGAAAATAACTTATGGACATCAGAACAGCGATTACTCACCACGAACTGCAGAATCCCTTTTTTCCTTTAATGAGTCCGACGAGCCCGACCTGAATGACACACTGCTTTTCCGGGAACAGGCCCAGATCCCCGTCATGTACGTGAAGAGAAGGCGGAGAAAAAGGGTCCAGAGGTCGAACTGCCTTCTGAGAATTCTTAGGCAATCGAATAAACCCCCACTGCCTTCCGTTCTGCTCGCAAACATGCCATTTTTGGAAAATAAAATCGATGACCTACACGGAAGATTAAACTACCAACGGGACATTAAAAACTGTAATATCTTTTGCTTCACAAAGTCGTGGCTGAATGACGACATTATCAACATACAGCTGGCTGGTTATTCGCTGTGTCGGCAGGATAGAACAGCGGTGTCTGGTAAGACGAGGGGCGACGGACAATGTATTTTTGTAAATAACAGCTGGTGCACGATATCTAAGGAAATCTCAAGGTTTTACCTTCCTGAGGTGGAGTATCTCATGATAAGCTGTAGACCACACTATGTACCTAGAGTTTTCATCTGTATTTTTGTAGCTGTCTACATACCACCACAGACTAATGCTGGCACTAACAGCACTATCAGCATGTTAAATGTGCAACCAGAGGGGGAAAAAAACTCTGTAATACCAACATGTTTTAAGCAGACCACAATAGTTCCTGTGCCCAAGAACACTAAGTTAACCTAAATGACTAAATGACTACAGACCCATAGCACTCAAGTCTGTAGCCATGAAGTGGTTTGAAAGGCTGGTCATGGCTCACATCAGCATCATTATCCCAGAAACCCTAGACCTAATCCAATTTGCATACCGCCCTAACAGATCCACAGATGATGGAATCTCTATTGCACTCCACACTACCCTTTCCCACCTGCACAAAAGGAACACCTATGTGAGGATGCTATCCATTGACTAGAGCGCAACGTTCAACACCATAGTGTTGAACGCAAGCTAATCAATAAGCTTGGGACTAAACACCTCCCTCTGCAACTGTATCCTGGACTTCCTGATGGGCCGCCCCCAGGTGGTAAGGGTAGGTAACAACACATCCGCATCGCAGTGCTAGCTGTACCACCAGAGATTCTGGGTTAGAGCCCAGGCTCTGTCGAGGCCGCAAGCAAACCGGGATGTCCATGGGGCGACGCACAATTGGCCCAGCGTCGCCCGGGTTAGGGAGGGTTGGCCGGCAGGTCTTATCACGCACTAGCAACTCATGTGGCTGGCCGGGCGCAGTGCATGCTAACCAGGTCGCCAGGTGTACAGTGTTTCCTCCGACACATTGGTGCGGCTGGCTTCCGGGTTGGATGTGCATTGTGTCAAGAAGCAGTGTGGCTAGGTTGGGTTGTGTTTCGGAGGACGCATGGCTCTCGACTTTCGCCTCTCCCGAGTCCGTACGGGAGTTGCAGCGATGAGACAAGACTGTAACTACTACCAATTGGATACCACGAAATTGGGGAGAAAAAACAACAACACATCCGCCACACTGATCCTCAACATGAGGGCCCCTCAGGGGTGCGAGCTCAGTCCCCTCCTGTACTCCCTGTTCACTCATGACTGCACGGCCAGGCATGACTCCAACACCATCATTACGTTTGCTGATGACACAACAGCGGTAGGCCTGATCACCGACAACGACTAGACAGCCTATAGAGAGGAGGTCAGAGACCTGGCCGTGTGGTGCCAGGACAAAAACCTCTTCCTCAATGTGATCAAGACAAAGGAGATGATTGTGGACCACAGGAAAAGGAGGACCGAGCACTCCCCCATTCTCATCGATGGGAGCTGTAGTGGAGAATGTTGAGAGCTTCAAGTTCCTTGTTGTCCACATCACCAACAAACTAAAATGGTCCAAGCACATCAAGACAGTCGTGAAGAGGGCATGACAAAACCTATTACCCATCAGGAGACTGAAAAGATTTGGCATAGGTCCTCAAAAGGTTCTACAGCTGCACCATTGGTAGCATCACTGCAAAGTATGGCAACTGCTCGGCCTCCGATCGCAAGGCACTACAGAGGGTAGTACTGGCATATGGCCCAGTACATCACTGGGGTCAAGCTTCCTGCCATCCAGGATTTCTATACCAGGCGGTGTCAGAGAAAGGCCCTAAAAGTTGTCAAAGACTCCAGCCACCTTAGTCATAGACTGTTTTCTTTATTACCACACGGGAAGCGATACCGGAGCACCAAGTCTAAGTCCAAGAGACTTCTAAACAACTTCTACCTTCAAGCCATAAGACTTCTGAACATCTAATCAAATGGCTACCCAGATTATTTGCATTGCCCCCCCTCTTTTACACCGCTGCTACTCTCTGTTGTTATCATCTCTGCATAGTCACTTTAATAACTCTACTTACATGTACATATTACCCCAATTACCTTGATTAACCGGTGCCCCCGCACATTGACTCTGTAACAGTAACCCCCTGTATATAATCTCGCTATTGTTATTTTACTGCTGTTCTTTAATTACTTGTTACTTTTATTTCTTATTCATATTTTTTTTTTAACTGCATTGTTGGTTCAGGGCTCGTAAGTATTCGTCGCATGTGACTAATACAATTTCATTTGATTTGAAACCAGAGACAACATCCTGGTACTTTGCCAGCCAGGAAAGGTAGATGAGAACTGATAGAATCAAACAATCACTGTGGTAAACAGAAGGGTCCATGCTATCCGCGATCCTTGGGATGTCCCTACCCCATTGAGGTTGAAATTGTAAATGGTTTGTGTTAGACGTGTTAGTTTCAAGTTTCCGGCAAAGGTAGTCATGTTAAGGTTAACATGTAACTGACTGGGTTGAGCTAAAGCCTAGGCATTGGTCCTGTGACTTGGATGGGTCTCTTCAAGAAGGAGCTCAAAGGGGAGTGAAATATAACACAGGTGGCTCGGTGACCATGCTCATGTGATGAGTGACTTGTCTGAGACCTGAAAACGTGCATTGTCTGGCACACAGGAGACCCGGGTCAGAACCCCATCACTCAAACTAATGTCCCATGTGCCTATGGTTCTATTAAGTCATTTTTCCGTTTACCTTATGCTTTATTTTTAATAGATTTACTTAGAAGTGCTTTCATTTGTATTTATTCCTAGTGTGTGCTGTGTTTTGGTTTACTTCTTATTTACTTGTTTGAGTGACTTCCTTTCCTTTCAATTCGTTAACTCGTTTTGTCGCATTGTGTAAATTAATGTGTTAATTAGGGACCTGAGCCACACTCACCACACCTGAGGTGTACAATAATGGGGTTAATGAGTTGCCCTTGCACAAAGGAAGCTGTTTGTAAACAAGTTATTTTGTGGGTGTCAAGTCCTGACCATAGAAAGCCTGTATTTTCTATGGTAAAGTAGGTCAGGGTGTGACTTGGGGTGTTTAGTCTAGTTTATTATTTCTATGTGGGGTTCTAGGTTTATTTTTCTATGTTGGTGTTTGTGTATGATTCCCAATTAGAGGCAGCTAGTAATCCTTGTCTCTAATTGGGGATCATACTTAAGTTGCATTTTTTCCACCTGTGGGTTATGAGATATTGTTTATGTATAGTGTGTTTGAGCACTACGTAGTCACGGGTCTTTGTAAGTTTCGTCATTTTGTTTTCAGTTTCACTTATTCATTAAAAGATGTGGAACTATACTCACGCTGCGCCTTGGTCCGATCATTATTACGAACAACGTGACAGTGGGGAAAAACGCATTCTGATTGGCTGGACCTGGCTCCCCAGTGGGTGGACTTAACTCCCAAGTGGGTGGGCCTCCTAGTCTGCGCCCCTTACCAGTCACATGAAATCCATAGATTTAGGGCCTAATGAATTTATTTTCTTCTATGAACTGTAATTGTTGCATGTTGCATTTATATTTTTGTTCAGGATAGTTTATAGCCGAAAAAGTTAAAACACTAGAGCGAAATTCATTGGAGGAAAATAAATTCAACATGCCACATTGTCTTCAGAAAGCGCCAGAAACATCTATTTTTACCACAGTGCTGTTTAATCTGTTCTCATCTACTTTTCCTTGCTGGCAAAGTACCAGGATGTTTTCTCTGGTTCTCTGGTTTTTGGAAACCGAATCTGAATGCATCTGAGAAGTTGAGTATATGAAACCTTGATCAACTTGAAATGACAGTTTGTAAGCTTGATACACAAACAATGAATGCAATATCTACCATTTTGAAACCAAAAATGTAAATATTCCCAAATTTTTTTTTACTGAATGCAATATTCACTCATTTCAGTTTCAAATCATGAAATACAATTTATGGATTCAATTTGTGCATTACAAATTCAATATCCTAATTCAAATATTCAATATTATGGAATTCAAATGCAATTTCTGTTGGCACTGAAATCGCTTCATACTGGAGGCTGGGTAGGTCTAGACTCTAGAGGCAAGGTTTTGGACAACTGGAATGTAAATTCTTTACCACTGAAACTCTATTTTGATCTTTTCAATATCCCCCTGATCACAAGGCAATTAACTGCTGTGTGCATGAGAGGAGGTGCAGTAAACCCAATGGAAAGAACTTTCTCCTTCCAGATGACTGTTCTTTCCCTTTGCTATTGAATGTGAAGAATGTGTGAATGAATGGAATGTGAATATCTCATTTAAAAACACTAGGAGCAAACTATTCCTCATTGAACAGATATACCACAGACTATACCACAGAGGAAATTATACTATGGCATTGTTTTTTAAATTGTGTGGTAGTTTTTCTATTTTGGTCTATTTATTTCCGTCATTACCGCCCATTGTATTCTTGTGTGGGAACATCGCAATACCCACAGGAGTATGGCTATTCAGCTGTAGCGTAAGATATTGGTAACTGATCAAATAAACACTTGAGGAAATGAGGGATACAAAGTACAGTGCCTTGCGAAAGTATTCGGCCCCCTTGAACTTTGCGACCTTTTGCCACATTTCAGGCTTCAAACATAAAGATATAAAACTGTATTTTTTTGTGAAGAATCAACAACAAGTGGGACACAATCATGAGGTGGAACGACATTTATTGGATATTTCAAACTTTTTTAACAAATCAAAAACTGAAAAATTGGGCGTGCAAAATTATTCAGCCCCTTTACTTTCAGTGCAGCAAACTCTCTCCAGAAGTTCAGTGAGGATCTCTGAATGATCCAATGTTGACCTAAATGACTAATGATGATAAATACAATCCACCTGTGTGTAATCAAGTCTCCGTATAAATGCACCTGCACTGTGATAGTCTCAGAGGTCCGTTAAAAGCACAGAGAGCATCATGAAGAACAAGGAACACACCAGGCAGGTCCGAGATACTGTTGTGAAGAAGTTTAAAGCCGGATTTGGATACAAAAAGATTTCCCAAGCTTTAAACATCCCAAGGAGCACTGTGCATCAGACCACTGCAAATCTACCAAGATGCCACGCATAGGTGTAATAGGTGGCAGGGAAGTCAGGCGCAGGAGAGTCAAATGGAGTTTAAATATAGAGTTTTTAATAAAGTTCCACGAGTATGCTCCATAACAATAAATGTACAAACAAAACATGGGTACGAAGACCCGACGCGCACCTATACAAACAATCACACTACACTGACAACAAATCAATCTCTGACAAAGACATGAGGGGAAACAGAAGGTTAAATACACAACAGGTAATGAATGGGATTGAAAACATGTGTGTGGGAAGACAAGACGAAACCAATGGAAAATGAAAAAAGGATCAATGATGGCTAGAAGACCGGTGACGTCGAATGCCGAGCACCGCCCGAACAAGGAGAGGCAACGACTTCGGTAGAAGTCGTGACACAAGACCTGGCCGTCCCTCTAAACTTTCAGCTCATACAAGGAGAAGACTGATCAGAGATGCAGCCAAGAGGCCCATGATCACTCTGGATGAACTGCAGAGATCTACAGCTGAGGTGGGAGACTCGGTCCATAGGACAACAATCAGTCGTATATTGCACAAATCTGGCCTGTATGGAAGAGTGGCAAGAAGAAAGCCATTTCTTAAAGATATCCATAGAAAGTGTTGTTTAAAGTTTGCCACAAGCCACCTGGGAGACACACAAGACATGTGGAAGAAGGTGCTCTGGTCAGATGAAACCAAAATTGAACATTTTGGCAACAATGCAAAACGTTATGTTTGGCGTAAAAGCAACACAGCTCATCACCCTGAACACACCATCCCCACTGTCAAACATGGTGGTGGCAGCATCATAGTTTGGGCCTGCTTTTCTTCAGCAGGGACAGGGAAGATGGTTAAAATTGATGGGAAGACGGATGGAGCCAAATACAGGACTATTCTGGAAGAAAACCTGATGGAGTCTGCAAAAGACCTGAGACTGGGACGGAGATTTGTCTTCCAACAAGAGAATTAGCCAAAACATAAAGCAAAATCTAAAATGGAATGGTTCAAAAATAAACATATCCAGGTGTTAGAATGGCCAAGTCAAAGTCCAGACCTGAATCCAATCGAGAATCTGTGGAAAGAACTGAAAACTGCTGTTCACAAATGCTCTCCCCTCCAACCTCAATGAGCTCGAGCTGTTTCGCAAGGAGGAATGGGAAAAGATTTCAGTCTCTCGATGTGCAAAACTGACAGAGACATACCCCAAGCGACTTACAGCTGTAATCTCAGCAAAAGGTGGCGCTACAAAGTATTAACTTAAGGGGGCTGAATAATTTTGCACACCCAATTTTTCAGTTTTTGATTTGTTAAAAAAGTTTGAAATATCCGATAAATGTCGTTCCACTTCATGATTATGTCCCACTTGTTGTTGATTCTTCACAAAAAAATACAGTTTTGTATCTTTATGTTTGAAGCCTGAACTGTGGCAAAAGGTCGCAAAATGTTCAAGGGGGCCGAATACTTTCGCAAGGCACTGTATATTGAAAGCTGCTGCTTCCACACAGGTGTGGTTCCTGAGTTAATTAAGCAATTAACATCCCATCATGCTTAGATCATGTATAAAAATGTGCAATTGCCCATTATTTTTTGCTACCGTGGTTTCGAAGAAGAGATCTCAGTGAATTTGATAGAGGGGTCTCAAAGGAGCAATGTTGGGGTTAAAGGGTGTGTGTTTATGTGTGTGTCTCAGTCACCAGATCTCAACCCAACTGCACACTTATGGGAGATTCTGGAAAGGCGCCTGAGAAAGTGTTTTCCACCAGCATCAACAAAACACCAAATTATGGAATTTATCATGGAAGAATTAAGTTACATCCCTCCAATAGAGTTCCAGACACTTGTAGAATCTATGCCAAGGTGCATCGAAGCTGTTCTGGCAGCTCGTGGTGGCCCAACGCCCTACTAAGACAATGTATGTTGTTGTTTCCATCATTTTGGCATCTGTATGTAGATGCTATAAAAAGATTTGTACATACAGTATCTAAATGTTTTTAAAACGGGGAAACCTGTCACGACTTTTAATCAAACAATAAAACATTAAACGCTGTATTTTCTCTCCCTGTCTGGCCTTTTCTCTGTCTCCAACACACATCAATGATTGATGACTTTGACATGGAATTATCGCTATCCTCACTGGTTCTAGACCCACCTATCAACGGAGAAAGCGATTACAGATTTTCAACCTAAAATCATTCCATTCATTTTGTTTACCAGTGCTTAGTGAGTACATTTTTTTGCATTGATCCTCTGTCTTCTTTTTGGTTTCAACTATCCATTTTCCCTTTTTACCTCCTACTCAGATATCATCACTTTAGCCTGAAAGAGCTTTGGTGTGCCTGTCTGCTTGTTGGCATGGGTTACACTACAAGATCGCGACTCCTCTCTGACTCAGTGGTGAAGGTAGTTGAAGTGTGGATGTCAGCTTCAATCATATGCAACAAAAGACCTTTCGGGGAGACTGAGGGCAGCACTGTCAGGTACCACACTTTAGCCCACTCGCCCCAACTAGTTTCCCCTTGTAAATGCTGTTAATGGTCTGTGTCTCCCAAATGTTTCTTGTGTTTACTGAGTGTGAACCTCCTAAAAGCATTTTCCTGTAGCCCTCTATCCCGATTGATTAAAACTATGGCCCTGTCCAGAAACAACCTCTGACCCACCTAAGCCTAGACACTTGGGTAGATTAGAAGGAATTAGGACAGTATCTCCACTTACACTCTAATACACTTGGTTGATTTTTTTTTTGCCATCTTGTTCATATCCTCCCTTCCAGATCCAACTGCCCTAGGAGGTAGCAGTTAGGCCTTGTTTCTGGACAGGGCTTATGTTTCCTGTCACAACCCTTCATTAAGTCATGATTAGAAATGGCAAACACATATCCAGTCCAATCAGTATCTTAGCTGTCCCCTGTCACTCTGTCCCTAAACTGTGTCTGTCAGTATGGTGTTATGGTGGTGCTGCTATGCACTGCACAGATAGCTAGGGCAATGACACGTCTGCCCTCAGAACGGCACCCCGTTGAAACTGTTAACGCAATGTTTGTATGCCTACTGACAAGGCTATAACCACTGCAATTCAGCTGACATTCCCTCCGGAATGGCTGTCAAATAGACAGCCGTAACTAGGTTGGGACAATATCAGCAATTAGCAAACTTAGGGCCACCCTTCACAGTTGTTTGTGTGGCCTAAATGAACCTTGTGAGTGTGATGCGGGGTGCCGCAAATCGCAGCGAGAGCAAATTGCCTCTCGAGGGCCCGATGCGATCATTAGGTTACCTCGTTTTCTGCACCTTCTCTCTTTTTTTTCTCCTACACAGTGGCAGTTCATTCACCACGATTAAAATTTCAGGAGCTTTAATTGGGTGTGTTTGATCCGCAGGTGCGGAAGCCTCACTGGCTGTGTCAAGCATTTTCTCCGACCCAACGCAAGCGGATATGTTCAAAGCTCCTGAATGAGGATGACCAACATGTCACTCCAAACTCCAACACTTCGTAAAAGGAATAATCAAACACCAATTCAAAGTACCATTGTTGCCATGTCTTGCCATTTCAAAACAGGCAACTAAGCTAAGCCAACAACTGAACTGGTAGAAAATTTTGCCGGTTATGCATGTTTTACCTTGGCCTATACCAGGTTATTAAACAAATCTTATAGTACCAAGTTTGTGGCTGAATGTACCCTTTTCAACTAGATTTTTGACTCTAAACACTGACTCCATCTTATAAACCAGGTCAACCATTTCCAAACCCCACACATATCATATTCTCAATGTTCTCCCCTACTGTAACACCGCTCAGTTTCCTGGTCATTTGTGCTGCAATAGGCTTTTCTCCCTCTGGTCCTTTCCTTTCATTTCCCCCACCAATCCCCATCTCTGTCTCTGCACCAGACAAGATAACAGCACTCACTCTGAGTGTGCCCGTGCGTGCGTGCGTTTGTGCAAGAGAGCGAGCGAGAGGGAAAGAGAGGGCCCTTGGGAGTGCTTGCATGTTCTGCCTATGTCTGTGTGTCAGTGCAGCCTACATGCAGCAGCTGCGTGCTCGCATGTCAGTGGTGTTTCTGCTCCCTATGGTGTACTACAGTGGGATGACCATTCATGACCATTCATGACCATTCCTCTGATCTTGTGCCACTCTGGGCAGAATTAAATACACAACGGCACCCAAGGGTACTTGCTTTCATTAATTGCAAAGAAAACAATCTATATAATGTGAATAGTGGAATAAAATATGAATGCGTGGGAATTTACTTGAATCTTAAAAGCCACTTTACAAACCTTGCTAATATTACATACAATGAGTGCTGTACGTAACCTTATTGTAAGGATTCAATGGCTGCTGGGTATTATCATAAGGATTCAATGGCTGTGGGTATTATCATAAGGATTCAAAGGCTGTGGGCATTATCATAAGGATTCAATGGCTGTGGGTATTATCATAAGGATTCAAAGGCTGTGGGTATTATCGTAAGGATTCAATGGCTGTGGGTATTATAGTAAGGATTCAATGGCTGTTGGAATTATCATAAGAATTTACAGTTATTGCTGTGGGTATTATCATAAGGATTCAATGGCTGTGGGTATTATCGTTACGATTCAATGGCTGTGGTTATTATCGTATGAATTTACAGTAATTGCTGTGGGTATTATCATAATGATTCAATGGCTGTGGGTATTATCGTAAGGATTCAATGGCTATGGGTATTATCATGAGGATTTAATGGATGCTGAGTATTATCTTAAGGATTCAATGGCTGCTGGGTATTATTGCAACGATTCAATTGCTGTGGGTATTATCATAAACATTCAATGGCTGGTGGGTATTATTGTAAGGATTCAATGGCTGTGGGTGTTATTGTAAGGATTCAATGGCGGTGGTTATTATATTAAGGATTCAATGGCTGTTGGTATTATCATAAGAATTTACAGCTATTGCTGTGGGTATTATCATAAGGATTCAATGGCTGTGGGTATTATTATAAGGATTCAATAGCTGCTGGGTATTATCATAAGGATTCAATGGCTGCTGGGTATTATCGTAAGGATTCAATTGATGTGGGTTTTATCATAAGGATTCAATGGCTGTGGGTATTATCGTAAGGATTCAATGGCTGTGGGTGTTATCTTAAGAATTTACTGGCTGCTGGGTATTATTGTAATGATTTAATGGCTGCTGGGTATAATCATAATGATTCAACGACTGCTGGGTATTATCGGATTCAATGGCTGTGGGTATTATCGTAAGGATTCAATGGCTGTGGGTATTATCGTATGGATTCAATGGCTTTGGTTATTATCGTAAGGATTTACAGTGATTGCTGTGGGTATTATCATAAGGATGCAATGGCTGTGGGTATTATTGTAAGGATTTACAGTAATTGCTGTGGGTATTATCATAAGGATTCAGTGGCTGCTGGGTATTATCGTAAGGATTCATCGGCTGCTGGGTATTATCGTAATGATTCAATGGCTGTGGGTATTATTGTAAGAATTCAATGGCTTTGGTTATTATCGTAAGGATTCAATGGCTTTGGGTATTATCGTAAGGATTTACAGAGATTGCTGTGGGTATTATCATAAGGATTCAATGGCTGTGGGTATTATCATAAGGATTCAATGGCTGTGGTTAGTATTGTATGGATTCAATGGCGATGGGTATTATCGTACGGATTCAATGGCTGCTGGATATTACCGTAAAGATTCAATGGCTGCTGGGTATTATTGTAAGGATTCAATGGCTGCTGGGTATTATCGTGAGGATTCAAATGATAATACCAGAGATGCAAAACAGAGATGCTTGTTCTAGGTCCCAAGAAACAAAGAGATCTTCTGTTGAATCTGACAATTAATCTTAATGGTTGTACAGTCGTCTCAAATAAAACTGTGAAGGACCTCGGCGTTACTCTGGACCCTGATCTCTCTTTTGAAGAACATATCAAGACCATTTCGAGGACAGCTTTTTTCCATCTACGTAATTGTCAGGATTTGGCCAGGGTTGTTCCGGTTTTTGGTCACTAGATGCCCCCATTGTGCCTTTTGACCTTTTCTTTTCCCTTGATCCCCATTATTATTTGCACCTGTGCCTCATTTCCCCTGATTGTATTTAAACCCTTTGTTTTCCTCAGTTCTGTGCTCTGTGTTTGTATGTTAGCACCCAGCCCTAGTACTCTGTGAACTCTTGTTGATCCCGGTGGACTCTCTTGTGGAATTCTGTTTTTTTTGTTCTTGTTTGTTTGTTTTTAAGTATCTTTTGTGGCTTTTTTGTGCTATACCTTCCACCTTGTGGATTTACCTTTTTGTCTTTGAGGATTACCTTTGTTCTTGTGGAATTCCTTTTGAGGTTGTGGAGTTACATGTTTTCCTGAAGAACTTACATTTACATTTACATTTAAGTCATTTAGCAGACGCTCTTATCCAGAGCGACTTACAAATTGGTGCATTCACCTTATGACATCCAGTGGGACAGTCACTTAACAATAGTGCATCTAAAACTTAGGGGGGTGGGGTGAGAGGGATTACTTAACCTATCCTAGGTATTCCTTAAAGAGGTGGGGTTTCAGGTGTCTCCGGAAGGTGGTGATTGACTCCGCTGTCCTGGCGTCGTGAGGGAGTTTGTTCCACCATTGGGGGGCCAGGGCAGCGAACAGTTTTGACTGGGCTGAGCGGGAGCTGTACTTCCTCAGTGGTAGGGAGGCGAGCAGGCCAGAGGTGGATGAACGCAGTGCCCTTGTTTGGGTGTAGGGCCTGATCAGAGCCTGGAGGTACTGAGGTGCCGTTCCCCTCACAGCTCCGTAGGCAAGCACCATGGTCTTGTAGCGGATGCGAGCTTCAACTGGAAGCCAGTGGAGAGAACGGAGGAGCGGGGTGACGTGAGAGAACTTGGGAAGGTTGAACACCAGACGGGCTGCGGCGTTCTGGATGAGTTGAAGGGGTTTAATGGCACAGGCAGGGAGCCCAGCCAACAGCGAGTTGCAGTAATCCAGACGGGAGATGACAAGTGCCTGGATTAGGACCTGCGCCGCTTCCTGTGTGAGGCAGGGTCGTACTCTGCGGATGTTGTAGAGCATGAACCTACAGGAACGGGCCACCGCCTTGATGTTAGTTGAGAACGACAGGGTGTTGTCCAGGATCACGCCAAGGTTCTTGGCGCTCTGGGAGGAGGACACAATGGAGTTGTCAACCGTGATGGCGAGATCATGGAACGGGCAGTCCTTCCCCGGGAGGAAGAGCAGCTCCGTCTTGCCGAGGTTCAGCTTGAGGTGGTGATCCGTCATCCACACTGATATGTCTGCCAGACATGCAGAGATGCGATTCGCCACCTGGTCATCAGAAGGGGAAAGGAGAAGATTAATTGTGTGTCGTCTGCATAGCAATGATAAGAGAGACCATGTGAGGTTATGACAGAGCCAAGTGACTTGGTGTATAGCGAGAATAGGAGAGGGCCAAGAACAGAGCCCTGGGGGACACCAGTGGTGAGAGCGCGTGGTGAGGAGACAGATTCTCGCCACGCCACCTGGTAGGAGCGACCTGTCAGGTAGGACGCAATCTAAGCGTGGGCCGCGCCGGAGATGCCCAACTCGGAGAGGGTGGAGAGGAGGATCTGATGGTTCACAGTATCGAAGGCAGCCGATAGATCTAGAAGGATGAGAGCAGAGGAGAGAGAGTTAGCTTTAGCAGTGCGGAGCGCCTCCGTGATACAGAGGAGAGCAGTCTCAGTTGAATGACTAGTCTTGAAACCTGACTGATTTGGATCAAGAAGGTCATTCAGA
This sequence comes from Oncorhynchus gorbuscha, assembly GCF_021184085.1. NCBI lineage: Eukaryota > Metazoa > Chordata > Actinopteri > Salmoniformes > Salmonidae > Oncorhynchus > Oncorhynchus gorbuscha. The sequence goes on from NC_060187.1 coordinate 44,047,880, forward strand.
GAGAGATAGCGGGAGAGCTGGCCAAGGACGGCACGTTCAAGAGTTTTGGAGAGAAAAGAAAGAAGGGATACTGGTCTGTAATTGTTGACATCGGAGGGATCGAGTGTAGGTTTTTTCAGAAGGGGTGCAACTCTCGCTCTCTTGAAGACGGAAGGGACGTAGCCAACGGTCAGGGATGAGTTGATGAGCGAGGTGAGGTAAGGGAGAAGGTCTCCGGAAATGGTCTGGAGAAGAGAGGAGGGGATAGGGTCAAGGGGGCAGGTTGTTGGGCGGCCGGCCGTCACAAGACGCGAGATTTCATCTGGAGAGAGAGGGGAGAAAGAGGTCAGAGCACAGGGTAGGGCAGTGTGAGCAGAACCAGCGGTGTCGTTTGACTTAGCAAACGAGGATCGGATGTCGTCGACCTTCTTTTCAAAATGGTTGACGAAGTCATCTGCAGAGAGGGAGGAGGGGGGAGGGGGCGGAGGATTCAGGAGGGAGGAGAAGGTGGCAAAGAGCTTCCTAGGGTTAGAGGCAGATGCTTGGAATTTAGCGTGGTAGAAAGTGGCTTTAGCAGCAGAGACAGAGGAGGAAAATGTAGAGAGGAGGGAGTGAAAGGATGCCAGGTCCGCAGGGAGGCGAGTTTTCCTCCATTTCCGCTCGGCTGCCCGGAGCCCTGTTCTGTGAGCTCGCAATGAGTCATCGAGCCACGGAGCGGGAGGGGAGGACCGAGCCGGCCTGGAGGATAGGGGACATAGAGAGTCAAGGGATGCAGAGAGGGAGGAGAGGAGGGTTGAGGAGGCAGAATCAGGAGATAGGTGGGAGAAGGTTTGAGCGGAGGGAAGAGATGATAGGATGGAAGAGGAGAGAGTAGCGGGGGAGAGAGAGCGAAGGTTGGGACGGCGCGATACCATCCGAGTAGGGGCAGTGTGGGAGGTGTTGGATGAGAGCGAGAGGGAAAAGGATACAAGGCAGTGGTCGGAGACTTGGAGGGGAGTTGCAATGAGGTTAGTGGAAGAACAGCATCTAGTAAAGATGAGGTCGAGCGTATTGCCTGCCTTGTGAGTAGGGGGGAAGGTGAGAGGGTGAGGTCAAAAGAGGAGAGGAGTGGAAAGAAGGAGGCAGAGAGGAAAGAGTCAAAGGTAGACGTGGGGAGGTTAAAGTCGCCCAGAACTGTGAGAGGTGAGCCGTCCTCAGGAAAGGAGCTTATCAAGGCATCAAGCTCATTGATGAACTCTCCGAGGGAACCTGGAGGGCGATAAATGATAAGGATGTTAAGCTTGAAAGGGCTAGTAACTGTGACAGCATGGAATTCAAAGGAGGCGATAGACAGATGGGTAAGGGGAGAAAGAGAGAATGACCACTTGGGAGAGATGAGGATCCCGGTGCCACCACCCCGCTGACCAGATGCTCTCGGGTGTGCGAGAACACGTGGGCGGACGAAGAGAGAGCAGTAGGAGTAGCAGTGTTGTCTGTGGTGATCCATGTTTCCGTCAGTGCCAAGAAGTCGAGGGACTGGAGGGAGGCATAGGCTGAGATGAACTCTGCCTTGTTGACCGCAGATTGGCAGTTCCAGAGGCTACCGGAGACCTGGAACTCCACGTGGGTCGTGCGCGCTGGGACCACCAGAGTAGGGTGGCCGCGGCCACGCGGTGAGGAGCGTTTGTATGGTCTGTGCAGAGAGGAGAGAACAGGGATAAACAGACACATAGTTGACAGGCTACAGAAGAGGCTACGCTAATGCAAAGGAGATTGGAATGACAAGTGGACTACACGTCTCGAATGTTCAGAAAGTTAAGCTACGTAGCAAGAATCTTATTGACTAAAAATGATTAAAATGATACAGTACTGCTGAAGTAGGCCAGCTGGCAGTGGGTGCGTTGTTGACACTACACTAATCAAGTCATTCCGTTGAGTGTAATAGTTTCTGCAGTGTTGCTATTCGGGGCTAGCAGGCTAGCTAGCAGTGTTGTTTACGTTACGTTGCGTTAAAAGAACGACAATAGATGGCTAGCGAACCTAGAAAATCGCTCTAGACTACACAATTATCTTTGATACAAAGACGGCTATGTAGCTAGCTAAGTAGCTAGCTACGATCAAACAAATCAAACCGTTGTACTGTAATGAAATGAAGTGAAAATGTGATACAACCTGTGAATGCGACCGGGTAGTTGAGTTCTATACAGAAGACGTTGGCTAGCGTTGGCTAGCTGTTGGCTAGCTAGCAGAGTCACCTACGTTAAGGACGACAAATAGCTGGCTAGCTAACCTCGGTAAATTAAGATAATCACTCTAAGACTACACACTCTAAACCTAAACAACACAATTATCTTGGATACGATGATACGATGATACGAAGACAGCAAAGACAGCTATGTAGGTAGCTAACACTAAACTAATCAAGTCGTTCAGTTGAGTGTGATAGTTTCTCAGTGCAGCTAATCAGTGGACGTTAGCTAGCTGGCTAGTGAAGACTACGTTAGGACGGCGAAATACGATAATTACGCAATTATCTTTGATACAAAGACGGCTATGTAGCTAGCTGAGAAGAATTTGCTAAGATAAGACAAATCAAACCGTTGTGATATAATGAAATATAATGAAAAAGTTATACTACCCGTTGGAGCGACGTGCAGATGCGACCACTCGCTCCAACCGTATTAAGTACTGCTGTGTCTGCCTCATCTTCTGGGTTCTGCTGACTATTCGTGGCTTAGTTGGTTTAGTGACTGTTTCTCACTCTGGAGACCCGGGTTCGTAACCGGGTCCTGACAGTAATATTGCAAAAATCAGAAACTTTCTGTCCAAAAATGATGCCGAAAAATTAATCCATGCTTTTGTCACTTCTAGGTTAGACTACTGCAATGCTCTACTTTCCGGCTACCCGGATAAAGCACTAAATAAACTTCAGTTAGTGCTAAATACGGCTGCTAGAATCCTGACTAGAACCAAAAACTTTGATCATATTACTCCAGTGCTAGCCTCTCTACACTGGCTTCCTGTCAAAGCAAGGGCTGATTTCAAGGTTTTACTGCTAACCTACAAAGCATTACATGGGCTTGCTCCTACCTATCTCTCTGATTTGGTCCTGCCGTACATACCTGCACGTACGTTACGGACACAAGACGCAGGCCTCCTAATTGTCCCTAGAAGGCAGGGCTTTCTCCTATAGAGCTCCAATTTTATGGAACGGTCTGCCTACCCATGTCAGAGACGCAAACTCGGTCTCAACCTTTAAGTCTTTACTGAAGACCCATGTCACACCCTGGCCTACCCAAACATATAACAAAAACACAAAATACAATGACCAAGGCGTGACACGTACGGATTCAATGGCTGCTGGATATTATCGTAAATATTCAATGGCTGCTGGATATTATCGTAAATATTCAATGGCTGCTGGGTATTATTGTAAGGATTCAATGGCTATGGGTATTATCGTAAGGATTCAATGGCTGCTGGGTATTATCATAAAGATTCAATGGCTGCTGGGTATTATTGTAAAGATTCAATGGCTGCTGGGTATTATTATAAGGATTCAATGGCTGCTGGGTATCATCGTAAAGATTTAATTGATGTGGGTGGTATCATAAGGATTCAATGGCTGTGGGTATTATCGTAAGGATTCAATTGATGTGGGTGTTATCATAAGGATTCAATGGCTGTGGGTATTATCGTAAGGATTCAATGGCTGTGGGTATTATCATACCGATTCAATGGCTGTGGGTATTATCGCAAGGATTCAATGGCTGTGGGTGTTATCGTAATGATTTAATGGCTGCTGTGTATTATCGTAATGATTCAACGGCTGCTGGGTATTATCGTAAGGATTTACAGTAATCGCTGTGGGTATTATCATAAGGATTCAATGGCTGCTGGGTATTATCGTAACGATTCAATGGCTGCTGGGTGTTATCGTAAGGATTCAACGGCTGCTGTGTATTATCGTAATGATTCAATTGCTGTGGGTATTATCATAAGGATTCAACGGCTGCTGGGTATTATCATAATGATTCAATGGCTATGGGTATCATCATAAGGATTCAATGGCTGTGGGTTTTATCGTAAGGATTCAATGTCTGTGGGTAGTATTGTTTGGATTTAATGGCTGCTGGGTATTATTGTAATGATTTAATGGCTGCTGGGTATTATCATAATCATTCAACGACTGCTGGGTATTATGGTAAGGATTTACAGTAATTGCTGTGGGTATTATCATAAGGATTCAATGGCTGCTGGGTATTACCGTAATGATTCAATGGTTGTGGGTATTATCGTAAGGATTCAATGGCTGTGGGTAGCTCAACTCCTGTGTAGCTCAGTTGGTAGAGCATGGCGCTTGTAACGCCAGGGTAGTGGGTTCGATCCCCGGGACCACCCATACGTAGAATGTATGCACGCATGACTGTAAGTCGCTTTGGATAAAAGCGTCTGCTAAATGGCATATATTATTATTTATATTATTATTATTATTATTATTATATTATTATTATATTATTATTATATTATTATTATATTATTATTATTATTATTATTTATTATCGTATGGATTCAATGGCTTTGGTTATTATCGTAAGGACTCAATGGCTGTGGGTATTATCGTAAGGATTTACAGTGATTGCTGTGGGTATTATCATAAGGATGCAATGGCTGTGGGTATTATCATAAGGATTCAATGGCTGTGGGTATTATCATAAGGATTCAATGGCTGTAGGTATTATCGTATGAATTCAATGGCTGTGGGTAGTATCGTATGGATTCAATGGCTGCTGGGTATTATCGTACGGATTCAATGGCTGCTGGATATTATCGTAAATATTCAATGGCTGCTGGGTATTATTGTAAGGATTCAATGGCTATGGGTATTATCGTAAGGATTCAATGGCTGCTGGGTATTATCATAAAGATTCAATGGCTGCTGGGTATTATTGTAAAGATTCAATGGCTGCTGGGTATCATCGTAAAGATTTAATTGATGTGGGTGTTATCATAAGGATTCAATGGCTGTGGGTATTATCGTAAGGATTCAATTGATGTGGGTGTTATCATAAGGATTCAAGGGCTGTGGGTATTATCGTAAGGATTCAATAGCTGTGGGTATTATCATACCGATTCAATGGCTGTGGGTATTATCGCAAGGATTCAATGGCTGTGGGTGTTATCGTAATGATTTAATGGCTGCTGTGTATTATCGTAATGATTCAACGGCTGCTGGGTATTATCGTAAGGATTTACAGTAATCGCTGTGGGTATTATCATAAGGATTCAATGGCTGCTGGGTATTATCGTAACGATTCAATGGCTGCTGGGTGTTATCGTAAGGATTCAACGGCTGCTGTGTATTATCGTAATGATTCAATTGCTGTGGGTATTATCATAAGGATTCAACGGCTGCTGGGTATTATCATAATGATTCAATGGCTATGGGTATCATCATAAGGATTCAATGGCTGTGGGTTTTATCGTAAGGATTCAATGTCTGTGGGTAGTATTGTTTGGATTTAATGGCTGCTGGGTATTATTGTAATGATTTAATGGCTGCTGGGTATTATCATAATCATTCAACGACTGCTGGGTATTATGGTAAGGATTGACAGTAATTGCTGTGGGTATTATCATAAGGATTCAATGGCTGCTGGGTATTACCGTAAGGATTCAATTGATGTGGGTGTTATCATAAGGATTCAATGGCTGTGGGTATTATCGTAAGGATTCAATAGCTGTGGGTATTATCATACCGATTCAATGGCTGTGGGTATTATCGCAAGGATTCAATGGCTGTGGGTGTTATCGTAATGATTTAATGGCTGCTGTGTATTATCGTAATGATTCAACGGCTGCTGGGTATTATCGTAAGGATTTACAGTAATCACTGTGGGTATTATCATAAGGATTCAATGGCTGCTGGGTATTATCGTAACGATTCAATGGCTGCTGGGTGTTATCGTAAGGATTCAACGGCTGCTGTGTATTATCGTAATGATTCAATTGCTGTGGGTATTATCATAAGGATTCAACGGCTGCTGGGTATTATCATAATGATTCAATGGCTATGGGTATCATCATAAGGATTCAATGGCTGTGGGTTTTATCGTAAGCATTCAATGTCTGTGGGTAGTATTGTTTGGATTTAATGGCTGCTGGGTATTATTGTATGAATTCAATGGCTGTGGGTAGTATCGTATGGATTCAATGGCGATGGGTATTATCGTACGGATTCAATGGCTGCTGGATATTATCGTAAATATTCAATGGCTGCTGGGTATTATTGTAAGGATTCAATGGCTATGGGTATTATCGTAAGGATTCAATGGCTGCTGGGTATTATCATAAAGATTCAATGACTGCTGGGTATTATTGTAAAGATTCAATGGCTGCTGGGTATTATTATAAGGATTCAATGGCTGTGGGTATTATCATAAGGATTCAATGGCTGTGGGTATTATCATAAGGATTCAATGGCTGTGGGTATTATCATAAGGATTCAATGGCTGTGGTTGTTATCATAAGGATTTACAGTAATTGCTGTGGGTATTATCATAAGGATTCAAAGTCTGTGGGTATTTTCATAAGGATTCAACAGCTGTGGGTATTATCATAAGGATTCATGGCTGTGGGTATTACCATAAAGATTCAATGGCTGTGGGTATTATCGTAAGGATTCAATGGCTGTAGGTATTATCGTATGAATTCAATGGCTGTGGGTAGTATCGTATGGATTCAATGGCGATGGGTATTATCGTATGAATTCAATGGCTGTGAGTAGTATCGTACAGATTCAATGGCTGCTGGATATTATCGTAAATATTCAATGGCTATGGGTATTATTGTAAGGATTCAATGGCTGTGGCTATTATCGTAAGGATTCAATTGATGTGGGTATTATCATAAGGATTCAATGGCTGTGGGTATTATCGCAAGGATTCAATGGCTGTGGGTGTTATCGTAATGATTTAATGGCTGCTGTGTATTATCGTAAGGATTTACAGTAATTGCTGTGGGTATTATCATAAGGATTCAATGGCTGCTGGGTATTATCGTAACGATTCAATGGCTGCTGGGTGTTATCGTAACGATTCAATGGCTGCTGGGTGTTATCGTAACGATTCAATGGCTGCTGGGTATTATCGTAACGATTCAATGGCTGCTGGGTGTTATCGTAAGGATTCAATGGCTGCTGTGTATTATCATAATGATTTACAGTAATTGCTGTGGGTATTATCATAAGGATTCAATGGCTGCTGGGTGTTATCGTAAGGATTCAATGGCTGCTGGGTATTATCATAAGGATTCAATGGCTGTGGTTATTATCATAAGGATTCAACGGCTGTGGGTATTATCGTAAGGATTTACAGTGATTGCTGTGGGTATTTTCATAAGGATGCAATGGCTGTGGGTATTATCATAAGGATTCAATGGCTGTGGGTATTATCGTAAGGATTCAATAGCTGTGGGTATTATCATACCGATTCAATGGCTGTGGGTATTATCGCAAGGATTCAATGGCTGTGGGTGTTATCGTAATGATTTAATGGCTGCTGTGTATTATCGTAATGATTCAACGGCTGCTGGGTATTATCGTAAGGATTTACAGTAATCGCTGTGGGTATTATCATAAGGATTCAATGGCTGCTGGGTATTATCGTAACGATTCAATGGCTGCTGGGTGTTATCGTAAGGACTCAACGGCTGCTGTGTATTATCGTAATGATTCAATTGCTGTGGGTATTATCATAAGGATTCAACGGCTGCTGGGTATTATCATAATGATTCAATGGCTATGGGTATCATCATAAGGATTCAATGGCTGTGGGTTTTATCGTAAGGATTCAATGTCTGTGGGTAGTATTGTTTGGATTTAATGGCTGCTGGGTATTATTGTAATGATTTAATGGCTGCTGGGTATTATCATAATCATTCAACGACTGCTGGGTATTATGGTAAGGATTTACAGTAATTGCTGTGGGTATTATCATAAGGATTCAATGGCTGCTGGGTATTACCGTAATGATTCAATGGTTGTGGGTATTATCGTAAGGATTCAATGGCTGTGGGTATTATCGTATGGATTCAATGGCTTTGGTTATTATCGTAAGGACTCAATGGCTGTGGGTATTATCGTAAGGATTTACAGTGATTGCTGTGGGTATTATCATAAGGATGCAATGGCTGTGGGTATTATCATAAGGATTCAATGGCTGTGGGTATTATCATAAGGATTCAATGGCTGTAGGTATTATCGTATGAATTCAATGGCTGTGGGTAGTATCGTATGGATTCAATGGCTGCTGGGTATTATCGTACGGATTCAATGGCTGCTGGATATTATCGTAAATATTCAATGGCTGCTGGGTATTATTGTAAGGATTCAATGGCTATGGGTATTATCATAAAGATTCAATGGCTGCTGGGTATTATTGTAAAGATTCAATGGCTGCTGGGTATCATCGTAAAGATTTAATTGATGTGGGTGTTATCATAAGGATTCAATGGCTGTGGGTATTATCGTAAGGATTCAATTGATGTGGGTGTTATCATAAGGATTCAATGGCTGTGGGTATTATCGTAAGGATTCAATAGCTGTGGGTATTATCATACCGATTCAATGGCTGTGGGTATTATCGCAAGGATTCAATGGCTGTGGGTGTTATCGTAATGATTTAATGGCTGCTGTGTATTATCGTAATGATTCAACGGCTGCTGGGTATTATCGTAAGGATTTACAGTAATCACTGTGGGTATTATCATAAGGATTCAATGGCTGCTGGGTATTATCGTAACGATTCAATGGCTGCTGGGTGTTATCGTAAGGATTCAACGGCTGCTGTGTATTATCGTAATGATTCAATTGCTGTGGGTATTATCATAAGGATTCAACGGCTGCTGGGTATTATCATAATGATTCAATGGCTATGGGTATCATCATAAGGATTCAATGGCTGTGGGTTTTATCGTAAGCATTCAATGTCTGTGGGTAGTATTGTTTGGATTTAATGGCTGCTGGGTATTATTGTATGAATTCAATGGCTGTGGGTAGTATCGTATGGATTCAATGGCGATGGGTATTATCGTACGGATTCAATGGCTGCTGGATATTATCGTAAATATTCAATGGCTGCTGGGTATTATTGTAAGGATTCAATGGCTATGGGTATTATCGTAAGGATTCAATGGCTGCTGGGTATTATCATAAAGATTCAATGACTGCTGGGTATTATTGTAAAGATTCAATGGCTGCTGGGTATTATTATAAGGATTCAATGGCTGTGGGTATTATCATAAGGATTCAATGGCTGTGGGTATTATCATAAGGATTCAATGGCTGTGGGTATTATCATAAGGATTCAATGGCTGTGGTTGTTATCATAAGGATTTACAGTAATTGCTGTGGGTATTATCATAAGGATTCAAAGTCTGTGGGTATTTTCATAAGGATTCAACAGCTGTGGGTATTATCATAAGGATTCATGGCTGTGGGTATTACCATAAAGATTCAATGGCTGTGGGTATTATCGTAAGGATTCAATGGCTGTAGGTATTATCGTATGAATTCAATGGCTGTGGGTAGTATCGTATGGATTCAATGGCGATGGGTATTATCGTATGAATTCAATGGCTGTGAGTAGTATCGTACAGATTCAATGGCTGCTGGATATTATCGTAAATATTCAATGGCTATGGGTATTATTGTAAGGATTCAATGGCTGTGGGTATTATCATAAGGATTCAAAGTCTGTGGGTATTTTCATAAGGATTCAACAGCTGTGGGTATTATCATAAGGATTCATGGCTGTGGGTATTACCATAAAGATTCAATGGCTGTGGGTATTATCGTAAGGATTCAATGGCTGTAGGTATTATCGTATGAATTCAATGGCTGTGGGTAGTATCGTATGGATTCAATGGCGATGGGTATTATCGTATGAATTCAATGGCTGTGAGTAGTATCGTACAGATTCAATGGCTGCTGGATATTATCGTAAATATTCAATGGCTATGGGTATTATTGTAAGGATTCAATGGCTGTGGCTATTATCGTAAGGATTCAATGGCTGTGGGTATTATCGCAAGGATTCAATGGCTGTGGGTGTTATCGTAATGATTTAATGGCTGCTGTGTATTATCGTAAGGATTTACAGTAATTGCTGTGGGTATTATCATAAGGATTCAATGGCTGCTGGGTATTATCGTAACGATTCAATGGCTGCTGGGTGTTATCGTAACGATTCAATGGCTGCTGGGTGTTATCGTAACGATTCAATGGCTGCTGGGTATTATCGTAACGATTCAATGGCTGCTGGGTGTTATCGTAAGGATTCAATGGCTGCTGTGTATTATCATAATGATTTACAGTAATTGCTGTGGGTATTATCATAAGGATTCAATGGCTGCTGGGTGTTATCGTAAGGATTCAATGGCTGCTGGGTATTATCATAAGGATTCAATGGCTGTGGTTATTATCATAAGGATTCAACGGCTGTGGGTATTATCGTAAGGATTTACAGTGATTGCTGTGGGTATTTTCATAAGGATGCAATGGCTGTGGGTATTATCATAAGGATTCAATGGCTGTGGGTATTATCGTAAGGATTCAATGGCTGTGGGTATTATCATAAGGATTCAATGGCTGTGGTTGTTATCATAAGGATTTACAGTAATTGCTGTGGGTATTATCTTAAGGATTCAAAGTCTGTGGGTATTTTCATAAGGATTCATGGCTGTGGGTATTACCATAAAGATTCAATGGCTGTGGGTATTATCGTAAGGATTCAATGGCTGTAGGTATTATCGTATGAATTCAATGGCTGTGTGTAGTATCGTATGGATTCAATGGCGATGGGTATTATCGTATGAATTCAATGGCTGTGAGTAGTATCGTACAGATTCAATGGCTGCTGGATATTATCGTAAATATTCAATGGCTATGGGTATTATTGTAAGGATTCAATGGCTGTGGCTATTATCGTAAGGATTCAATTGATGTGGGTATTATCATAAGGATTCAATGGCTGTGGGTATTATCGCAAGGATTCAATGGCTGTGGGTGTTATCGTAATGATTTAATGGCTGCTGTGTATTATCGTAAGGATTTACAGTAATTGCTGTGGGTATTATCATAAGGATTCAATGGCTGCTGGGTATTATCGTATCGATTCAATGGCTGCTGGGTGTTATCGTAACGATTCAATGGCTGCTGGGTGTTATCGTAACGATTCAATGGCTGCTGGGTATTATGGTAACGATTCAATGGCTGCTGGGTGTTATCGTAAGGATTCAATGGCTGCTGTGTATTATCATAATGATTTACAGTAATTGCTGTGGGTATTATCATAAGGATTCAATGGCTGCTGGGTGTTATCGTAAGGATTCAATGGCTGCTGGGTATTATCGTAAGGATTTACAGTAATTGCTGTGGGTATTATCATACGGATTCAATGGCTGTGGGTATCATCATAAGGATTCAATGGCTGTGGGTATTATCGTAAGGATTCAATGTCTGTGGGTTGTATCGTATGGATTCAATGGCTATGGGTATTATCGTAAGGATTCAACGGCTGCTGGGTATTATCGTAATGATTCAACGGCTGTGGGTATTATTGTAAGGATTCAACGGCTGCTGTGTATTATCGTAAGGATTTACAGTAATTGCTGTGGGTATTATCATACGGATTCAATGGCTGCTGGGTATTATCGTAAGGATTCAATGGCTGCTGGGTGTTATCGTATGAATTCAATGGCTGTGGGTAGTATCGTATGGATTCAATGGCGATGGGTATTATCGTACGGATTCAATGGCTGCTGGATATTATCATAAATATTCAATGGCTGCTGGGTATTATTGTAAGGATTCAATGGCTATGGGTATTATCGTAAGGATTCAATGGCTGCTGGGTATTATCATAAAGATTCAATGACTGCTGGGTATTTGTTGTAAAGATTCAATGGCTGCTGGGTATTATTATAAGGATTCAATGGCTGCTGGGTATTATCGTAAAGATTCAATTGATGTGGGTGTTATCATAATGATTCAATGGCTGCTGGGTATTATCATAAGGATTCAATGGCTGTGGGTATTATCATAAGGATTCAATGGCTGTGGGTATTATCGTAAGGATTTACAGTGATTGCTGTGGGTATTTTCATAAGGATGCAATGGCTGTGGGTATTATCATAAGGATTCAATGGCTGTGGGTATTATCGTAAGGATTCAATGGCTGTGGGTATTATCATAAGGATTCAATGGCTGTGGTTGTTATCATAAGGATTTACAGTAATTGCTGTGGGTATTATCATAAGGATTCAAAGTCTGTGGGTATTTTCATAAGGATTCAACAGCTGTGGGTATTATCATAAGGATTCATGGCTGTGGGTATTACCATAAAGATTCAATGGCTGTGGGTATTATCGTAAGGATTCAATGGCTGTAGGTATTATCGTATGAATTCAATGGCTGTGGGTAGTATCGCATGGATTCAATGGCGTTGGGTATTATCGTACGGATTCAATGGCTGCTGGATATTATCATAAATATTCAATGGCTGCTGGGTATTATTGTAAGGATTCAATGGCTATGGGTATTATCGTAAGGATTCAATGGCTGCTGGGTATTATCATAAAGATTCAATGACTGCTGGGTATTTGTTGTAAAGATTCAATGGCTGCTGGGTATTATTATAAGGATTCAATGGCTGCTGGGTATTATCGTAAAGATTCAATGGCTGTGGGTATTATCATAAGGATTCAATGGCTGTGGGTATTATCGTAAGGATTTACAGTGATTGCTGTGGGTATTTTCATAAGGATGCAATGGCTGTGGGTATTATCATAAGGATTCAATGGCTGTGGGTATTATCGTAAGGATTCAATGGCTGTGGGTATTATCATAAGGATTCAATGGCTGTGGTTGTTATCATAAGGATTTACAGTAATTGCTGTGGGTATTATCATAAGGATTCAAAGTCTGTGGGTATTTTCATAAGGATTCAACAGCTGTGGGTATTATCATAAGGATTCATGGCGGTGGGTATTACCATAAAGATTCAATGGCTGTGGGTATTATCGTAAGGATTCAATGGCTGTAGGTATTATCGTATGAATTCAATGGCTGTGGGTAGTATCGCATGGATTCAATGGCGATGGGTATTATCGTATGAATTCAATGGCTGTGGGTAGTATCGTACGGATTCAATGGCTGCTGGATATTATCGTAAATATTCAATGGCTATGGGTATTATTGTAAGGATTCAATGGCTGTGGGTATTATCGCAAGGATTCAATGGCTGTGGGTGTTATCGTAATGATTTAATGGCTGCTGTGTATTATCGTAAGGATTTACAGTAATTGCTGTGGGTATTATCATAAGGATTCAATGGCTGCTGGGTATTATCGTAACGATTCAATGGCTGCTGGGTGTTATCGTAACGATTCAATGGCTGCTGGGTGTTATCGTAACGATTCAATGGCTGCTGGGTATTATCGTAACGATTCAATGGCTGCTGGGTGTTATCGTAAGGATTCAATGGCTGCTGTGTATTATCATAATGATTTACAGTAATTGCTGTGGGTATTATCATAAGGATTCAATGGCTGCTGGGTGTTATCGTAAGGATTCAATGGCTGCTGGGTATTATCATAAGGATTCAATGGCTGTGGTTATTATCATAAGGATTCAACGGCTGTGGGTATTATCGTAAGGATTTACAGTGATTGCTGTGGGTATTTTCATAAGGATGCAATGGCTGTGGGTATTATCATAAGGATTCAATGGCTGTGGGTATTATCGTAAGGATTCAATGGCTGTGGGTATTATCATAAGGATTCAATGGCTGTGGTTGTTATCATAAGGATTTACAGTAATTGCTGTGGGTATTATCATAAGGATTCAAAGTCTGTGGGTATTTTCATAAGGATTCAACAGCTGTGGGTATTATCATAAGGATTCATGGCTGTGGGTATTACCATAAAGATTCAATGGCTGTGGGTATTATCGTAAGGATTCAATGGCTGTAGGTATTATCGTATGAATTCAATGGCTGTGTGTAGTATCGTACAGATTCAATGGCTGCTGGATATTATCGCTGGGTATTAATAGAAGGATAAATATTCAATGGCTATGGGTATTATTGTAAGGATTCAATGGCTGTGGCTATTATCGTAAGGATTCAATTGATGTGGGTATTATCATAAGGATTCAATGGCTGTGGGTATTATCGCAAGGATTCAATGGCTGTGGGTGTTATCGTAATGATTTAATGGCTGCTGTGTATTATCGTAAGGATTTACAGTAATTGCTGTGGGTATTATCATAAGGATTCAATGGCTACTGGGTATTATCGTAACGATTCAATGGCTGCTGGGTGTTATCGTAACGATTCAATGGCTGCTGGGTGTTATCGTAACGATTCAATGGCTGCTGGGTATTATCGTAACGATTCAATGGCTGCTGGGTGTTATCGTAAGGATTCAATGGCTGCTGTGTATTATCATAATGATTTACAGTAATTGCTGTGGGTATTATCATAAGGATTCAATGGCTGCTGGGTGTTATCGTAAGGATTCAATGGCTGCTGGGTATTATCGTAAGGATTTACAGTAATAAGGATTCAGTAATCGATGCTGTGCTGTGGGTATTATCATAAGGATTCAATGGCTGCTGGGTATTATCGTAATGATTCAATGGCTGCTGGTTGTTATCATAAGGATTCAATGGCTGCTGGGTATTATCGTAATGATTCAATGGCTGTGGGTATCATCATAAGGATTCAATGGCTGTGGGTATTATCGTAAGGATTCAATGTCTGTGGGTTGTATCGTATGGATTCAATGGCTATGGGTATTATCGTAAGGATTCAACAGCTGCTGGGTATTATCGTAATGATTCAACGGCTGTGGGTATTATTGTAAGGATTCAACGGCTGCTGTGTATTATCGTAAGGATTTACAGTAATTGCTGTGGGTATTATCATACGGATTCAATGGCTGCTGGGTATTATCGTAAGGATTCAATGGCTGCTGGGTGTTATCGTATGAATTCAATGGCTGTGGGTAGTATCGTATGGATTCAATGGCGATGGGTATTATCGTACGGATTCAATGGCTGCTGGATATTATCATAAATATTCAATGGCTGCTGGGTATTATTGTAAGTAAGGATTCAATGGCTATGGGTATTATCGTAAGGATTCAATGGCTGCTGGGTATTATCATAAAGATTCAATGACTGCTGGGTATTATCGTAAAGATTCAATTGATGTGGGTGTTATCATAATGATTCAATGGCTGCTGGGTATTATCATAAGGATTCAATGGCTGTGGGTATTATCATAAGGATTCAATGGCTGTGGGTATTATCGTAAGGATTTACAGTGATTGCTGTGGGTATTTTCATAAGGATGCAATGGCTGTGGGTATTATCATAAGGATTCAATGGCTGTGGGTATTATCGTAAGGATTCAATGGCTGTGGGTATTATCATAAAGATTCAATGGCTGTGGTTGTTATCATAAGGATTTACAGTAATAGCTGTGGGTATTATCATAAGGATTCAAAGTCTGTGGGTATTTTCATAAGGATTCAACAGCTGTGGGTATTATCATAAGGATTCATGGCTGTGGGTATTACCATAAAGATTCAATGGCTGTGGGTATTATCGTAAGGATTCAATGGCTATGGGTATTATCGTAAGGATTCAATGGCTGCTGGGTATTATCATAAAGATTCAATGACTGCTGGGTATTATCGTAAAGATTCAATTGATGTGGGTGTTATCATAATGATTCAATGGCTGCTGGGTATTATCATAAGGATTCAATGGCTGTGGGTATTATCATAAGGATTCAATGGCTGTGGGTATTATCGTAAGGATTTACAGTGATTGCTGTGGGTATTTTCATAAGGATGCAATGGCTGTGGGTATTATCATAAGGATTCAATGGCTGTGGGTATTATCGTAAGGATTCAATGGCTGTGGGTATTATCATAAGGATTCAATGGCTGTGGTTGTTATCATAAGGATTTACAGTAATAGCTGTGGGTATTATCATAAGGATTCAAAGTCTGTGGGTATTTTCATAAGGATTCAACAGCTGTGGGTATTATCATAAGGATTCATGGCTGTGGGTATTACCATAAAGATTCAATGGCTGTGGGTATTATCGTAAGGATTCAATGGCTGTAGGTATTATCGTATGAATTCAATGGCTGTGGGTAGTATCGCATGGATTCAATGGCGATGGGTATTATCGTATGAATTCAATGGCTGTGGGTAGTATCGTACAGATTCAATGGCTGCTGGATATTATCGTAAATATTCAATGGCTATGGGTATTATTGTAAGGATTCAATGGCTGTGGCTATTATCGTAAGGATTCAATTGATGTGGGTATTATCATAAGGATTCAATGGCTGTGGGTATTATCGCAAGGATTCAATGGCTGTGGGTGTTATCGTAATGATTTAATGGCTGCTGTGTATTATCGTAAGGATTTACAGTAATTGCTGTGGGTATTATCATAAGGATTCAATGGCTGCTGTGTATTATCATAATGATTCAACGGCTGCTGGGTATTATCGTAAGGATTTACAGTAATTGCTGTGGGTATTATCATAAGGATTCAATGGCTGCTGGGTATTATCGTAATGATTCAATGGCTGTGGGTATCATCATAAGGATTCAATGGCTGTGGGTATTATCGTAAGGATTCAATGTCTGTGGGTAGTATCGTATGGATTCAATGGCTATGGGTATTATCGTAAGGATTCAACGGCTGCTGGGTATTATCGTAATGATTCAACAGCTGTGGGTATTATCGTAAGGATTCAACGGCTGCTGTGTATTATCGTAAGGATTTACAGTAATTGCTGTGGGTATTATCATACGGATTCAATGGCTGCTGGGTATTATCGTAAGGATTCAATGGCTGTGGGTTTTATCGTGAGCATTCAATGTCTGTGGGTAGTATTGTTTGGATTTAATGGCTGCTGGGTATTATTGTATGAATTCAATGGCTGTGGGTAGTATCGTAAGGATTCAATGGCTATGGGTATTATCGTAAGGATTCAATGGCTGCTGGGTATTATCATAAAGATTCAATGACTGCTGGGTATTATTGTAAAGATTCAATGGCTGCTGGGTATTATTATAAGGATTCAATGGCTGTGGGTATTATCATAAGGATTCAATGGCTGTGGGTATTATCATAAGGATTCAATGGCTGTGGGTATTATCATAAGGATTCAATGGCTGTGGTTGTTATCATAAGGATTTACAGTAATTGCTGTGGGTATTATCATAAGGATTCAAAGTCTGTGGGTATTTTCATAAGGATTCAACAGCTGTGGGTATTATCATAAGGATTCATGGCTGTGGGTATTACCATAAAGATTCAATGGCTGTGGGTATTATCGTAAGGATTCAATGGCTGTAGGTATTATCGTATGAATTCAATGGCTGTGGGTAGTATCGTATGGATTCAATGGCGATGGGTATTATCGTATGAATTCAATGGCTGTGAGTAGTATCGTACAGATTCAATGGCTGCTGGATATTATCGTAAATATTCAATGGCTATGGGTATTATTGTAAGGATTCAATGGCTGTGGGTATTATCATAAGGATTCAAAGTCTGTGGGTATTTTCATAAGGATTCAACAGCTGTGGGTATTATCATAAGGATTCATGGCTGTGGGTATTACCATAAAGATTCAATGGCTGTGGGTATTATCGTAAGGATTCAATGGCTGTAGGTATTATCGTATGAATTCAATGGCTGTGGGTAGTATCGTATGGATTCAATGGCGATGGGTATTATCGTATGAATTCAATGGCTGTGAGTAGTATCGTACAGATTCAATGGCTGCTGGATATTATCGTAAATATTCAATGGCTATGGGTATTATTGTAAGGATTCAATGGCTGTGGCTATTATCGTAAGGATTCAATGGCTGTGGGTATTATCGCAAGGATTCAATGGCTGTGGGTGTTATCATAATGATTTAATGGCTGCTGTGTATTATCGTAAGGATTTACAGTAATTGCTGTGGGTATTATCATAAGGATTCAATGGCTGCTGGGTATTATCGTAACGATTCAATGGCTGCTGGGTGTTATCGTAACGATTCAATGGCTGCTGGGTGTTATCGTAACGATTCAATGGCTGCTGGGTATTATCGTAACGATTCAATGGCTGCTGGGTGTTATCGTAAGGATTCAATGGCTGCTGTGTATTATCATAATGATTTACAGTAATTGCTGTGGGTATTATCATAAGGATTCAATGGCTGCTGGGTGTTATCGTAAGGATTCAATGGCTGCTGGGTATTATCATAAGGATTCAATGGCTGTGGTTATTATCATAAGGATTCAACGGCTGTGGGTATTATCGTAAGGATTTACAGTGATTGCTGTGGGTATTTTCATAAGGATGCAATGGCTGTGGGTATTATCATAAGGATTCAATGGCTGTGGGTATTATCGTAAGGATTCAATGGCTGTGGGTATTATCATAAGGATTCAATGGCTGTGGTTGTTATCATAAGGATTTACAGTAATTGCTGTGGGTATTATCTTAAGGATTCAAAGTCTGTGGGTATTTTCATAAGGATTCATGGCTGTGGGTATTACCATAAAGATTCAATGGCTGTGGGTATTATCGTAAGGATTCAATGGCTGTAGGTATTATCGTATGAATTCAATGGCTGTGTGTAGTATCGTATGGATTCAATGGCGATGGGTATTATCGTATGAATTCAATGGCTGTGAGTAGTATCGTACAGATTCAATGGCTGCTGGATATTATCGTAAATATTCAATGGCTATGGGTATTATTGTAAGGATTCAATGGCTGTGGCTATTATCGTAAGGATTCAATTGATGTGGGTATTATCATAAGGATTCAATGGCTGTGGGTATTATCGCAAGGATTCAATGGCTGTGGGTGTTATCGTAATGATTTAATGGCTGCTGTGTATTATCGTAAGGATTTACAGTAATTGCTGTGGGTATTATCATAAGGATTCAATGGCTGCTGGGTATTATCGTATCGATTCAATGGCTGCTGGGTGTTATCGTAACGATTCAATGGCTGCTGGGTGTTATCGTAACGATTCAATGGCTGCTGGGTATTATGGTAACGATTCAATGGCTGCTGGGTGTTATCGTAAGGATTCAATGGCTGCTGTGTATTATCATAATGATTTACAGTAATTGCTGTGGGTATTATCATAAGGATTCAATGGCTGCTGGGTGTTATCGTAAGGATTCAATGGCTGCTGGGTATTATCGTAAGGATTTACAGTAATTGCTGTGGGTATTATCATACGGATTCAATGGCTGTGGGTATCATCATAAGGATTCAATGGCTGTGGGTATTATCGTAAGGATTCAATGTCTGTGGGTTGTATCGTATGGATTCAATGGCTATGGGTATTATCGTAAGGATTCAACGGCTGCTGGGTATTATCGTAATGATTCAACGGCTGTGGGTATTATTGTAAGGATTCAACGGCTGCTGTGTATTATCGTAAGGATTTACAGTAATTGCTGTGGGTATTATCATACGGATTCAATGGCTGCTGGGTATTATCGTAAGGATTCAATGGCTGCTGGGTGTTATCGTATGAATTCAATGGCTGTGGGTAGTATCGTATGGATTCAATGGCGATGGGTATTATCGTACGGATTCAATGGCTGCTGGATATTATCATAAATATTCAATGGCTGCTGGGTATTATTGTAAGGATTCAATGGCTATGGGTATTATCGTAAGGATTCAATGGCTGCTGGGTATTATCATAAAGATTCAATGACTGCTGGGTATTTGTTGTAAAGATTCAATGGCTGCTGGGTATTATTATAAGGATTCAATGGCTGCTGGGTATTATCGTAAAGATTCAATGGCTGTGGGTATTATCATAAGGATTCAATGGCTGTGGGTATTATCGTAAGGATTTACAGTGATTGCTGTGGGTATTTTCATAAGGATGCAATGGCTGTGGGTATTATCATAAGGATTCAATGGCTGTGGGTATTATCGTAAGGATTTACAGTGATTGCTGTGGGTATTTTCATAAGGATGCAATGGCTGTGGGTATTATCATAAGGATTCAATGGCTGTGGGTATTATCGTAAGGATTCAATGGCTGTGGGTATTATCATAAGGATTCAATGGCTGTGGTTGTTATCATAAGGATTTACAGTAATTGCTGTGGGTATTATCATAAGGATTCAAAGTCTGTGGGTATTTTCATAAGGATTCAACAGCTGTGGGTATTATCATAAGGATTCATGGCTGTGGGTATTACCATAAAGATTCAATGGCTGTGGGTATTATCGTAAGGATTCAATGGCTGTAGGTATTATCGTATGAATTCAATGGCTGTGGGTAGTATCGCATGGATTCAATGGCGATGGGTATTATCGTATGAATTCAATGGCTGTGGGTAGTATCGTACGGATTCAATGGCTGCTGGATATTATCGTAAATATTCAATGGCTATGGGTATTATTGTAAGGATTCAATGGCTGTGGCTATTATCATAAGGATTCAATTGATGTGGGTATTATCATAAGGATTCAATGGCTGTGGGTATTATCGCAAGGATTCAATGGCTGTGGGTGTTATCGTAATGATTTAATGGCTGCTGTGTATTATCGTAAGGATTTACAGTAATTGCTGTGGGTATTATCATAAGGATTCAATGGCTGCTGGGTATTATCGTAACGATTCAATGGCTGCTGGGTGTTATCGTAACGATTCAATGGCTGCTGGGTGTTATCGTAACGATTCAATGGCTGCTGGGTATTATCGTAACGATTCAATGGCTGCTGGGTGTTATCGTAAGGATTCAATGGCTGCTGTGTATTATCATAATGATTTACAGTAATTGCTGTGGGTATTATCATAAGGATTCAATGGCTGCTGGGTGTTATCGTAAGGATTCAATGGCTGCTGGGTATTATCATAAGGATTCAATGGCTGTGGTTATTATCATAAGGATTCAACGGCTGTGGGTATTATCGTAAGGATTTACAGTGATTGCTGTGGGTATTTTCATAAGGATGCAATGGCTGTGGGTATTATCATAAGGATTCAATGGCTGTGGGTATTATCGTAAGGATTCAATGGCTGTGGGTATTATCATAAGGATTCAATGGCTGTGGTTGTTATCATAAGGATTTACAGTAATTGCTGTGGGTATTATCATAAGGATTCAAAGTCTGTGGGTATTTTCATAAGGATTCAACAGCTGTGGGTATTATCATAAGGATTCATGGCTGTGGGTATTACCATAAAGATTCAATGGCTGTGGGTATTATCGTAAGGATTCAATGGCTGTAGGTATTATCGTATGAATTCAATGGCTGTGTGTAGTATCGTACAGATTCAATGGCTGCTGGATATTATCGTAAATATTAAATGGCTATGGGTATTATTGTAAGGATTCAATGGCTGTGGCTATTATCGTAAGGATTCAATTGATGTGGGTATTATCATAAGGATTCAATGGCTGTGGGTATTATCGCAAGGATTCAATGGCTGTGGGTGTTATCGTAATGATTTAATGGCTGCTGTGTATTATCGTAAGGATTTACAGTAATTGCTGTGGGTATTATCATAAGGATTCAATGGCTACTGGGTATTATCGTAACGATTCAATGGCTGCTGGGTGTTATCGTAACGATTCAATGGCTGCTGGGTGTTATCGTAACGATTCAATGGCTGCTGGGTATTATCGTAACGATTCAATGGCTGCTGGGTGTTATCGTAAGGATTCAATGGCTGCTGTGTATTATCATAATGATTTACAGTAATTGCTGTGGGTATTATCATAAGGATTCAATGGCTGCTGGGTGTTATCGTAAGGATTCAATGGCTGCTGGGTATTATCGTAAGGATTTACAGTAATTGCTGTGGGTATTATCATAAGGATTCAATGGCTGCTGGGTATTATCGTAATGATTCAATGGCTGCTGGGTGTTATCATAAGGATTCAATGGCTGCTGGGTATTATCGTAATGATTCAATGGCTGTGGGTATCATCATAAGGATTCAATGGCTGTGGGTATTATCGTAAGGATTCAATGTCTGTGGGTTGTATCGTATGGATTCAATGGCTATGGGTATTATCGTAAGGATTCAACGGCTGCTGGGTATTATCGTAATGATTCAACGGCTGTGGGTATTATTGTAAGGATTCAACGGCTGCTGTGTATTATCGTAAGGATTTACAGTAATTGCTGTGGGTATTATCATACGTATTCAATGGCTGCTGGGTATTATCGTAAGGATTCAATGGCTGCTGGGTGTTATCGTATGAATTCAATGGCTGTGGGTAGTATCGTATGGATTCAATGGCGATGGGTATTATCGTACGGATTCAATGGCTGCTGGATATTATCATAAATATTCAATGGCTGCTGGGTATTATTGTAAGGATTCAATGGCTATGGGTATTATCGTAAGGATTCAATGGCTGCTGGGTATTATCATAAAGATTCAATGACTGCTGGGTATTATCGTAAAGATTCAATTGATGTGGGTGTTATCATAATGATTCAATGGCTGCTGGGTATTATCATAAGGATTCAATGGCTGTGGGTATTATCATAAGGATTCAATGGCTGTGGGTATTATCGTAAGGATTTACAGTGATTGCTGTGGGTATTTTCATAAGGATGCAATGGCTGTGGGTATTATCATAAGGATTCAATGGCTGTGGGTATTATCGTAAGGATTCAATGGCTGTGGGTATTATCATAAAGATTCAATGGCTGTGGTTGTTATCATAAGGATTTACAGTAATAGCTGTGGGTATTATCATAAGGATTCAAAGTCTGTGGGTATTTTCATAAGGATTCAACAGCTGTGGGTATTATCATAAGGATTCATGGCTGTGGGTATTACCATAAAGATTCAATGGCTGTGGGTATTATCGTAAGGATTCAATGGCTATGGGTATTATCGTAAGGATTCAATGGCTGCTGGGTATTATCATAAAGATTCAATGACTGCTGGGTATTATCGTAAAGATTCAATTGATGTGGGTGTTATCATAATGATTCAATGGCTGCTGGGTATTATCATAAGGATTCAATGGCTGTGGGTATTATCATAAGGATTCAATGGCTGTGGGTATTATCGTAAGGATTTACAGTGATTGCTGTGGGTATTTTCATAAGGATGCAATGGCTGTGGGTATTATCATAAGGATTCAATGGCTGTGGGTATTATCGTAAGGATTCAATGGCTGTGGGTATTATCATAAGGATTCAATGGCTGTGGTTGTTATCATAAAGATTTACAGTAATAGCTGTGGGTATTATCATAAGGATTCAAAGTCTGTGGGTATTTTCATAAGGATTCAACAGCTGTGGGTATTATCATAAGGATTCATGGCTGTGGGTATTACCATAAAGATTCAATGGCTGTGGGTATTATCGTAAGGATTCAATGGCTGTAGGTATTATCGTATGAATTCAATGGCTGTGGGTAGTATCGCATGGATTCAATGGCGATGGGTATTATCGTATGAATTCAATGGCTGTGGGTAGTATCGTACGGATTCAATGGCTGCTGGATATTATCGTAAATATTCAATGGCTATGGGTATTATTGTAAGGATTCAATGGCTGTGGCTATTATCATAAGGATTCAATTGATGTGGGTATTATCATAAGGATTCAATGGCTGTCGGTATTATCGCAAGGATTCAATGGCTGTGGGTGTTATCGTAATGATTTAATGGCTGCTGTGTATTATTGTAAGGATTTACAGTAATTGCTGTGGGTATTATCATAAGGATTCAATGGCTGCTGGGTATTATCGTAACGATTCAATGGCTGCTGGGTGTTATCGTAACGATTCAATGGCTGCTGGGTGTTATCGTAACGATTCAATGGCTGCTGGGTATTATCGTAACGATTCAATGGCTGCTGGGTGTTATCGTAAGGATTCAATGGCTGCTGTGTATTATCATAATGATTCAACGGCTGCTGGGTATTATCGTAAGGATTTACAGTAATTGCTGTGGGTATTATCATAAGGATTCAATGGCTGCTGGGTATTATCGTAATGATTCAATGGCTGTGGGTATCATCATAAGGATTCAATGGCTGTGGGTATTATCGTAAGGATTCAATGTCTGTGGGTAGTATCGTATGGATTCAATGGCTATGGGTATTATCGTAAGGATTCAACGGCTGCTGGGTATTATCGTAATGATTCAACAGCTGTGGGTATTATCGTAAGGATTCAACGGCTGCTGTGTATTATCGTAAGGATTTACAGTAATTGCTGTGGGTATTATCATACGGATTCAATGGCTGCTGGGTATTATCGTAAGGATTCAATGGCTGCTGGGTGTTATCGTAAGGATTCAACGGCTGCTGTGTATTATCGTAATGATTCAATTGCTGTGGGTATTATCATAAGGATTCAACGGCTGCTGGGTATTATCGTAATGATTCAATGGCTATGGGTATCATCATAAGGATTCAATGGCTGTGGGTATTATCATAAGGATTCAATGTCTGTGGGTAGTATCGTATGGATTCAATGGCTATGGGTATTATCGTAAGGATTTAATGGCTTGTGGGTGACAAGGAAAAGACATTGGGAGGAAACATTTATCTTACCCTGCTCATAAAAATACCCACTCAGCAAAATGGCCAGGGCTCTAAATTTGCAGCAGCATGGCTTAACCTGGCTTGCAGTATACCCTTTGATAGATCATTATAATATTCACCACCGGCAACACAGACAAAAAGAGGATTCATATTGTGTGGCTTAAAGGGATAGTTCACCCAACTGACTTAATGAGTCGCTGGCTGTGTGCTACGTAAACAACTATGAACCATAGACACAGCTCTTGTTCTAAATCCTATGTGGTTAAACATTGACTTGTCATACAACCCTTTCGGTAACACTTGACACCCCAGCATCATTTGACGCAATGACACAGACATAGACATGTCATAACAGCTAACTTGTCATAACCTGTCATAATATGTTCATAACACTGACACATATATTTAGACCTGTTGTTATGCTGTGTTATGTTATGGCTGGTTATGACACCTACGTAAAAGTGTCTTAACTCACAGAAATTCACATTTAAAAAAGATGTAGAACTTAAGAACCTATGTGTCATGACACTGTAATGACTTTAATATGACAGGTTATGTCAGCTGTTATGACAATGTGTTATAACGCTGGGTGTCAAGTAAAGTGTTACCATAATTTCTGTTCATTTCTGTATCTTCAATCTTGTTATGTTTTTCCTACCTTCGTTAATATTGTGTGAATTCAAGGGGAATTCAAGATTCCCCTTGAAGTTTCCCTGCCTTTTGCTTGTTCTGCCAAAGCTTTCTCCTTCTCTACAGGTTTTTTTCTTCCCGGGATAGTCTTTGCTTGGTTGGTTTCCAATCTCCCTCTCTCTCTCTCCCTCTCTCTCCCTCTCTCTTCCTCTCTCTTCCTCTCCCTACCTCTCACTGGACCTGCTAGGAGTCGTCTTTCATTACTGCTACTCTGCAGTATCTTCTATTTACAGTTGACGTCAATTACTTCCCACACTTTGCCTCTCGGGTCTCCAATGTCTATTTGACGATTCTTCCCTGATGAATTCTCTCCCTCTCCCTTAAACCTCTTCCTCCCACTTACTCTCTTTCTACTCTTTCAGTCAGATAAGAGGACACACGCTGTCTGTCCGAAACCTCATGTGGTAGACGGCAGTTTGACACTGCAGAATTTCCCTCTCCTTCTGTCTTGTTTATTTACGTTAATGTAGGCCATTTAGTCTCAACATATAAAGGAAAAATCCTATACAATAGAATTACATTTCATTTTATACTTTGTGTTTGGAATCCTGCATGCCCTACCTTTCCATACTGCATCTTGCAGTGTGCTTGTGGTGCCTCTTCACGCTCAATGTGAACCCATTAAATAGCAACTACCGATAGTCATTGATTGCACTGGGCAAGAATGAAATCCCTCATTGATTCCTATGCGCAACAATGAAATCCCTGCCTTGCAAAGAGAATTGAAGTGTCAAAATTGAGCAGGAGAGAAGGCCGAACCCTTCGTGCATCCCCTGGGCCGTGGAGCAACCCCCCCAACACACACACACCCTCCTCCTTTTGGCCTTTTGGCATCTTCTCAGTTTAGCACAAAACCACACACACGCACAAACAAATGCACACATGCTTATACACATGGACGCAGACAGGCACGCAGACATACTCTCACACGCACACACACACACACCGCTCCTTCTCCATTCCCTTGGAGCTTAGGGGCTTCCAGGGGCTTTTGCGAAAACCGTCCCATTGATCAGAGCAAATGGAGACTTGTCGAGTTACCACGGTAACTACCATGCCGACTCAGGGGGTGCACGCAAGCTGTTGATGAATCTGTGAGTCAGGTTGACGGGCAGGGGCCAATGAAGAGAGAGAGAGAGAGAGAGAGACCGCTCTTGATGGCGGAGAGAAAATCCAATAATATGTTTTAGAGTTAATTTCCTGCAATTCTACACATTTTGCCATGGGGCATAGAGAAAATGTTGCTGTTTCTTAACAAGCTTGCTGAAATTCTACACATTTTGCCATGGGGTGGAGAAAAATATTTTGCTTAGTTTGACTAATTTCATGCAATTCTACTCATTTTGCCATGGGGTGGAGAGAGAAATGTGCAATTTTACAGGTCATTTCCTCCAATTCTACATGTTTTGCCATAGGGTAGAGAGCATTTTGGGGGGTTTTGAAGCTAGTTTCCTGCAATTTTACCATCAGAAAAGCATTCCGTATCTGGCGTGACAACCATTTGCCTCTTGGTGACATGTCTGGTGAGTATGCGGGACATGGAAGAACTGGGACACATTCAGCTTCCAAGAATTGTGTACAGATCCTTGCAACATGCGGCACTGCATTATCATGTTGAAACATGAGGTGATGGCGGCAGATGAATGGCACGACAATGGGCCTGAGGATCTCGTCACAGAATCTCTGTGCATTAAAATTGCCATCGATAAAATGCAATTGTGTTTGTTGTCCATAGCTTATGACTGTCCATACCATGACCCCATTGCCACCACAGGGCACTCTGTTCACAATGTTGACATCAGCAAACCGCTCACCCACACAACGCCATAAATGTGGTCTGCGGTTGTGAGGCCGGATGGACGTACAGTACAGCCAAATTCTCTAAAACCACATTGGAGGCGGCATACAGTATGGCAGAGAAATTGACATTCAATTATCTGGCAACAGCTCTGGTGGACATTCCTGCAGTCAGCATGCCAATTGCATACTCCCTCAAAACTTGAGACATTTGTGGCATTGTGTTGTGTGAGAACTGCAAATTTTACAGTGGCCTTTTATTGTCCACAGCACAAAGTGCACCTGTGTAATGATCATGCTGTTTAGTCATCTTTTTGATATGACACACCTGTCAGGTGGATAAATTATCTTGGCAAAGGAGAAATGCTCACTAACAGGGATGTAAGCAAATTTGTGCACAGAAATGAGTGTTTTGTGTGTATGGAACATCTCTGGGATATTTGATTTCAGCTCGTGAAAAATGGCACGAACATTTTACATGTTGCATTTATATTTTAGTTCAGTATATTATGACCCCATTCTGGAATATGGATGTTGCATTTATATTTTTGTTCAGTGTAAACATTTTCAGATGACATGGGTTAATTGAGTGACCATCAGTGACTGACATAACAAGAGAAAAACTCCTGGTTGTTCATTTCAAAATTGTGCCTTGTGTATTTTACTATTTAACTCTCAACAGGAAGTAGAGAAAAAAATTGTCCCTGAGCGGTCTCCTATGTCGCTTATGTCTAGGGCCAGCCCTGTGTCTGATCCTCTGTATGTGCTGGCCCCAGTGACCAGCCAGATACTGCATGTAAAGCCGCTTTCTGTTCCATCCTTTGATGGGATCATTGGTGTTGCAGTGTTTGGCGGATGCAGCATGTAGCAGGCAGTAGCTTACCACTGAAGTAGACCAGTGGTTCTCAATCCTGGTCCTGGGGAGCACATTTTTGTTTTTTTGCACTAGCACTATACACCTGATTCAAATCATCAACTCATCAGGATTTGATGATTTGAATCAGGTGTGTAGTGCTAGTGCAAAAAACAAAAATGTGCTCCCCAGGACCAGGATTGAGAACCACTGCAGTAGACTATTAAAGACAGGGCTATCCTCACAGCACAGAGCTGCATTACAACAACAGATGAGGCTGCTGGACGAATGGATACCATACCAGTGTTCATTGGTGTATATATTTTGGGAGACTAAACAGAACGAGCACTGGTGATTTATTAGTAACATGGCTATTAGTGCTTTACAACAGGGCTGGCTGAAAAGGATCCGTGAGCTCACAGATTCTATAGATAGTGTATGTATTGTCTTTGAAGGATTTTACCACTAACTATCTGACATACTCCTTCAATTTGAAGTTTAAGGATCATTTCTACCTCTAAAGCGAGAGCATGCTCCTGTTTGTGGTTCATGCTTGGGTAACAATCATTTTAAGACAGTGTCTGTGTGCAAGTCTGTATCACAGTAAGATGTTTCCACATAGGAGGAGTTGGGCTCTTACGCCACCTGGAGGCACAGTAGGTGAAGTTAATGTACTAACTGAATATCAAAATGTCATTACGCCAACCCTACTCCTGAAAAGGCGTTTGTTCCAGCCCTGCACTAACACACCTAATTCAGCTAATCAAGGTCCTTGGGAGCAGCTAATTAATAGAACTGGGTGTGTTAGACTTGGGGTGGTACAAAAATGTGCACACCATATACTGTTACGCTGAGCGTCCAAAACATTAAGAACATCTGCTCTATCCGTGACATAGACTGACCAGGTGAATCCAGGTGAAAGCTATGATCCTTTATTGATGTCACTTGTTAAATCCACTTCAATCAGTGAGGATGAAGGGGAGGAGTCAGGATAAAGAAGGATTTGTAAGCCTTGAGAGAATTAATACATGGATTGTGTATGTGTGCCATTCAGAGGGTGAATGGTCAAGACAAAATATTGAAGTGCCTTTGAACGGGGTATGGTAGTAGGTGCCAGGCGCACTGGTTGTGTCAAGAACTGCAATGCTCCTGGGCTTTTCTTGCTCAACAGTTTCCCGTGTGTGTCAAGAATGGTCCACCACCCAAAGGACATCCAGACAAATTGACACAACTGTTGGAAGCATTGGAGTCAACATGGGCGCCAACATCCCTGTAGAACGCTTTCGACATCCATGCCCTTACAAATTGAAGCTCTTTTTGAGGGGAGAATTGAGAAAAGTGTGTGCAGCTCAGTATTAGGAAGGTGTTTCTAATTATTTTTTCTCCTCAGCTTATATGACTCTACAGGAGACAGAAATTTAGCTGGTGCTACAAGTCTACAGTAGGTGGCAGATTCCTCCACTAAATGGAATGTCTTGGTTGATTGATGGTCAATGCAGTACAGTCAGTACAGTATTGCAGTAGAGAAGAGAGGATAATGTCCAATCCCGTGAGAGCCAGTGTAACCTCAGTGTGTGACATGATGCACTTGTCTGAAAATTGGATGAAGCTGAGTTTATTTTCCTTATTTCCAATGAAATGTAGTGGATGATGCAGTCATAATTTAACTGGAGTAAATATATACATATTTTACCAGGCAAGTCAGTTAAGAACAAATTCTTATTTTCAATGACGGCCTAGGAACAGTGGGTTAACTGCCTGTTCAGGGGCAGAATGGCAGATTTGTACCTTATCAGCTCAGGGATTTGAACTTGCAACCTTCCGGTTACTAGTCCAACGTTCTAACCACTAGTCTACCCTGCCGCCCCAATGATTTCATTGTTTCAAGAGATATCTTTGTTTGTTTGTGGTTATGCATCTACATGTAAAAAAGACAACCATTTGTCAGAAGCTGACTTTTCAGGTAATTTACTAGTAAATATTTAATTACTAATAGGCCTACGTTTAACATCACGTTTCAACATTTAAAAAACATATTACACCAGATAATAAGATAATAAGAACAGTGGGCCAATGAACAAAATACTCAAATACAGTTTGAGTGAACTATCCATTTAATAGTGGGTGCTATTGTAAATAATGACCTAAAACAACACTGACCTCCTTAATGGCTTCAAACCAATTCCACCCCACATTGATTTAGCCGAGCAATCATTCCACATGTGTGACCATTGAAAAAAGTATGAAAAAAGTGACCTATTTCTGCTCCTGGACACATAGTATGCTGGAGTCCAGTTATTGATTCTTTAATCGCTGAAATCAGTGTCACAAAATGTTGCACAATAAACAATAGCAATGGTTGGCCAAAAGTGGGCACTGTCATAAGACAGCAATGGTCGTATTTAGAGACTTTAGTTTCAATGATAGACACGGACTCTAACTAATTTCATTGCGATGAAAGTCATTGAAAGCGGTTACACAGACTTAGACCCATGTACCTTGCAGATCACCATTGGTCTGTGGAAGTAGATGGAACAATGTTTGGAAACCTCTTGTCTGGAGCTAATAATGTCTATGTCCAAAGTCCTTCAGAAAGTTTGCAATGTATCTGTTTTACCACAGGAACAATTTGACGGGTATTCATGGTGGTTCCCCATGATTATTAGATTAGAGAACAAAAACTTGAATGTTCTCATTGTGGCAACTCATTTGCGGTTATGGGATACAATCATCTTTTAGCAGTGCATGTAGACCAAGGCCACATTTTAATGTACAGTACAAGCCAAAAGCTTGGACACACCTACTCATTGAATGTTTTTCTTTATTTAAAAAAAAAACATTGAGACATCAAAACTATGAAATAAAACATGAAATCATGCAGTAAACAAAAATTATTAAACAAATAAAAAATGGCCACCCTTTGCCTTGATGACAGCTTTGCACACTCTTGGCATTCTCTCAACCAGCTTCAGTCACCTGGAATGCATTTCAATTAACAGGTGTGCCTTGTTAAAAGTTCATTTGTGGAATTTCTTTCCTTCTTAATGTGTTTGAGCCAATCAGTTGTGTTGTGACAAGGTACGGGTGGCATACAAAAGATAGCCCTATTTGCTAAAAGACCAAGGCCATATTGTTGCAAGAACAGATCAAATAAGCAAAGAGAAATGACAGTACATCATTACTTTAAGACATGAAGGTCAGTTAATCAGGAACATTTCAAGAACTTTTAAAGTTTCTTCAAGTGCAGTCGCAAATAGCGATCAAGCACTATGATGAAACTGGCTCTCATGAGGACCGCCACAGGAAAGGAAGACCCTTAGTTACCTCTGCTGCAAAGGATAAGTTCATTAGAGTTACCAGCCTCAGAAATTGCAGCCCAAATAAATGCTTCACAGAGTTCAAGTAATAGACACATCTCAACATCAACTGTTTAGAGGAGACTACAGTGGAGAGAACAAGTATTTGATACACTGCCGATTTTGCAGGTTTTCCTACTTACAAAGCATGTAGAGGTCTGTAATTTTTTATCATAGGTACACTTCAACTGTGAGAGACGGAATCTAAAACAAAAATCCAGAAAATCACATTGTATGATTTTTAACTAATTAATTTGCATTATATTGCATGACATAAGGATTTGATACATCAGAAAAGCAGATCTTAATATTTGGTACAGAAACCTTTGTTTGCAATTACAGAGATCATACGTTTCCTGTAGTTCTTGACCAGGTTTGCACATCTTAGCTTCATCTAAGTCACAACAACAGACAAACACAGTATGCTTAAATTAATAACACACAAATTGTTGTATTTTTCTTGTCTATATTGAATACATAATTTAAACGTTCACAGTATAGGTTGGAAAAAGTATGTGAACCCCTAGGCTAATGACTTCTCCAAAAGCTAATTGGAGTCAGGAGTCAGCTAACCTGGAGTACAATCTTTGAGACGAGATTGGAGATGTTGGTTAGAGCTGCCCTGCCCTATAAAAAACACGCACAAAATTTGAGTTTGCTATTCACAAGCAGCATTGCCTGATGTGAACCATGCCTCGAACAAAAAAGAGATCTCAAATCAAGAATTGTTGACTTACATAAAGCTGGAAAGGGTTACAAAAGTATCTCTAAAAGCCTTGATGTTCATCAGTCCACGGTAAGACAAATTGTCTATAAATTGAGAAAGTTCAGCACTGTTGCTACTCTCCCTAGGAGTGACCGTCCTGCAAAGATGACTGCAAGAGCACAGCGCAGAATGCTCAATGAGGTTAAGAAGAATCCTAGAGTGTCAGCTAAAGACTTACAGACATCTCTGGAACATGCTAACATCTCTGTTGAATAGTCTATGATACGTAAAAACACTAAACAAGAATGGTGTTCATGGGAGGACACAGCGGAAGAAGCCGTGTTTTTTTCCTTCTCCCTCTGCACCCCAGTGTCTCTACTCTACACACTGTATATAGACTTTTTTCTATTGTGTTATTGACTGTATGTTTGTTTATTCCATGTGTAACTCTGTGTTGTTATTTGTGTCCCACTGATTTGCTTGGTCTTGGCCAGTTCGCAGTTGTAAATGAGAACTTGTTCTCAACTAGCCTACCTGGTTAAATTAAGGTGAAATCAAATAAAAAAATAAAAAGCCACTGCTGCCTAAAAAAACATTGCTGCCCGTCTTAAGTTCGCAAAAGAGCATCTGGATGCTCCACAGCGCTACTGGCAAAATATTCAGTGGACAGATGAAAATAGAGTTGAGTTGTTTGGAGAAAAAAAGTCACAGCACAACAACATCAAAACCTTATCCCAACTGTAAAGTATGGTGAAGGGAGCATCATGGGTTGGAGCTGCTTTGCTGCCTCAGGGCCTGGACAGCTTTGCTATTTTTTTAAATATTTTTTTACATTTCCCATTTATTTAACCAGGTTAGCCAGTTGAGAACAAGTTCTCATTTACAACTGCGACCTGACCAAGAATAAAGCAAAGCAGTTTGACATATACAACAACACAGAATTACACATGAAATAAACAAACGTACAGTCAAGAACACAATAAAAAAAGTCAATATGCAGTGTGTGCAAATGAAGTAAGATTAGGGAGGTAAGGCAATAAATAGGCTGAAGTGGCAAAATAATTACAATTTCGCAAATAAACACTGGAGTGATAGATGTGCAGAAGATGAATGTGCAAGTAGAGATACTGGGGTGCAAAGGAGCAAAAAAATGTTAAAATATAAATAAATAACTTTATGGGGATGAGGTAGTTGGATGGGCTATTTAGAGATGGGCTATGTACAGGTGCAATGATCTGTGAGCTGCTCTGATAGCTGATGCTTAAAGTTAGTGAGGGAGATATGAGTCTCCAGCTTCAGAGATTTTTGCAATTCGTTCCAGTCATTGGCTGCAGAAAACTGGAAGGAAAGGCTGCCAAAGGAGGAATTGGCTTTGGGGGTGACCAGTGAAATATACCTGCTGGAGTGCTTGCTATGGGTGGGTGCTGCTATGGTGACCAGTGCACTGAGATAAGGCGGGGCTTTACCTAGCAAGGACTTAAAGATGACCTGGAGACAGTGGGTTTGGTGACGAATATGAAGCAAGGGCCAGCCAACGAGAGCATACAGGTCGCAGTGGTAGGTAGTAGTATATGGGGCTTTGGTGACGAAATGGATGGCACTGTGATAGACTGCATCCAATTTGCTGAGTAGAGTGTTGGAGGCTATTTTGTAAATGGCATCGCCAAAGTCAAGGATCGGTAGGATAGTCAGTTTTACGAGGGTATGTTTGGCAGCATGAGTGAAGGATGCATTGTTGCAAAATAGGAAGCCGATTCTAGATTTAATTTTGGAATGGAGATGTTTAATATGAGTCTGGAAGGAGAGTTTACAGTCTAACCAGACACCTAAGTATTTGTAGTTGTCCACATATTCTAAGACAGAATCATCCAGAGTAGTGATGCTAGGCGGCCGGGCAGGTGCGGGCAGCGATCAGTTGAAGAGCATGCATTTAGTTTTACTTGCATTTATGAGCAGTTGGAGGCCACGGAAGGAGAGTTGTATGTCATTGAAGCTTGTCTGCAGGTTAGTTAACACAGTGTCCAAAGAAGGGCCAGAAGTATACAGAATGGTGTCGTCTGCATAGAGATGGATCAGAGAATCACCAGCCGTAAGAGTGACATCATTGATGTACGCAGAGAAAAGAGTCGGCCCGAGAATTGAACCCCTTGGCAGCCCATAGAGACTGCCAGAGGTCCGGACAACAGGCCCTCCGATTTGACACACTAAACTCTATCTGCGAAGTAGTTGGTGAACCAGGCGAGGCAGTCATTTGAGAAACCAAGGCTGTTGAGTCTGCCGATAAGAAGGTGGTGATTGACAGAGTCAAAAGCCTTGGCCAGGTCGATGAATACGGCTGCACAGTATTGTCTTTTGTCGATGATGATTATGATATAATTTAGGACCTTGAGCGTGGCTGAGGTGCACCCATGGCCAGCTCTAAAACCAGATTGCATAGCGGAGAAGGTATGGTGGGATTCAAAATAGTCTTCTAAGGTCTTTTGAAGACCTTAGAAAGGCAGGGTAGGATAGATATACGTCTGTAACAGTTTGGGTCTAGAGTGTCTCCCCCTTTGAAGATGGGTATGACCGCGGCAGCTTTCCAATCTTTGGGGATCTCATACGATACGAAAGAGAGGTTGAACAGACTAGTAATAGAGGTTGCAACAATTGCGGCAGATCATAAAAATAAAATAAAAGATATATATGTATATATATTTCCCCCCCATTTCGTGGTATCCAATTGTTAGTAGTTACTGTCTTTTAAATCATCGCTACAACTCCCGTACGGGCTCGGGAGAGACGAAGGTCGAGAGTCATGCGTCCTCCGAAAACACAACCCAACCAAGCCGCACTGCTTCTTAACACAGCGAGCATCCAACCCGGAAGCCAGCCGCACCAATGTGTCGGAGGAAACACCGTACACCTAGAGACCTGGTCAGCGTGCACTGCGCCCAGCCCACCACAGGAGTTGCTAGTGCGCAATGAGACAAGGATATCCCTACAGGCCAAACCCTCCCTAACCCAGACGACGCTTGGCCAATTGTGCGTCGCCCCATGGACCTCCCGGTCGCGACTGACTGCGATAGAGCCTTGGCTCAAACCCAGAGTCTCTGGTGGTACAGCTAGCACTGCGATGAAGTGTCTTGGACCACTGTGCCACCCGTGAGACCCTCGGCAGATCATTTTAGAAAGAGAGGGTCCAGATTGTTTAGCCCAGCTGATTTGTAGGGGTCCAGATTTCACAGCTCTTTCAGAACATCAGCTATCTGGATTTGGGTGAAGAAGAAATGGGGGAGCCTTGTGCAAGTTGCTGTGGGGGGTGCAGAGCTGTTGACCTGGGTAGGGGTAGCCAGGTGGAATGCAAGGCCAGCCATAGAGAAATGCTTATTGAAATTCTAGATTATCGTGGATTTATCAGTGGTGACAGTGTTTCCTAGCCTCAGTGCAGTGGGCAGCTGTGAGGAGGTGCTCTTATTCTCAATGGACTATCATCGACGGAATCATTGACGCTATCATTGATGGAAAAATCAATTTACAAGTTTATCCAGACATTTTGCAGGAGAAAGTAAGGCTATCTGACCGCCAATTGAAGCTCAACAGAAGTTGGGTGATGCAATAGGACAACAACCCAAAACACAGAAATAAACAAACAACAGAATGGCTTCAACAGAAGAAAATACACCTTCTGGAGTGGCCCAGTCAGAGTCCTGACCTCAACCCGATTGAGATGCTGTGGCATGACCTCAAGAAAGCGGTTCACACCAGACATCCCCATAATATTGCTGAACTGAAACAGTTTTGTAAAGAGGAATGGTACAACATTTCTCCTGACCGCTGTGCAGGTCTAATCCGCAAATACAGAAAACGTTTGGTTATAGGAGTTTGGAGTTTATTGCTGCCAAATGAGGGTCAACCAGTTATTGAATACTACATACTTTTCCACCCTTCTCTGTGAATGTTTAAACAGTGTGTTCAATAAAGACATGAAAACGTATAATTGTTTGTGTGTTATTAATTTAAGCAGACTGTTTTTGTCTATTGTTGTGATCAGATCACATTTTATGACCAATTTATGCAGAAGTCCAGGTCATTCCAAAGGGTTCACATACCTTTTCTTGCCACTGTATTTTGATTTAACACTTTTTTGGTTACTACATGATTCCATATGTGTTATTTCATAGTTTTGATGTCTTCACTATTATTCTACAATGTAGAAAATTGTAAAAAAAAAAAAAAAAAAAAAAAAAACTTTCAATGAGTAGATTTGTCCAAACTTTTGACTGGTACTGTTAGTTGTGGCTTAAGGCGGCACACATAACTCTCTATAATGCACAATTGACTCAAATCAAATGTTATTTTGAGTGCATTTTACACTAAGGGAGAAAAGCTCTTAATAGCCCACTCAATGATGGTACAATTCCTTAGTTTTCTGTTAGGGCCTACTTTAAATGCTTTAGGCTAACAGGTATACAGCCTAGGATACACATCATACAGTGGGTTGCATAATGTATGTTTAACAGTTGTCATGAAGCCAATATTAGGCTATGGGAAAGGTATCTGCTAGCCTGGTTGCCATCTCAGTTCAACTATTCCATTCAAGGAGTGGAATAGCTAAAAAGACTGATACCCAGACTTAGGTATCTGCAGTGAGCATGAACATATTGCTTATAGAAGTTGAGATCCTATTAGTCTCATTAAATAACACGAGTCTTCTAAATAATACATTCATTGACGTGCCCTGTCCAGTGTGAGAATTCTAGCAGAGCTAAATCGATTCTATGCCTACACTATTTTCTTATTTTCTATCCATGTGGGGGCGTAACGCCTCACCTAACTCGCGCTAGCTGCGAACAGATGATACAGCATTGCGCGGTATGAGCTCAGAAATGGAACAAAAGAAATCATCCTAAAACAGGGAATGGTGGGAGCACGGATGTGGAAAGTATAGAAGTTATTTTGAACCCATTAGCAAAGGCAAATCATTATTTGGGCCCTGATTTAAAGGGTAGTCTTTTGGCAAATTTGCTGTAAGCGCGTTGCTCCCCACCAAAGCCAGCTACAGGGGAGGGACTGCCGATTTCTCGACTTTGCAGCTCTGAATGAAGGGGAGGGGGTCCGTAGACCGAAATTGATGGTAGTGGGCTACTGAGGAAGACTACTCCTCTTGATATTAAAGGCAAAATACACATTTCAGTCGAACACAGCAGAGTTGGTGAAACGGGACGGTGGTGAAACATGGAGTAAGTAGACGTTTGACTTAACTGCATGTAGCCTATTATTATTGTATAGACTAGGGTATTTTATGCACTGACAATGAATGTTCTGGCTCAATTTGAACGATTTCGCCCCGATTGCCACACCTGCAAAAGGGAAAGAATATGTAGGCGAGCTAATTGCAATGTCGGTCTTTTGGGGGGATGAAATGAGGTATTGATTTTTTCGAAACAGTGAAGAAAGGATGTTTAATAGCCGAAGTTAATATTTTGATAATAGTGAACCTTAAAACATCGCCAATATGCAGACAAAAGATAATGTCATGTTATTGACTTCAACTTGCATCGCATTTATTTGTCCTCTCTTCAGTGCTCAGTGTTGGGCAAGACATCAAGGCTTTTTAAAAATGTGCGCCTATGCTGTAAAATACTGGACCTATATCTAGACAGGGCAAAGCCGCATGGTCAATCGGCAGTCTATGTAAGGAATATCCTCTTAACAACAGCTGGGGATTTCTGTGAAATAAAACATGTGTCCAGAATAACTACTCCCGGCTATATGTGCACGTGTAATTAGCCTACCGTGGATTTTAATGGTCAACCATAGCAACTATTTGTAAAATGACCTATCGATTTAGGCTCAGTTTGTCTTTTGGGGGATCAATATGGGGAATGTGTGATGCATGCTGCGCATGTTCCTGAATAGCGCGCCGCATATGGGGGATCCTGAATGTCATAGTCCAGTGGTGTGAATGTCGTGCTATTTGGAAATAGGAGGGAGCGCCAGACAACGGTACCAGCCAGCCGTGCCTGCCTTTAATTGTGTGAGTGGTGGGTGCGCATGCATGTGTAGGAACCGGGGCGTGCATGTGTAGGAGCCGTGTTTTCATTTTCTCCCGTGTTGACAGAAATGGGCTGTTCCAACATGGCTGAGTGAGCTGATGCGGCTGCTTTAGTGTAGCCTACATGGACACAGAAAGGTGTTATAGGAAACATGTCATTACTTTGTCATTATGGCTGACTACGGGAGTGAACGTTATTTACAATAAGGGTTACATGGAGAAAATCGGACCTCTCTGAAATGAAAATGGATGGCTCTCCCTTTAGCAAATGTATATAATCTAAACCGTCCCCGAACGCTTGAAAAAAAAAAAAAAAAGTGACCCCTTCTATACAAAGTAAGTGGTTAGTAGAGAACATATATACCGTTACCCTCAATAATTGGACAGACCAGAGCCTTCGAAATGCAGTTTTAGAAACTGTTCTTCATCCTGTAAGCATTACATGGCAGTGCAGGAATTTTGCTAGCACACAAGACTGCGGGACAGAAGGTTGTGGGTTCGCAGACCAACGTGGACAAGAATAAGAATGGAAAGGTCTCCTTTATAGTAAAAGCATTGCACGAATCTATGATTTTATTTGCAGGTCCAAGAAAAAATAGCCTTTTAATAAACATTTCATGCAATGCTACGTCGTTTTACGCATTAGCTGAATCTTTTTTAATAGGCTAATGGACAGAAAGATAGGCCTGTGGTCATCTTATCATATTTCGCCAATGCCAAGTAAGTGTGACTTGTTTGTAACGAAGCTGACCCTGTTTGCAAGTAATTCATTCTGAGAAATAATTCGGAATTTGAGCATGATACTTCAAAAAATTTGGCCTACCTGGATATAGCAGCCTATTGCCTAATTTCGTCTGTCAAACAAGTAGGCCTACTACTTATTTCTTATATAGGAAAAAATAGGCTCCATCACAAAGCACTCTCATTGTTTGTAAAGTCTAATTAAAATGAAGATGTGTTTATCAGATTTGATGGCCTCACAATAAACCAGATTCAAGAAACTTGAAGCAGCAGCTGTGGCACAATCAATTGTAAATGGACAGCTCATGGTGCTGAAAGTAGGCAAATTCATTCGAGTAGGCATAATTCATTTCAACCATCATGGGCAAGACACATGTTGTTTTTAATAAAAATGAATTATAGTAGTAGCAAGCTATCAAAGTTGACCTCAGGTGCTCCTTCTCATCT
This sequence comes from Oncorhynchus gorbuscha, assembly GCF_021184085.1. Taxonomy (NCBI): domain Eukaryota; kingdom Metazoa; phylum Chordata; class Actinopteri; order Salmoniformes; family Salmonidae; genus Oncorhynchus; species Oncorhynchus gorbuscha. The sequence goes on from NC_060187.1 coordinate 44,087,111, forward strand.
CTGCGCTCTCCTCAAACTGAACATAACACACATGTAGGTGATAGGCTAGTCCACGAGCAAGTGCATTTTTTTGGACTAGGCCTAATAAAGTATTATTTTCGGAAGAAGCTTTTGACTCTCTTCCTGAACTGCCACCGTAGCCCTACACAGCACAGACATTGGTTAGGCAGTTTTTGATCAGCAAGAGCAGAGCAGGCATGGGCTCAGGGTTGGAATATCCATTAGAGTGTGTAATACAGCCTAGTTGTATTTACACCATACCAGCAGCTATCTTAGAAATGTAACTTTGCTCTTTGTGTCTCTGAGCATGCACTTCATAGCCTATAGGCTATGGATCATTTGATTGAGACCACACTAAATAGCCTATAGGCACACTTGATATTGAGTGCCCAGCGGAGAATCAGAGATGAGGGGTGGCATCTGGCACACATGGATATTTAGCCTGACAAGCATCTCATTCTAAAACACTGAGAAATATTGAAATTTCCTCAATTACAAATTACATGACCCTCCCCTGGACTAGATTTAAAAATAATAATACTAAACCCTCCCCTTGACTGAAATTGAAAAAGCACGATCTCCCACACTTTCCTCCATGTAACCATTCTGTACATTTCCATATATCCTTAAGTATCCATGACTGACTTACAGTGAGATTAACAAAATATAAAAAGTATACATGAAAATACAATGGGCAATAGGGGACCATGACCATCTTCCATTGTTGCAGGCCTAAGAGCCCACTAATATTACAATGTTACAGTGATGTTGCAGAATTGTTACAATGATTCTTCTTCTTTTTCATAGCCCACATTGCTTCCATGTGACTATCCATCACCTTCGTTTCACCTGACATACTTCAACATCCTCAAGAATGCTATTGTTTATACATACCAATTGGTCATGTAGACCTATTTTATTGATTGATATTAAGATTTGTGTTTATTGTTCCACGTTTTGAAGGTGCCAGTAGTAAAGTAGAGCACAAGTGTATGAATTTAAGTTGAAATTACGCAGTAGGCTCCTCTGAAAGAGGAAGTGAGTAAAACTGTGTTATACGAGAATATAGTGCAACATACACGTACCATACAGAGTGCATGTTTGATATCCATCATGGAGCCATGGACTTGAGAAACATCTCCGTTTAAATCCAATTTGAGTTGATTTTGTCTAGGGATGGGAGTTTCACTATTCGAATAGTATCTTACATTTTTGTTTGGATGTCCGGATATTCGAAATACATGTGTTTTTGTTAAGTACTGCTGAGCGAGCGAGAGAGGCTGGCACCCTATTGCTGCAGCTGCAGAGGGGGTGGTGAGTATTGTGGGTGAAAAGAGCCGAATGAGCTACTGTCGCCTACCATTGAATTTCTGACTGACTTGTCGCGATACTACCACCACCTGGCTAACGTCTACGTGACCCCTGTGTCTTATGCTGTTGCCTACCATTGAACATCGGAAGCCTCGTTCACGCCTGATGTCCACCAGATAGATGCATATGCGTTTTGTTTTGCTGGATGTCTAGCCTGCATTTTTCGTACTTGATGCACGTGTGCTTCGCTTTTCGACTAGCTAAAAGCTAGCTAGTTGGAGTAAGTGTGTGTACTTCCGATTGTACCACCGCACGGTAAAGCAACACACAGTTTAAAAGATTGAATGCATGCAGGAACACAGAACACAGCGCAGCAGCCTGGTGTAGCATCCCCAAGGTAGCATTACGGACTGCTGCATTGACAATGAATGACTTCTGCCGGAACGCAAAGAGTTTGATGCATCTGGTTGACACGAGGTGTCACATTACTCATAAGCACTCAGTTACGTTGCACCGGATGTCATCTATTTCAATAGGGATGTACACAACGCAGTGGAATCGCAATGCCCCCTTGTGGTTGAAGACTTTGTTGCCAGACGACGCAATTCTCCAAACATTGCGTCGTCTTCAGTCCAGCCAGAGTCCGTAGAAGAACAGGAAGTTACCAAACCACAGAAGAAGAGAAACATTTGGTTTTTGGCAATGGCTTTATGGGATAGCTAGCATCTTGCAACAATTACCGATTCCTATAAGTTAGTACTATTTTAATAGTCATGTTAAATAATGCACATGGGCTTTTAAGTCAATTAGATTATATGACTGTTGCCTCCGATTTAAGTTTATTGTGACGGTAAGGACTTTAAAATTTGTTATTTTTATTAGGTGGAGGTCGCTAGCTACTAGTGGTATCTTCAAGATAGCCTAGCTTTTAGCTAGCTAGCTGCTCTGCTGTGCAAGCTAGCTTGACTTGCTATAAAGTTGGAGAAACAAGTTGAGGAAGAAGTAACTTAACAAAACGTGTTTTATTATCACCTGAAACAATATATTTATCCTGTCTTGAATGAAAATGTAATATTTTACAATCTCCCAAAATAAATGTGATCTCCGACAAGAGACAGCCTCTCCTCCATCTTGCGTTACAAACACTACACCCACAGATAGAACAATGAGACAGATATTTCACCGGTTGTATAAATGTGAAGCATCCGGTTGGCGTGTCCACTCACTACTAAATATGGTGATGAAAGGAATCCCAGTGGCCGGCAGTGGGGGGGAAGATGGGGCGAGATTGATTTTGGCCGACATTCTGCAAATTTTCTCCTTGATTAAACATTTGATCTCAATGCGGTTTTCTGTTTCCAAAACTAGAATCTGTAACAAACAGAGTAGACTATGTTTTGCAGACTTTGCCCTTTGTCCCCTCCCCCTCCAAAATGGCATAGTTTAGAAGGAGTGCAAGGGCGAATTTAGATATTGCCCACACTCACTTCCCAGATGAGGCGTTCCCCTACGGACATATGCAAATAAATGCTAGAATGTGCCAATAGGATCTCTCTAGCTCATGCTTGGCTTTGCCCACCTTGCTTGTTCTGCCCATGATAGGCTCTGGTCTATTTTAGGTTAAAAATAGTATTGAGCTATATTGTTCATCGGCAGGCTATTATAATTCTGTAAGCCTCTCAACTGCCGGAGGGTCTACTCAGAATTTCTATTCTACTTTAAAAAATATATTTTAGGTTCAAACAAAGCTGTCTTCCTTTTACATGGTAGGCCTACTGCTGGCAACTGCCTATTCCGTTTTTTATTGTTGTTGGGACATTTGATGTAAACACCATGGCAACGATGCACTCCAGTAGTAATCATGCATCAATCCACTGTAGCCCTATCTACAATATACAGTGGGGCCAAAAAAGTATTTAGTCAGCCACAAATTGTACAAGTTCTCTCACTTAAAAAGATGAGAGAGGCCTGTGATTTTCATCATAGGTACACTTCAACTATGACAGACAAAATGAGAAAAAAAAATCCAGAAAATCACATTGTAGGATTTTTAATGAATTTATTTACAAATTATGGTGGAAAACAAGTATTTGGTCACCTACAAACAGGCAAGATTTCTGGCTCTCACAGACCTGTAACTTCTTCTTTAATAGGCTCCTCTGACCTTCACTCATTACCTGTATTAATGGCACCTGTTTGAACTTGTTATCAGTATAAAAGACACCTGTCCACAACCTCAAACAGTCACACTCCAAACTCCACTATGGCCAAGACCAAAGAGCTGTCAAAGGACACCAGAAACAAAATTGTAGACCTGCACCAGGCTGGGAAGACTGACTCTGCAATTGGTAAGCAGCTTGGTTTGAAGAAATCAACTGTGGGAGAAATGATTAGGAAATGGAAGACATACAAGACCACTGATAATCTCCCTCGATCTGGTGCTCCACACAATCTCACCCCGTGGGGTTAAAATGATCACAAGAACGGTGAGCAAAAATCCCAGAACCACACGGGGGGACCTAGTGAATGACCTGCAGAGAGCTGGGACCAAAGTAACAAAGCCTACCATCAGTAACACACTACGCCACCAGGGACTCAAATCCTGCAGTGCCAGACGTGTCCCCCTGCTTAAGCCAGTACATGTCCAGGCCCGTCTGAAGCTTGCTAGAGAGCATTTGGATGATCCAGAAGAAGATTGGGAGAATGTCATATGGTCAGATGAAACCAAAATATAACTTTTTGGTAAAAACTCAACTTGTCGTGTTTGGAGAACAAAGAATGCTGAGTTGCATCCAAAGAACACCATACCTACTGTGAAGCATGGGGGTGGAAACATCATGCTTTGGGGCTATTTTTCTGCAAAGGGACCAGGACGACTGATCTGTGTAAAGGAAAGAATGAATGGGGCCATGTATTGTGAGATTTTGATTGAAAACCTCCTTCCATCAGCAAGGGCAGTGAAGATGAAACGTGGCTGGGTCTTTCAGCATGACAATGATCCCAAATACACCGCCTGGGCAACGAAGGAGTGGCTTCGTAAGAAGCATTTCAAGGTCCTGAAGTGGCCTAGCCAGTCTCCAGATCTCAACCCCATAGACAATCTTTGGAGGGAGTTGAAAGTCTGTGTTGCCCAGCAACAGCCCCAAAACATCACTGCTCTAGAGGAGATCTGCATGGAGGAATGGGCCAAAATACCAGCAACAGTGTGTGAAAACCTTGTGAAGACTTACAGAAAACGTTTGACCTCTGTCATTGCCAACAAAGGGTATATAACAAAGTATTGAGAAACTTTTGTTATTGACCAAATACTTATTTTCCACCATAATTTGCAAATAAATTCATTAAAATCCTACAATGTGATTTTCTGGATTTTTTTTCTCATTTTGTCTGTCATAGTTGAAGTGTACCTACGATGAAAATTACAGGCCTCTCTCATCTTTTTAAGTGGGAGAACTTGCACAATTGGTGGCTGACTAAATTCTTTTTTTGCCCCACTATATCTAGCCTATATATAGTTGCCATCTTTTTCTCTCCTCAAATCAACATCTTCATTATTATGTTACTGAAATTCCAACTTTTGATCAAGTGGTTATAGCCTTGATTAAGAAGTGGTTATAGCCAGGCTATGAGGCATAGTAGAACGTTGTTTATTTAATGATAAGCATCACTGGCATGTACAGTTTCTCTGGACCCCAGAGTTGGGAGTTTTGATTAAAGAGATTTAAGTCCAGACAGGTTAGGCCTATTTTAGGAAACTTTCTGAATGGACATAGAGAGAATTAGCAAACTCGTACACGCACACCCACCCACCTAAAAGGACCATCAATCAAAGCCGTCTGCAGCCATCTCTCTCAGACATAAGCAAATCACATTTCTCCTTTCCTCCCCAAAACACCAAGTCTTAGCTTCAAATCCTTTCTGTTGGATATCAAAAATGAGTTTACACTATAGGATAATGCTAAATCAATGTAGCCTATCATATCAATTAAGGGGAAGATATAGAGACAGCTGTGATATAGGCTATATGAAGATGAAATTGACAACCATTAGAAAATAGAAACACATCCATAGCCTTTCAGCCGTTGATTAATTTTAGTGAAGCAATGGATGGTTATGTTGACACTAGGCCTACATTTTAATATGAGTGATTTATCTAAATCTGTCAAACCACTTATTGATAAGGATAGCCTAAACTGCGGTTGATATTTCACTGTTCCCTTCTTGGAATTCACGCAAAACTGCTGACAACTCGTCTATCTCTTCCTCCTCTCTCTTGCTCTTAAATAGACAATGAACAGCAATTTACACTGAACTAAAATATAAACGCAACATGTAAAGTGTTGGTGCCATGTTCCATGAGCTGGAGAAATTTGCCATACTCACAAAAAGCTTATTTCTTTCCAAATTGTATGTACAGATTTGTTTACGTTCCTGTTAGTGAACATTTCTCCCTTGACAAGATAATCCATCCACATGACAGGTGTGACATATCAAGAAGCTGATTAAACAGCATGATCATTACACAGGTGCATCTTGTGCTGGGGACAATAAAGGCCACTCTAAAATGCTTCAGATGTCTCAAGTTTTGAGGGAGTGTGCAATTGGCATGCCAGATCTATTGCCAGATAATTGAATGTTCAGTTCTCCACCATATGCCGCCTCCAACGTAATTTTAGAGAATTTGGTAGTGTGTCCAATCGACGTCACAACCTCAGACCACGTGTAACCACGCCAACCCAGGACCTCCACATCCGCCTTCTTCACCTGCGGGATTGTCTGAGACCAGCCACCTGGACAGCTTATGTAATTGTGATTTTGCACAATGGAATATTTTTTTATCTTGCTTTTTTAAACTTCTTACCACTTTTTCTTCCCTATTGGTAGTTACAGTCTTGTCCCATCGCTGCAACTCCCGTAAGGCCGAGAGAGAGAGGCGAAGGTCGAGAGTCATGCGTCCTCCGAAACGCAAGCCTGCAAAGCTGCACTGCTTCTTGACACACTGCTCGCTTAACCCGTAAACCCACTGCACCAATGTGTCGGAGGAAACACTGTATAACTGGTGACCGAATTTAGCATGCGCCCGGCCCACCACAGGAGTCGCTAAAGTGTGATAGGCCTCTACAAACCTGACTCAGTTACACCAGCTCTGTCAGGAAGAATGCGCCAAAATTCACCCAACTTATTGTGGGAAGCTTGTGGAAGGCTACCCAAAATGTTTGACCCAAATTAAACAATTTAAAGGCAATGCTAACAAATACTAATTGAGTGTATGTACACTTCTGACCACTGGGAATGTGATGAAAGAAATAAAAGCTGAAATAAATGATTCTGACATTTCACATTCTTAAAGTTAAGTAGTGATCCTAACTGACCTATATATATATTTATACATATATTTTTGTATAGAGGTGATAGGCCTATTTTGCCGACAAATTAAATGGATTAGATTGCACTGCCAATTAAAAACGATTTTAAAAGCATGTACATGCAGACATCATGAAGACGTTTGTAATGCGTTCATGGTGAGATCTTCAATAAAAACGTACATGTAAACTGACACGTGCCATGTAAGTGTAACGTGTACACGATGAGACCACTGTCTATATGACGTGAGCGTGTCACGTGACATGAACGTGACGGGAACGTGTAGGCAGGTTGACGCCTATACTTTTTTTTTGTCTCCATTGACTGTCCATGTTAATTCATGGCGGTGTTTTATGGCGCTAGGGAGACGTTAGGTGACATGCTGAGAGGCATCAGTAGCTTCACAGGGCTTGATTCTGGCATGAATCACTCGCGTTGGTGTGTTTGAGATGGGAGCAAGCAGACGGAGGGAGAGAGAGCACCATGGCAACTCGGCTACAGCCAAGGCTAGCTAACTTGTAGCAGCCACCATGTTATTTATCATCCCATATAACAGTGCCTGTCTTGACTGGTGCAGCCTAGAGAAGCTAGTACTATAGTTAGCTAGGCTAATTGAGGCCACATGCTGTGCATTCTCCCCAACCCCATTCAGATAAAACAACAACCTAACTGTTGGTTGCTGGTTGTAGCCTACTCATTTAGCGAACTTTTCATTCCGTAATTTTATTCCATCTTGCATTGCATTAGTGAACTCTCACTCCACTTGCTACACATTGAGCCGCTTTGATTGGCCAACATAAACAATACTTGGAGGCTACCCCCTTTTTATGGGGAGCGCACTGTGCACGTCATAAAAACTACATTGAGTTTATGGTATGTCATGGTACATACTTGTATGTATTAATGTCACAAATGACTACTCATACGTTCATGTTTTTGAATAATTCAATATTCGAATAACATGCACATCCCTAATTTTGTCTTTTAATGATTTGTTTGCAAAAACAAATCTTTACCAGACCATGATAAACGTACAAAACTAACCAACACAAATCCTTCTTCATTTCCCTTCTAAGTCGTAAGCTGACAGATACACAGACTGTTCTTCCCACTGCTAATGGCCAACCATGTGCCATTCATTTACATTTACATTTTCAATATGTGCCGGACCTTCCAAGTATTGAGATTCCATGGAGAAGCTCTTGGGAGAGCAGATAGGCTTAGATCGTGCTCTTATTTTATTCAGCCTCTCTCATGCCTCAGCCTCTACCTCTCTCACATTCCAGTCATGACGACTGATCTGCTCCCTGCCATCTCTCCACTCCTCCTTGTTCATCCTCCCTATCCTCTCTTCTCTGCATGGGTCCTCCTTTTCTTCTTCTCAACATCCATTTGGTGTATTCCAATCGTATAAACACATGATTAGATACAGTATAAATAGTATAACACTTACAGTATTAAACAATATTCCAACACTCTTAAAAGGACAATAGAAGTTGTCTCATCCCAGTCAGCCCACAAGTGTAATCATCAAGCCAGTCATGCCAGCCAGTGGTGTCCCAGTCCCCCTCTGTCATTTTTCAATCACAGTGACACACATTCAAACGTAGCCTTGGGGGCAGACCTCGTACAGCATAGGGGAGTGTGGCAGTGTGGTGTGGGTCATGTCGTCGAGGGTTAGCGCACAGACACATTTGAGGCTAATGAGCAGGCTAGCTTACACAGCCCAGGGCAGCTAGCCATAGCTGCATATCTGATGCCTAGATAGATCATAGATACATAGCTGCATATCTGGTACATAGATAGATGAATAGATACATAGCTGCATATCTGGTACATAGATAGATCATAGATACATAGCTGCATATCCGGTACATAGATAGATAATAGATACATAGCTGCATATCTGGTACATAGATAGATCATAGATACATAGCTGCATATCTGGTACATAGATAGATAATAGATACATAACTGCATATCTGGTACATAGATAGAGAATAGATTCATAGCTGCATATCCGGTACATAGATAGATAATAGATACATAGCTGCATATCCGGTACATAGATAGAGAATAGATACATAGCTGCATATCCGGTACATAGATAGATCATAGATACATAGCTGCATATCTGGTACATAGATAGATCATAGATACATAGCTGCATATCCGGTACATAGATAGAGAATAGATACATAGCTGCATATCTGGTACATAGATAGATCATAGATACATAGCTGCATATCTGGTACATAGATAGATCATAGATACATAGCTGCATATCCGGTACATAGATAGAGAATAGATACATAACTGCATATCTGGTACATAGATAGAGAATAGATACATAGCTGCATATCCGGTACATAGATAGATAATAGATACATAGCTGCATATCCGGTACATAGATAGAGAATAGATACATAGCTGCATATCTGGTACATAGATAGATAATAGATACATAGCTGCATATCTGGTACATAGATAGAGAATAGATACATAGCTGCATATCTGGTACATAGATAGATAATAGATACATAGCTGCATATCTGGTACATAGATAGATCATAGATACATAGCTGCATATCTGGTACATAGATAGATCATAGATACATAGCTGCATATCTGGTACATAGATAGAGAATAGATACATAGCTGCATATCTGGTACATAGATAGATAATAGATACATAGCTGCATATCTGGTACATAGATAGATCATAGATACATAGCTGCATATCTGGTACATAGATAGATAATAGATACATAGCTGCATATCTGGTACATAGATAGATCATAGATACATAGCTGCATATCTGGTACATAGATAGATCATAGATACATAGCTGCATATATGGTACATAGATAGAGAATATATACATATCTGTATATCCGGTACATAGATAGATAATAGATACATAGCTGCATATCTGGTACATAGATAGATCATAGATACATAGCTGTAATACATGTAGAGTAGCCGTACAAAGCTACTAAACAGGCCTCACTAGACATTTCATTATGTTTTTTAACAAATAGTGGTAAACATGTTTCAACATACTGTGCAACAGGCCCTTTGTACTTTCGCTTCCACTGGTTTTCACTGGTAACAACTCCAAGGGTTTGGATGATTTTGTGTTGCTGTTTGTGTTTTCCCAGCACAGCAACTAGTCCCCCCCCCCCAGATATTTTTTTTCGCAGGGGAGGTCTCCATAGAAACCATGCATTCTTTCAGTTGGCTGGACAGTTTTGTTTAGAGTCCTTTGAATTACAGCGTTACAGAAACATACAACAAAGAAATGTTGATCTCAGCTAGTGCTTTATGTGGCCGACACCTCTGGAGGAAGGTATGGCCTCTGAAAACAGAGATCACTGTGTCAACGAACAAGGCTTTGATACATTTATATCTATGTTCAATGATTCAACTAAAGTGCAGCTATTGGTTGTTTCTTGTTTGTCTTCACCATAAATGTCATTATCCAACGTTTGAAGGGATGGTTCAGCTTTTATCATGATTGGAAAAAACCTGAGCCATCTTGACTTGAACATTATACAATATGATGCTAATGAGATTTACTTACACATTTGGTGCAGAAGCAACAATTAATACCCAAGTTCAAGAATTTGTCTGACTGGAATATCACTTATGTCAGTTTGACTAGGAGATCTTTGAGACTCCATTTCTCTCATGAGACTTCGGATAGAAGTAAGTGTTCTATAAATTGTACGAGTAACAGTATCTCTCTCATTGAACACTTTCAAGGGCGATTTGAAAGTGAGGGTGAGTTGAGTGTTTTTTGTCTGGTCGCTAAAAACAGTTTGCCTATTGTGACAGTCTGACATGATCATTGGCCTGTTTTGAGGAAGCATCTTTGTCACTCCTGCTTTCTGTTCATTCATGTCACTTTGAGTGTACGGTGTTTTGTGAAGGGCATGATTGCCTTAGTGCCCCTGTGGTCTCCCAATCAGGCGTTCGCTGTTAACCAAACACAATTTATCTTATTAAATTTGTTATACTCCCATTCTCACTTCCACTCCTAGCCAGGGCTGCTTTGCGCCAGGGTAACGTAATGGCACGGCAGGAGCCACAGACTCCCATTGGAACTCCTGCATGCAAGGTCACATTGCTTCTTTGCGGCTCACATCCCTCTGAATGCTCTTCTAAATCATGACTAAGGGAGATAGTGGGCCGTGCACCATGTAAGGCCTCAGCGCTAGACTTAAATACCAAAGCCCATGAGATTAGTGGTAGATATATAGTTTCTCATTGTTTGCTCGTCGCACGGTCAACTGAGCAGACTGAAAACGGACGCGCAATGGCCTTTGTCATGCTGTTTTAAGCACCATTTCATTCAAACTGTACGAAATGTTGGGGCAGCCTCCTCGGGTACGTTTAGTGTAAGATGACAACAGTGATACAAATAGAATGGTGGACGTGATGAAAGGTCTATTCACTTCCAGCCCTTGTTGCTCCGTGAAAGATCACGGGGACTGTAGTCAGTCGTCTTGCATTCCTGCTAAAGGAAAACGTTCTCCGAGGGACAAACAGCAGTGAAAAGTGTCATATGAGCTGTTTCTCTGGGGCGCAAAGACTGAGCAATATTCATGACAAGAGATGTGTGTCTTAAGACATTGGACGTAATGTACAAGGAAATGTACAACGCAGCCTAGTTAGGCAAAGTGTAATGACGAACAATAGCCTTGGTTAGTTTAACCCAAGTCTTGAGGAAATACATGATTGCATTCGTTGTGCACATTTTAAGTTTAGATTCGGTCCATTTTGTATGTCTACTGTATTGGTGTCTTACTGTGAAGTCATTGTCTATTAATACTTCATAGCCTACTGAAAATGTTTACATATAGACACATTTTGTGTCAATTCCCAAATTATATGAATGTCATGTAGTGGTATTTTCATTGCTTTGTCAGATTATGATTACAACAATATGCATAATTAATCTGAGGATGTCTATGTGCTATTTATGTGACCATATGATGATGGTTGATATGCATGTGTTTAGTATGTAGTGTAAATTTGTGCCCTTATTGTTGCTATATCTGTCATATGTTCATCAATTTTATCATACGGTACATGTTGGAGTATTATATATTTGTTATATTCATTCATGCACATGACATTTCAATGTATTGTCACACTCAGAAGGCTGTTTCCTGTGTGTTTCTCACTAATGTATGTGGCTGCAAATGGACTTTTAGTGCTTACTCTAATGGCTCACAGTGTCTCACCCCATCCTGTTGTCCAAACAGGATGGAGACCAAGGAAACCCACACGTAAGTACGGATTCATCGATCGCCAAACTTTGAGATTAAACAACAAGCAGAAGAGAAACTCTTCCTAAGCAAACGATTGTAACTATTTCTAGACAAAAGCATTCAAGAGCATTTTGGAATGGTAAGAATTTGATTTAGAAATTCACAAAAGTAAAACATCAAATATTGTGACAACCGGGACTGATTTGGTAGTCTAGGAATTTCAAAGCATTCCTTTCTGTTTACAAAAGGCACCCTGTAATCTGCTCATAGCCAGGCTGCAGATTCATCCATCAGCAAAAATTTTGAGATATTTTAACTGTATTTTCCCCTCCTGGGTCTTTATGCTAAAAGGTTAAGATAATCATCTCTGAGCCCTGAACTTGTCAGCAGTGACATTTCCTCATGGTTTTATTGCACTTATTTATCTGTGTGGACCTTATCAGGGCACGCCCCATTAGCCTTGTGAGGGTTTGAGTCAGAGTTGGAGCCTCCATTGTCCAGGGGGAGACAGTGGTGGTCGGGCTAGGGGAGGAAGGCAGGCCAGCAGGGTTGCAAAATTCTGGATACTTTCCCAAAGTTCCCTGTTTTTGGAGAAATCCAAGCTGAATGATTACCAGTTGAAGTATTATTTTCATGTTCATTCACTCCCGATTTTCGGAATCCTTAAACTGGGATTTTATGAAAAACCTTGGAAGTTTCACGAATTTTGCAAGCATAGCCTACACTCATAGAAAAAAAAATTCCAATCGGGTTTTTTGTCTGTCCCCTTTTTTGGTTCCAGAGAGAACCCTTTTGGGTTCCATATAGAACCCTCTGTGGAAAGGGTCCTACATGGAACCCAAAAGAGTTCTCCTATGGGGACAGTCGAAGAACCCTTTTATGTTCTAGACAGCACCTACCGAGTGCACAGACAGTGGCAGCCACAACACCGTGACACACCTTCCCCATGAGTCTAGTAAATGGTGTTACATCACCGTCTGTCTCGGTTTCTCTTCTTTCATCATTGTTGTTGTTAGGTTTTGAAATCAGCAAGGGCACTATAATGGCTTACCATATTTCCAATAGCTGAACTATGATTGTGTAGGACCAAATAAGCTGTAATAAGTCAAAAAGACACTAAAATGGGCAAAATTACCAACCCAAATAAAGAGTAGATTTATGAGTATTCAGTGCAAGTACCCCACCCTATTCTCAGCAGGGCAGGAAATGTCTTGAGACTAGTGGTGGTCTGACTCCATGCCCCTCCCTTCTTTTGCTGCTTGAGGAGGGTGTTGGAGGAAGTGCTCCAGTGTTGTGTTTGGGGATAGAAAAAACCCCAAGCTCTTCTTTTCTATTGGTTCGTTGTCGGTCTGCATGATGTGACCCCACCCAGTCTGTCACTGTGTCCCACACTCCATGTGATGAGGGACAGGATGCCCGTTGGCCTCGATCGCATTACACTGCAGACTAGCACTCTGGACGAATCAGGCTCTTTAGAGCTGCCCTTTGCCGACTCTGCAGAATAATTCCTGTCATTGCGGGGGACAGTGGTGTCGACCATGAAGCCTTAAAGCTGTTCTTTGTCATCTACATGTTTTGTTTTGCTTTTTGGGCTTGACATCATCGGTAAGACATATTCAGCCCTGCTTTGACAACAGAACGTCTGGCCTATGAAGTGTACACTCGGGAAAAAATGTACTACCATATAGACTTCTTTGGTTTGTTCTACCTTGAACCCTCTATGAAGGGTTCTGCCTAAAACCCTCTGAAGGGTTCTACCAAGAACCTGTTTGTCCTCTAAAGCAGTGCTTCTCAACTGGTCTTGGCTTGGGACCCAAATTGAACCAGGTTGTCTCAGTCGCGACCAAATATTCGCCTCCCGAAAAATAATTGGCAAAATACAATCTTGAAAACGATTTTTAATGCTGTATTCATATTAAATGTAGCAATTATATGACAAGGGAACAAGACCACTTTCATTGTCAAGAAGAACATTTTTCCCATATTCTTGATGAAAAATGTTAATACCTCACTGTTTTGAGACGACAAAATCAACCAAAATAAGCCTGCTAATAGCTCTATATTTTTCTCTGATATTAAGTTATACAACTATAAAAGTTCATTATAATTTCTTACACACTTTCTACCTGGTTTAAGTTGTTTAAGTTCAGACTGGAGTATTTCTTCATATTTTTTTGTATTCAGACACCTGCGACCCACCAGTTTGCTGCTCTGAAGGTTCTTCCTAGAACCCTCTATCAACGGCTCTACCGACAACATTTTTATATTTTTTAAGGGATTTCCTAGAACCTTCCCAGATTCGTCCATCAGAATGCCAGATAGTGAAGTGTGATTCATCACTCCAGAGAACGTGTTTCCACTGCTCCAGAGTCCAATGGTGGCGGGCTTTACGTCACTCCAGCCGACGCTTGGCATTGCACATGGTGATCTTAGGCTTATGTGCGGCTGCTCGGCCATGGAAACCCACTTCATGAAACTCCCGAATAATAGTTATTATGCTGAGGTTGCTTCCAGAGGCAATTTGGAACTTGGTAGTGAGTGTTGCAACCGAGGACAGAGGATTTTTACACGCTACGCGCTTAAGCACTCAGCGGTCCCGTTCTGTGAGCTTGTTTGGCCTACCACTTCGCGGCCGAGCCGTTGTTGCTCCTTCGCGGCCGAGCCGTTGTTGTTTCCACTTCACAATAACAGCACTTACAGTTGACCAGGGCAGCTCTAGCAGGGCATACATTTGACGTACTGACTTGTTGGAAAGGTTGCCTCCTATGATGGTGCGACGTTGAAAGTCTCTGAGCTCTTCAGTAAGGTCATTCGACTTCCACTGTTTCTCTATGGCGATTCCATGGCTGTGTAGTCGAGTTTATACACCTGTAAGCAACGGGTCTGGGGTGTCCACATACTTTTGTATATATAGTGTATATCATCAGGCCTTTCTTTGAGGGCCTAGTTATAACATAACACATTGGTGATACGAAACTCTTGGTTTACAGGCCACATCAGGCCTGCAAGTCACATTATGCTCACTGATGTGTAATTCCTATTGGAATCCAGCCAGAGTGAGGATATCTAACAATTGGAACTTTTAATCACCAGCAAACTGCCATCAGAATGCATGCCAGGGTAGTGATGATTGATGAATGAGGATAATCTAGATTGGAACTACCATCTCAGTAATGGGTGCAATAAATCGAACAGATTGGATTAGTTTGGAAAAAGGTTTGGTTAGCCTGGTGGTTAGAGAGTTGGACTAGTAACCGAAAGGTTGCAAGTTCAAATCCCTGAGCTGACAAGGTACAAATCTGTCGTTCTACCCCTGAACAGGCAGTTAACCCACTGTTCTTAGGCTGTCATTGAAAATAAGAATTTGTTCTTAACTGACTTGCCTAGTTAAATAAAGGTAAAATAATTCATTTTTTATTTTTTAAAATCTTTGTGTAGCATAAGATTAATCAACCAATCGATGTACATGCAAAAACACAGATATTGAAAAATATTTGTATCAGGATAGTGATGGACGTGCTCAGGGGGTGTGCCGGCCTGGCCATACTCGTATTACTAATCGAATCCGTAAATTGACAGTTGATAGTTTAGCCATTTAGCAAACCCCCTTATCCAGAGCGACTTACAGTTAGCGCGTTCATCTTAAGATAGCTAGGTGAGACAACCACATATCACAGTCATAGTACATTACTATAGTACAACAATAAGGGGAGGTGGGAGCTGAGATTTCTTATTTTTGAGGTAGGGTTTTTAGACGTTTTCATGGTGCCAGGACAGAGAAGAATTTTGACTGGGCTAAGCAGGAGCTAATCTCCCATAGGGGTGGGACGGCCAAGAGACCAGAAGTGGCAGAACCGAGTGCTTCGGTTGGGTTGTAGGGTTTGAGCATAGCCTGAAGGTAGGGAGTGGCAGTTCAGTTCCCTTTGCTTTTTCGTAGGCAAACACTATGGTCTTGTAGTGTAAACATTTTTGGGGGGGGGCATCTTTATATCAAGTGTAAGGTGCTGTGTGGTCTTAGTAGCAGGCGAACAAGCGACAGCAGCAAACGATTCCAAAGAATCCTTCTTACCTTCCAAAGAATCGTCAAATAACACTTTCTTCCAAAAAAAGGTTATTTGGACAGTTAAGGTTCTAGGTAGAACCATTTGTCTTGCAAAGAACCCTTCGATGAAAATGGTTCTTGGTAGAACCCTATCCCTCCCCAAAGAAGCCTTTTGGAAGGGCATGAAATTACCTACAGAAGTAGGATCTTATGCAGGAAATGTAAAACATGTAGTGTATTTGAGGTTTTAAAAGGCTTGATTTTCCCTGTTGTTTTTATTTCGTTCAATCCCTACAATGATGTCCATTAATTATAATCCACATAATAATAAAAATGACCTGTTGCTGCAGGATTGTTTTCCTGCTGTAGCGAACTGCCTCAAATTAAGATCCTACATCTGTAACAGTGGTAACAGGAGAGTAAAATAAGCTGGCCCATCTAGACATTCTCTCCGCTTGAGAGGAAAAACATCTGCTGCAGTTCATTTGTGTGTCTGATGTCATTTTTGGGGGAATACAGAATAGATGTCTCAGATTCCATATTCTCAATGAGCAGTTTTCTTTTTTTATAAGTAAAGATATATTGTGTCAGAGTGTAACGGTTTTCGTAGGTGGAAGAAGGAGAGGACCAAGGTGCAGCGTGGTAAGTGTTCATTTTGTCAATTTAATCAAAACTGAACACTAAACAAAATAACAACGAGAACAACCCAGTTCTGTCAGGTGCTACACACTCAACAGAAAACAACTATCCACAACTCAAGGGTGAAAACAGGCTGCCTAAGTATGGTTCTCAATCAGAGACAACGATTGACAGCTGCCTCTGATTTGGAATCATACCAGGCCAAACACATAGAAATACTAACATAGAACAAAACATAGAATGCCCACCCCAACTGACGCCCTGACCAACCTAAAATAGAGACATACAAAAGGAACTAAGGTCAGGACGTGACAAAGAGGAATGGTGATCAGTGTGAAATGGGCTCAATTCAAAATCGACAAAGGAAATGTCAAAAGGAAAAATAATTATAGTTATTCCATCTCTGAATTCAGATAAAAGTGGAAAATAGTAGCAGGCTTCATGGCTATATCACTGTGTATTATTGCATTACTATTGAGCCTGGGTTCCGCTGCACTAATTCTAAAATTTACTCTTAACAGTTACTTCATCTTTCTGTCATATTTTGCTAAATATCTTGTCGAGGAAACTGTTTGGTTTATGCGTTGGTTTCCGAATGGTTATTATGACGCACTCAGAATAAGCACCAAGCTCACTCCAAATCCCCTGACCACATCAGCAATGCGGAACACATCTCTCAGTATTTGAAGTGACTTGGCACCTGCGCTCACTAATTTCCCCATTTCCTTTGAATTTTTTACCTGCCTAATCTAATCAAGCTGAGCTGACATATTTCACATACTTTTTTTTCGTTTCCCGCACTCAGAACTGTGTCATTGTCCTTGCCATCACCAAGACTTGACTCGAGTATATCCTACTTAGTATGGCATCACTGATTCCGAGAGAAATTGGAATCCTTGAAAAGCCTGCAGTTTTCCCAAGGAGTAGATTTCCTGGATGTGCAATGCATCCTGGAATGCTAAACTTCCAGGGGCCAGAGTGGAGATGGCATGGAGGATGATGGCATGGAGGATGATACCATTGGCCTAAGCATAAACAATAATGATACAACAACACACAGGCAACACTATCGCACCTCCAACTGAAGGAAAACTAAGATCTAAAACCACATAGAATTTCACAATATGTGTAATCAGAGTAGTTTGTAAAATAACCGTGGAATATACACCGAGTGAACAAAACATTTGGAACACCTGCTCTTTCTATGACATCGACTGACCAGGTGAAAGCTATGATCCCCTATTGATGTTACCTGTTAAATCCACTTCAGTCAGTGTAGATGAAGGGGAGAAGGATTTTTAGGCCCTGAGACAAATGAGACATGGATTGTGTATGTGTGCCATTCAGAGGGTGATTGGGCAAAACAAAATATTTAAGTGCCTTTGAACGGGGTATGGTAGTAGGTGCAGGGCGAGTGTGTCAAGAACTGCAACGCTGCTGGGTTTTTCACCCTCAACAGTTTCTTGTGTATATCAATGGTCTACCATCCAAAGGTCATGCAGATAACTTGACACAACTGTGGGAAGCATTGGAGTCAACATTGGCCAGCATTCCTGTGAAACGCTTTTGACAACTTGTAGAGTTCCTGCCCCGACGAAGTAGTACTGCTAGGTTTTACACTGTTAAGTGTAAAAATTTAATATATATATATATATATATTTTATAAAGCACTGTACAAATGATACATTTGTGACATCCATATTTAAAAAATAAATTACAAAAAGGAATCAACACAGTAATATGAGATCTGTGTGTAAAACATGTACATTACTCACTCACTCACACACACACACACACACACACACACACACACACACACACACACACACACACACACACACACACACACACACACACACACACACACACACACACACACACACACACACACACACACACACACACACACACACACACACACACACACACAGAAACACCCACCACCTCCTATCTTATACCAGAGCTGTGTGGCTGTGTGTTGGCCAAGACCCATTTGATCACCCAGCTCACTGTTCAAACCCTCAGAGTCCTCTCTGACCACCAGGTCACAGCACACCACATATTCACTTCCAATGAAATGTTCAACTAAAAAAATATAAACATGGACATGAAATAAAAATGTGTAATAAAAAGGGCATTGTGTGCCAGTTTATGGTCAGTATTCGTGAGTGAAGTAGGCCAGTACTCTGCAATACCCCCAGGCATTACAGCCCAATGTGTTGATGCTGGAAGTCTTAACATTCCCACAGAGATTTACCACGGCCATTTTGTCTGGCCCCATATTGATACATTTATCATCCTATCTCTAATGACAAAAAGCTTCAAGGGCTAATATTGTGCAACGCAACAATTTACACATTTATGAAATATTTAGAAGGGGACATTTTTCATGAAAACGAAGCAGTTTCTGTGGAAGGGGAACAATCTCTTCTTTGAGGCCTGACCAAACCCTCCTGCCGTTGTTTGTGCTTCATTAAAATGCACACGTGACAGTGAGAGAATTAGCTTGTGAATGCTCCGAGACGTATGATCTTCATTTTGGAGAATTCCGAACATTCAAAGCATGCACCGACTCAGTACTGCAGCTGAAAAACAAAACGAAATCCTGGCTAGATTGTTAATTTGCAGAATAGATTCACTACTGCTCTTTGACCCACTAGTAACCCTCTGAATGTTTCTGCACAGATTGATTAGTTCATCTCCTGATTTTGCCACTCATACAGCCTCCATCAAACCTCTGAGCTTAGCCTGTACAGATTGGTCGATAGCTTATACTTATTGGTAGATAGCCTTTACTTATTGGTAGATAGCCATTACTTATTGGTAGATAGCCATTACTTATTGGTAGATAGCCTTTACTTATTGGTAGATAGCCAGTACTTATTGGTAGATAGCCTTTACTTATTGGTAGATAGCCATTACTTATTGGTAGATAGCCATTACTTATTGGTAGATAGCCTTTACTTATTGGTAGATAGCCATTACTTATTGGTAGATAGCCTTTACTTATTGGTAGATAGCCTTTACTTATTGGTAGATAGCTTTTACTTATTGGTAGATAGCCAGTACTTATTGGTAGATAGCCTTTACTTATTGGTAGATAGCCTTTACTTATTGGTAGATAGCCTTTACTTATTGGTAGATAGCCTTTACTTATTGGTGGATAGCCTTTACTTATTGGTAGATAGCCTTTACTTATTGGTAGATAGCCTTTACTTATTGGTGGATATCAAATCAAATGCGCCGAATACAATAGTGAAATGCTTACTTACGAGCCCTTAACCAACAGTGCAGTTAAAAAAAATACAGATAAGAATAAGAGATAAAATTAACAAGTAGTTAAAGAGCCGCAGTAAAAAAATAACAATATATACAGGGGGGTGCCGGTACAGAGTCAATGTACAGGGGCACCGGTTATTTGAGGTAGTATGTACATGTAGGTAGAGTTAACTGGGGTGGGGGGGGCAATGCAAATAGTCTGGGTAGCCATTTGACTAGATGTTCAGGAGTCTTATGGCTTGGAGGTAGAAGCTCTTTAGAAGCCTCTTGGACCTAGACATGGCGCTCCGGTACCGCTTGCCATGCGGTAGCATGAGAGAACAGTCTATGACTAGGGTGGCTGGAGTCTTTGACAATTTTTATGGCCTTCCTCTGACACCGCCTGGTATAGAGGTCCTGGATGGCAGGAAGCTTGGCCCCAGTGATGTACAGGGCAGTTCGCACTACCCTCTGTAGTGCCTTGTGGTCAGAGTCCGAGCAGTTGCCAAATCAGACAGTGATGCAGC
Source organism: Oncorhynchus gorbuscha (assembly GCF_021184085.1). Taxonomy (NCBI): domain Eukaryota; kingdom Metazoa; phylum Chordata; class Actinopteri; order Salmoniformes; family Salmonidae; genus Oncorhynchus; species Oncorhynchus gorbuscha. The sequence goes on from NC_060187.1 coordinate 44,107,528, forward strand.
TGTAGAACCTTTTGAGGATCTGAGGACCCATGCCAAATATTTTCAGTCTCCTGGGGGGGAACAGGTTTTGTCGTGCCCGCTTCACGACTATCTTGGTGTGCTTGGATCATGTTAGTTTGTTGGTGATGTGGACACCAAGGAACTTGAAGCTCTCAACCTGCTCCACTGCAGCCCCGTCGATGAGAATGGGGGAGTGCTCGGTCCTCCTTTTCCTGTGGTCCACAATCATCTCCTTTGTCTTGATCACGTTGAGGATGGGGTTGTTGTCCTGGCACCACCCGGCCAGGTCTCTGGCCTCCTCCCTATATGCTGTCTCGTTGTTGTCGGTGATCAGGCCTACCACTGTTATGTCATCGGCAAATTTAATGAGGGTGTTGGAGTCGTGCCTTGCTGTGCAGTCATGAGTGAACAGGGAGTACAGGAGGGGACTGAGCACGCACCCCTGAGGGGCCCCTGTGTTGAGGATCAGCGTGGCGGATATGTTGTTACCTCCCCTTACCACCTGGAGGCGGCTAGTCAGGAATTCCAGGATCCAGTTGCAGAGGGAGGTGTTTAGTCCCAGGGTCCTTAGCTTAGTGATGAGCCTTGAGGGCACTATGATGTTGAACACTGAGCTGTAGTCAATGAATACCATTCTCACATAGGTGTTCCTTTTGTCCAGGTGGGAAAGTTGATGTGAGCCATGACCAGTCTTTCAAAACACTTCATGGCTACAGACATGAGTGCTACGGGTCGATAGTCATTTAGGCAGGTGGTCTGCTTGAAATATATTGGTATTACAGACTCGGACAGGGAGACATTGAAAATGTCAGTGATCACCCAGTCTTCCGGTACAGCTGGTGCAGTGTTATTTGCCTCAAAGCAATCATAGAAGTAGTTCAGTTCATCTGGCAGGCTCGTGTCACTGGGCAGCTCTCGGCTGTGCTTCCTTTTGTGGTCTGTAATGGTTTGCAAGCCCTGCCACATCTGACGAGCGTCAGAGCCGGTGTAGTACGACTCGATCTTAGTCCTGTATTGATGCTTTCTCTGTTTGATGGTTCGTCGGAGGGCATAGCGGGATTTCTTATAAGCTTCCGGGTTTAGAGTTCCACTCCTTGAAAATGGATGCTGTCTGTAATCCTCGGCTTCTGGTTGGGGTATGTACATACGGTCACTGTGGGGATGACATAATCTATGCACTTATTGATGAAGCCAATGACAGATGTGGTGTACTCCTCAATGTCATTGGAGGAATCCTGGAACATATTCCAGTCTGTGCTAGCAAAGCAGTCCTGTAGCTTAGCATCTGCTTCATCTGACCACTTTTTTATTGATCTAGTACCTGGTGTTTCCTGCTTAAATTTTTCTTGTAAGCAGGAATCAGGAGGATGGAATTATGGTCAGATTTGCCAAATGGAGGGCGAGGGAGAGCTTTGTATGAGTCTCTGTGTATGGAGTATAGGTGGTCCAGAGTTATTTTCCCTCTGGTTGCGCATTTAACATGCTGATAGAAATTTGCTAAAACTGATTTAAGTTTCGCTGCATTACAGTCTCCGGCTACTAGGAGCGCCGCCTCTGGGTGAGTGTTTTCTTGTTTGCTTATGGCGGAATACAGCTCATTCAATGCTGTCTTAGTGCCAGCCTCTGACTGTGGTGTTATGTAAACAGCTACAAAGAATACCGATGAAAACTCTCTCGGGAGGTAGTGTGGTCTACAGCTTATCATGAGAAACTCTACCTCAGGCGAGCAATAGCTTGAGACTTTCTTAGATATCGTGCACCAGCTGTTGTTTACAAAAAATGTCCTGTCCTGTCCCGCTGTCCTATCCTGCCGGTACATCGTATAACCAGCCAGCTTTATGTTGATGTTGTCGTCCTTCAGCCATAAGCAGAAGATGTTACAGTTTTTAATGTCCCATTCGTAGTTTAATCTTTTCGTAACTCGTCGATTTTATTGTCCAAAGATTGCACATTTGCTAGCAGAATTGAGGGAAGTGGGGGTTTATTAGATCGCCTTTGTATTCTCAGCAGGCAGCCCGCTCTCCGGCCTCTCTTTCTCCGTCCTCTTCTTCACTCAGATCACGGGGCTCGGGCCTGTTCCCGAAGGAGCCCTATATCCTCTGCCTCCGGCTCGTCAGAGTCGTGAAAGAAGAAAAAGGATTCTGCTAGTCCTTGGTGAGTAATTGCAGTCCTGATGTCTAGAAGTTATTTTCGGTCATAAGAAACGGTAGCAGTAACATCATGTACAAAATTAGTAAAAAAATAAGTTACGAACAATACAGATAAACAAACAAAAAAACACAATCGGTTGGGGAAACATAAAACGTCTGCATTCTGCTCCGGTGCCATTTAGATAGCATTTACTCATTGGTGGATAGCCTTTACTTATTGGTAGGTAGCCTTTACTTATACAGATTTGGATTTGGCCTAGCTGTGGCTGGGGCTGAGGCATAAAGCACGTGTCGCTGTGTATGCTAGCATCGTTTATGCAGTGTCCTAGAGGGTCCTATAGGTAGCATTCAGATTAGTCAGCAGCGATGGTGGCCAGCACATGGCTTTGTCCTGTCCTCTCCCTCTCTCTCCGACCTGTCAGCCCAAAACTGCTGACTGGGCACACAGCAGCAAGCAGGCATTTCCCCCAGACAATAGCCCATACATGATGCAGCCCTGCTGAATTCTGCATACTCGGACCCAGCAGTCACAGCCACACATAGCATTAGCATTAGCCTAGCGTAAGCATTGAAGATGAGCCACGTTAATAGCATTCTGCCCCCGGGACATAGTGTCTACGCGAATGAAAATGTCTGGTAGATATGGTCCTAGGCTGAGATCTGCTGTTTCACCTTGAGACCCTAGTTGTGAATTATAACCACCCGCTCTCCACTTTCTCTGCTTACCCCTTCAGCTTCTCACACCATTCTCCACTGTAAGCCTAGCAGCCAAATATATTTCACTTAGGAGCCCCAAAAAAACGCATGGTATTTTTACAGGTGGTGTGTGTTATATAGGGGGTGGTCCTGGGGGATGGGAAACACATGTTGGGGTGGCAGGGGTTGTTGGGGCCGGCGGGGTAGGGCTGTAGCGCAGGCCAGGCATTCCTGCGTTCCCTCATGGCATGCCGTGTGTCTCATCTTTCAAACAGGGCTATCAGAGGGGGGCCGCTCCCGACCAACACACTCCCAGTCTGGGATGGAATGGTACTAGGGGTGCTGGTAGTGGTGGTGGTGTCTGGGTGGGATGCATACCTCTCCTCTCCCTCTCTTCTCCCATCGGAGCATGCTCTGATACAGAGCTCTGAGGCTTTTCAGACGGGCTGTCTGTCTTGTGACCTTCCAGGAGACGTGCGGTCAGTCATTACACCGTGTGAGGCATTGTAAGTGCACGTGAAGAGTCACTGTCCCTGTTGTAGAGAGAGAGAGAGAGAGAGAGAGAGAGAGAGAGAGAGAGAGAGAGAGAGAGAGAGAGAGAGAGAGAGAGAGAGAGAGAGAGAGAGAGAGAGAGAGAGAGAGACACTGTGTGCAGCTTGATGTTTCCCTTACCGTGACTTCATAACAAATGATGTCTTGATGTCATATTTTGGTATTGGAAGTCTAGCAGTTTTCCGGGGGGATTTTGCAACCTGCCTGTGGAGAAAGCGAGGGGAAACATTGGCAGCCTGCGTTCTCACTGGATGCTCTCTCTCTCTCTCTCTCTTGACACTGTTCCCCTGCAGTCTCCTCCAGGAAAGAATTCCATCATTTTCACCCTCCCCCTCAAAAGAAAACTAGCGTGAAAAAAAGATGATATTGAGCCTCAGCTTGTCTCTCGACCTATTTCACGCTCAACTTGTCTTACTGTTATTTATCTAATGATGTCATTCCGGTGTCGGTCATCTTGGCTACGAAAACCATGACAATGCATTGCTACGGATGTCGATCGCTCTTTTAGATGAGGGCTCTTGAGTAGTGCACTCACTCAACTTGGTCCTTGCCTATTCCACTAAGCTACCACTAAGCTACTGGCCATTGCTGCTTGAGGCTAGATTGTCCTTTTGTTCTATGTTCTCTGGGGTTGAAAGGTCAAGGAGAGGCTGTCCTTCTGGCATTCTTACACAGAGCTCTCAACTGGAGCGTAGAGACAAGTGCTGCTGCACGGTATGCATGGCAGATCAATCCTCTGGGACCTGGAGGAGCCAAATGAATCCAGGGCCAATCTCAAACTGCTCAGAGAGAGGACCAATCCTGACTTAGCTCTGATGAAATAGCTCTGGTGTGATATAAACACTGTATGGTTTGGCAGTCTTTAACAATTGTTCTGATGTAATGGTAGACTTGGCCACCATTCATTTGAGTTTAGTTACAAATATAATGCGTATAAGGGTTCAAATGTGTCTAATAACACAAACTGCAAACTGGACAACAGTTGTAGCCTACTTACACTGTAAATACACTATACCTATCTACATATGTAGCTTCAGTACCAGGTAAATACTGTACGTAGGTTTTTTGGGGGCACTTCATGTAAAGTGGGACCATATGACATTCACTGTGTGTTAATGTGTTTTATTGTGTTTGACTGTGTGAATATGTGGCCGCACATTTTTGTGGCCTGAATATCTGGAATCAATTAGCCAAGCAGGCGCTTGAGAAACATTGTCAACAATAGGCCTGCAGCATATTATCGCCCGACATCAGTATTTTCTTTGTTCAATGACCCTTGTTCCAATTTCTTTCTTCCTGTTTCATGAGATAAATAGATTTACCTCGTGTGGTGATTGGTGACTGTTCATGCGCATCCTTATTTCCCCACAAAGATATCGAAATGAGAACGTGTGAGGGGGGGGGGACGTTCTACAGAATTATCCGTGGTATCTATTTTATGAGTCAATACTTCCTTTAAGGTGTTGGTCATATGTATTTTTATGCTTTTCCTTAAGTCAAAGAACTTGTGTGGGTTGTGATAAGTCGTGCTGTTGCCAATGGATCAGCGATTTGTGTGGTCGTCATTTTCTGGGCTTCATTCCACCTATTGAGTCCTATGCACGAGCTGTTACTTTCTTTGCTATAGTATTTGCTTTTTATTTGGGGGGTCAATGATGTGAACTAATTGAACGGACCTAATTCAGCTGTAGTCCAGCAATGAACCATATACATACAGTATTGCATATACAGTATGACTAGGAGTCTATCCAGGGAAAAAGTGTGTGTATGAAAGCTGATCTGCACATGCTCTGAATTCCTCAGGTATGAAAGCATCGATGCATACATATGTTTCCTCTCTAGTAAAATGCTTGACAGGCAGGAATTAGATATTACAACTGTCAATGGGACGGGAGGATGAAATCCAGATTTCTCTCTTCTCTCTCTCTCTCTCTCTCTCTCTCTCTCTCTCTTGCTCGCTCTCTCTGTATATGTGTGTGTGCGCGCGTTTCAAGTTTCACATTTTATTTGTCACATGCAGTGAAAAAATGAATATATCCCAAATACCTCCTCCCTATCCTTTCTGCAGTGTGTGTATCAAGATGTCCTTACTGTCTAGTATTCATTTGAACGAATGCTTTTGCAACAATGGGTTATCTCTGTGTGTTTGAATCCGACGGAGAGAGAAGGAGAGGGTGGGCGATGTTTGTGAAATTAAGTGAATAGTTTGTAATTAAGGTAACCAGGGATTTAAGGAATGCAACCTGGCCTTTCCCATACATCTCATTATGTTTTAAATGCAAAGAGACCCATGGTATCCAAGACCACAAACCTGTAAGGCTGGCTATTTCTTAGAATGATGTCTTCACGGCCAATTGTCTTGTGGGTTTTTTGTTAAACAAGTTAACTAGCTCTCTCTCTCTCTCTCTCTCTCTCTCTCTCTCTCTCTCTCTCTCTCTCTCTCTCTCTCTCTCTCTCTCTCTCTCTCTCTCTCTCTCTCTCTCTCTCTCTCTCTCTCCTGCCCCTCCCTCCCTCACCCTCCCCCCTCTCTCTCTCTCTGGCAGGATGTCTGAGGGGCTGTCACAGCAGGAGAGACTCCAGGCTATGGCGGTAAGTGATGAGATCCTCCTGCCATATGTGGATCACAACCGTTACACTCTCATGGCCAAAACACTTACTATACAGTATAATGTACACAGCGCACTCCGACATTACCGAGCAGCGAAACGATTGCAATTAAAATGTTTATATACAGTAGTAGATGGACTGGTTTTGGTTTGATGGGTTTGACGGGAGATTTCCTGCTCCACTTTAATTTCCGTCTCGAAGCGTTCCACGAGCGTATCCTTTTTAGTGGCTTTAATCATTAATGCCAACCGACGGGGAAGGAGAAATAAAACCTTTTGATCCCAAAGCCCATGGCTTTCAGCGTCTTCAGCGTCCCCCAACTCTCTCTCTCTCCCCTCTCTCTACTCTCTCTCCTCTCTCCTCTCTCTCCTCTCTCTCTCCCCTCTCTCTACTCTCTCCCCTCTCTCTACTCTCTCTCTCCCCTCTCTCTACTCTCTCTCTCTCCTCTCTCTACTCTCTCCTCTCTCTCTCCCCTCTCTCTACTCTCTCTCTCCCCTCTCTCTCCTCTCTCTCTCTCTCCTCTCTCTACTCTCTCCTCTCTCTCCTCTCTCTCTCTCCTCTCTACTATCTCTCTCTCCTCTCTCTCTCCTCTCTCTCCTCTCTCTACTCCATCCTCTCTCTCCTCTCTCTCTCTCCCCTCTCTCTACTCTCTCTCTCCCCTCTCTCTACTCTCTCTCTCCTCTCTCTCCCCTCTCTCTACTCTCTCTCTCCCCTCTCTCTACTCTCTCTCCCCTCTCTCTACTCTCTCTCCCCTCTCTCTACTCTCTCTCTCTCCCCTCTCTCAACTCTCTCTCTCCCCTCTCTCCCCTCTCTCTACTCTCTCTCTCTCCCCTCTCTCAACTCTCTCCTCTCCCTCTCCCCTCTATCTACTCTCTCTCTCCCCTCTCTCGACTCTCTCTCTCCCCTCGCTCTACTCTCTCTCTCTCCCCTCTCTCGACTCTCTCTCTCCCCTCTCTCGACTCTCTCTCTCCCCTCGCTCTACTCTCTCTCTCTCCCCTCTCTCGACTCTCTCTCTCCCCTCTCTCTACTCTCTCTCTCCTTCCTTTCTTTCTATATCTTTATTGCACGCACGCACACACACACACACACACACACCCTATCACACACACACACCCAATCACACATACACACACGACCCTCTCACACATACACACACATCCTACCACACATACACTCAAACTTCCCTCCATTTTGTTCTTTGGTCTTTTGGTTTTAGTAAGCCACCGAGAGGGGTAATGCAGTCTCTAATGCACCAATCGATCTGCGCGCACACACACACACACACACACACACACACACACACACACACACACACACACACACACACACACACACACACACACACACACACACACACACACACACACACACACACACACACACACACACACACTCACTCTTATTGATCTTTAAAGATTTTGCTTCATTTCTTTTCTCTGCCGTACCTCTCTATTTCTCCATCTCCCTCAATTTGTCTCTCCTCTCAGTCTTTCAATTGAATTCTATCCCTTTTCAATAATGCTGCATCGGCAAAACTTACAGAAAGACTTAGCCAAGGCCAGTGCTGCAGACTGCACAGTTTAAATGGACACTGTAAATAACACAAGTGTCAACGCTAATAACACTCACTTCCAATACATTTCCCATCACTCCCTTCCATAATAATGATCAAGTCTAAGGCAACTTAATACAGTTATTCTTCCCACGTGGGAATCAAACCCACAGCTGTAGTGTTGTGAGCTATGTGCTTTAACCAACTGCGCCACTGGGCCAGCCATCTTCCTTGTGCCCTTGGTTTCCCCTTCTATTGTTGGGACAGGTCATATCATTCTCTCTTCTTCGCCACAGTCCACTGCTTTCAGATGAAGCTTTTGCTGATGTGGCAGATATACTCTCTCTCCCATGTACCATGTTGGAGCCAGGCGACAGTGTGTGTGTGTGTGTGTGTGTGTGTGTGTGTGTGTGTGTGTGTGTGTGTGTGTGTGTGTGTGTGTGTGTGTGTGTGTGTGTGTGTGTGTGTGTGTGTGTGTGTGTGTGTGTGTGTGTGTGTGTGTGTGTGTGTGTGTGTGTGATCTGCAGGTCTTCTCATAGGGCCACGGATAGTGAAGTGAACCTTTTCCCTTGATAAACAGAGGGATGTTGCATGCCCTCAGCCGACTCGGGTGATTGCTATTTACAGCATAGAAAGAGAACAATCCCAAATCAACCCCTAGTCTCTACCACTATGCCCCGACAAAGGCCTGGGTTTAGGGGCGAGTGGATTCTCTCGGATTGGACTCTAAGTTGGCAGGGTTGTGTATTGTGTTTCTGTGGAGCTGGCGTCTCTGAGAGGCAGGACAGAGAGGAAGTCATGCCCAGTATGGCCAGACCTTTTAAACATAATACCCTGTCACAATGAGAAATGCACGGCCCATTGTGTCTGTGTGTGTGTTTGCATGCATGTGTTCATGTGCGTGCATCCATTTTTGGGAGGTTGAATATGAAGTACAAGTCATGTTAGGGCATAAGAGAGGTTAAAGTTGAAGTCATGCCATGTGTTCCTATAACCTCAAATCAACCATTTCTATAAAACCTTCTCTATTCTCAACATAGAGCACACGTTGATTTAGATTAGACATCTTATTACCGCAATACGAAGTTCAGCCTAGAATGTCCTTTCGTACAACTCATATCCAAATGACAAGCCCGAAGGAGGGGCTCATCACTGTCAGTGATGTCTACGCTGAGGGAACTTGAAGCTTTTCACTTTCTCCGCTGCGGTCCCATCAATGTGGATAGGGGCGTGCTCCCTCTGCTGTTTCCTAAAGTCCACGATCAGCTCCTTTGTATTGTTGACGTTGAGGGAGAGGTTATTTTCCTGGCACCACTCCGCCAGGGCCCTCACCATCCTCCTTGTAGGCTGTCTCGTCATTGTTGGTAATCAGGCCTACCACTGTTGTGTCGTCAGCAAACTTGATGATTGAGTTCGAGGCGTGCGTGGCCATGCAGTCATGGGTGAACAGGTAGTACCGGAGGGGGCTGAACACGTACCCTTGTGGGTTCCCTGTGTTGAGGATCAGCGAAGTGGAGGTGTTGTTTCCTAACTTCACCACCAGGGGATTCCCCTCAGGAAGTCCAGGACCCAGTTGCACAGGGCGGGGTTCAGACTCAGGGCCCCAAGCTTAATAGTCAATGACATAGCACATGCCAAAGTCTGTAATGTTGCAGTTAAGAGCTCTTTAGGAGGAGAGTGTATATGGTTTCCTCTGTACTCAGTAGGGGGAAATGGCCTGGTAAAGCTTATCTCTGTATATTTGGCCCATGCAGGAATCAAACTCACCATCATGTTGTCGCTAGCACTTTGCTACAACTTACTTCAGGGTTCCATAATCCATCCATCCGTACTATTTGCTGTTGGTTTGCATGTATTGTCTTCTCCTCACATACTGACTGTGTTTTTTCTATACTTCAACAGGAGAAGAGGAAGAGGCAGACAGAGATTGAGAATAAGAAGAGACAGCTGGAAGATGACAGGAGACAGCTCTCTCACCTCAAGGTAAGAAGGAGGACAGGATGGGGCACTGGGGGAACACTGAGGGGTGGATGGGACACTGAGCATCCAGCTGTTGGGTACAGTTATTTTGGTTTCACAGTACAACAGGATTGGGTGCAGGAGTGTTGGAAAGTACAAATATTTTTCACTTTGAAGAGTGCAGTAGTGCCAACGTTGTCACGGCAACCCCTCAGAGAATTTGGAAAATGTCTTAGCCGTCCGAATCGCTATCTCTTATATCACTTTCATCTCAGACATTTGTGTGTGGTTGTCCTATGGTTGTTTTGCATACAACCTTCTCACAACTATCTGGGAATGGTGCAGGATAGTTTTGGAACATTCTGAGCACATTTAAGGAACTTGACAAAAAAAGTTGTTTTCTTGGTATTTCATTACTTTAACGGAACGTTTCCTAAAAGTTCAAACATGGTTACATTTAATTCGATTTTTGGTAATGTTCTATGAACGTTCTTCAACTGGTTTGACATTGGGAATGTTCTCAAATAGGTTTCAGAGAATGTTAAGAAACAACAATTCTTCTGTGCGAATTTCAGTCCTTCAGCATAACGTTTCCTACAGGTTTCTTCATGATTCTATTTAAAGTCATGTTCTCAGAACATGAAGAAAACTTTCCCAAAAAGAAACACAAGAAAAAATGAGTAACATTCAAAGAAAGTTCTAAGAATGTAATTTAAAAACAAATACATTCCATTCTCATTGTCCAAAAAACTCGCTCTATCCTTTATCTCAGTGGTCACCAACCTTTTCTGAGTCAAGATTACTTTCTGAGTCAAAATGCAAGCCGAGATCTACCACAACTTAAAAAACATAAGCCTATGCAACATTAACCAATTAAAAACAGTTATGTAGCAATGAGGCTTGTGCAGTAGGCTATAGGCCCAATACATTATCACTGCATATTGGCTATGCTTGAATTGCCCTGCCAGTGTTGTTATTCTCAGACCGTTTAGAAATGATATATATAGAAAAATAGGTATATGATTACGCCGGTAATAGATCATTTGCACTCTGGGCCTACCGGGTTGGCCAGAGTTCTACCTTCAGACACATTAAATGGTTCAACATTGGTACACTTTGCTCGGGCTGCTGAGTCAAGCGCACCTACAATCAACAACGCGAGACAAATAAAAACAATTGGGGTCTGTTTGAATAGTCTAAATGAAACAGCGTTGTATGAGTTTTAAAAACATAGCAGGCCAGCCCCATCCGGATGGCCCAGTGGACAACTTCCATGGATAGAAGAACAGAAGACCACTGACGCTGTGCCACAATCAAAAATACATGTGTTCGCATGATTCATGTCTAAGTAAATTCATTTCCATGTGTCCTATCTGTGCTTGGTGTTAACAGTTAAACTAAGTTAGCAGTGTTATTAAAACGTTCAGAAAAAGTTTTCAGGAAGTTATAATAAAAAAAACTCCAAATAACCTTTACATTTCATTCAAAACATTTACAGCATTTAGAGAATGTTTTCAGAACGCTATTTTGCCATTGTAATTACCTTCAAATAACGTAAAATGTCAGTTCTCATAACGTTAATAAAACCTCCCAGGAAAACTTTCAGGGAAACATAGTAAAAACATTCTCAGAACCTCCATGCAACCTAAAAAAAGTTCCCAGAACAGGCAAAATGTTCACTTCCGTTCTCAGAACGTTTAAAAAAACATTCAGTTTAACCGGACAGGAAAATGATGGCTTCGTTCCCAGAACCAATGAGAAACTAAAATCGTACCTTCCCACAATTTCCCACAGTATGATGGTTTCCTACACCCTTTCCTTTTAATATAATGTTTATTTATGAGTGCTGCATTGACAAATCAGTTTTTAGGGGGGTACTTAACCGTGCCAGTGAGGCTTGGCAGTGGTTGTGCAAGGAACTGGGCACCAACTCCTGAAGTCTAGAGGAGTAGAGGGGCCCTCTCTATGGAATGAGCACAGCAGGGACCTAGAAGGACTTGGCTGGGGCTGGTAGAATTGAACTCCTGCGCTGGACATCAGTAAAGGATGTGTGTGTGTGTTAATGTGTGCGTGTGTGTGCGCATGTGCGTGTGCATGTGTGTGTGTGTGTGTGTTCAAGGGTCCTGAAAGCACATGGCTGGACAGAGGAGGCCCTATGCTCAGACAGAAAAAGAAGAAGAATCCCTCTGGAAAAAAAACCCAAAAATGTTTGGCTTTGAAAGACATCCTGTTTTGGGGCAAGAAAAAAAACACACTTCCCCTGCTAAGTATGCAGTGCATTGTCTTTCCCTGATTTACTTTCAGCTAGCTGCATTCTTGTATTGTGGAAAGTGAATTTGGCGTTGTTGTTTTTGGTTGCATGGCTTTTGGCTTTTATTCCTAAGCTTTAATCGATTTTCAATTACCCTTCACTTCAATTATGACTCACCTTTTGAAAACAACAAGAGTAAAATGGCTAGTAAATATAATAACATGTTTATAAGTGCAATCTCCATATTGGATTCTGTTACTCTTCTATTTCCTCTGTTGGTCCATGGATGGATTGAGGATCAATAGATAGTGATCAAGTCTCCACATAGGATGTGCCCCAAATGGCAACCTATTCCCTACATATAGTGCACTACTTTTGACCCCGGCACATACAGTAGCGCTCTGGTCAAAAGTAGTGCACTTTATAGGGAATAGGGTGCCTTTTGGGACACATCCATAGTTATCGGTAAGGCGGCTAATACAGCTAGCCCAATGCAAGCAGAGAGAGAGCCGGCCAGCCAGAGGGAGATAAGATCCAAAAACTGGACTCATTAGCAGTTTCCATGGAGCTCAACTGTCCAGTCAGCAGACACACTGGACAGAGAGAGAGAGAGAAAGAGGGAGAAAGAGGGAAAGAGAGCGGGAGGTAGAGAGAGAAAGAGATGGGGGCAGGTGATATAACAAGAGAAACAGAGGGGGAGAGAGATGAGAGGGAGAGAATGGGTAGGGGATAGAAAGAGAGAGAACGAGAAACAGAGATGAGAGAGAGAGACACACAAATGTAGAAGTAGAAACAAGAGGGGAGAGAGCGAGGGAGAGGCAGGAAGCTGAATGGTGGGTGAATATAGACCAGTTGCATTCAGCTTTTTCACCTCACTGTCACTCAACAGACATTGTTTTATTTCTGTTTATTTTTGATTGGTGCAGGTATGTAGATATTATAGGCTATTGGTCCTTGGGGTGGACAACAGGGCTGCAATAGGTTAATGCCCTCCCAACACAATCAATCCAGGAAATGTACTGCAATCCAACTCGTCAATTGGTATTGTGCTGTTATTGTCTATAAAGGTTATTTAGATTTCTTAATTGAATTTCAGTACATTTCCTGAGTTGAGTAATCAAAATAGAAATGGCTACCCTCTTAGAAAAAAAGGTGCTGTCTAGAACATAAAAGGGTTCTCTGGCTGTCCCCATAAGAGAAACCTTTGAAGAACCCTTATTGGTTCCATGTAGAACCCTTTTTGGTTCCATGTGCAACCCTTTACACAGAGGGTTCTACAATGTGCTACAATGGGGACAGCCGAAGAACCATTTTGGAACCCTTTTTTTCTATGAGTGTATGATGGTCATAGGAGGTAGTAGAACAGTAAAGGATGTTTGGGACGAATGTTTGGGAGGAAGTTTGGGACTCAGCACCGCAATATGCAGCTTGTCTGTTATTGTTATAATTATTCTGCAAATGTAGTTTCAGTACAACAGCTGCTTTATTATATTTCCCAGTAGAGTCTTTTTAGAAATATGAAAAGGATATTGAGTAGCTATTATTATACAACATTGCTTGTCTGATCATGTTTCATTTGCAGTAAAATATAATAAGGTGAAGCTAACTGCTGGTGGCTAGTTCTGTGCACCTGATCTTTTACAAATGAGTGAAATGCCCATTTGGTGTGAGAGTGTGTGTACCGTATGTGTGTGTGTGCTTGTCAGTATGCATGTTGTGTGTGCACATCTCTGTGTGTGTGTGTGTGTGTGCACATCTCTGTGTGTGTGTGTGTGTGTGTGTGTGTGTGTGTGTGTGTGTGTGTGTGTGTGTGTGTGTGTGTGTGTGTGTGTGTGTGTGTGTGTGTGTGTGTGTGTGTGTGTGTGTGTGTGTGTGTGTGTGTGTGTGTTTACACGTATGCACATATACGTGTGTGTTTATTCACAGGGCATTGTGCTCCCCCAGAACAATGGATCAAACACAGGGTACATGTGTGGGAGCTGCTGTGGCTTTGTCCTCTTGCTTCCGACGGGGCGACCGACGGTGTGTGTGTGTGTGTGTGGAAGGGCGTGAACAGGTGATGATGTCACCCAATCATAGAGCCCACCAGGGGAGAGACAGGGAGAGCATACGCAGGAGAGCTGGATAAGAGAGAGAGTGAAAGGGAGAGGAGGGAAGGTGAGAGGGGGGAGAGCGGTAGAGTAGAGAGGATTGTGAAACAGATCGCCTTGTAGTCATGTATTAACCAAAAAAGTGTTAAACAAATCAAAATATATTTTCAATTTTAGATTCTTCAAAGTAGCCACCCTTTGCCTTGATGACAGCTTTGCAATTATCTCAACCAGCTTCACCTGGTATGCTTTTCCCAACATTCTTGAAGGAGTAAGCTGAGCACTTGTTGTCTGCTTTTCCTTCACTCTGCGGTCCAACTAATCCCAAACCATTTCAGTTGGTTTGAGGTTGGGTGATTGTGGAGGCCAGGTCATCTGATGCAGCACTCCATCACTCTCCTTCTTGTCAAATAACCCGTACACAGCCTGGAGGTGTGTTGGGTCATTGTCCTGGTGAAAGACAAATCATCATAGCTCTTGATGATTTTTGCGACTGCACTTAAAGAAACTTTCAAAGTTCTTAAAATGTTCCATATTGACTGACCTTCATGCCTTAAAGTAATGATGGACTGTCGTTTCTCTTTGCTTATTTGAGCTGTTCTTACCATAATATGGACTTGGTCTTTTACCAAATAGGGTTATCTTCTGTATACCACCCGTAGCTTGTCACAACATAACTGATTGGCTCAAACGCATTAAGGAAAGAAATTCCATAAATTAACTTTTAACAAGGCACACCTGTTCATTGAAATGCATTCCAGGTGACTACCTCACGAAGCTGGTTGAGCGAATGCCAAGAGTGTGCAAAGCTTTCATCAAGGCAAAGGGTGGCTACTTTGAAAATCTCAAAATTGAAATATATTTATTTGGATATTTGTTTACCACTTCTTTGGCTACTTCATGATTCCATATGTGTTATTTCATAGTTTTGATGTCTTCACTATTATTCTACAATGTAGAAAATAGCAAAAATAAATGAAAAACCCTGGAATGAGGTGTGTCCAAACTTTTGACTGGTGCTGTAAATACATCATGTTTTTCTCTCAGAGAAAGGGAGAGAGAGAGAAAGAAAGAGAGAGAGAAAGAGAAAGAGAAAGAGAGAGAGAGACAAACCAGCTTATTGATAAGAGTAAGATGGTTGGGTCATGAGATAGTTGGATTAGATGGATTTTTCCTGCCTGGGGTTGAATTCATGAATAGTGATATTATTCTATGCTGGATACACTGGCGTGGCATGAGACTCTTTCATTGCTGCAAAAATAACCTTTACCCACATTTTCCTGCTTTTGAAAGAGATTGGGTTCCTATAAACCAGTCCCCTAAATTAACACATCGGCCAAGGGGAAATTATGCAAATCCATCATTCTGCATTGAGCTGATTTCAGCCCATTCCTAAGTGGATGTGATTCATGGCAAGGGATTTACATTCACGTTACATTTGAAATAAGTTGGAAATTAACATACATAGTATTAATTCATGATATGAATCCCGTCTACAGTTTGAATAAGTGTGTGTGTGTGTGTGTGTGTGTGTGTGTGTGTGTGTGTGTGTGTGTGTGTGTGTGTGTGTGTGTGTGTGTGTGTGTGTGTGTGTGTGTGTGTGTGTGTGTGTGTGTGTGTGTGTGTGTGTGTGTACGTGTTTAACTATACTTGTGGGGACATTTTGTTAGTCCCCACAAGGTCAAATGCTTTTTCTAGGGGGTTCAGGGTTAAGTTATAATTAGTGTTAAGGTTCGGATCTATGGTTAGGTATAGGGTTACGGTTAGGTTTTGAGGTTAAGGTTAGGATTAGGGTTTGGGTACCTGTTAGGATTAGAGGTTAGGGCAAATAGGATTTTGAATGGGACTGAATTGTGTCCCCACAAGGTTAGTTATACAAGACTGTGTGCGTGTGCATGCCTGCATGTGGGTGTGTTCACGTAGAGGTGTGGAGTTACAGTATGGCTTTGAGCAAGAGAAAAAGAGAGCAAGTCAGACAGACAGACAGACAGGTGGGTGGGCCTAGCTGCCATGTGGGTGGACCTATCTATGCCCTCCCAGGCCCACCCATGGCTGCACCCCTGCACAGTGTCATGTGAAATCCATAGATTAGGGCCTAATGAATTAATTTCAATTGACTGATTATGACTCTCCCATAAATTTCACGTTTTTAGTTTTTGTTGTCCTAGGCTACCTGGCTAAAAATCTTGCTCGCTTGCCTAACTTCCTTTCATGGGCAACTATGAGCCAGCTAGTTAACATTAGCCTACTACATCTAGCTACATATTGAACTTCCATCCTCTCAGGCCAGAGGCACAATATACGAATTTATGGTTGAATCAGAATCGCCGTTATAATCATTGGCTAGCACAGAAGTTAGGTAAAACAACAAGTCCAAATCCCTATCTCCATCCATGGCTAATTTAGGAAAAGGCCCATTTTAGCTAGCTAGCTAGCCACTAGAGAACGACACAACAAAATGCCCAACTGTCATTATTCACTATCTCAATCTCAATCTATCCAACAATGTCACCAACTCACCAATCTACTAAATCACACATGCGTAGTATTAGGTTCATTCTCTGCTCCTTTAATTGGATGGACAACATGTCAATTCAATCACCACATTCTTATTGGCAGACTCGACAGCCTTGGATTCTCAAATGATTGCCTCGCCTGGTTTACCAACTACTTCTCTGATAGAGTTCAGTGTGTTAAATCGGAGGGCCTGTTGTCCGGACCTCTGGCAGTGTCTATGGGGGTGCCACAGGGTTCAATCCTCGGGCCGACTCTCTTCTCTGTATACATCAATGATGTTGCTCTTGCTGCTGGTGATTCTCTGGTACACCATTACGCAGACTATACCACTCTGTATACATCTGGCCCTTCTTTGGACACTACGTTAACTAACCTCCAGACGAGCTTCAATGCCATACAACTCTCCTTCCGTGGCCTCCAACTGCTTTTAAACGCAGGGAAAACTAAATGCATGCTATTCAACCGATCACTGCCCGCACCTGCTCGCCCGTCCAGCATCACTACTCTGGACGGCTCTGACTTAGAATACGTGGACAACTAAAAATACCTAGATGTCTGCTTAGACTGTAAACTCTCCTTCCAGACTCACATCAAGCATCTCCAATCCAAAATTAAATCTAGAATTAGCTTCCTATATTCCAACGAAGCATCCTTCACTCATGCTGCCAAACATACCCTCGTAAAACTGACCATCCTACCGATCCTCACCAAAGCCCCATACACTACCCACCATTGCGACCTGTACACTCTCGTTGGTTGGCCCTCGCTTCATACTCGTCACCAAACCCACGGGCTACAGGTTATCTACAAGTCTCTGCTAGGTAAAGCCCCGCCTTATCTCAGCTCACTGGTCACCATAGCAGCACCCACTCGTAGTACGCGCTCCAGCAGGTGTATCTCACTGGTCACCCCCAAAGCCAATTCCTCATTTGGTCGTCTTTCCTTCCAGTTCTCTGCTGCCAATGACTGGAATGAACTGCAAAAATCTCTGAAGTTGGAGACTCATATCCCCCTCACTAGCTTTAAGCATCAGCTGTCAGAGCAGCTCACAGATCACTGCACCTGTACATAGCCCATCTGTAAACAGCCCATCTATCTATCTACCTACCTCATCCCCATACAGTATTTATTTATTTATCTTGCTCCTTTGCACCCCAGTATCTCTACTTGCACATTCATCTTCTGCACCTCTACCATTCCAGTGTTTAATTTCTATTTTTTAATTACTTCGCCACCATGGCCTATTTATTGCCTTAACTCCCTTCTTACCTCATTTGCACTCACTGTATATAGAGTTTTTGTTTTCTTTTGTTCTACTGTATTATTGACTATGTTTTGTTTATTCCATGTGTAACTCTGTGTTGTTGTATGTGTCGAATTGCTATGTTTTATCTTGGCCAGGTAGCAGTTGCAAATGAGAACTTGTTCTCAACTAGCCTACCTGGTTAAATAAATGTGAAATAAAAAATGTAAATACTGCAAAAGCTTTTGTTGGTTGGAGGACGTCCTCCGGAAGATGTCATAATTGCCATGTCGGTCTATGGAAGGGGTGAGGATCACTCGCCTCCAAGGTTTTGTATTGAAGTCAATGTACCTGTCCTCCGGCTACACCATGGCGCTACCCTAGAGGGCAATGTTGAGATTACTATAGATCTTCATTGCAAAACAATGTTTTTATCAGGTATTTGGTGACGTAAAATATATTTAGTATAGTTTTATCGAAAAATGATGACCTTTTTGTTTCACTATTTTACATCTGCATTACAAAGTGGGATTGAAATGAATATAATTGTGATTTTCTTTACTCTGTAATTACTCTGTAATGTCAAAGTGGG
Source organism: Oncorhynchus gorbuscha (assembly GCF_021184085.1). NCBI lineage: Eukaryota > Metazoa > Chordata > Actinopteri > Salmoniformes > Salmonidae > Oncorhynchus > Oncorhynchus gorbuscha. Next base: position 44,125,737 of record NC_060187.1, read on the forward strand.
AAAAATTCAATAACAAAAATAGAAAAAAAAAAACGTATATACTTTGATTAGATAAGTAATCACCGACCTGAGTCAATACATGTTAGAAACACATTTGTGAGTGATTACAGCTGTGGGTCTTCTTGGGTAAGTCGTAAGGGCTTTGCACACCTGGATTGTGCAATATTGGCCCATTATTCTTTTCAAAATTCTTCAAGCTCTGTCTTTGTCAAGCACACCCATACCAGGATGCAGCTTGACTGAGTGATCATACACAAGTTGTATGTATGGAGGACAGAGGAAGAGGTAGTCATTCAAAAATCATGTCAACCCCTCTTATAAGTCCATGAAACTTATTATATGATTTGTCAAGTCAAATGTTACCCCTGAACTAATTTTGACTAAACAAAAGGTGTGAATACTTTTGCAGCAGCTATTTGAGTTATTTAATTTTGATAAATGTGTTAACATTTGTAGAATTTTCTTTTCACTTTGACATTATGTAGTATTTAGTGTAGATCAATAATAATAAAACATCGCAACTAAATCCATTTCAATCACACTTTGTCAATCAACAACATGTGATGAAATCAAAGAGAGGTGAATAATCAGTGATTGATGTTCCTATGTTCTTCTGTCCTGTCCAGCAAAAGTCCCTGAGGGAAAGATGGCTGCTGGATGGAGCTGCTGGCTCGGAGCAGGACGAGGCCAAGAAACAGCTTGCGGAGGACGAGGCCAAGCTCAAGGGTATGGAGGAGAACATCATTAGGTACGTCTACAACCCTGGAACACTGGGGTACCTACCAGTTGCTCTCGGTGATGTTTAAGATGAGGGTGAGGATTATATAAAAAAAATTATGAGCACATGGCCTTGTTTCTATTATAGCATATTGGATGACTGTCATTCATATTCCATTCACCCAGCTCAATGTAACATTGATAGGTTAGGGCTACTACACGCTACAACCTACATTGTAGAATAATAGTGAAGACATCAAATAACGCATAGCTTAAAATAATAAAATAACATTTATTTGGATTTGTTTAACACTTTTTTGGTTACAAAAGGATTCCATATGTGTTATTTCATAGTTTTGATGTCTTCACTATTATTCTACAATGTAGAAAATAGTACAAATAAAGAAAAACCCTTGAATGAGTAGATGTTCTAAAACTTTTGACAGGTAGTGTAAGTGCACAGGTCAATAAATGTTGAGTAATCAAGGGGACAGACAGTGACACATTCAATACCGCCTTGCACACTCTTGTCTGCATCTAGCTGATTTAGGCTATAATCATTAGTCCAACAGTTGAAAATTAGAGTTTCTATTGGACAAATTCAGGTATGTTTATCCCCATTTCATTCCGTAGTCATATTCAACATAGCTAATAGAACTAAACATGTTAGTAAATCTGCTACAAACATGCAGTACAGTGTACAGTCAGAATGTAGTTTAGCAGTTACACCAGTGGGCCCCGGTGGCAATAAATTAATAAACCATGACTTGGAAGGGAATCCAGTGTTGGATAGCCATAGCCAGCTAGCTAACATAGCATCCCTCTCTGTTTGAGCCGGGTGTTTAAGTAGGCTAACTAGCTAGCTGCATTCGGTAGTTAAGAGAAAGTAAAAGTTTAAAAAAATACTAACAAATATAACTATCTCTCTCTGTTCAACTATTGTCTTTCTCTGTCTTTGAGTTAACTACTCACAACATTTTATACACTGCAGTGCTAGCTAGCTGTAGCTTATGCTTTCAGTAGTAGATTAATTCTCTAATCCTTTGATTGGGTGAACAACATGTCAGTACATGCTGCAAGAGCTCTGATAGGTTGGAGGACGTCCTCCAGAAGTTGTCAAAATGACTGAGTATGTCTATGGAAGGGGGTGAGAATCATAAGCCTCCTAGGTTTTGTATTGAAGTCAATGTAGCCAGAAGAGGACGGAAGCTAGCTGTCCTCCGGCTACACCATGGTGCTACCCTACAGATTGCTGTTGAGGCTACTGTAGACCATTGCAGAACAGTGAGTTTTAATCAATTATATAGTGAAGTAAATTAATATATTTAGTATAATTTTATCTAAAAAGAATACTTTTTCAAATGTTTCACTATATAAAAAAATATATACATTTACTGAGTAGGAGTGTCCTCCCCTTCCTCCTCTGAGGAGCCTCCACTGGTACCTAGTACCTATAAATGTTTCTGGATTCAGTATATGTCTTTATTTAACCAGTCTTTAACTAGGCAAAATCTGCTCTTAATTTATTAAAACAGATACAATCTTGATATCCTATTCTCTCGATATAATTTTGGCATGCCAGCTCATAGCTCAATGTGGCCCAGTGAGATCGTTTGCAATGCTTCTTAGAAAATGTTTAATAAGTTTAACTCTTAGCAAGAAAGGAGTACCGATGTAGGATTTTAATTTGATCACTATGTTGTTGATGACAATTTTCCTGCACAGCAGGAAATGCAAACTTGTAGTGTATTCGAAGTTTAAATGTATCAACCCCATGCAAAAAAAGTCCATTAATTATAATCCACATAATATTCACATTTCCTGTTGCTGCAGGATTATTTTCCTGCTTTTCCTGTTTATTTTTCCTATTTCACACGTGTGTAGTAATACTGGAAATGTGTTTTTTTGCATACCCACTCTCCCTGAAACACCCCCAGAGAGCGTGATCACAGCAACCATGGGGCACATCGACAGAATTTTCACCTTGTCGGCTCGGGTACAGAAAGGAGACCCAGTAGCCAAGAACAGACCAGCCTTCCACCACCAACCCTCCCTCCTCGCTCCAACCATTTTCTTTCTCGCTCATAGCAAAACAGTGTCATCAGTCTTCTTCCCCTGGCAATCCAATTTGCTAATTAAATTCCCCCTGGCTGCTGTAGTGCTGGCTGGCTATTGGGGCTCAGACTGTGGTAACATTGGCACTAAACTGGCACAGCACCCAATGAGCAATGCAAGCGAACAATTGCCGGAGCTAGGGAAAATGCGGAATTGGAGAAAGCTAAGGAGAAGCTTTTGTCCATTTCCCAAATAGGCTCTTAATTCTGTTAGATAGGCCATAGTGAGGAAGGACAGGGAGGTTGTTTTGGTATTGAACAATACCAGGACACTTAAAGAAATAGTTCACGGTTTAAGGGGGGATCGCTAATATTTTTCTTTGATTTTGAACAACTCCTTATGCACTCAGCTCATTTATTTTAGACCAAGAACAAGTGCATCTGTAAAATCTGTCAAATCATCTTCCCAATGGATGAGCACTGTTGCCAAAAATAACAAACATTTTAAATAGACAAGACAGAAATCCAAAACTGCTTTGGAACGCTACGGCTCGTGAATGCATGATGTGCATGACTTGCCAAGCATTCTCACACTGTTTGTGTGTCATTGACCATGTCTCTGTGTGTGACTGATAACATCTCTCTCTGTTCTGCAGAATGGAGCAGGAACTGGAGGTGCTGGAGACGGGCGTGTCGGCGACCTCTACCAAAGAGAGCCTGACAGACGCAGCAACGAAGGAGGAAGCCAAGACAGCAGACAACAAAGTGAGTCTCCCTCGCCTCCTACCCCTCCGAGGGCAGCTGGACACAGCAGGTCCACCGGACACACACACACACACACACACACACACACACACACACACACACACACACACACACACACACACACACACACACACACACACACACACACACACACACACACACACACACACACACACACACACACACACACACACACACACTGTTAGAGACAGGAGTGGGGAATGTGTGTGTGTGCGTGCGTGTGTGTTGAGGGGTAACGCTTGAAGTAGGGGGAGTAGGAGATGGAGGAATCAGAAGGGAGGGGAGAGGTTTGGGAGGCCGACGCAAGCCTTGGGGCACATCGGAAAGTGAAAAAGCCCTGTCAAATCAAATCAAATGTATTGATATAGCCCTTCTTACACCAGCTGATATCTCAAAGTGCTGTACAGAAATGTGTGTGTACAGTAACTGGCCTTGTGATAAACTGACAGTGGCATCTCCACTTGAGCAAATGACATCTCAATATTATGCCATCAGTGATATCATTAGTGACGGTCCGGATGGGCCCGGAGAGTCAGACACTGGGTCTGACAAGCAGTGTATGGGGAACAGTTGTTGACAGGAGGGAGGCTCTTGTCCAAAGGGGAAGTTCATATTGACAGCACACACTGGGCAGCTTTTAACATGCGGGTTTCCTAGCAACGTCTAGAAAAGATGCTCTGTCTCTTCGTTTTTCCCTCTTGAACTTGTTGGCCCTTTTTGCTCTTTCCTCCACAAGTTAATATCCACTTCCTCAACCTATCCAGCCTGGCACCTCTTTAGTCAAAGGGAAAGTGCTTATTTAATGTGGCGTCTGTTTCTACCCCAATACTTTTTCTTGCTTCCTTGTCATCCATGTTTTTTTGTGGCATAAAAATAAATATTGTATGTTCCTTCCCTCAAACTAGGTTTTCAATAAAATATGTTAAATACTGTATGTGACATAATGCTCATTCATTATGTAGCCATGCTTTTGAATAAGAGTGTCTCTTCAGGAAACAAATCTATTACCTCAAAGCTGTGGGTTGTCAGTAGAACCGTTTCATTCAATCTGTTAAAGTATTTTTAGAAATAGATGCTGTTCGACTGTGCGGCTGCATTGATACAATAATCCCAATGATTCATGTCACAGAAATAGACCCACCCCTTTACCACCCCTCTGGTAATGTATTTGATGGGTTTGACACTGAATTTTCTGAGTTTAATGCTGTATATGATACATGGGTTAAAACAGTGGTGTAAAGTACTTAAGTAAAAATACTTTAAAGTACTACTTAAGTAGTACACCCAAAAGTACTTGTTACATTTTGAATGCTTAGCGGGACAAGAAAATAGTCAAATTCACACACATCAACCAAACATCCCTGGTCATCCCTACTGCCTCTGATCTGGCGGACTCACTAAACACACATGCTTTGTTTGTAAATGATGTCTGAGTGTTGTAGTGTCCCTTGCTATCCATAACTTAAAAAACACAAGAAAATTGTGCCATCTGGTTTGCTTAATATAATTAAATTGTATTATAGTTTTGATACTTAAGTGCATTTTAAACCAAATACTTTTACTAAAGTACAATTTTACTCGGTGACTTTCACTTTTTCTTTTGTAATTTTCTATTAAGGTATCTTTACTTTTACTCAAGTATGACAGTTAGGTACTTTTTCCACCACTGGGTTAAAATACTGTTTTCTCTCTTTCCCTCTCTCACAGGCTCCGGCAGGCACTGTGCACGGTAATACATCTTCAGTCAGATATTCTTCCTCATCCCTCTCTTCTTTCTCCTCTTTTACATGTGTTCTGTGTTTGTCGCTCTTTCTCTCTCCCTCCCTCCCTCCCTCTCTCTTTCTCACCCCACTTCCTTGACCGCTTATAGAGGTCAAGGGAGTTACAGAGGTCAAGGAAGTAGTCAAAGTGCACACCAGCCCTCATCTGGAAATGTCTGGAGGTGCCTCAGATAGGATGAGAGCAGGTGAGTCTCGGTACCCTGTAGAGAGACATCTTAGACAAATGTTTTGCCTCCATTTTTTCCACTTAGAGTCTGTCATGCTAAGCATATTAAAGTGGTGTTATTCCTCTCATTGTAAAACAAATGTAGATATTCAATGTACCCATTCCTGTTTCATTCAGGAATATAGTAATTGATTGATAGGCAATTGATACATTATTGACTGATTATAATGAATCATGTAAGTTGCATCTGTACAATTAGACATGCAATAGAGTCTCCCGAGTGGCGCAGGAGTCTAAGGTGTCACTAGACCCGGGTTTGCTCCCAGGCTGTGTCACATGAGGCAGCGCCCAATTGTCCGGGTTAGGGGAGGGTTTGGCCGGCTGGGATTTCCTTGTCCCATCAGCGCTCTAGCGACTCCTTGTGGCGGGCTGGGCGCCTGCAAGCAGACTTCGGCCGTCAGCTGGACGGTGTTTCCGCCGACACATTGGTGCGGCTGGCTTCCGGGTTAAGCAAGCAGTGTGTCAAGAAGCAGTGCAGCTTGGCAGGGTCGTGTTTCGGAGGACGCATGGCTCTCGACCTTCGCTTCTCCCGAGTCCATAGGGGAATTGCAGCGATGGGACAAGACTGTAACTACCAATTGGATATCACGAAAAAGGGGTTAAAGTAAAATATATTTTTTTATATGAAAAAGAAACGTCCCTTTTTCATGACCCTGTCTTTCAAAGATAATTTGTAAAAATCCAAATAACTTCACAGATCTTCATTGTAAAGGGTTTCCCATGCTTGTTCAAAGAACCATAAACAATTAATGAACATGCACCTGTGGAATGGTCATTAAGACACTAACAGCTTACAGACGGTAGGCAATTAAGGTCACAGTTATGAAAACTTAGGACACTAAAGAGTCCTTTCTACTGATTCTGAAAAACACCAAAAGAAAGATGCCCAGGGTCCCTGCTCATCTGGGTGAATGTGCTGCAAGGAGGCATGAGGACTGCAGATGAGGCCAGGGCAATAAATTACAATGTCCGTACTGTGAGACGCCCAAGGCAGCGCTACAGGGAGGCAGAACGGACAGCTGATCATCCTCGCAGTGGCAGACCACATGTAACAACACCTGCACAAGATCGGTACATCCGAACATCACACCTGCGGGACAGGTACAGGATGGCAACAACAACTGCCCGAGTTACAACAGGAACGCACAATCTCTCCATCAGTGCTCAGACTGTCCGCAATAGGCTGAGAGAGGCTGGACTGAGGGCTTGTAGGCCTCTTGTAAGGCAGGTCCTCACCAGATATCACTGGCAACAATGTTGCCTATGGGGACAAACCCACCGTTGCTGGACCAGACAGGACTGGCAAAAAGTGCTCTTCACTGACGAGTCGCGGTTCTGTCACAACAGGGGTGATGGTCAGATTCACATTTATCGTTGAAGGAATGCACGTTGCACAGAGGCCCGTACTCTGGAGCGGGATCGATTTGGAGGTGGAGGGTCCGTCATGGTCTGGGGCGGTGTGTCACAGCATCATCGGACTGAGCTTGTTGTCATTGCAGGCAATATCAACGCTGTGCGTTACAGGTGAAGACATCCTCCTCCCTCATGTGGTACCCTTCCTGCAGGCTCATCCTGACATGACCCTCCAGCATGACAATGCCACCAGCCATACTGCTCGTTCTGTGTGTGATTTCCTGCAAGACAGGAATGTCAGTGTTCTGCCATGGCCAGCGAAGAGCCCGGATCTCAATCCCATTGAGCACGCCTGGGACCTGTTGGATCGGAAGGTGAGGGCTAGGGCCATTCCCCCCAGAAATGTCTGGGAACTTGCAGGTGCCTTGGTGGAAGAGTGGGGTAACATCTCACAGCAAGAACGGGCAAATCTGGTGCAGTCCATGAGGAGGAGATGCACTGCAGTACTTAATGCAGCTGGTGGCCACACCAGATACTGACTGTTACTTTTGATTTTGACCCCCCCTTCCCCTTTGTTCAGGGACACATTATTCAATTTCTGTTAGTCACATGTCTGTGGAACTCAGTTCATGTCTCAGTTGTTGAATCTTGTTATGTTCATACAAATAGTTACACATGTTTAGTTTGCTTAAAATTAACGCAGTTGACAGTGAGAGAACATTTCTTTTTTTGCTGAGTCTATATATAAAAAAGACATGCAATAGAGTCCAAGTTTGTCCAAAATGGAAGAAGTGTCAATAAGATTCTCTTGGAGTCTTCTATCGCTATCTGTCTTTGCCGAAACCTGGCCACCTCCTCTGTGTTTGTCTCTTTATCTCTCTCTCTGTCATTCTCACCCCACTTCCTTGACTGCTTGTAGAGGTCAAGGAAGTGCTCAAAGTGCCCAACAGCCCTCGTCTGGACATGTCCGGAGGTGCCTCAGATATGACGAGAGCAGGTGAGTCTCGGGAACCCTGTAGCTCACAGACTGAGACACACTGTAAGCGAGACAAATTCTACTCTTTGCCTCTTTTTATTTTTTCACTCATAAACTCGGTCTCTGCTTGCCTCTTTACATAGACAGCCGAGTACTATATCTGATGTTAGTTTATTTGATATAATTGACTTACTTTTATCATTTTTCAAATATATAACACTTGGTTATTCATTACTCAGACATTAACAAATATTCAATATGTATTAATAGGTATTACAGTGTAAGAAAATCTAATATGATCCCCTACCCAAAATCGTAATTTTTGTTGTATCCTGTTCACCCACTCTGGCATCACCTACTGGCATTAGCATCCTGGGTAACTGGATTAGACATGTAATAAATGTACAAATCTATAAATTCAATATGTAACTCCTCAGTGGAACTCATTATGTAAAACACAACCAGTTTGATTGGCCCGGCAGTAGCTCCTCAAGCGTGTTGTCAGCCGTGTCACAATGTCTAATCTTAACACATTATCGAATCTTCATTTGAATGGAGCGTTGATTGAATGACAGCTAAAGGATACCTAAATAGTTGGTCATTTACCCCACTGTCATATACAACACCTCGGTGTAGCTCAGCGTATTGTAAACACGAGCAGTTAGAAACATCTGGGGACGACTTCATCTCCTCAGCAAGGGGTCTTTCCAGCCATATTAAGGGGTCTCAACCTTCCTCCTCCTCACACGTGGGCCTCTGTCCCTTTTAATCAAACATGTGCTTTCATCAGCCTCGCAGCTCTGGAAGGAGAGTGAGGGACTCCACTGAAGGGATCTTCTCCACAGCGATTGAGATATAGCGAGAGGGGGAGAAGGAGATGGGGCGAGTGACTAATTAGTTTTACCTCTTGAGCTCCGGTCCTCATATGTCTTATCTAGAGGACCCTTGCTGAGCAGAGCGAATACTTCATGTTTGGTTTCAGCGAGACCCAAAATTCTTATTGCCAACTCTTTCCTGGATATGATCGTTTTTGGTAACATGTTGGTGTAATATCACCATTGGATAGGAGCTAAGTAACTAGAAACTAAGAAAGTAACACAGTATGGTTACTATACCCTGTGCATCAACAAGTTATAGATGCACAATAGAAGCTAGATAAGTTGATAGGACACAATAGAATAGAGAGGGACTGTTATGGGGGATGAATAGAAGGGGACGTTTATGTGGCGTATACATCTACCAGTTCCATTCTGTGTAGTAGGATGTAGTGCACTTCCTGTTTTACTGGTGCGAGTGCACTTTGACGCACTATTTGAATGTGCGGGTGGGAAGGTAAAACAATGTTGAGTCATGTGGGAGGAACTATTTTAATGACGGACCACTCGGGTATTTCATCATTGGTATGTGCCATGCTTTCGTGACACCTTTTGGGAGAACACAAAAGCAATGTAAATGCCATTGAACATGTCGCGCTCTCTGAAGTGCCGTGGTGTGTTTCATGTCCTCTATTTTGTTGTCGCTAACATTGTGTCGTGTTTCCGTACTGTGTTTTCCCCCTAACATTTGTCTTCTGTCCTAAACTACACAGCTATCAACTGTCTGCCTCCGTGTGTCTGCTTATCTGTATGGGAATGTGTTTGAATGAGTTGATGTGAGTCTGTCTGTCCGTCCGTCCGTCCGTCCGTCTGTGTATTGGTCTGCTCTTGTGGACTTTCACTCTTGTGGATATTCACTGTAGTTTGTGGCTAAAAGGTGTTAAAACAAGAAGAGTGGTATGTTTGTATAGAGTTAGCCAGGATGATATACTGAGAGTCCCGTTCTCACAGTACATCTGTTGTGTGGGGATACACTATATATAGTCTTCATCAGACGATGCGACGTTGCCAAGGCAACGCAGCTCCGGCTAAAGAGTACAATTTCTCTATCCGTCAGCACGGCAGCGTTAGACTCGCATAGTGTAGGCCTGCCGATGGCAAATGTTCGAGTTTACCTTAGTTATAGTGTATGTAGCCAAGTTATTGACCGTTCTCCAAAGACGTGCTTCCTTAACGGCCACACGGTCTTTCAACTTGCCCAGATATGCAGTCAAAGGAATGTCATGAATCAAAGTTGACCGTCTTCTTCATAAGATTGAGTTTGCGTATAGTCGTGTGTGTTACATGGGCTGTAACCAAGTGGTGTATTTGTTGGTGGAATATGGTTGTTTCGACTTGTTGTCTGGTTTTGGCTGGTATTATTATACATGTGTATTGTGGAGAGACTACATAGTTATTTATAATTGTGAAATATGGTGGAGTGGAACTGGTATGTCTCTAGTCTTGTTGAGCGAGAGATAATATGGGGTGTGAAAGGGAGTTTGTGGTGCGAAAGAGAGAAAGTGAGAGAATTCCTGTGTTCCATGGATGTGTGGTATGACAGAGAAAAGAGAGAGAGAGAGAGAGAGAGAGAGGACACCTCTGCAGGCTCCTAACATCTCCTCTTGTTGACACCCCATGCACCCAGCAATGTACTCAGTAGAGATCACCGTTGAGAGGGACAATGTCACAGGCGAGACTAAGGTGTTGTCCACCAACACCCTACTGCCCATTAACCTCACTGGGCAAGGGGTCAAGGTGTATGAGGATTACCAGAAAGGTGATTTCCCAACATGATTTCAACAGCAAAACGAAACACTTGGCTAAAACATGCGTTATGAGAAGTGTTAACAATTATGATGAGAGCTAAGATGTGTGTTATGGTTTTATTAACATGAATACATACATGTGCAGTGTCTTCAGAAACTATTCACACCCATGGACTTTTCCCACATTTTGTTGTGTTACAGACTGAATTCAAAATGGATTAAATTGTCACTGGCCTACAAAAATTATCCCATAACGTCGTGTTTTTTAAAACATTTTTACAAATTAATCCAATTGAAAAGCTGAAATGTACTAACCTAACTGACGGAGTGAAATGAAGGAAGTCTGTACAGAATACATGCATCCTGTTTGCAACAAGGCACTAAAAAAGTATTACTGCAAAAAATGTGGCAAAGGATCGGACCCTTTTTTTCACCTAAAATGACATACCCAAATCTAACTGCCTGTAGCTCAGGACCTGATGCAAGGATATTCATATTCTTGATACCATTTGAAAGGAAACACTTTGCAGTTTATGGAAATTTGAAATTAATATATGATAATATAACACATTAGATTTAGGTCAAATATAATGCGTTTTCTCTTTGAAATGCAAGAGAATAGCCATACATTGAGATAGGATTCTAGGTGTAATGTAGATGCTGTCCACGAGATGGCAGCAGTTTGTGTGAACAGTTTCAGACTGATCCAGTGAAGAATTACATCCCAACACAATACTTTGTCTGCCAGGAGTTTGCCCAAATGTGCCGAATTGGTCAATTGATACATTTTAAAGTACTTAAATTACTTAAATTACTACATTTAATTAGGCAAGTCAGTTAGAACAAATTCTTATTTACAATGACTCCCAGGAATGTTATACATGATGGATCATTAGCTTCCCTACAGCAAATACACTAACCTTCACATCTAGATGGCCAGGGGGGGTGGGTGTGGAGCCAAAGAAAGCAGAGGGGTCTAACTGTAGAACCCAGTTCCTACATTTGAATATAAACATTTATTTTATCAAACAAAACTATGCTACATTTTATATCTGGGACCCTCAGGATGACAAATCAGAGCGAGATTACTGAAAGTAAGTACATTATTTACCGTCAGAGGTGAATGTATCAAACCAGTTGCCTTGATAAAAGTGTTTTGTTGTTGTGCACTATCCTCAAACAATAGCATGGTATTTTTTTTATGTAATAGCTACTGTAAATTAGACACGGCAGTTAGAATAACAAGAATTGAAGCTCTCTGCCCGTATAAGACATGTTGTTTACAATGTCATTCTAATCACATTATCGCAACAACTGTCCCGGTTTAGGGACACCGATCCCGTAGAGGTGAACTTTTTGTCTGGAATACAAAGTGTTATGTTTGGGGCAAATCCAATACAACACATTACTGAGTACCACTCTCCATATTATCAAGCATAATTGTGCTGGATCATGTTATGGGTATGCTTTTAATCATTAAGGACTGGCGAGTTTTCAGTATAAAAAGAAACGGAATGGAGCTAAGTACAGGCAAAATCCTAGAGAAAAACCTGATTCAGTCTGCTTTCCAACAGACCCTGGGAGATTCACTCTATTTGGAAATCTATGAAAATACCTGAAAATGGTTGCCTAGCAATGATGAATAACCAATTTGACAGAGCTTGAAGAATTTTTAAAATAATAATTGGTAAATGCTGCACAATGCAGGTTTGGAAGGCACTTAGTGACTTACCCAGAAATACTCACAGCTGTAATTGCTGCCAAAGGTGCTTCTACAAAGTATTGACTCAGGGGTGTGGATACTTTTGTAAATTAGATATTTCTGTATTTCATTATTTTAAATACATTTGCAAACGTTTCTGAAAACATGTTTTCACTTAGTCATTATGGGGTATTGTGTGTAAATGGGTGAGAGAGAAACTGTCATCCATTTTGAAATCAGGCCACAACACAACAAAGTGTGGAACAAGTTAAGGGGCATGAATACTTTTGGAAGGCATTGTAATATCAGAAGAAGAAAAAATTACATTGTAATATATGACCTGAGACAAGTCTACCTAAAATAATAGTTATTACAGACATTGCTTGTCTGATCATGGCCACTGAAAGACAAACATCTTGTGGTTCAATAAACTTGACAATGCATTTTCACTGGCATATATAAGCTCATATAATGATTGCCTTGAATCCACTTATTGACGCTAGATATTATTACCTTGATATTACCACTTCTCGTAAAGTAAAATGAATAATTAAGCATAGCATGACACAGTGTTGCAGGGTAACCAATAAATCCAACCCTATTTATAGACCTGGTTTTAAACCAATAATTCTACTTCAATAGTTCAATTTGTGAACGTGAACTTGGGCTATTATGTATTGGCGCAAAACACAGTCAGTACATTCAGAACTCATTTGAAATTGCACTTTTGGTGTCCCTGTAGCACCTGTTTTGCTCCCTGACACAGACAACGAGCACTGGGCTCCTGATGCAGCAGCTGTGGCATTCGCTTTGTTTCCCCCCCTGCTCTCTTTCAGCTGCTCTCCTCTCCTTGTCTGCTTTCCTCGCTCACCTGCTTCCTTCCCTGCGACTTGACTGTGACTGCCATCACTGGTCAGCTACAGAGCACGTCATTGTTCTATGAGTGGAGGTTTGTGGGGAAAAAGGCATCGCATTAAATAGCCCCCCTCTCCTTGTTTCTCGAAGGATCTTAAACAATTGTATAGGAGCTAGGTGGAAGCCATAGGTCCATGACATTCCTTTGGTTGTATCAGATCATTCATGATTGCTTCAAGGAAGGATGCATTTTTTAAAGAATTTGAACAGGGCCTAGTTATCCATGCTCTCATGAGGAAGGCTCTGGTTATCTTCTGTCAATGACACATCTGTCTCTCTCGCTCTCTCTCTCTCTCTCTCTCTGTCCCTGTCTCTCTCGTAGTGGTACACGAGGTGAACGGGGAGAACGGGGTCCACCAGCTCAGCGCCAATGAGGTGGACGAGCTCATCCACAAAGCCGACGAGTCCATGATGAGCGACGCCACCACCGCTGGTGCCACCTCCACTGCCCCCGTCGTCCCCACCGATGCTGAGTTAGCCGCGGAGCAGCAGACGACACCACAGAAGGAGATCACTGGCATGGAGGCCAAGGCGGGCGGCGCCAGTCCCCAGCCAGGTGGAGGTGAGGTGGAGGCCAGTGCCGAGAACCCCGTCACCATGGTGTTCATGGGCTACCAAAGCGTGGAGGATGAGGCGGAAACCAACAAGGTGCTGGGCCTGGAGGGCACCGTCAAGGCCCAGCTGGTGGTCATCGAGGACGGCGAGGGCAAGAATGTGACGGTGGGGCCCAACCCCGCCACTGTGACCGTCACCGAGGGAGGCACCAAGGAAGAGCAGTCGCCCCCGCCCAACGGCAGTGCCGCCGATCCCGTTAAGACCCCCCAGGAGAAGGCCCCCGTGGGGGAGAAGGGGGGCGAGCCAGAGGGGGGCGCCACTGAGCTCAACAATAAGGAAAAGCAGCCCTGCAAGTGCTGCACCATCATGTGAGCCACCGTTGTGTGGCCGCATTCCCCCCGGGACTTGACTTTTCAAGGAGAAAATGACAAACCAACAACAACCATAGCGTGAAAAAAACCCAACAAAAACTCACCCCTTTCCCGTTAGCCCCCCTCCCGACAAAAAAAGGCATAAATGTTCTGTATCTTTTGATAGCCGGCTGTTGTTTCTCAACTTCATTTTCATCTCTTGTTTTATATATTTCATTTCATTTTTCTCCTTTCATTCTTTTAACTTTTGTATGATTTTGGGTTGTGATTGAAACGGATGGTGCCAAAGGCGAGCCATCCCTGCGTTTTCACACTTTGAGGTTTCTGAGGGAGAGAGGAGATAGAAAAGGAAAGATAGAGGGAGAGAAAGACAGAGGAACTGGTTCGTTAACACACCCAGCATTGTCCAACAAGCTTTTTTTTAAATGACATCTCTAATACACCGTCATGAGTTTTGTAATCTTAACTTTCTGTATGAAGGACAGATATATGTCTCTATATATCTAAATATATAAATTCTTTATTTTAAAGATATATTTATTTGACTTTTTTTATTTTTTGAAAAAGCCCTGACAGAAGCATGTTATACGTTGTGCTTTCTGTCCTCTGCTAGTGCATATTAGATAAAAACATGGGGAAATATTTATGACTGATAAAGCTGTTAAAGAATTCTCTTGGATTTTGTTTTCCAGAAAGAAAGAAAAAAGAAAAGGGACTGTGGAATTTCTGAGACAGACACCAACCACTCTGCTATCTGGAAGTGACATGCAATGAGACGTGATATTGATGACATCATTGTACTGTGTGTGTGTGTGTGTATGGATATCTGTGAGTGGGTGTATGAGCATGCATGGATGTGTGTTTGAATGTGTGTGTGTTGGATTACAATGGCCTCATTGGTCCTTATGTCATCCTACACTACACTACCCACAATCCCCATCACCTCTTTTCTTTCTGGAAGAAAAAAACAATTACTCGCTTATTTTTTTTTGGTCATTTTCCTGCGCCCAAATCAACTACACTAGTTCGACAACACGAGTAATGAAATGAATAACATGCGTGAAGGTCTTTCATACCGAAGCTTGAGACTGATGAAATGAATGTCCCTGTGTAAGCCTTGACGTTTGTGTGGTTCACCCCCACTTAACTACATTACCAAGAATACAACTACGCCTTTAAAATAAATAATGCCTTTGTGATAACAGTATTAACTATTTTTACTTTAACTCAATGACATAATCCAAGCTCTGGCTCCTGATGTGATGACCTACCAACAACTGTGTTTTGATATGATGGTCGGCCTGGACAGGCCCTTCCAACGTCCAAAAGATTTTCAGTTGGATATCAACTACTGTGGAATTGGTGCATAGAGCATAGTCTGTTGTTTTCAACCTTGGCACAGCAGCGCATATACTAAACGGTGTTGCAAATACTGTAAGAAGTTGCTCCATTCAGACTTTTAGGATGAGTGCCATTTGGAGGGGGTTGGGGGTCATATTGTATGTCGCCCTCAGAGTTGGTGTGGAAGGAGCTTCACTTTAAGGGTATTTGGTTTCCTGTTTGAACTCTACTGTTAGGCCCTAGTTTTGTCATTTAAGGGAAACAAAACCAAACAAAAGTTGAAGTAGGCCTACTTTTCATTCAGTGTATCTATCTATCAACATGCTAGGCCTGAGGCAAAAAGCATGGAATTTCAACATTTTTACAGTCCTAGAAGTTGACAGAATCCTTTTCCACAGGGAGTGGCAAATTTCACTCCAAATTCAATGTTGCAATAATATTTTTATTTTCCTCACAGATATTTTTTTTTGCGGTGTAGCTCAAATTGAACAGCTGTGTTTTACTTTTGTGTGCGTTTTTGCTGCATTATGGGTGCCTGTAGCTATAGAATATTTTACTTCTTACTTATTTTTGCCATCTTGGAGCCAAATTTCCAGCTGAGCTGAGAGTCATGTTATTATTGTCCAGTGTATTTTTCCAGTGGTGAGTTGAGTCAGTTGAGTTGAATTGGTCAAGCTAGGAGCCAGATCTTTTCAACCGACGCACTGACACGTGGACCATGTAAACGTGGTCCATGTACTATTCGCATGCAGAATAAAACAAACATTTTGTTTTCAAAGATGGCTAAATAGTGGATGGTCTGCGTTATCTTGAAGTGAGTCAAAGGTGTGAGCTCTCTCCAGCAAGAGGTTGACCGACCTTGGGTGATGTTTGCCTAATCCTCGTTTAATATTGTTCCATGTGCATTTGTACCTATCCATTGATATTTATAGAGCTCTATAGGTTATTTTAACGGTGTATGTCATTGGGCTCCCGAGTGGGGCAGCGGTCCAAGGCACTGCATCTCTGTGCAAGAGGGCATCACTACAGTCCCTGGTTCGAATCCGGGCTGTATCACATCCGGCTGTGATTCGGAGTCAAATAGGACGGCGCACAATTGGCTCATTGTAAATGAGAATTTTGTTCTTAACTGACTTGCCTAGTTAAAAGAAAGGTTAAATAAATAAACGTCTTTGTGAGGGTTCAAATCAAGAACTGGATGGACATAGATAAATAAAATAAACATCTGATAACAAGGTCTGATAAGCCTTGTCAGAATAATGCTAGTGAATCCAGTACATTGTAGAAAAAACCCGAATGGAACATCTATTCATTTCATCGTGTAGAATATATCATGAAACAAATGTATTTTGCCAATCCCCTTCAATCCCACCTCCTCCTGTGCGTTCAAATGGGCAGGGCAATCATTGATATGCCGACACCTTCTCCAATATGCCGCTCAGCATCCAGCAAGGAGGAAGGAGCAGAAAAAGCTGACTCAGTGTACAGTCAGTGTACAGTCAATGTACAGTCAGTGTGACATGGCCTGACTCTCTAGACTGCTCTTTGTCTCTGTGAGTGGGCGCTGGTCACGACGAGGGCCACAGACATGTGCGTTACTCTATAGGACTGTCAGCATGGGTTGTTGGTCTAGAAGTTGTCCCGACAAAAACACTGCCTTCGATCCGTTCAGGCATCACTGAAGACCGGTCCTCGTCAAGTCACATTCCCACACTGCTGGATCCAAACCTATGCAAGAACTCCCATGCTAACGAATCACCATCTAGGTACAGCATATAGGACTGGATTTAAGGTCATCAGTATATTACACCAAACAATGATCTAAAGGGCCAAGCATTGAACCATGGTCCATCCCTTCCTTTGTATGTGTTTATATATGATTATGCCTTTTTATTTCTGAAATACTTTCTAGCTAACAGCTCACTACATATACAGTACATGTGGCTCAGTGGCTGTTGGTTGGCATGGGTTAGGTTGGTCCATATCAATATTAAAGGTGGGGTAAAGGATTTCATATGTTGGCACTGCCAACTTGGTTGCACATGACATGCTGGGATGGCTGCATGTGGGTGGTGTGTTTCTGTGGTGCTAAATCATTGATACTGTCATATCTGACTGCAGAAGATGAGATATTATGTTAGATATTATTTTCTGCAACTTGTGTTTGAAGAAAATCACAGATATTTCGATTTGCAATAGGAAACAGTAGCAAGAGTCATTTTGCTAGACACCTCAACAAGGAAGTGATTCATTGGTACCATTGCCAAGATTATTTGAAGCAGAAACTGTGTTGTTTTAGATGTTTTTTTTTCTTTTAAGAAAACATTTGCAACATTCATCTCAAAATGGAAAAACATGAACCGTACAAATGCACTTAGGTTGATCGAACTGAAACGAATGGCGTTCCTGGTCTAACTATTCGCCCCTACTATTAGAGTCAGAGAGAACATTGGTGACTTTAGCGAAATCAAATTTGTCCATCCACTTCACAGTGAAATATGGTGGCATTTAAGTTGAAGAAGACATGCATGATACCTTCCTAAGATGACGATAGAGGAAAGAATTACTTGCCACCTTCGGAAACAAGATGACAATGTTAATCGTGTTTGCTCTATTGGTGCAGCACATTTTGCTCCATCAACTTTGAGCTTCAAGGTAAACAAATGTCAATGTCGTTCTTATGAAGGGTAATGAATGCCAATGCCATTCTTATCAGGGGTAACGCATGGACACCTCCACTCGAAGTGCCCTCACTGAGCAGTAGCGGGAGTCAAATGCAGGGTCAAATATTTTTCTATCCCTAATGTCTAAGGTTAGGATAGGGGTATAGGGTAATCCGATCCTAGATCTGTGGTGAAGGGTAACTTTTACCTCGAGCTCCTGTTGAATACCCAACACCCTTCCTTCTTTGGCCCCTCCCTCTTGGTGAGCTTGGTGCAGCGGCAGTGAGTCTTGTCGCCCCTGGCTTCCCCAGCTCCTCCCACTCTGCACTGCCTGCACCGTGGTGCATTGCTTGCTGTTTGGGGTTTCAGGCTGAGTTTCTGTATCGCACTTTGTGACATCGGCTGATGCAAAAAGGGCTTTATAAATACATTTGATTGATTGATGACTCTGCAGCAGCACCCCCTGTTGGTTCTTATCAATATTTACATTCCAGTTCTGGCTTTCTCTCTCTCTACACACCCCCAATGCCTTGTAGTCTGGCCCCCGGCCAGGCCTATTTTTTGTAAATGCATATATAAATATCTACATATAAATGTCTTTGTGCAAAACAAAATGTCTGTCGCTCTCTCATCCTCTAGTGTAGACTCATAGATCCCTGTCCCTTCCCCAGTGACTCTGCGCTCATGGCAGTCAGTCAGTGGAGGGCCCAGGTAATAGAGTGAGTGCCCACAAACTGCTGCTTTCGTATTGCTTTGTTAGTTGTGAAGGTCTGCTTTCTTACGAATTGGAAAGTGCTGTAGAGGAAAGTGTTTGAAAAGACTAATAAAAATGTGATGTGCTTCAAAGGTCTCCCGGTCTCTGTTTTGTTTGTGTGTTCCCTCCCTCCATCTTGAAACTAGTTTTCACCTCTGTCAGTACACATTTGTGAAAGTGTGTCTGTGTGTCTTTAGCCTTGGTTCTTAGACTAAGTTGAAATCCCCCTTGAGGTTTGCATCGATCTCGAAGGCCTGCATTGTGAAATCCTCACAGTCCTTTTCTATGAATGAAGGTCCTGCCCACTTATGCACCACAATGCAATGTTTTTACACTGCTAATCTAAGACCTGCTGCGCCATTGTCACGGCCATTGTCATCGACACAGTCACCTGGCTACACAGTCACTGTTGGTAGATGCGGGACTGTGTGTGCGCGCGTGTGCACAGATGGCTCCTCTTTTGTCCGGGCACTTTGTGATGGTCAGCAGCATTCCATTGCAATTCCCCTGTCCTCAGCAACAGACATGGGAGCAGTCACGCCACCCAACGCTTTGTGTTCTGGAACCCCCCCTTACCCTCTCACTCCCTTTTCACCCACTCCCCCACCACAACTGGTCAATATCTCTGGACTAGCAGCTTTGATGGACAGGGTGATGGGGGGGTGGAGGGGGGGGGTGGAGAGGGGCGAGTGACAGATACCGTTGGGGGGAGGCGTGGGGGGTAACAGGGAGGGGTCCAGTCAGGGCCAAACCACAGACCAAAACACCAGCGAAGTCCGGAGACCCAGCTGTTAGGCTTAACACAGTAGGGGATACGAGGGGGGTGCAGATCCAGACGACAGAACACCTGCTGGAGAACCCAGACGTCTAGGAGGGCAAGTCTAGAACCGAGAGGTGAGTTAAGGAATGGGGCGAGGGGGGGTGGGGGTCTTTGATTAAGCTACTGACCAAAAAAATCGTATTCCTTGTGTACTCAAATATGGACATTTATGACATGTGTACAGTCATTTTTAATTGCCAGATGAAAAAAAAACGTAAGGATTAATCAACCAAAAAAGCAACTGGAAGGTTCACCAAAATGTTAGTTTAATCAATATTTTGTTTTATCATGTTCTGTCTTACCTCAAAACGTTGAATTCAAATTCAATGTACTGTCTTTCCCATTGTTGAGTGTTCTACCTCCCTCCCTCTCTTGTCTCAGAATGAGCACACCTGGCCTGAGTTGATCTTGATTGCCCCCCTGCACCTAGCCTTGAATCCTGTCACACAGAGAGCTACCTGAACACGTTCACCAACAAGCTGTAACACACACAAGTGCTCTCTTACACAGATAGACATACACTCACACTGCAGGATGTTCAAGTACACTCCTCCTTGGCAGGTGCTGTGTAACAGCATGGAGCATGAGACCAAGGTAAGACAACCCTTACCGCAAATACACAATGACCGGTGTAGTTACAACAATGTTAAAGGGATCCTGATTGCAGGCTAACAATTTGTTTTGCTTTGACATTCTCCACCCCCCTCCCACCCCCCATTTACCAACAATCAACATCCCACACAGTTGGATCTGCATTGTTAATGTTTGTACCACAGCTGTTGCAGCCTAGATTCTTCCTACCTTTTCCATGATATTGGGAAATGTTTTTAACTATGGCTTTCATTGATTTAAATGTCATTTTGGACAAATACTTCTCAATCGTACCCATTTTTAATGTCTGTTTCATCTGTCATGCATTTGATTCCTAGATGTAAGACCATAGTGGTGTGAAGTAGATCACAATCACAAACATTCCTTTTGCATTAGTAAACTAAACTGAGATCCACATTATGTTTGTCATGACCCCTTCAAATTTTTATTCAGAGTGACACAGTTGATTGAAATACTCTGGTGTAAATGTACAAGGTAGCCACTAGAGCGCAGCAACGCTATGTTCAGTGTGAACCTTCCCATTTCTCAGAGCGAATGCCCTTTTATATGGAATGCCCTCTTATCAGGGGTGTAATGCACCCCAAAAGTCTGAGGGGACACAAAGTATGTGAGCATGGCTGGGGGGTGAAAGACACCGGAAACAACTTTTTTTCCTGCCATCTAGAGCCATAATCAGTATTTGATGTAAAAAAAAAAATGTATTTCTTCTGCATTTCTAAGTAATGAACATTTTGGCCATGATGACTCAAGCTCTTCCACTGGACTAGCTGTAGCAGTGACATCCTCTCAGGTGAACGTCAACCCCAAAGGAAGATTATTCTTTAACAGTCCACAGGCAACATACTGATGATGTCTCAGTACTTTTGATGTCTCAGTACTTTTGATGTCTCAGTACTTTTGATGTCTCAGTACTTTTGATGTCTCAGTACTTTTGATGTCTCAGTACTTTTGATGTCTCAGTACTTTTGATGTCTCAGTACTTTTGACGTCTCATACTTTTGATGTCTCAGTACTTTTGATGTCTCAGTACTTTTGATGTCTCATACTGATGATGTCTCAGTACTTTTGATGTCATTTACATTTACATTTAAGTCATTTAGCAGACGCTCTTATCCAGAGCGACTTACAAATTGGTGCATTCACCTTATGACATCCAGTGGAACAGTCACTTTACAATAGTGCATCTAAATCTTAAAGGGGGGGGGGGTGAGAGGGATTACTTATCCTATCCTAGGTATTCCTTAAAGAGGTGGGGTTTCAGGTGTCTCCGGAAGGTGGTGATTGACTCCGCTGTCCTGGCGTCGTGAGGGAGTTTGTTCCACCATTGGGGGGGCCAGAGCAGCGAACAGTTTTGACTGGGCTGAGCGGGAGCTGTACTTCCTCAGTGTCTCATACTGATGATGTCTCAGTACTTTTGATGTCTCATACTGATGATGTCTCAGTACTTTTGTGTGTTCTGTTTTTGTTTCCTTATGAGACCAATGATAGGTAAAGGGAATGGACATGTTTCCGTAAGTTTGCCAAGTCATGTCATGAAGGAAAGTAGAAGGAAGCTTCTGTACTGAGACACAAAATGATCACCAGGAAATTAGCCAACTCATTCCCTTAGGCCAGGGTTCTCTGACTCTCTGACAAATAATCAACTAATTACGGACTTCAGTTTGGACCACAGGTCATTTTTCATCTGGGTCGTCTTGTTTGATTTGCCTTGGTGACGTGAATGGGTTTCTCTTCTCTCCCTACCTTTGTTATAGCGGTTTGTCAGTCTTGTGCACTTTTTGCTGTTCGGTAAGAGGGTGTGGCTTCAATAACTGACATGATATTGGCTGAACTTTGCCTGTGCTCGAGGGTGCTCAAAAGACCGAGAGCGGGAGACACAAGACAACAAACTTGTGTCTTGTTTGCGGTGTACTAATTAAGGTAGGGTTCATTACTTAATTTTCCCAAATTAACTGTACTTTTGATCCAAATGCATTTCAATGGCATTATCGATACTTACATTATCTATGAATTGTAATCACTTCAGTTAAGTGGTAGTTTGGTGATCAGGTGCATTAGCTTAGAAGACACTATGGTTGGATTTTCCATCTTCATTTCATTTCATTTAAGTCATTTAGCAGACGCTCTTATCCAGAGCGACTTACAAATGTCACACTGTCTACATTACTGAATAATGACCTCTACTTATTTTCAAAAGTTGATGTCAAATTAAACCCTTGTGCATTGACTGAGGGAAGTAAGCCTAATGTAAGTCTATTTCCCTATACACTTTTTTTTGTGTGTATCAAGTAATGGCTCCATGTTTCTCCAAATGCTACAGCCTACCCTATTTGAGGAGGACCTTGTATACCCTGGTCTCTGTAACTACACAACCTATACCCATGGGAACACCATCACATTGTTAATTTGCTAAATGTTCTCTCCTTTTTTGTTTTTGATTAGTAGAGCTCTAATGAGCAGTTGGCATGGTTGTCCTTCCAAGACATAAAAACTAGTTTGAAATCTGTATGGTTGACAGACATAAGCTGTAGGGTATGACAACATGTATTTGGGCATTTATTTCAGACAGCCGGTGTGTGTGTGTGTGTGTGTATATATATATATATATATATATATATATATATATATATATATATATTAGCCTTGAATAAGTCTGAAGGTTTTAATGGGGACGACTTATCTGTGGCAAAATCTTTATTGCGTAATTTGTTGTATTATCTTGTGTGCTACATGCAACTTGGCCTTAGTTGATCCATGCCACAATAGGCACTTTACTGACAGGAACTAGTGTGGTGTGTACACACACACACACACACACACACCAGTGTGAGGTATTAAATTAGTGGAGGCGAGGACACTTGTGTATCTCCTGTCCCCCACCGATCACTCCTCTTCTCTCTCAGCCAATGAGCAAAGGGCAGAGGGCCGATTCCAGAAAGTGGCACTGAAAAGAGCTTATCAGGGGTACACAGTCCACTGTCACACAAGTGGTCACATGCGCGCATACACACACTGCAGGCTGCCTTAGAACTCTTGGGATAGTGCGTTACTTTTTAACCCAAAATGTATGTATATTTGCTGAAGAGCTTATTCTGAGGTCAGCCAAACGTCTTGGCATCTCAGGGAAGGTTAGGACTGGGTAAACTCCGGTCCATTTGTCTAGTGTTGTGCATCTGTCATGATTAGTTTAATAATTCTGTGTCAGCAGGGTTACAATGACAATTGTGAAATGCAAGATTGTTTTGTCAATTGAAATTACAATGTTGAATGGAGTGGAAGCTTCCAGGGGCTATAGGTTTTTACTCATTAGCCAACATGCTCGAATAGCAGTGAGCATGTTATGCTAGAGTATGCTGTTATGCCAAAAGTGCTATCGAGATTCTATGTGATACTGCTAGTTGCCATGAAATATTTTCCTTTTAATCCTTTGTGTGGCATATAAAAAAATGATTGACAAGTCAACCCGCCATTGCACCCAGCCTCCAGTGTAGTTAGTTCTACATCAGTCGAGTGAAGAGGAACTCGTCTGTTTTCATTGGCCAAGAGTATCTAATATCCTGCTCGGGTGTCAGTACTCCCACCTCCAGATGAGTTGTGTGAGGAAGGAGTGAACACATTCCCCTCTCTCCCTCATTATCGTTCTTCATATATCTTCTGACAACTAGGCACTTTGAAAAGGAACTGTAGCTGCACACTCCAGGTCTCACTCCAGGGCAGGCTTCTCCAACCCCAGTTGTAACCAATAATAACCAGCTAATTATTAGAAAACGATGCCCTAAACCTACAGGATGGTAGTTCTCCAGCAGCAGGGTTGGAGAGCCCTGCTCTAGGTGCATGTCTGCAGGTTTAAGATGAATCCATTGCTTGAATAAATTGATAATGGTTGATAATAACTACACTGAACAAAAATATAAACGCAACATGTAAAGTTTTGGTACCATGTTTCATGAGCTGAAATAAATGGTCCATACACACACAGTGTATTTCTCTCAAATTTGGTGCACAAATGTGTTTACATCCTTGTTAGTGAGCATTTCCCCTTTGCCAAGATAATCTCTCTCCCTGAGAAGTTTAGCATATCAGGAAGCCGATAAAATGGCACGATCATTACACAGGTGCACCTTATGCTGGGGACAATAAAAGGCCACACTAAAATGTGCAGTTTTGTCACAACGTAGAAATATTTTAAAGGAGCGTGCAATTGGCATGCTGACTGCAGGAATGTCCACTAGAGCTGTTGCCAGATAATTTAATGTTACTTTCTCTACCATAAGCTGCCTCCTTACGTTGTTTTAGAGAATTTGGCATTATGTCCAACACGTGTACGACAGCGTGTTCCAGTTCCCGCCAATATCCACCAACTTCGCACAACCATTGAAGAGCAGTGGGACAACATTCCACGATCAACAGCCTGATCAGCTCTATGCGAAGGAGATGTGTCACGCCGCATGAGGCAAATTGTGGTCACCAGATACTGACTGGTAATCCACACTGCTACCTTTTTTTTAAACAATCTGTGACCAACAGATACATCTATCTGTATTCCCAGTCACGAAATCCATAGATTAGGGCCTAATGAATATATTTCAATTGACTGATTTCCTTATATTTAACACTAACTCAGTAATAAGTTACGGACAACGAACACCATTTTACTGATGGCAATTTGAATGCACAGAAATACCGTGACGAAATCCTGAGGCCCATTGCGAGACTTGTATTCTCATGTGAAATCATTGATTAGGGCCTAATGAATATTCTTCAATTGACTGATATCCTCATATGAACTGTCCCTCAGTAAAATTGTTAATTGTTTCACGTTCCATTTATATTTTTGTCAGTATATAAAAGCTTGACTGTATGAGTTGTGCCGATTTAAAAAATAATAATAAAAACAAACAATTTTTAATAAACAATCCATGTACAATATTATGAATCGGAATGTCTTGGCTAAGATGGGAAGAGACAGTGTTTATGGCTCTTCATACAGACCTTTATACAGTATCACAGCAATGGATCTGGTAATACTCCATACAGAAACTTCAAGGTTTGCAATAAATAGAGGTCTGACTGAGATGATTGAACCTTGTGTGTCATTCACCTTGCATACCAGCTTAACATTCCTTAGTTGCCTTCTAGACCAATGCAAACATCTTTTTTTAGACCATCTCACACATTGGTTTGCTCTACATTTTCCCAGTTTGAGTTCCCGTGTCGTTCCTGATCAGCTAGGTTCACTGCAAACATGGTCTCTCGTTCTCATGCATTACATTTTAAGCTGTAAATGTTATTGGCAACTTGTATATTGGCATTCCAAAGAAAATCTCAGCATCCTGTCTTGCACAACTTTTTAAAATTTTATTTCCCCTGTTAAACAGATTCCTGTAAACCATAAACCCCTGAAGTGTTATGCAACTCATTTCATCTTGGTGGCACAAGCCGTGTTCTGTAATATCTGTGACGTGGTAATAACAGCCATTGTCACTGTATGCAAAGATTTTTCAAATGTTTTTTCACCTTTATTTAACGAGGTAGGCCAGTTGAGAACAAGTTCTCATTTGCAACTGCGACCTGGCCAAGATAAAGCGTAGCAATTCGACACATACGACTACACATGGAATAAACAAAACATAGTCAATAATACAGTAGAACAAAATAAAACGGTCTATATACAGTGAGTGCAAATGAGGTAAGTTAAGGAAATGAATAGGCAATTAAACACTGGAATGGTAGATCGGCAGAAGATTAATGTGCAGGTAGAGATACTAGGGTGCAAAGGAGCAAAATAAATTAATAAATACCAGTATGGGGATGAGGTAGGTAGATGGATGGGCTATGTACAGGTGCAGTGATCTGTAAGCTGCTCTGACAGCTGGTGCTTAAAGCTAGTGAGGGAGATGTGAGTCTCTAGCTTCAGAAATTTTTGAAATTTGTTCAAGTCATGGGCAGCAGAGAACTGGAAGGAAAGACGACCAAAGGAGGAATTGGCTTTGGGGGTGACCAGTGAGATCTACCTGCTGGAGCGCGTGCTACGAGTGGGTGCCGCTATGGTGACCAGTGAGTTAGTACTACAGGATGCAAATTTCTGTTAGAAAAGCTAAGGCAAGCTTTTTCAAACTGCCTGTGGTATATTTGTTCTTAACTTCCCTGAAAAGTTGCATATCAAGGGGGCTATTCGATGCTAACGTGGAACGCCACAGGATGTTTTTGTGCTGGTCGATGGCAGACAGGTCTGGAGTGAACCAAGGACCATATCTATTCCTAGTTCTACATTTTTTGAGAGGGGCATGCTTATTTAAGATGGTGAGGAAGGCACTTTTAAAGAATAGCCAGGCATCATCTACTGACGGGATGAGGTCAATGTCATTCCAGGATACCCTGGCCAGGTCTATTAGAAAGGCCTGCTCGCGGAAGTGTTTCAGGGAGCGTTTGACAGTGATGAGGGGTGGTCGTTTGGTCGCAGACCCATTACGGATGCAGGCAGTGATCGCTGAGATCTTGATTGAAAACAGCAGAGGTGTATTTGGAGGGCGAATTAGTTAGGATGACATCTATGAGGGTGCCCGTGTTTACTGATTTGGGGTTGTACCTGGTAGGTTCATTGATAAGATAGAGCTACTCAGTGTTTTCAATAAAATATTGAATTGTAATTATGATAAATTGTTAGAATTATTTGGACAGTGGAGAGCTCGTTTGATTGGTTATAATGATCCAGTTGCCACTTAACCATTTAATCTTTCTTAATTATTATGTTGCTTAAGTGTTGGCTTATTTGACTTTTTTGTTAAAAAATTGGTTGCAGAGACTCTCAGTTGCTGCACCTGACGATTCCCAGGATGTGTTGACCCAGGAGGAGGGAGACCAGATAGTGTGCCAATCACACCAGCTTCCTGCTGCAGAAATCTCACTGTCTACAAAGGAAGACACCACATTCCAAGGAACCATGGAAAGCACACCCAGAAAATGGGTGCTTCAGCCCATGTCACCCAAACTGGAGCTGGCAGTAGACCTTCGCACCATGCTCAGCCCCACCACCGATGAGCCCTTTAGTCTGGACAGGAGCTGGAACTACAACCGGAATGGCAACCCTTCGGCTTTCAGTTTTGACAGCATCTCCGTGACCCGCACCCAGTCCACAGTTATCGTATCCACCCAGCAGAAGGTGTCTCGGGATGTGGTGGTGCAGGCCAGGCAGGTGGCGGTGTCAGAGGAAGATTGCGGCAACACCAGTGAAGACTGGCAACCCAGTAGCCCTAGCAGTGCAGGGAGCACGGGCTCCCAACATGGCTTCTACTCCTTTGTGGATGATCCGGTGAGCCCCGAGGCGGAGATGAACGAAGCATGGATGGTGTCCCCAGAGAGACAAGCCAAGTTGGCGACCCTGAAAGAGGAAGGCAGTTTCAAACTGCAGGCGTACGCCGGTGGGAAGAAGCCAGGGAGTCTGTTCGAGGACGACGAGGACTCCCGCTACCAGGTGAACACCAACGGTGCCCAATTCAAGGCGGAGGAGGAGGAGAAGCAGTTTAGGCAGGAGATCATCCACAGTCAAGCCCCCAAAAAGATTGCCACATTCAGAGAGCAGTGGAGTGCACTTGAAACCCTGGATCTCAGCAAATCACCCAACAAGTTGCTCGAAGGGTTCAGCTTGTGCTACGGGCCAAGCAGCACCAAATCTGAGTTCACACCAGCAGCTGAGCCATGCACCATCGACAACGAACAGATCAACTTCAGCGCAGCACGGGAGCAGTTCCTAAAGATGGAACAGTCGAGGCTCAACCCATTCCTGCAGAGTCCCAGCTCTCTAAAACCACAAAGACTGTGGCAGTCAGAAGACAGCTTGCTGTCACCAAGGAGTGAGAAAAAAGACTACCACTCTGCGGAATGGTTTAACCAAAGTCTAACCCCAGTGAAACGTCAGGACAAAGGGGAAAATGTCGCTGGCAGAAAGGTGTACCGCACAGAGGAGAGGGTAACCAAGAGGCAGAGTAGCCTGTTTGATGACCTTGACTCTGGGCTGGAGGATCTATCGGGTGACACCAGTGTTGGCTACACAAGTGACGGAAGCATGTCCAATGACAACCCTCAGCCAGAAAGCAAGGGCACCCAACCGGCAAGTGGTTACAGAGAGACGCCCATAGAAAGGGAGATTCGTATCGCTCAGGAGAGAGAAGAGAGTCTTCGGCGATTGCGGGGCATCAAGCACACCGACGTCCAAGAGATGGTGGAGGTCAAGTCTCTGCTCTCCCAGCCTACACCGCCACTGATGCCTGTCAAGGCAAATAAGAAGAACCGGGTGAGCTTCTTCCTCCAGCGCGAGATCAAAAAGGACAGCCAGAGGGAAGAAGACATGCTGCACCAGGGGAGAGTCCCAGGTCTGTATGACCGGGGAACTCCTCAGGAAATGGAGGATCGGAGAAAGATCTTTGAGCTTAGAGACCAATCTGGAGCCGAGGTCGAGACGATGAAAAGGACTTGGTCATCACCCAGGGTCATTGTGAGGAGTAGCAGCTCAGATACGGAAGGCTACCCTTCCCCTTGCTGCCCTCACCGGCACTCCGAAGAGACCGAGTTGTACATCGGCAGCATGAGCGCCACTCCAAGCGTCAATACCACCAGCGAAGGCTGGAGTTCAGAGTCCCAAGACCTCAATAGAGTACTGCCAAGCAGCTTCCCAGAGGAGATCGTCATGTTGAAAGGGAATGAGACCAGTAAGGCAGAAAGCGCTCAAGTCACAGTGGTGGTGAAGACTAGTACTAGTGAAATAGTAAATTACCCATCGTGGTTAATGGAAAGAAAGAAGCCAGTTCCAGCCAGAGGCTCCTCGGCTAAAGAAGCCTCCTCTTTGTCATCCTCCTCACCTACACCCACTGCGTTTGCAGTGCAGGTGTCTGAACCGAGTGATAAGCCTGTTCCAACCTGGAGGGCGCACCTGGATTCTGGCGGCCTGCGACATCGAAGACCAAACACTCCAGATATTATCCAGAAGGAGATTGAGGAGGATCTGAAACGTGAGCAGGAGCTCCGGGAACTGCGGGAATCCAGTGGCCTGTCCGCCTCTATGGAAGGAAGCTTGGACTGTATAGAACGAGACGCTAAAGACTCATGTCAATCGCAAAGCCTGCGAAGAGTCATTGTGGAACAGGAAGAGTCTGTCTTCTCTGAGAGCCCTTCATTTCCAGTAGAGCAGACGAGCTTGGCCAGATGGTCCTACTCATCTATCACTCCAGTATCAATGCTAGGTAGGATGGTTCAATTCATTTATCCATACACAAATCTATACAATTACAAGACCACCTAACAGAGGAATTATTCATGATGGCAATATCTTATACTTGTTTTTGGCTTGATTTATTAAGCAAATGTCTACATGCACCAATTGTCAAATGTCCTCAATTCTAGCTTTTAGTGGAATTTGTTTGTCTTGTATACTGCTGGCTTTCTTAGACTGGAAGACATGACAAACTTAATTAGATCCTGTACTTTGGTCATATATGAGCAGAGGAACCAATGCTGTGTTACCAGCCATGATTAATCATTGACACACAGGCTATTACTTTGCATCAAAAAGGCTCAAATAAGTCAGATAAACAGAACAGTGAAAGTTTAATAATTTATTCTTTCATTTCTGCTTTTCCTGACGCACTGAAATTGTGGTTCAAGGCCCAGTGCGGTTAAAAACGTGCTTGACCTGTGTTCTATACATATTTCCACATTGAGGGTAGAATAATATTGTAAAAATTATGATAATGCCCTTTTAGTGTAAGAGATGTTTGAAAAGACCACATGAAATTCTTGCCTGTTTTAGTGGGATGAAGTGTTGACCTGCCTGGTGACATCACTAGGTGGAAAATTAGTTAATAGACCAATAAGAAAGAGTTCCAAACTGCTCTGCCAGTAAGAGCTAGTTTCAGCTTTGCCCTCCCCACTCAGACCACTCCCAGACAGTCCTAGCAAAATTGTCTGAGATTGTTCTTAGCTAAGAAGCAATTTCTGTTTCTTTTTTGACAATTTGAATTGAAAATAATCACAGTAAGGTACTAAATTATTACCCAGAAAGGATTTGATATTGAGATTGTTTTTTAAACGGCTGCACTGGACCTTAAGATTATTCTACCTCCAGTCACATTAAAGGGCCAATGCAGCTGTCTTTATCTCAATATCAAACAGTACCTTACTGTAATCGTTTTCCATAAAATTGGTCAAAAATAGCATTTTAGCAAAAACTTTCTCAAGCTAAAATGTAGCTAGGACTGCAAGCAACACTCACGACTGAGTTCCAAACTGCCTCTGGAAGCAACGTCAGCACAAGAACTGTTCGTCGAGAGCTTCATGAAATGGGTTTCCATGGCCAATTAGCTGCACGCAAGTCTAAGATCACCATGCACAATACCAAGCGTCGGCTGGAGTGGTGTAAAGCTCGCTGCCATTCGAGCAGTGGAATGTGTTCTCTGAAGTGATGAATCGCGCTTCACCACCTGGCAGTCCGACAGACTAATCTGGGTATGACGGATAAGAGGAGAACACTACCTGCCTGAATGCATAGTGCCAACTGTAAAGTTTGGTGGAGGAGGAATAATGGTCTGGGGCTGTTTTTCATGGTTCGGGCTAGGCCCTTTAGTTCCAGTGACGGCAAATCTTAACGCTACAGCATACAATGACATTCTAGACCACTGGAGGCAACTCCAGTCCCCGAGGGCCTGATTGGTGTCACACTTCTCCATCCCTAGCTAAAACAGCGGATTAATCAAATTGCATTCTAAACTGAAGATCATGATTAGGTGATTATTGGAGTCCGGTGTGTTAGCTGTGGCAAAACTGACAAAAATCAGGCCCTCGAGGACTGGCACTGCTCACCCTTATTCTAGACGATTCTGTGCTTACAACTGTTTGGGGAAGGCCCTTTACTGTTTCAGAATGACAGTGACCCCTTGCGCAAACCAAGGTCCGTACAGAATTGTTTTTGTCAAGATCGTTGTGGAAGAACTTAACTGGCCTGCACAGAACCCTGACCGTAACCCCATCAAACACCTTTGGGATGAATTGGAACGGTGACTGCGAGCCAGGCCTAATCACCAAACATCAGTGCCCGACCTCGCTAATGCTCTTGTGGCTGACTGGAAGAAAGCCCCCGCAGCAATGTTCCAAATTGTAGTGGAAAGCCTTCCCAGAAAAGTAGAGACCAACTACATATTATTGCCCGTGATTTTGGAATGAGATGTTCGACGAGCAGGGGTCCACATACTTTTGGTCATATAGTGTAGTTTCATATGTACAATATCATACAAAACACAGGAAAAACATAGTTTTGACTGCACTGGGCCTTTTTAAAACTAGTGTTACGGCAAGATGTCTATCAGTGTCCATTTTCATAGTCAAGTGTGTACAATGGTATGACTACAATTCGGCTATCTTCATGTACAGTGCCTTCAGAAAGTGTTCATACCTGTTGACTTATTCCACATTTTGTCGTTACAGCCTGAATTCCAAGTAGATTAAATGTATTTGCTCACTCCTCTACATATGTCAAAATTAAAACATACATATTTTTTTTAATACATATTTTTGCAAATGTATAAAAAATGAAATGCAGAAGTCTCTCATTTACATAAGTATTCACCCCCTTGGTCAATACTTTGTAGAAGCAATTTTGCACCGATTTACAGCTGAGGGTCTTTCTGGGTAAGTCTCTAAGAGCTTCCACACCTGGATTGTGCAACCTTGGCCCAGTTTATTATTTTCAAAAATTTTCAAGCTCTGTCATATTGGTTGCTAGACAACCATTTTCAGGTCTTGCCATAGATTTTCAAGTAGATTTAAGTCAAAACTGTAACTCGGCCACAAATTTACTGTCTTCTTGGTAAGAAACTCCAGTGTAGATCTGGCCTTGTGTTCTATGGTGTTGTCCGGCTGAAAGGTTAATTCATCTCCCAGTGTCTAGTGGAATGCAGACTGAACCAGGTTTTCCTTTTGGATTTTGCCTGTGCTTAGTTCCATTCAGTTTCTTTTTTTTATCCTGAAAAAAATCCTTAGTCCTTAACAATTACAAGCATACCCATAACATGATGCAGCCACCACTATGCATGAAAACATGGCCCAAACATACATTGCCCCAAACATACATTAACACTTTTTGTATTTAGAATAAAAAAGTTAATTGCTTTCTGACTTGTTGCAAACAGGATGCATGTTTTGGAATATTTGTACAGGCTTCCTTGATTCATCCTCTGTTTTCTCCTCTGTTTTCTCCTATCACAGCCATTAGTCTGTTTTTAAAGTCCCCATTAGCCTCTTGGTTTTAAAAAAAGCAGGGATTTCACCATCTACCAATAGGTGCCCTTTTTGCGAGTCCTTGAAATCCTTCCCTGGTCTTTGTAGTTGAATCTGTTTGAAATTCACTGCTCGACTGAGGGACCTTACAGATAATTGTTTGTGTGTGTTACAGAGATGAGGTAGTGATAAAAACAATTATGTAACACAGTATATCCATGCAACTTGCTAATCACATTTTTACTCCTGAACTTGTTTGGGCTTGCCATAAAGGGATTGAATACTTGACACAAGACATTTCAGCTTTTCATTTAACATAATTCCACTTCCTACTGAGTTGTATGAATATATTTATCCCCTTATTTCCCAAATGTTTTAAACAATTGCATATAGCTTAGTAGAACCCCTCCGCCGGCTTAGACAGGGCTTACTCTTATGGGTTAAATATGGTTGCGCATGTGTATTGCTCTAATAACCTTCCGCATATGAACACCGCCTTAATCATTCTCCTAGTCAAAAAATAAGTTTGAAAATAATTTGCAAAGCCAACAGATTAGAAACTATTCTTCCCAAAATAATACATTCTGATCAAAAGGGTTTTATGAAAGTCTGACACTAGTCAACAGGCGCCTCTTTGACAACATGCATCTCGCTTCCCGAATAGAGTCAATATGACCTTCCTGAACTTGGCACTCGAGGAATTCGGTTTTAGTACAGCTATATGCAAATGGTTTAAACTTCTCTCTAGCTCACCACAAGCCTTGATAATTCAGTTCAGTTGTAGGGATCCGATTTGCAAAATATGTCTTTACACTGATATTCTGATGTTCGTACAAGAACCCAATCGATCATTAGAACACGTGCTCTCGACAATCAACATATTCAGCAGTATATCAGGATATAAGATTAACTGGGACAAACCCGAGATCCTCATAATGTATTTAACTGGAACTCCAACGCCAAAACTCTCCCCTTCAGATGGTCAGTCAATCTGAGATGACCGTGTCTTAAAGTAATGATGGTCTGTCTTTTCTCGTTGCTTATTTGAGCTGTCCTTGCCATAATATGAACTTGGTCTTTTACCAAATAGGGGGTTTCTTCTTGTATACCACCCCTACCTTGTCAAAACACAAATGATTGGCTCAAATGCATTAAGAAGGAAAAGAATTCCAGAAATGTAACTTAACATGGCACACCTGCTAATTGAAATGCATTCCAGGTGACTACCTCATGAAGCTGGTTGAGAGAATGCCAAGAGTGTGCAAAGCTGTCAAGGCAAAGGGTGGCTACTTTGAATAATCTCATATTAGAATATATTTAGAATATATATTTTTTTTACATGATTCCATGTGTTATTTCATTACATTTACATTACATTTAAGTCATTTAGCAGACGCTCTTATCCAGAGCGACTTACAAATTCATAGTTATGTCTTAACTATTCTTCAATGTAGAAAATAGTAAAAATAAAGGAAAACCCTTGAATGAGTAGGTGTGTACAAACTTTTGACTGGTAGTGTGAGGTTAATTTGCACCGTATTAAAAATAACAATTCCACTTTGACATTACAGGGTTGTGTGTGTAGGCCAGTAAAACGATCTCAATTTAATCCACCTTTAAATTCAGGCTGTAACACAACGTGGAACAAGTCAAGGGGTGTACTTTCTGAAGGCACTGTAGTTTTCATGTTGCTTTCGACTTACATTTTGAATGTACTCTTAACACAATTACAAGCATATGTGTTAACTCAATGTTTCTCTCCCCCCGATAAAGTGGACAGCGCATCTCGCTTTTCCACCTCCATTCGTCCCACTGCCCGTCTTCCCTCCTTTTCCATAGTCACTGCCCAGCCATGGGGCTCCCCAAGGCCCAGCTCCCCTGTGGTGAGCAGGGTTTCCCCTCTGTTGCCTGCTAGCCCGTGGGTAGAGATGGGTGGCTCCCCTGGGATCCCCACGCAAAAAGGCCTGACCGAAACACTGCTAGAGGACTTTGAGGAGAGGAGAATCAAACTGAAGCTGGAAGAGAATGCTGTGAGGAAAGACTGTAGTTATTGATGCTGTCTACATACATTGAAAATCCATTATAGACATAAGACATTTAGGCACAGTTTGGAAAGAAATACAGCAATATGCCTACAAAATAGTACTGATAGTGTTGGCAAAACCATGTACATCTTTTGAGACTTCTCAATTCATAGGTTTTGTATCCTACAATGACAGTGTGCTAGTTGTTGAATTAGACTTTTCTGTTACCTCTAGTATGCAGGAATTCAGCCTACTGACGATGTGAACAATGAAGTAAGTGGTTGCTCTTCTCTCTGCTGATATCCATTGATTCATTTGTCTCCGAAGGCCTTTTATCACCGGTCCAATATGATATTGATGCTATTTCTTCCATTGCAGGTCTTGGAGGCGACCCGCGTCACCAGGCACAAAAACAAGCGGGCACTGCGCTGGGAGGCTGGCGACTACACCAAGGAGGACAGCCAATGAGTCCACCAGCCTTCTCCACTGGAGGGTGGGCGAGCATGGAAAGGAGAAGAGGGGATGGAACAACAGGCATTTTAGGGAAGTTGTCCCATCTCAGCACATAAGAATATACTCCGTCTACACACTACCTGGCTGAACTAATGATTGGTCAACTTTGTGATAAACCCCCCCCCCCCGTCCATCATCTGCCACCTGAGCATTGCCCTGACTAGGGCAGGTACCCTTTCACGATTTAGAAGCGAAAGGTGAAATGAAAAATATGTAATAGATGAGACAGGTTTTTAGCTGAGGCAGAAAATGGAATGGAAGTGGAATTTAAGAGGAGTTCTGCGCCTGCTTAGAATGCATTGCCTTGTTTTGGGATGAAAAGGTGTATGAGTTATTTTTAAGTCTGGCAGTCACTGCTAGGTAGCTTTGATTAGGCCCATCCGCCCTCAAAAGGCTGCATAGAAAATGAGTGGGGGAGCTATTTTTGTCTTGTCAGTTGTGCTTTGCAAAGCAAAAACAAGCAAGAAACCATCGGATATCCATTATGTATTTAATAAAGTAAACATTTCCAAACCAATATCCAGTCCAATGAAGCACTTGCAGTAGTCTTCAGGAAATGTTGACTTTTGTCTAATTTAATATGAAATAATATCTAATAAAGAGTTAGCTACAGCTGATACCAGTATGTTTGTGTTCTTAATTGACTTGTATGTGCTGTGAGAGCAGACATTTGTGCAAGACTTGAACCCGCCAGGTTCTTAGGTAATGTGTTTATAAAAATATTTAAGTAATAAAGTTGTTTTTTGGGGTAATTGTACTTTTACTATTTTATATTTTTGGCAACTTTTACTACATTCCTGAAGAATTTACTTTTTACTCCATACATTTTCCTTGAAACACAAAGTACTTGTTCATTTTCCTGTCCTGCTAAGAAAAATGTGTCTAATTCATACACTTAGCAAGAGAACATCCCTGGTCCTCCCTACTGCCTCTGATCTGGCGGACTCACCAAACACATGCTTCGTTTGTAAATTATGTCTGAGTGTTGGAGCGTGCCCTAACTATCCGTAAATTAAAAAAGAAAGAAAATGGTACCGTCTGGTTTGCTTAATATAAGGAATTTGAAATGATTTCTAGTTTTACTTTTGATACTTAAGTATATTTAAAACTAAATACTTTTACTCAAATAGGATTTTACTGGATGACTTACTTGTAATTTTTATCATTTATCGCCCTCCAGGTCCCCTCGGAGAGTTCATCAATGAGCTTGATGCCTTGATAAGCTCCTTTCCTGAGGACGGCTCACCTCTCACAGTTCTGGGCGACTTTAACCTCCCCACGTCTACCTTTGACTCATTCCTCTCTGCCTCCTTCTTTCCACTCCTCTCCTCTTTTGACCTCACCCTCTCACCTTCCCCCCCTACTCACAAGGCAGGCAATACGCTCGACCTCATCTTTACTAGATGCTGTTCTTCCACTAACCTCATTGCAACTCCCATCCAAGTCTCCGACCACTACCTTGTATCCTTTTCCCTCTCGTTCTCATCCAACACTTCCCACACTGCCCCTACTCGGATGGTATCGCGCCGTCCCAACCTTCGCTCTCTCTCCCCCGCTAGTCTCTCCTCTTCCATCCTATCATCTCTTCCCTCTGCTCAAACCTTCTCCAACCTATCTCCTGATTCTGCCTCCTCAACCCTCCTCTCCTCCCTTTCTGCATCCTTTGACTCTCTATGTCCCCTATCTTCCAGGCCGGCTCGGTCCTCCCCTCCCGCTCCGTGGCTTGACGACTCATTGCGAGCTCACAGAACAGGGCTCCGGAAGGCCGAGCGGAAATGGAGGAAAACTCGCCTCCCTGCGGACCTGGCATCCTTTCACTCCCTCCTCTCTACATTTTCCTCCTCTGTCTCTGCTGCTAAAGCCACTTTCTACCACTCTAAATTCCAAGCATCTGCCTCTAACCCTAGGAAGCTCTTTGCCACCTTCTCCTCCCTCCTGAATCCTCCTCCCCCTCCCCCCCCTTCCCCCTCTCTGCAGACGACATCCGATCCTCGTTTGCTAAGTCAAACAACACCGCTGGTTCTGCTCACACTGCCCTACCCTGTGCTCTGACCTCTTTCTCCCCTCTCTCTCCAGATGAAATCTCGCGTCTTGTGACGGCCGGCCGCCCAACAACCTGCCCGCTCGACCCTATCCCCTCCTCTCTTCTCCAGACCATTTCCGGAGACCTTCTCCTTACCTCACCTCGCTCATCAACTTATCCCTGACCGCTGGCTACGTCCCTTCCGTCTTCAAGAGAGCGAGAGTTGCACCCCTTCTGAAAAAACCTACACTCGATCCCTCCGATGTCAACAACTACAGACCAGTATCCCTTCTTTCTTTTCTCTCCAAAACTCTTGAACGTGCCGTCCTTGGTCAGCTCTCCCGCTATCTCTCTCAGAATGACCTTCTTGATCCAAATCAGTCAGGTTTCAAGACTAGTCATTCAACTGAGACTGCTCTTCTCTGTATCACGGAGGCGCTCCGCACCGCTAAAGCTAACTCTCTCTCCTCTGCTCTCATCCTTCTAGACCTATCGGCTGCCTTCGATACTGTGAACCATCAGATCCTCCTCTCCACCCTCTCCGAGTTGGGCATCTCCGGCGCGGCCCACGCTTGGATTGCGTCCTACCTGACAGGTCGCTCCTACCAGGTGGCGTGGCGAGAATCTGTCTCCTCACCACGCGCTCTCACCACTGGTGTCCCCAGGGCTCTGTTCTAGGCCCTCTCCTATTCTCGCTATACACCAAGTCACTTGGCTCTGTCATAACCTCACATGGTCTCTCCTATCATTGCTATGCAGACGACACACAATTAATCTTCTCCTTTCCCCCTTCTGATGACCAGGTGGCGAATCGCATCTCTGCATGTCTGGCAGACATATCAGTGTGGATGACGGATCACCACCTCAAGCTGAACTTCGGCAAGACGGAGCTGCTCTTCCTCCCGGGGAAGGACTGCCCGTTCCATGATCTCGCCATCACAGTTGACAACTCCATTGTGTCCTCCTCCCAGAGCGCTAAGAACCTTGGCGTGATCCTGGACAACACCCTGTCGTTCTCAACTAACATCAAGGCGGTGGCCCGTTCCTGTAGGTTCATGCTCTACAACATCCGCAGAGTACGACCCTGCCTCACACAGGAAGCGGCGCAGGTCCTAATCCAGGCACTTGTCATCTCCCGTCTGGATTACTGCAACTCGCTGTTGGCTGGGCTCCCTGCCTGTGCCATTAAACCCCTACAACTCATCCAGAACGCCGCAGCCCGTCTAGTGTTCAACCTTCCCAAGTTCTCTCACGTCACCCCGCTCCTCCGCTCTCTCCACTGGCTTCCAGTTGAAGCTCGCATCCGCTACAAGACCATGGTGCTTGCCTACGGAGCTGTGAGGGGAACGGCACCTCAGTACCTCCAGGCTCTGATCAGGCCCTACACCCAAATAAGGGCACTGCGTTCATCCACCTCTGGCCTGCTCGCCTCCCTACCACTGAGGAAGTACAGTTCCCGCTCAGCTCAGTCAAAACTGTTCGCTGCTCTGGCTCCCCAATGGTGGAACAAACTCCCTCACGACGCCAGGACAGCGGAGTCAATCACCACCTTCCGGAGACACCTGAAACCCCACCTCTTTAAGGAATACCTAGGATAGGATAAAGTAATCCTTCTCACCCCCCCCCCTTAAAATATTTAGATGCACTATCGTAAAGTGGTTGTTCCACTGGATGTCATAAGGTGAATGCACCAATTTGTAAGTCGCTCTGGATAATGACTTAAATGTAAATGTAAATGTAATTTTCTATTAAAGTATCCTTACTTTTTACTCAAGTATGATATTTGGGTGCTTTTTCCACCACTGATTATATGAATGTAGCCTAGCAGTTAAGAGCCTTGGGCCAGTAACCGAATGGTCGCTGGTTTGAATCTTCAAGCAGACAAGGTGAAAGAATCTGGCGACATGCCCTTGGCAACCCTAGTTGATCTGGATAAGATGGTCTGTTAAATTACTAAATTGTAATGTAAGTTCAAATGACAAGTTTAATCACACTATCTGGTTTTGATGGAAAGACTACGGTATGACTTACTGCTGAGAATAGCCCAGGGAATGTAGATGCGATAAGAGATTCAACTGCTACATTTGGTGGTAGCGGTGGGATACACTGCTTAAACGAGTGGCGACGTCAAATCGGATGCATTGTAGATGAATAAGAGAATGTCAAACTAATTTCAAATGGAGCAAGACATTGCCATCTCCTGGGCAGACACTTGAACTGATTGTAGGGGATTTGAGTGGTTAACTGTAACGTTGAAACTAAAAAATATGACCATAAGTATGTGGACACCCATTCAAATTAGTGGCTATTTCAGCCAGACCCATTGCTGACAGGTGTATACGTTCGACTACACAGCTATGAAATCTCCATAGACAGAATGGCCTGTACTGATGAGCTTAGTGACTTTCAACGTGGCATCGTCATTGATGTCACTTCTCCGACAAGTCAGTTAGTAAAACTTCTGACCTGTTAGAGCTGCTCCGGTCAACTGTAAGTGCTGTTATTGTGAAGTGGAAACGTCTAGGAGCAACAACGGCTCAGCTGTGAAGTGGTAGGCCACACAATCTCACAGACGCCTGTCCTCTGTTGCAGCACTCACTACCGAGTTACAAACTGCCTCTGGAAGCAATGTCCGCACAATAACTGTTCTGGTAACAATGTCAGCACAACAACTGTTAGTCGGAAGCTTCATGAAATGGGTTTCAATGGCCAAGCAGCTGCACACAGGCCTAAGATCATCGTGCGCAATGCCAAGCATCTGCTGGATTGGTGTAAAGCTCGCCGCAATTGGACTATGGAGCAGTGGAAATGTTTTCTGGAGTGACGAATCAATCATACTTCACCATCTGGTATTCTAACGGACAAATCTAGGTTTGGTGGATGCCAGAACGCTACCTGCCAGAATGCATAGTGCCAAATGTAGAGTTTGGTGGAGGAGGAATAATGGTCTGGGGCTGTTTTTCATTGTTCGGGCTAGGCCCCTTAGTTCCAGTGAAGGGAAATCTTAACGTTACGTCATACATTCTAGACATTTCTTTGCTTCCATCTATGTGGTAACAGTTGGGGGAAGGCCCTTTCCTGTTTCAGCATAACAATTTATTTTTTATTTAACTAGTCAAGTTGATACAACCTGGATTCGAACCAGAGTGTCTGTAGTGACGCCTCTAGCACTGAGATGCAGTGCCTTAGACAGCTGCGCTTCTCGGGAGCCCAATGACACCGTACACAGCGAAGTCCATACAGAAATGTTTTTTTTTGAGATCGGTGTGGAAGAACTTGACTGGCTTGCACAGAGCCCTGAACTCAAACCCAATTGAACACCTTTGGGATGAATTGGAACACCTACTGCGAGCCAGGCCTAATCACCCAACATCAGTGCCCGACCTCACTAATGCTCTTGTGGCTGAAAGGAGGCAAGTCCCCCAGCAATTTTCCAACATCTAGTGGAAAGCCTTCCCAGAAGAGTAGCACCAAAGGGGGGACCAACTCCATATTAATGCCCATGATTTTGGAATGAGATGTCCGATGAGCAGGTGTCCACATACTTTGGTCATGTAGTGTATTTAAAGGGCAACTGCACCTGCTGATTTTTTTGGCTTGCCTCACAAATGCTGGTGGCCATGAGAGAAGCCAAATGTGATTTGGCTTGGGGGTGTGGTTTGGTGTGGGTGTTCCTAGGGTGTGTCATTGCTGACGTTGTCAACCGAGCAGTGAATTGAGAGCTTCAACATTGTGCGGCCCTTGCTCTTTTCTAGTATTGCCAGCACCTATGTTAAGGATGTGCGTATGACCACAAATGCTTCTGGTGTCCTGTATACAACATGAGTCTCCTGATCCTGGGGCCAAATACACAGGGTTTCTTCAACCCCATATTGACTGATACCGTTCAATTCAGTAATAAAAGACAATTCAAGTCAAGTGAACTACTGAAAATGTTATTCAGAGTGCCAGGTCTCTCTCCATTTAGAGACCTCCGTATCAAGCCCATCTGCAGTGGTGTGAAGTACTTACCCCCAAAAAACGACTTATCTGTACTTTACTATTTATATTTGACTACTTTTTCTCCACTACATTCCTAAACAAAATATTTACCTTTTACGCCCATACATTTTCTCTGACACCCAAAAGTACTCTTAACATTTTGAATGCTCAGGCAGGACAGTAATATGGTCTGATTCACATACCTATCAATATAACGCATTGTCATCCCTGCTGCCTCTGATCTGGCAGACTCACTAAACACACATACTGTGTTTGTAAATTATGTCGGAGTGTTGAAGTGTGCCGATCAGTCCATAATTTAAAAACAAGAAAAGCATGCCTTATGGTTAGCTTATAAGGGATTTAATGTATAGCATTTACTTTGTACTTTTATCCAAGTATGACAATTGAGTACTTTTCCCACCACTCTACTTAAGTACATTTAAAACTAGATACTTTTAGACTTTTACTGAAGTAGTATTTTACTGGGTGACTTTTCTATTAAGTTATCTTTACTTCTACTCGAGTATGAATATTGAGTACTTTTTCCACCACTGCTCCATAGATGCATCTGTGAACACATACACAGTCACTGTTCTATTACCAATGGAAGTTAGTATAGGCAATATCTGACATACATACAGTGCCTTCAGAAAGTATTCATACCCCTTGACTTATTCCACATTTTGTGTTGCAGTCTGAATTCAAAATTGATTAAATATTTTTCTCACCCATCTACCCACAATAACCCATAATGACAAAGTGAAAACATGTTTTTTGAAATGTTCGTTTTTTGAAAATAAAATACAGAAATCCATCATTTACATAATCCTTTCACTCTGTCAACTAAATTAGGTCCATATTGTGCAGTAACTACAATGTTGTTGATCCTCAGTTTATCACATTCATTAATCTCTGTTTTCTCATGGTTAAAACTCAGAGGTTTCCTTTCTCTCCGGTAACTAAGTTAAGAAAGACACCTGTATATTTGTAATTACTGGGTGTATTGATGCACCATCCAAAAAAGTGTAATTAACTTCACCATGCTCAAAGGGATATGTCTGTTTTATTTTATTTTACCCATCTAGCAATAGATGCCCTTCTTCCAGGGCATTGGAAAACGTCCCTGGTCTTTGTGGTTGAATCTGTGTTTGAAATTCCCTGCTCGACTGAGGGACCTTAGAATTATCTATATGTTTGGAATACAGAGATGAGGTAGTCATTCAAAAATCATGTTAAACACTATTATTGCACACTAAGTGAGTCCATGCAACTTATGTGACTTGTTAACCACATTTTTTACTCCTGAACTTATTTAGGCTTGCAATAACAAATGGGTTTAACCCTTATTGACATAAGGTATTTCAGATTTTCATTTAAAGTAAAATCAAAAAACATAATTCCACTTTGACATTATGGGGTACGGTTAATCACTTTTAAATGAATGCCGTAACACAAAATGTGGAAGAAAATCAAGGGGCGTGAATACTTTCTGAAGGCACAGTATGCTACAGTATGTTGAAGTTTGAACAGGTCAGACTAAACCTACCGAATACTGGTCTCCCCATTGCCAACCGTTGGTGAGCAGGCAAAAGGTGAGGCTGGAAGTAAGGTCTTTGCCAGCGCCCCATTGATGAGCATGGCATGTCAGCTGAAAACTGGACATCTCTTGAACAACTGCAGTAGGCAATCCTCCTAAAAAAAATGGTTTCCTCATCTTATGTGGTGTTGACAGAGGCCCGTGACAGGGTGAAAACAATTGACAGCCAAGTGGTAAATTGCATTTTGTTATAAAGGACAAAGACTTTTGATAATGCACTTCACAACCAAAATGACTCTACTGCTTGTAACTGCTTGGCTGGGTAATTAATCTACTAGTTTATCAAACCTGGTATTTTTTTCAAACAACTTTTCACATAACTGTTGTTGAGGAAGCAGTCTGTGTCACCGGGGCAGTAACTTGGGACAAGCTAATTCTAGGTAATCACTAGTTACCACACCAACAAAGTCAGAAGATCACCTATTTCTATAATCTCGTCTTAAACTGTGATTCTAACCCCAACCACATTGGTCCTGGTTTTGTGTTCGAGTTTCTTTGACCTAGCACTATACAGGTGATTAAAATAATGAGTTGGTTATTTGAAATCAGTTGTGTAGCACTAGGGCAAAAAACAAAACTTGCATCGGGTGGGGGTTGAGTCTGGTAAACCCTGAGTAAGATAGCCTGCCTTGCTAGATTATCAAATGATAACATTACATAGCCAGCTACATGTATGAGCTGCTAACTAGCTAGCTAACTTTACTGTATAGCTAAATAAATCAAATAGCATCATTGTAAATTAAAAACACAAGCTTCAAATGTATTTGTAGATAACAGCCATGGAAGGGGGTGAAAGGACTAGAGCTCCAGCTGTCAGTTTCAGACCCTAGTAAAGGAAAACTATTAGGACATAGAGACAATAGCAACATAATATTCAGTGCTGTCTAATTCTGTGATGTTTTATGCCTTCAGATACGGAGAGCTGTAAAAGACTGTCCGCAGATGAAGAGGTCCCAATGAATGTCCCAAGAGACTAGGGGTATATCGTTGTATACCACTGGTTATGTGTACCTATTAGCAAATGTTG
Source organism: Oncorhynchus gorbuscha (assembly GCF_021184085.1). Lineage (NCBI taxonomy): Eukaryota > Metazoa > Chordata > Actinopteri > Salmoniformes > Salmonidae > Oncorhynchus > Oncorhynchus gorbuscha. The sequence goes on from NC_060187.1 coordinate 44,169,421, forward strand.
TGTACTTGAGCAATATGGCCCGAGGGGGTGTGGTATAAGGCCAATATAATCACAAACCCTCGAGGTGCCTTATTGCTATTATAAACTGGTTACCAACATAATTACAGCAGTAAAAATAAATGTTTTGTCATACCCTTGGTATACGGTCTGATATACCACGGCTTTCAACCAATCAGCATTCAGGGCTCGAACTACCCAGTTTATAAAGTTAAACATTGCACAATGTATAACCTTATTACAACTGGAGCAGGCCAACCCTTATTTTTTTGCATGTGCGATACCGTCTCTGGCTTAGTGGAGAGTAATCCACTGGAGACCCAAATCCACAAAACGTTACAAAACCTGGCCAGATAATTTCAAGTCATCAGTCACAAGTCAAAGTCCAGAGTCTTGAGGCACCCAAGTCAAGTCACTTTATTTTCTATCAAGTTACCAAATCTGTGACTTAAGTCCACACCTCGGATGCAGTTACCCCAGGGGGCTAGGTACCCCACGTTACCCTATAATGCCAGGAGCCGATATACGGTCATTCTGGCATCTGTATTGGCCAAATGGCATTTACTGGGATGCAGGCCCCTGCAGAAGTCAGGGCATTCACTTCGCAGAGCTGTTGTGAAGGAAGTTGTCAAGAAAGTGAGTTGTGTGTTTATACACGACGTACTGCCCCACCTACCGTTCAACCAATTATGGCAATGCGGAGCCCTTTGCATTGATATCAGATTTGGAAGGCACAAAGCGATGCGGTAGAGCTTTATTTCGCCTGCGCCAGTCTCCAGAGACTTCACAACCTCCATACAGCGCCTCCGGATCGCATTGCCAGAGCAAGCATAAATGGGCTTTTATATGCATGGCTTGAAGCAGATCTGATTGAATAAAGACCTTAACAGTATTATTATTCATGGGTCTTTTCCCTGCCAAGCAGTTCTTTAATTTGAACGTTTTTCTCTGGTAGCTAGCCTCCCTCAAGGTCTTCACCTCCACCTCTGGATACATTACTTTCTCTGAAATGAGTACAGACGATAATACGTAATTATGGTAGCATCCACATGAAATGTAGACGTTTTCAGAAGCATTCTGTTATTATTTACCATACAAAAGGGACTCCAAATTGACCCAAATTATTTACACAATTCATTTCTATTGGGCACAACATAATCCGAAACAAAACCGAAACAAACGGCAAATGCATCCAACAAGTCTTGTAGAGTCACGTGTTAGGAATATGGGACCAAACACTCAACTTTCCACAAAATGTCCAAATACTTGACACCTTCAAAATGGGGGTGACGGGGACGACTAAATGCATGCATTTATTTATAAAACGGTAATAGTCTCATGAAAATACCCTCAAACAAAATTTGACATCGGTACTGTAGCCTCATAAAACATTTAATCTCAAATCCAAAAATGGAGTAGAGCCAAATTAACAAATTTAGCTTCACTGTCCAAATAAATACATACATTTGCTAAATATGTACACATAACCTGTGGCATACAAGTATATAGCCTTAGTCTCTTGGGACATTCATAGGGACCTTTTCATCTGCGGACAGAAAACATTTAAAAAAACAGGCTTCATTATACTAAAATTTGACTGCACTGAATACTATGCTGCTATTATCTCTGTTTAATAGTTGTCCTAGGGTCTGCAACTGGAGAATATCTTCATGTCCTCACACAAAATAACCTACCCTATGCAGTCCTTTCACCCCTTCAATGTCTGTTATCTAAAATGCATTTGGAGCTTGTTTTTAATTTCTAATGATCAAGATAGTTAGCTAGTAAGAAGTTTAGCTATACAGTGAAGTTAGCTAGCTAGCTAGCTGCTCATACCCAGTGGCCTACCTGTAGTTACTGTAGTTCGGTAGTGATTACATAAAACTATATCTTTTTTTTAATACTAAATGTATTTACTTCCGTTTTGTTTTATTTTTTGAAAAACAACGATTTGTTCCGGTCTCTTAGCATGTATTTAAGGCTAATGGAAAATCTCATTGTGAATAAAAGAGTGAAAGGGTGAAAAAGAGAAGTAAAGGCTCGACTCAATCAGGGGTGATAACTGATCAATGCAGGGTCGATGCTTGACTAGGGGAGGGTTGAGATTTGACTTGTGCAGGTTTGATACTTGACTAGTGGAGGGGGAAAGTCTGAGGCGGAGGAATGAGGAAGTTCCTAATATGTATAGCAATTGATGAAAAGATCGAAGCCCCTTTCACTTGGATGTTTACCTCCAATGTGTTTTGAGAAAGAGGTGAGGAGAGAGGACAAAGAATTGAGGGAGAATTAGAATTGTTAGACATTGCAGCAGACTTTAAAAGCAAGTCATCACCTTGCATCAAAAATAACTACTCAACATCAGTCAGTCATAATGATACATCATGGTTTTGATTCTGTCGAACACAGCCAACAACTGAGTTTCAATCGGATCTTGCATGGTCGACAATGCAGCTTTTAAAAAGGGACAATCAGCAGTTGCTACATACATTTTTGGACTTGTAAATGAATATATTCCCATTGTTTCTTGAAGATTATAACTCATAAATGCCTCATTAGCTTAGTCAACCTGTCGTACCCCAGCAGAACCAAAAATATAGGGCTCTAATTAATCTGTATCACTGAAGCATTACATATTTAAATTTCAATCACGCTGTCAAGCTGAACTTCTGCGATACGGATTGAATAGAGGGCATAAGCTTGTTTTAAATCAAAATCTAATTTTTCACAAACGAATACAACAGGTGTACCTTACCGTGAAATGCTTACTTACAAGCCCTTAACTATTTCTTGAACTGCATTGTTGGTTAAGAAAATATTTACTAAATCAACTAAAGTAAAACAAAATAACAATAGCGAGGCTATATAGAGGGGGTATGGGTACCAAGTCAATGTGTGGGGGTACAGGTTAGTCAAGGTAAATTGTACATGTAGGTAGGGGTAATTTGACTATACATAGATAATAAACAGAGAAAAGCGGCAATGTAAATAGTCCAGGTGGCCATTTGATCAATTCTTCAGCAATATTGTGGCTTGGGGGTATAAATTGTTGAGGAGCCTTTTGATCCTAGACTTGGCACTACCACTTGCCATGCGGTAGCAGAGAGAACAGTCTATGGGTGACTGGAGTCTGACGATTTGTGGGGCCTTCCAGGACCTATATACTAGGCGGTGTCAGAGGATGGCAGGAAGCTTGTCCCCAGTGATGTATGGGGCCATACGCAATACTTTCTGTAGTGCCTTACGGTAGGATGCCGAGCAGTTGCCATTCCAGGCGGCGATGCAACCGGTCAGGATGCTCTCGATGGTCCAGATGTATAACTTGTCAAATCTTTTCAGTCGACAGTCTTTGGTGTGTTTGGACCATGATAGTTTGTTGGTGATGTGGACACCAAGGAACTTGAAACTCTCGACCTGCTCCACTACAGTCCCGTCGATGTTAATGGGGGCCTGTTTGGCCCTCCTGTAGTCAACGATCAGCTCCTTTGTCATGCTCACATTGAGGGAGAGGTGGTTTTTCTGGCACCACACCGCCAGGTCTCTGACCTCCTCCCTATAGGGTGTCTCATCGTTGTCGGTGATCAGGCCTACCTCGATATATACCCTCAAAACATGGTTAAATCTGATGTTGAAATCGTGGACAGTAAGTCATCGCATCCATAGCTCAGTCTATGAAGTTGAGAATGATGACATTCTCCAGCCCTATCCCTAAGCTTTTTTACCGAAACAGTGGCGGGTCACCTGCTTTGCTATTGTTTCAACTGCTGACTGACCCTTTAAAAGGTCAATTCAGATTGAGGCTACAAATGCAGTGTTTACCGTGATCTCACGAATCCGGGAACATTGCCTTGAAAAGCAGCGAAGCCTATATTCCAAGATTCAAATTGAATCTCAGTGTGGTGATACTGGTTTGTTGGGACTGATGGTTTCTACAGGTGTGACTTTACGTAGCAGGTTAGGAGAATTAGGTTAAGGTTAGGAAAAAGGGTAAGACTTAGCTAAAACACTAGTTATTAACATTTGTTGTCCCAACATGACAACTAGATGGAGCTGTACTCCATCTAGCCACAACTGTAGAAACTGTGTTCTGATGGCAGCTCCGCCTCCAGGGCACTGGCAGATACAAATGTGATTGGTTGGATGAAAGCTCAGTGGGCAGAGCAACAGGTCAGTGGGTGGAGTTTACAGGTGAGAGAAAATAAAATAAAAAGGAGGGTTGGTGGTGGATGGAGCGCATTAAACCACAGGTTATGACAGACAAGAACGCTAGTTCGAATCCCAATACAGGTTGTTATCCGACATAACTAATCTACTGAAAAAAGGAGTGGTGCCCTACCCCTACTGACGTAGTGGACTGTGATAGGGATCAGAAGGTCACAGGTTTACATTTTACCTTTATTTAACTAGGCAAGTCAGTTAAGAACAAAATTCTTATTTTCAATGACAGCCTATACACAGTGGGTTAACTGCCTTGTTCAGGGCAGAACAACAGATGTTTACCTTGTCAGGTCAGGGATTTGATCTTGCAACCTTTTGGTTACAAGTCCAACGCTCTAACCACTAGGCTACCTGCTTGAAAAGTCAGGGAAACAACACCAATTAAGCACACACATTTATAAAAGGGGTATATATACTGCAAAAAAAAACAACAACTAAAATTAGTGTTTCAATACTGAATCAATCCACCCTGTCATTAATAATCTAACCACCACACTCACGTGACACCGCTGAAACAGTCTAATGACATTTTTACAGACATTCATAGCATTTCCTGGGTGAATTCCAGACACTTGCAAGGGATGTGTGAACCACCAACAGGTTATGTAAATAGACAAACATACATGTATAGGTGCAAGGGAAAAGAGGTGTCTAAGTATAAAAAAATATAGCACCAAAAACTGAAATATAAAGGCTTTAAAGAAATTATATACTATCTCCCAAAATGTGCTGTTCAATTTGGTTGCCAAAGACCAATAGAACATATTAATCTCAATGGGCTTAGTTATGTTGCGCCGTGATTTACAGATATGAACACCTATGTCCGTGCAAAGTGCTACGGTCATTTAAAATCATGACTGAAGCGCAGGAGTGCCTCAGATTTCGACAAGAGGTTTCTCATACCACCTAGTTTTATTATAAATGGGGCAGGGACGGAAACAGAGAAACATAGGACCATTCTTTAGAATTATTATTTTGTTCTTCTATTGATTCCAATGATCCAAATATACCACTGAACATTGGCTTTCAGAATATTGTGACAAGGAGGGAGAATCAATAGGTGGTAGTAGACATTCTGGGACACATCTTTGAGAACAAAGCCAAGTCATGTTATGAACAACAGCGGGTGTTACGAGACACACAATATCCAAACCAATGCATTGAGTCCAGAATCTGATATATAGAATGTCGTGATATATGGTGCACACAAATACAGACATGATGGATTGTCAAACATTAAGATTAGTATGAGATATATTACTTAACTCCAGTAGTGTGAAATAGCTATCTAAATAAGTGATCAGTGTCATGCAATCCACTTTTTGCTCAGACTTATAGCTAATACCAAAACACATGCTGCCGCTAAACACTCTTCCCTGTGACAATGTGAGCTCGGTTCCACTTACTTTGTCCGGCCATTGGCTAATGATATCATGCGAGTAGCCTGTTGCTAATCAAATGATCGTAAGTGATAAAGTAGCCACACCACATTATTGATATACAGAAAACTCAATTTAGGAAAAACAAAAATAGAATTGCAAATGGATTGATAAAAGAAAAACAGATGACACTACATTTTTCTGTATGAAATAATTAGAATGATATGATCTGCCAACATTTGGCTGGCTGAACACACACTTTTCACATATTTTCAAATGTACAAGGTGCTCTCAAAGAGCCATGGCATTTAACTAAATTCAAATTAGATTTTAACTTGTGAGATCTGCATGCTTGTACAACTCGGCATGACCCAAAAATATAATTTCAAGTGTAAGTAAAACAAAACAAAAAAACAAGTACATTTCTCCAAGAATAACATTTAACCCAAGTGAAAAAAACGTTTAAAATCCTTTCATATCCCTTCTCCTTGAATAAAATAAAAATATCCTTTGTAACAAAGAGCAATATAACAAGTGCTTGGTCTGCAAGCAAAGTGGTGGGCATGGATGTGCAAGCAGTGCTGACATGCATTTGGACTCAATCTGCTTTGATAGAGAGCTAAAAGCATCGACATTCACAGATAACATCATTTACATTTTACTGCAATTAACCAGATACACAAGCGATTGCTGATATAACGGTGATTTTCCGTTCTTGTTAAAAATCGTATGTTTAGCATTTCCTTTAGTTCACTTAGGCACAATAATAACCACTCTGTGATAAATGGAATGGACTGTCTTGCAAAGTATTGCTAATGACTTCTCATTTTGTGAATCCCTCTTCAGTGAAGCTTAACCTCTGGTGCATGTGACATTCAGTGGTCCCATTGACATGGCATATTTAAGAAACAAGGCTTGAGGAGGTTTGGTATATGGCCAATATACCACGGCTAAGGGCTGTTCTTATGCACGACGAAACACGGAGTGCCTGGATACAGCCAGTAGCTGTAGTATATTGGCCATATACCAAAAAACTCAGAGGTGCCTTAATGCTATTATAAACTGGTTACCAACGTAATTAGAACAGCAAAAATATTTTTGGGGAAATACCTATGGTATTCGGTCTGATATACCTCGGCTTTCAGAAAAACAGCAGTCAGGACTCAACCCTCCCAGTTTATAATTAAAGGATGGTGACATCATGCAGCTTCTCTATGATAAAAACAACTCTGGTCTTGAAGAGGGACTCAAATAAAGGTTTGTATACAGTCGGTTTATTAGTGTGGAAATATACTGTACTGTTAACACTTCATTCAAAGTGCATTTTTTCACGAAATAACTACTCGGTACTAGAACTGTAATTCAGTCATGCGAGTTGGTACATAAATGACTCAATTGTCTATTGACTTCCATCTAAAACACTACTTACGAGTATTTATTTTGAGTACAAATTATTACCTAGTATTTACCAAGCCATTTCTTTCAAAAACACACTGTCAAAAGAGTATACCACAGTATGCGCTCTAGATGAAGGGTTAAAGTGACTGATCTGAATGTTACACAAAAATACTGCACATTTCATGATTTCTTGAAATGTGGACTTCCATTGTTTTATCAATGTCAGAGTAATCCTTCTGTTCACGTGCATACCATTACCTTCCAAGACATTGGCGATCTCCTTAATGTTCATAGACAGTCTATGAAACTCAAAATGGGATGTCGAAACATGTCGTCGTCCTTCAGTAAGTGCTGAGGTCTCTGCATGACTACATGTGCACCAGGAGACAACAAAGGTCCCATCTTCACCTCTCACACACCCTCTGCCTTTTTTAGTTTTTGATGGACATCCTATTCTATTGTAACACTGATTCTCTCACTGCGGTCCCCTTGTCTGTGGAAATTGATAACTGTGCAAATGGGCACAGGGCTAAATATACCTATGAAATGCTATACGGATGAAATGATTCATCGTTGAAGGAAGAAATCAGGAGTTCAGCCCTAATGAGGCAGAGTGTTTCCTACAGCTGTCGACTAGTTTTCTCTGGGCTGTTGCGGATTTGGATCACAACTACCTGGCTGCTGATAAGAAGTGTGAGGAACTTCGATTGGTATTGCCAGTCTTCTAAGTCCACCTTAACTAGCATTCATAATGAACAACATTTCTTCATGTTGGTAGACCAAAGACTCTTGGATATCTTCATGTTCTGCCTTCATATCCATGGTATAGATGTACCCAGGCAAAGATGCTGGAGTCCGCTCTATATTAATAAGATTGAAAGGAGGAGAAAAGCCTGCTAATCCACCAGGCTATACGTGATGCATGCTAGGGTGGGAAATAGTCAGTTGAGAGGGGGGAAACGAGTCCATCACAATTTAAGAAAAGATAAAGTGAGGGAGATACTTTGGTGGATAAGAGTGCAGGGATCTGAAGATTCGTCTTGTTCTCTCTCAGAACTCCACTTTACACGCAGGGAAGGTCTCCTCTTGCATGGCCACAGTGCTGTTGCTGCCCAGCACGGTAATGCCCAGCTCCCCCTGCCTCTCGTGGGTCTCCTGGTACCACTCATGCATCGTCAGTGAGTCAAAAGTGGGGATCAGGGTCACCTGAGTAGAAAGGTAGATGGGTAAATAAAAATGAGAGCATGAGCACATAGAAGTAGACAAGACTTTTGACAACGTACTACAAATACGGAAAATGAGAAATAAGAGGAGAAGGGGAGAGAGGGTGACCTGCACATCGGGCCAGGCTGTCTTCCCGTCCAGTAGGGCATCAAGAATAGGTCTCATGACAGACTCCTTCAGGTGTTCATTGCCACTGACGATGTAGCAGGAGGAGCGCAGGCGTCGGAAGAACTCCACGTCAATGGTGGTAGAGGCACAACCAGATGGGAGATAAGCCAGGTCCAAATAAACTGGGGCCCCTCCAGCTGCACTGGCCTTGCTGCCCACAGAACCTGTAGGACACAAAACAGAGTTAGGCATAAAACACAATGTACACATATTGTACAAAAAATTAGGAACACATGCTCTTTCCATGACAGACTGACCAGGTGAAAGCTATGATCCCTTATTGAGGTCATTTGTTAAATCCACTTCAATCAGTGTAGACAAGAATGCTATTCATCGACTACAGCTAGGCGTTCAACGCCATAGTACCATCCAAGCTCCTCATTAAGCTGGAGGCCCTGGGTCTCAACCCCGCACTGTGCAATCGGGTCCTGGACTTTGACGGGCCACCACCCCAGGTGGGTAAAGTAAGAAACAACATCTCCACTTCGCTGACCCTCAACACTGGGGCCCCACAGGGGGGCGTGCTCAGCCCCCTCCTCTACTCCCTATACACCTATGACTGCGTGGCCATGCACGCCTCCAAATCAATCATCAAGTTCGCAGACGACACAACAGTATTGGGCTTGTTTACCAACAACGACGAGAAAGCCTACAGGGAGGTGGTGAGGGCATTCGGAGTGTGGTGTCAGGAAAACAACCTCAACAAAACAAGGAGATGATCGTGGACTTTAGGAAAAAGCAGAGGGAGCACCCCCCATCCACATCGAAGGGACAATAGTGGAGAAGGTGGAAAGTTCCTCGGCGTACACGTCACAGACAAACTGAAATGGTCCACCCACAGACAGTTTGGTGAAGGCACAACAGCGCCTCTTCAACCTCAGGAGGCTGAAGAAATTTGGCTTGTCACCTAAAACCCTGACAATTTTACAGATGCATAATTGAGAGCATCCTGTCAGGCTGTATCACAGCCTAGTACAGCAACTGCACCTCCCTCAACCTTAAGGCTCTCCAGAGGGTGGTGCGGTCTGCACAATGCATCACCGGGGGCAAACTATCTGCCCTCCAGGACACCTACAGCACCCAATGTCACAGGAAGGCCAAAAAGATCATCAAGGACAACAATCACTCACGCTACTGACTGTTCACCCCGCTACCATCCAGAAGGCGAGGTCAGTACAGGTGCATCACAGCTGGGACAGAGAGACTGAAAACAGCTTATATCTTAAGGCCATCACTGGCACATTAGAGGCTGCTGCCTACATAGATACTCACTAGTCACTTTAAACAATGCCACTTTAATAATGTTTACATATCTTACATTACTTATCTCATATGTATATACTGTATTTATACCATTTATTGCATCTTGCCTATGCTGCTCGGCCATTGCTTATCCATATATTTATACATTCTTATTCCATCCCTTGAGATTTGTGTGTATTAGGTAGTTGTTGGGGAATTGTTCGATTACTTGTTAGATATTACTGCCCTTTCGGAACGAGAAGCACAAGGATTTCCTACACTTGCATTAACATCTGCTAACCATGTGTATGTGACCAATAAAATTTGATTTGATGAAGGGGAGGAGACTGGTTAAAGAAGGATGTTTAAGCCTTGAGACATGGATTGTGGATGTGTGCCATTAAGAGGGTGAATAGGCAAAACAAAAGATGTAAGCGCCTTTGAATGGGGTATAGTACTCGGTGCCAGGAGCACCGGTTTGTGTCAAGAACTGCAACGCTGTTGGGTTTCTCACACTCAACAGTTTCCTGTGTATCAACAATGGTCTACCGCCCAAAGGACATCCAACCAACTTGACAACTGTGAGAAGCATCGGAGACATCATGAGCCAGCATCCCTGTGGAACGCTTTCGACACCTTGTAGAGTCCATGCCCTGACGAATTGAGGCTGTTTGGAGGGCAGAAGGAGGGTGAGGGGTGCAACTCTATATGTGACCGACTGGCTTGATTGTCTTATGTTACAACATTTGTAATGGATAAAAGTACAAATCAGAGCTAGAAGAAAATGGTATATCATACACTGCAGTTGAGGAACAATGGAAAAGTAATTCTGCATTGAAAGTTGATAAACTTGTTACCTCACTTTTGAGAAAATGGCCCTTGAATGCTTTGGTACACCTACTGGAGTGCTCTTCTTTGTCTACACCCATTCAGCATCATTCACAGCCTCTAAAGCTTTAGCACCACCCATCTCCTTAAGGATTCACATGTGAGGCCATGTACTAAACAACCAAAGACTTCAAAACAATGCCTGGTTTATACTATGTGTGTGTTGGTAAATTTGATCTGGAGTGCCAGAATGTTTTTTTATATAACCTTTAATAAACTAGGCAAGTCAGTTAAGAACAAACTCTTATTTACAATGACGGCCTACCGGGGAACAGTGGGTTAACTGCCTTGCTCAGGGGCAGAACAAGATTTGTACCTAGTCAGTTTGGGGATTCGATCCGGCAACCATTCAGTTACTGGCCCAATGCTCTAACCACTGGGCTACCTGCCAGGTTCAATGATATCTAGCTAACATTAGAATATAACTAGCAATTCAAATGGCTCTGCGATACAAATAATATTACTACACAGATCATACACCTAATGTTAGCTAGCGAGCCAGCCAATGGTTGACCTTAGTTTGAAGATGTAATCCAGAGACAGGTGCTTTATACAACGGCCTTCTGTGTTCTCTTTTCGACTATGTCTGCATATTTGCAATCAAACGGCAGAATTTTCTCCATCTCCTTAGCTGTTGTACTCAAATTCCACTCATTTCAAAACTCGTCCTCCAGAAAGTGGAGAGCAACACTTATGCAGTTCCACTATGTGATATCTTACAAAAAAGACACGCTAAAAAGGATTACCTACACATACTGACCAGCTCATGTTATAGACACAAGTGTACTACATGGCAGACCAATCTGAACTCATTTCTCGGCATGTCCAGCCTACTCATTATCCCAGCCAATCATTGCTAGCAGGAAGGTTGCTCTTATTTTCCCGTGGCTAAACCAACTAGGTTCGTAATTTACCAATTTTATTCATATTTAAGGCAGAAGAACGTCCACATGTTCTAGAAGGCATTTCTGCCAAAAAACGCATTTTGATTAACTTCATTAGGATAGGGGGCAGCATTTTCACTTTTGGATGAAAAGCGTGCCCAGAGTAAACTGCCTCCTACTCAGTCCCAGATGCTAAATTATGCATATTATTAGTAGTATTGGATAGAAAACTCTGAAGTTTCTAAAACTGTTTGAATGATGTCTGAGTATAACAGAACTCATATGGCAGGCAAAAACCTGAGAGAAAATCCAAACAGGAAGTGGGAAATCTGAGGTTTGTAGGTTTCAACTCAGCCCCTATTGAAGATAGTGGGATATTGGTTATGTTGCACTTCCTAAGGCTTCCACTAGATGTCAACCGTCTTTAGAACGTTGTTTGATTGCTTTTCTACAGACAATGGAATTCTCCGGTTGGAACATTATTGAACATTTATGATAAAAACATCCTAAAGATTGATTCTATACATCGTTTGATATGTTTCTATGACCAGTAACATAACTTCTTGGAATTTTCATCCGACATTTCCGCTGGAAGTTGCACGCACGTTTCGATTTGTTAACCAAACACCCTAACACAAGGAGGTATATGGACATAAATGATTAACTTTATCGAACAAATCAAACATTTATTGTGGAACTGGGATTCCTGGGAGTGCATTCCGATGAAGATCATCAAAGTGAATATTTATAATGCATTTTTATGACTAATGTTGACTGTGCAACATGGCGATATTTATTTTGGCTGGTTTGGGCTCTGAGCTCCGTACTTTTTAATTTGACACAGCGGTTGCATTAATTTGACACAGCGGTTGCATTAAGGAGAAGTTACATGCATAAAACTTGTATTTTCATCCACATTTATGAGTATTTCTGTAAGTTGATGTGGCTCTCTGCAAAATCACCGCATGTTTTGGAACTACTGAACATAACACGCCAATGTAAAATTAGATTTTTGGATATAAATATGCACTATATCGAACAAAACATACATGTATTGTGTAACATGAAGTCCTATGAGTGTCATCTGATGAAGATCAAAGGTTAGTGATTAATTTAATCTCTATTTGTGCTTTTTGTGACTCCTCTCTTTGGTTGGAAAAATGGCTAGGTTTTTCTGTGACTTGGTGACCTAACAATTGTTTGTGGAGCTTTTGCTGTAAAGCATTTTTTTAAATCAGACACTGTGGCTGGATTAACAAGAATTGTATCTTGAAATTTGATTTATGAGATTTCTGTTGATTTGTATTTGGTGCCCTGCAATTTCACTGGCTGTTGGTGAGGGATTCCGCTACGTTCCCAGACAGGTTAAAAAGTTTACATTCAAATGACTCCTGTGAAGTAGTGAAGCTCGATATACGCCGAGCTTCCTGAAAAGAGTCACATATCTGGAAGGTGTTCCTAATGCTTTGTAAATTGATTTTAGAAATCAAGTAATAAAAGATTATCAAATGTGATCGTTCTAAGTGTAAAACACTGACTGTGCCTACCTGAAGAAGTTGACCGTGCAGTCCCAGGTCTGGAGCCATTAGTGATATTGCGGGATGAAGGCCTTGTGTCAAGACTTGAGGTGATTTTCAACGTACCAGTCGTGCTGCCAGTCTTGGTCTTGCTGTTCAGAGTTGTACTGGTGGCTGACGTTAACCTGTGTGTGACCCCAGCTGGTTTCTTGGTTTTTGTGGCACTGCTCTTTGAGGTCTTGCTTGGAGCATCAGCCTCAGGGTCAGCCATGCAGGCACCGGGCTGGGGCGGCAAGGGTGGCAGGTCCTTCATTGGGGCTGGGGGAGGGTCCTGAGAGGAATGTTGAGCTCCCCTATTGGAGGAGTGAGAGCTGGGATGGTCGTGTGGATGGTGGGGTGGGAAACTCCCAGAATCGTCATCAGAGTCCATGTCTGCAGTGATGGAGGGGCAGTCTTCAGTCCCTGGGGGTATGTCTGAATCTGTGGCTGTGTTGAGGGACTCACTAGCAGATGTGGGTGGAGTCTCCTGACCTTGTGGCGAATGTCGATCACTATGAATGACGCTTTGTGGCTTAGCTAGGTCCTGGGAGTGGTCACTGTTTTCTGATAGTTCTCGCGGGCTACCTGTCGCTAGCCCCGGAGACAGATGCTGTTGTTGGTTCTCTGGGGATTTCGGATGCTTGAATTCACAAGGTGAGACCAGGCAGAGGTCGACGTCGTGGGGAACGTCAGGGAGAAGACCCTGAAATCCAGTAAGGCGTTCCTCTGAGCCGTCCCCTGGCGGACGCATGTTATGACATGTCCTCAAAGGTAAGGACATCCCCATTTTGGGGTCAGGATCAGCAAAATGCCCATTAGAGTAGGACCTGTCCATATGGTCTCCCTTGGGTGACTCATCAATAGATGGGAGCACCTGTTCAAAAGACACGGAAAGAGACTCATCAACTTCTGTCGAGTGTGGGGAACCGATTTCAGCAGGCATAGAGGTAATATTGGGGGAGACAGAGTCCGGCAGCATGAAGGGACTCAGTGTCAAAAGGCTTGATTGCTTCTCCTGGGATGATGTAGAGTTCTCTAGGTTCCCCTTCAAGGAGCCTACCTCAGAGTTCCTGCAAGAACCCATGACATGGCAGTCTTCAAAGCCAAGGCTAGGCACCCTTCCCCCGAGACTACTGTCCTCACCAGAGCCCTGAGCATCCTCTTCAGGTGATTGGTGGAAAGGGGTATGCCCAGCGCTATTAGGGGCTGAGTCAGCAGGGGAGACCAACTCTAAAGTCTTCTCATCTGAGCTGGCACATGCATCTTGTCCATTTCGCAGGGCCCCATCAAGAAGTCTGTATTCAGTTGGTGTAATATCAAAGTTCACACTGCGGTCACTTTTAGGAGTTTTGGCAAGAGGTGAAGTGGTTCCCAGGGCCTTCTCTGGATTTGGGAGTGTCTCCATGCAGCGGAGCTTTTCTGGACTTTCCAAGATGTCGCCCTTCTTTGCATTTTCTCTTGATCCATTCTCTGTTTCAGGTTGCGCCATTCCTTCATTGTTAGCTATAGTGCTCGCTACAACAGCAGTCTTTTTCTCTGACTCTCCATTTTCTGCTCTGAGCTTCTCGAATTCCGCTGTCATGTCTTCAGGCGTTGACATCTTAGAACGATCTGCATCCCCTTCAGAGGCTGAAGCTTTTTGATTCTCTGTCTTTTTACTCGTCTTTGACTTTCCCCCCCTTTTTCAATGAGTCTTTCTTGGGGATTGCATCCTTCTTCAAAGTTCCATTCTTGCCTACGGGTTTTTTTACTTCTGCGTTTCCTAATGAAGGTCCAGCTGTCACGTTTTTGACATCCTTGCTGACAGGTTTTGTTGGTTTCTTCTCATCTGGCTTGATTTCCTTCTTGATCTCTTTCTTTGGATCAGGTTTGACGTCTTTCTTTGGTTTTAGACCAAGAGGGTCTTTCTTAATTAGTTCTCTCTTTTTCTCCACATTCTCATCCTTTTTGGCAACACCCGCAGAGGCTTTCTCATCCCTCTTTTTGACTTCTTTTTTTCTCATCCTTTAAAGGTTCCTTCTTTGTCATAAGCTTTTCAGGCTTTGGAAGTTTTTGTTTAGCATCCACATCCTTCAATTTCAACTTCTCATCCCCTTCCTTTTCTTTAGGAGCAATGTCACTTGGGCCTTTGGGCTTGGTCTTCACGTCTTGTTTCCTAAGGTCCCCACGTCCAAGTTTGTCCTTCAGCAAGGCACTGCTAGGTCTGGAGTCCTTGGGAAGGGACTTAAGGCTCTCCCGACTCTCTGCACGTTTTGGTTGTTTATCTGATTTGGATGCTTCAAGGTCCCTAAGGCTCACGGCGGGGTGTTTCAGGAATTCTAGATGCTTTACTTTGTCAAGTCCTTCAAGAATCTTGGCCTGCGGAGTACACCCAGGGAAGAGAACTCGAATGATCTTCTCATGAGTACTGGCAGGATGCCACACCAATAGAGCACAGATGGAGACAAGGCAAGGCAGGGGTATCTCTGAGCCTTTCATGTTAGATCCATTGCCGGGCCAGTTCTTCATCAAAGCCTCAAGCTCTTTACTGCCTTTGACTGGGTTAAGAACATACAGCTCTAGACGACCAACTCCCATCTTCTGGAAAAGTATAACAGGCTCAATGGTGGGTCCATTTGAGCGACTAAGAGGCTCTGGATTGATTGTTAGCCTGTCAAGGTGCTGCAACGTGAGTGCCACCTGATCGCAGCTCCGCAGTTCTTTGGGATCACCCTCTAATGACTTCAATCTCTCTGGAGCATTAAGAAAAACTATGCCAATATCAGGAGAAATTAGATTTTTCATCCAGTCCTCATTGATCTGAGAGTCGGCAGATTGTTCATCCTCCAGTTCTACCACTTTCCTTTGGAGAAGACTGTTCACCCCTGGAAGATTGTCAGTACCGATGTGGGTGAGGAGCAGGCAGTCAACTCTGTCCAAATGTCTAACCAGTTTCCAGAAACAGGAGCGTGGATCGGACCCACCGTTGACCAGGATGTTGAAACCGTTAACAGCAAAGAAGGCAGAGTCTCCTCTCCCACCTGGAAATACGTAACAGCAGGGGCGAGAGAGTTTGAGGAAGCCCACAGTACTGGGGGGCTCCAGCAGCTCAAAAGAAGACTGTGGCTCCAGGGACTCGGAGAGGTATTCTGTGAACTCTTGCAGACCTTCCATTTCAGGCAGCACTGATGGCAGGTTTGTTTTGATGTCAATGAAGTCTTGTAGGTTGTGTTTCTCCAACACTGAGTTCTTCCACACTCCAGTGTTAGGACAACTCAGTGTGAGGCTAGCTTTTTGTGTAGGGTCTGCCGAGCTCAATAACTCCCCAATCTATTCAAAAAGATAGAATGGTTTGATGTAAAATCACTTGACCAGCATATTAGTAATGCTTTGAATTTAGATTAAATCTGTAACTTAGAATATACACTGATTGTACAAAACATTAAGAACATTTGCTATTCCTATGACAAATGTCTGGTATACTCTGTGTATATTACAGTAAAATAACTCACCTCTTCATCAGCAAATATCTGAATGAAGTCACTGAGAGAGAAACATCCTGTTTGTAAGACCAGGTCTCCTGCCTCTTCGACACATTGTCCAGCAAGAACCAACAACTTGTGGCGAGACACGTCAGATATAAGCCGGCGCACCTAGGGAAATGGAAGGAAAAGTAGTCATGAAATTAAGCTCCATTTAGTAGCCTATACAATTCCAAATAGGGCAATAGTTTTAGATTGTGCTTAGTGTCACTGAAAATACAGATAAACAAGGCCCCTCATTCAAGTTTTTTAAAAATGTTTACAGTCTGTAATATGATAAAAAGGGAACATGGCAAGACAAACCGATCATCTTGATCCAAATTACATGCATACTAGCCAGATGGGATATTAAAAAAAAGGCTGCACACAATTTGTTTTGGTGCCTTAGGCCACAATCAACCCACATGCTGATTTCAATGTATAGCCTACATACAATGTTATTAAGTGATCAATAAAAAAGGATCACGTGTTTTAACATTTTCATGATAAAAAAAGGCAGCACCTCAAACTCCATGGCAATATTCTATTGTTACAAAACTTCCTCACCCCCACCCCCCATCCTTTCCCAGAGAAAGTATTTCAAGAATTACTGTTCACATACTCTTTACAGTACTAAACATACTGCAAACGTTGTTCAGCCATGACATTTAAATAATTCCCAAATTTACCCGCAGATATGCTCATGCAGAATGAGAACGCAAGAGATTATTTCCCCTAATATTGAATGCATTCTGAAATATCGGTGAATTAAGCATCACAAGCATTAGCTGACAAGCACAGGCTGAATGAATTAGATTGTTGGTTCAAGTGAGGCAGGTAATATTTCATTACAGCAACGACAGGATAGGATTTCCAGTATGAAATGAGCGCCAGATGGAAGGGCAAAGAACCGTGTAATGTGATGGCTGTGTGTACTGCAGGTGTCATCTGAGCAATTGGATCCTTTCCATCTCAGGACAAAAGCTATTGTTATGCAAAGCAGAGCATACCTTAGTAAATATCCTATTGTCATTCTGAACATGAGTTTATTTTCCAGTATTTTAAATTGAATTTGGAATACACAAAATATACCTTGAAACCGAAATAAGACTTCAACACAGAGGTCTGACATTCAACAGTGAGAGATGTAGCCTAATTAAGTCTCACCTCTGAGCAGACCAACTCATGGGATGGGTTCCCCACCACCTTGGTGTCTAGAACGTCTCCACTGTGCTGCAGTGTCCTCTGGCCTATAGGGAAGGAGGGAGAAAGTGGTCAGACACCTGCGAGTGAGGGAAAAGGCTCCAGGGAGATAGGGGTTAAAATAGAGCCTAGCCTGTTCCTTTAGACCTGACAAAAACAAGGGGTACTGGGCAATAGTCTATGCTGTATGTGGATAGTTTGGGAATAACAGATCCTGCATCCACCAAAAAGGTTAAAAAGGTTGGGGAAAATCAGATGTCAAAATATCTCTTTTTGTTTTGTTTTGTTTTACAGTAAACCGATTAGCAGATGTAGATCACTTCAGCTCAATCAATCAAATCAAATGTATTTATAAAGCCTTTAATCTCTAGTGTAGTCTGTTAGTCTTGACCAGCTCACAGTTAATCTTGACCACAGCAAGAAAAAGATCCATGTCAGCATTAGAAACAACCAGTCTATAGAATTGAATGCCTCTGTAAAGCGAGAGAAACTATGCTGCTCCAGGGCTTGATATGAACTTGTTTAGCCACTTATCACCATTTTACACCATTGAATGATGCAAGGAACCACCTTACGAAACACAACTCATTACCATCTTTTTTACCATACAGAATCAGACCATGTAGGCTACACTCTGCCTATTGGCTTCTTTGCATATTCAAGCCGGTCTCAAAATACTACACCCTTTAAGGCTCTCCTGGAGGATGGTTGGCCACCATTGGTTGCCTATAAAATATTGCAACATTACATTTACAACCAAATCTTTATAAAATAATTCCCTATAAAAACATATCAATGAGACTGATGCAACAGACCAGACCGTTTAGCTTAAAATTATAAAGTTTTACTTCATCATATTATAAAAGGGCAACAATGCACGCATTAATGTGCCAAAATGCATTTAGTGGCAAAACGCTGTCCTCAAAACCGCACAACATGCACAAGTGTTTATTTTTTAAATATATGTTTAACCTTTACTTAACTAGGCAAATCAGTTAATTAAAACCTCTACAGGATCGATGGGTCCCCACGGGATGGTTGAGCTAACGTTGGCTAATGTGATCAGCATGAGGTTGTAAGTAACAAGAACATTTCCCAGGACAGACATATCTGATATTGGCAGAAGTCTTAAATTATTGTTACTGCACTGTCCAATTTACAGTAGCTATTACAGTGAAATAATACCATTCCATTGTTTGAGGAGAGTGCACAGTTATGAACTTGAAAATGTATTAATAAATTAGGCACATTTGGGCAGTCTTGATACAAAAGTTTGAACAGAAATACAATGGTTC
Organism: Oncorhynchus gorbuscha; assembly: GCF_021184085.1. Lineage (NCBI taxonomy): Eukaryota > Metazoa > Chordata > Actinopteri > Salmoniformes > Salmonidae > Oncorhynchus > Oncorhynchus gorbuscha. The sequence continues at coordinate 44,188,370 of NC_060187.1, forward strand.
ATTGGATCAGTCTTAAACTTTGCACATACACTGCCATCTAGTGGTCAAAATCTAAATTGCGCCTGGGCTGGCATAATACATTATGGCCTTTCTCTTGCATTTCAAAGATGGTACAAAAAGGGCATGTTTTTCTTTGTAATATCTTTTACCAGATCTAATGTGATATATTCTCCTACATTCATTTAACATTTCTACAAACTTCAAAGTGTTTACTTTCAAATGATATCAAGCATACACATATCCTAGCTTCAGGTCATGAGTTACAGGCAGTTAGATTTGGGTATGTCATTTTAGGCGAAAAAAAAAGAAAAAAAGGGGGCGGCTCCATGAACAAATTTTTATTTACAATGACGGACTATCCCCCGGCCAAACCCGGACGACGCTGGGCCAATTGTGCGCCGCCCTATGGGACTCACGGCCGGATGTAATAGCCTGGGTTTCACTTGAGAGATTAAAATATCTGTTAGAAATTAAGAAAACGGGGAGATCTAAAGATGCATCAACTAGCATGGGTTACTAATATGACTAGGATTATGCCTTTGGGTGCTGGACAATAAAACAATCAATAAAAAAATGAAAACCAATATAACATGAGAAAATATGCAATTGAAACCAGCATTTAAGTGCTAATAAAATACATTCAACACTTCTATGGTTGTATTTTGGCTAGGATAGGTTACTTTGAAACAGGGTAAAACATGCTTCATAAGACATAAAACGTACAGGGTTTAAACTACGTTTATGGTTAAATAGTTTCAAAATGCTGACTGCCTCCGCTCAGATTCAAGGTGGGTGATGTGCAACAGGCACTGTCCTTCACTCTCAGGTCTTGTGATTTTTTGAATGAACCGTCCCTCGAGCACGTCGACAGAATAAAGCCTTTAGACCTTAATGGTAATTATCCTTCATTAGATTTGTCAAACATGACTGGCATTTAGCCCATATTTATGTCATTAAAAAAAATCGAAGTTAGTGTCCATTTTCTGGCACCTCATGTCCTCATGGGTTTGGACAATATGCATATCTACTACACTGACATGTAGGCTTTTTTATTTATGTACATAAAAAATAGATTTTAATATTATTCCAATGTTGGCCTCTCTGATCCAATTCGGGTCAGAATAATGATTTTATATATTTTTTTACTTGTCCATTAAAATGTCCAACTTAAATCTATATTCTTCTTGTCCAACAATTTTTTTTTTTTTTGTACTTTTCCTGGACAAAATGACAACAGTGAATGTCGACCCCTGTGCACAGTTTGAGGCACAGAGCTTTGCATAGCACAAAGATAAACCCTGGGCTTGCAGTGTAACTAACTTTTAGTGCAGGTCTGAAGAGAGAATAGGTTAAAGGCAAGGCAAGGCACTGAAACCAGACAGGGCTGAAGCAAAAACCAAAACATGACTTACCAGAAGTTAGAATGTTCTTGGTAAAAGAAAATACACATAGAATAATGCTATAAAACTCAAGAGAAACAAAAAAAGGCAACACTTATATAATATTTTTCGTTTTAGTCTACATTTGTTTAGAATTCTAGTTATAAGCAGGGTTCAAAAGCTGCAATGCCATGCCGAGGCTATCTAGGCTGAATAAACGACCTGTGAGTCAAAATCCTACTGCATCACATGACAGAATACAGTGGCATTCACTCATGTGCTGCACCAACAGCATCCCCATTTAACCTACAATTTTCCACACCGAATCCCAATCATTATTAGGGGGTGGGCGTGGGGACTGTTTTGTGCCTGGAGTAGTGGAGCTACATGATCTAAAAGGTGAAATAATCATGGAAGGCCGGCAGAAATCAAGAACTGTGTGCTTATTTATGGGTTCTATAGGTAACACACTGTATGGCTAAAAAGTCTGTGGGAGCGAGAGAAAGGACTGCCAGTGAGATAGTTCTGCTTTTGAGTTTTTCCCCTTCTAACCGTATGAACATTTACACTGCAAAAGTTCTGTCACTTACTACACTGTGTCTGCTACATGAACAACAGCTCAAATGCACATTAACCAAAAGCTTAGTAGATCCAAAAGTGAGTGGACAGTTACCCAAGAACACCCGCACAGGTCAGGTTGTTGGTGTGGATGGTCCAGCCAGCCAAGAAGAGAGATTTAGAAAGTAATTGTTGCTTGATGATGTCACACGTGCTAGCAGGTATTGAACCTCTTATTGAATTACCATCACGTTAGGGAAGTAACTATGGTATATTAGAACATGGAGATCGTAGTGCTCAGTCACTCAATTATCCAGTGAACCAATCATTGACCACTGTCTGGTAACGCCCCCCCGAGTACTGTACATGATTGCGTCCTTATATGAAGATAAGTTGGTCATTGGTTATCGCCAGTCCCCCGAACATCACTGAAGTGCACAGAAGGTAGTTGTGGACAGCACTGAGAAACCAATGTCATTGGCGTATCAACTTCCCACCCTTGTCATTACCCTCATCAACCCTATTTGCTGTGCTGAAAGAGGAACCATTCTTTCCAGTCACTAGAACGTGTAAAAAGAAAAGAGACATGCTCAAAGAGAGGGCCTCAGCTCCAACCTTGACCCTGGTGTAGAGACGAAACCCAACACGAGAAAGCACTTCCTTCCTGTCAGCTAGTCGAGCTACGGTGTTGCTATGGCAACAGCCGCAGAGGCTATACACAGCCAGAGAACACAATGGCACAAGGAAGCAAAGAATTAAGTTGACACAAATTATCTTAATTCTATTTTGGAATGATTCAACAAGGCCCATGACCAGATGGTGTATATAATGGTCCATCAGTGTGAATCTCAGAGAACAGATATTAGTTGAATCCATGAATAACTAGAATTATTCAAACAAAAGGCTTCATGACTACCAAGATACGGGACTACCACAGTCCTTTTCTCCATATGTGCCTCGTGTCTGGTTGAGCCCTGTCCTATCAGAGAAGTGCCCCCTGCAGGGAGAAACTTGAGCGGCACAAAGGCCAGCATCCGACTCCCCACCACGTGAGACAGACATTGTGCAAATGAAAACCAGCTAAGCTGGACTTATAAGGATTACCCTACAACAAAATTATTGCTCCGTTCCCCTGCCCTCTTTGACGTCTCATCTTTGATGGCTCTGGGAGTTGGCTCAGTTTTCCCCTTGGGGCAGATCCTTCTACTGTCAGGTTCTTAATGTACATACACACATTGCAATGTATCATTCTGTGCGGCTGGAAAAGACAAATCTGAAAGCAGCCTGAAATATTCACAGCGATATGGCTGAAAGGAAACAGAGCTGGATGGTTCCAGTTTCTGCCTTTATTCTTCAACTGGATGAGTCAGACCACAAAGCAAAGGAAGAACAGATTTGAAATCAGGATATTGAAAGATGAATATCTTTAAGATTCTGTCATATTTCTCTTCTGGCTTCTTTGAGGTGAATTGTCATTCTTTTTTAAGGTTTGCCATTTGCAGGTCTATCCAAACACACACGGACCGCACCCGGGTAGCCTAGTGGTTAGAGCGTTGGACTAGTAACCGGAAGGTTGCAAATTCAAATCCCCGAGCTGACAAGGTACAAATCTGCCATTCTGCCCCTGAACAGGCAGTTAACCCACTGTTCCTAGGCAGTCATTGAAAATAAGAATTTGTTCTTAACTGACTTGCATAGTTAAATAAAGGTTAAAAAAAAATAATTAAAAAACACGGACCACCCTCTCATCCCATGTGTCTGCAGTGCACGCTCCCTGGATAGAGTGTTTTAATCTGAGCTGTAAATCGCAGTGGGTAAACAGGGCAGCCAGTAACCTCCCCCCAGCTCGAGACTGCAAACATTTAGTTGAACTTTGTGAACCTTTGACTTGGCTGTGCGAATTAAATACATTTTTGGTCGCACTGGTGAAATCTGCACATTCTACATGGTCATCTCAATCAAAATGTCTTTTTTTTTTAAGGTGAATAAAACCACCCTTACAAAAAATGATTGCAGTTTTGAAACTGCAGTAAAAGTGCAGTAGACTGTGTGACGCTGTAATTGTATATTTTTTATTTAAATTGAACCTTTAACTAGGCAAGTCAGTCACAAATTCTTGTTTACAATGACGGGCTACCGGGGAACAGTGGGTTAACTGCCTTGTTCAGGGGCAGACGACAGATTCTTACCTTGTCAGCTCGGGGACTTTATCCATCAACCTTTCGGTTACTAGCCCAACGCTCTAACCACAAGGCTACCTAACTGAAGTGTACTGCAGTTAAAATAAGAAATTACTGCAGTAAAAAAAGTGTTGACGCAAAATTTGCAGCATACTGCAGTTATAGTGGGGCAAAAAAGTATTTAGTCAGCCACCAATTGTGCAAGTTCTTCTACTTAAAAAGATGAGGCCTGTAATTTTCATCATAGGTACACTTCAACTATGACAGAAAAAAATGAGAAAATAAAATCCAGAAAATCACATTGTAGGATTTTATGAATTTATTTGCAAATTATGGTGGAAAGTAAGTATTTGGTCAATAACAAAAGTTTCTCAATACTTTGTTATATACCCTTTGTTGGCAATGACAGAGGTCAAACGTTTTCTGTAAGTCTTCACAAGGTATTCACACACCGTTGCTGGTATTTTGGCCCATTCCTCCATGCAGTTCTCCTCTAGAGCAGTGATGTTTTGGGGATGTTGCTGGGCAACACGGACTTTCAACTCCCTACAAAGATTTTCTATGGGGTTGAGATCTGGAGACTGGCTAGGCCACTCCAGGACCTTGAAATGCTTCTTACGAAGCCACTCCGTTGCCCGGGCGGTGTGTTTGGGATCATTGTCATGCTGAAAGACCCAGCCACTTTCCATCTTCAATACCCTTGCTGATGGGAGATTCACTCAAAATCTCGCAATACATGGCCCCATTCATTCTTTCCTTTACACTGATCAGTCGTCCTGGTCCCTTTGCAGAAAAACAGCCCCAAAGCATGATGTTTCCACCCCCATGCTTCACAGTAGGTATGGTGTTCTTTGGATGCAACTCAGCATTCGTCCTCCAACACGGCGAGTTGAGCTTTTACCAAAAAGTTATATTTTGGTTTCATCTGACCATATGACATTCTCCCAATCTTCTTCTGGATCATCCAAATGCTCTCTAGCAAACTTCAGACGGGCCTGGACATGTACTGGCGTAAGCAGGGGGACACGTTTGGCACTGCAGGATTTGAGTCCCTGGCGGCGTAGTGTGTTACTGATGGTAGGCTTTTGTTACTTTTACCATGTGGTTCTGGGATTTTTGCTCACAGTTCTTGTGATCATTTTGACCCCACAGGGTGAGATCTTGCGTGGAGCCCCAGATCGAGGGAGATTATCAGTGGTCTTGTATGTCTTCCATTTCCTAATAATTGCTCCCACAGTTGATTTCTTCAAACCAAGCTGCTTACCTATTGCAGATCATTTTCCCAGCCTGGTGCAGGTCTACAATTTTGTTTCTGGTGTCCTTTGACAGCTCTTTGGTCTTGGCCATAGTGGAGTTTGGAGTGTGACTGAGGTTGTGGACAGGTGTCTTTTATACTGATAACAAGTTCAAACAGGTGCCATTAATACAGGTAACGACTGTGGAGGACAGAGGAGCCTCTTATTAAAGAAGAAGTTACAGGTCTGTGAGAGCCAGATATCTTGCTTGTTTGTAGGTGACCAAATACTTATTTTCCACCATAATTTGCAAATAAATTCATTAAAAATCCTACAATGTGATTTTCTGGATTTTTTTCTCTCATTTTGTCTGTCATAGTTGAAGTGTACCTATGATGAAAATTTACAGGCCTCCTCTTTTTAAGTGGGAGAACTTGCACAATTGGTGGCTGACTAAATACTTTTTTGCCCCACTGTACAAGGGGTACCGGTACAGGGTCAATGTACAGGGTCCCCGATTAGTCGAGGTAATTGTACAGTGGCAAGAAAAAGTATGTGAACCCTTTGGAATTACATGGATTTCTGCATAAAACGTGATCATCTAAGTCACAACAATAGACATTCACAGTGTAGGTTGGAAAAAGTATGTGAACCCCTAGGCTAATGACTTCTCCAAAAGCTAATTGGAGTCAGAAGCCAGCTAACCTGGAGTCCCATCAATCAGCTGCCTTGCCCTATAAAAAAAATATAAAAATCAATTTTGAGTTTGCGATTCACAAGAAGCATTGCCTGATGTGAACGCCTTGAACAAAAGAGATCAGAAGACCTAAGATTATGACTTTTTGGCTTGCATAAAGCTGGAAAGAGTTACAAAAGTATCTCTAAAAGCCTCGATGTTAATCATTCCACAGTAAGGCAAATTGTCTATAAATGGAGAAAGTTCATTAAGACCTTTAGACAGGTCATCATTCACAAGGCCGCAGGGCCAGATTGATTACCAGGACGTGTACTGCGAGCATGCGCTGACCAACTGACGAATGTCTTCACTGACATTTTCAACCTGTCCCTGTCCAAGTCTGTAATACCAACATGTTTTAAGCAGACCACCATGGAACATTAGTTTGTTGGTGATGTGGACCCCAAGAAACTTGAAGCTCTCAACCTGCTCCAATACAGCCCCGTCGATGAGAATTTGGGCATCCTCTTTTTCCAGTAGTCCACAATCATCTCCTTTGTCTTGATCACGTTGATGGAGAGGTTGTCCTTGCACCACACGGTCAGGTCTCTGACCCTCTCCCTTTGAGCTGTCTCGTCATTGTCGGTGATTAGGTCTGCCACGGTTGTGTCATTGGCAAACTTAAATGATGGTGTTGGAGTTGTGCCTGGCCGTGCAGTCATGAATGAACAGGGAGTACAGGAGGGGACTGAGCATGCACCCCTGAGGGGTCCCCGTGTTGAGGATCAGTGTGGCGGTTGTGTTGTTACCTACCCTTACCACCTGGGGGCAGCCTGTCAGGTAGTCCAGGATCCAGTTGCAGAGAAAGGTGTTTAGCTTAGTGATGAGCTTTGAGGGCACTATGGTGTTGAACGTTGAGCTGTAGTCAATCAACAACATTCTCACATAGGTGTTCCTTTTGTCCAGGTGGGAAAGGGCAGTATGGAGTGCAATAGAGATGGCATCATCTGTGGATCTGTCTAGGGTTTCTGGGATAATGGTGTTGATGTGAGCCATGACCAGCCAATTATAAGCACTTCATGGCTACAGACGTGAATGCTATGGGTCGGTAGTCATTTAGGCAGGTTATGTTGGTGTTCTTGGGCAGAGGGACTATGGTGGTCTGCTTGAAACATGTTGGTATTACAGACTCGGGGAAAGGTTGAAAATGTCAGTGAAGACACTTGACAGTTGGTCAGCACATGCTTGGAGTACACATCCTGGTAATCTGTCTGGCCCTGTGGCCTTGTGAATGCTGACCTGTTTAAAGGTCTTACATCGGCTACAGAGAGCGTAGTCATCCTGATCAGCTGATGCTCTCATGCATGTTTCAGTGTTACTTGCCTCAACGGAGCATAGAAGTAATTTAGCCCATCATTGCTTATTAGTAAATAAATAGGTCTGTAAAAAAGACTAATTAAAATAATATTTAATTATTCAATAAGGTTATGCTGGCTCAGAGGCCTATAATGCGCTAATGTTCTGTCAAATGGATAATGTGCCAATCCTCTCCAACCTGGCATGGTACAATTTGGAATCTGATAAATAGGCTATGGACATGTTGCGTGTATTTACTTATATTTATATTATACTTATATTGTCAATATCATCTTCATACGATTGCATAACAAATCTCTCCCCTTCATACTTTCCTTGTCAATTCACTAAGGTAGGCCTAGTTTTCTTTATACGTTTTAAGGAAAGGAGAAATATTTGCTTGTGTCTGACATACGTTGGTGTATTTGATTGACAGGTCATTTTATGGTGGTGCATGAGTTCGCCTATTCTAAAGTAGCTTGTCTGGACACCATCTCTTTAATAAGAATCAAATGCTGCCGTCATGATTTAACCTTTTAAAAGGCATTTTCAGTAAAGACCCTTGCTCTTGTTTATGATGCTGTTCACACCAACTGCAAAATAGCATCCTGTCACAATCCGTCAATTATTTATCCGAAGCAGTTTAGATTTTTTAAATCTTTTTTTTTACGTGAAAATAAGCTGTTGACCAAAATAAATTGTTATCTGGGACACTGCCAAAGAGGTCTGTGGGCTCATTGGGTCAATTAATTCATTTCCCTCTGCCTGTTTTTTTTTACATTTGCAAAGCATCAGTGGTGAAAGATGTCAATTTAGCCAATGTGATCACATCACACCATAGTTACATGTCGCTCTCATCATTCAAACTTCCCCACCAGTTCATTGTCAACACTGTAGCCTATTTTATAGCTATTCAGCAAGCAAGTAGTTCAAATCGATGTTTCTCTCCTCGAATAGGCCTCAGTTTTTTTAATTGCTCAAAAAAAAGTTTCAAACTACATTGTGGTTCATATACAGTGCAATCAGAAAGTATTCAGACCCCTTGACTTTTTACACATTTTGTTAGATTACAGCCTTATTCTAAAAAAAAAAAAAATTTTTCTCCCCTCAATCTACATACAATACCCCATAATGACAAAGCTAACAGGTTTTTTGAAAATGTTGCTAATTTATTAAATGAAACTGAAATATTACATCTACCCTTTACACAGTACTTTGTTGAAGAATCTCCACAGAGAAACTCTTGGTCACCTCCCTGACCAAGGCCCTTCTCACCCGATTGCTCAGTTTAGCAGGGTGGCCAACTATTTGGTGGTTCCAAACTTCTTCCATTTAAGAATGATGGAAGCCACTGTGTTCTTGGGGACCTGCGGAGGTATACAGACAATTCCTTCGACCTCATTGTTTTGCTCTGACATGCACTGTCAGCTGTGGGACCTTATATAGACAGGTGTGTGCCTTTCCAAATCAATTGAATTTACCACAGGTGGACTCCAATCAAGTTGTAGAATTATCTCAAGGATGATCAATGGAAACAGGATGCAACAGAGCTCAATTTCGAGTCTCATAGTAAGCGTCTGAATAATTATGTAAATAAGGAATTTCTGTTTTACATTTTTAAAACATTTGCAAAATTTCTAAAAACCTGCTTTTGCATTTGTCATTATGGGGTATTGTGTAGATTTCTGAGGATTATTTTTTAAAATCCATTTTAGAATAAGGCTGTAACGTTACAAAATGTGCAAAAAGTCAAGGGGTCTGAATACTTTCTGAATGCACTGTGTATTGGCTTCTCATTCAAACTAGAGAGAGGGGAGAAGCGATAGGCCAGCGGAGTTGCCAGCGGAGTTGCATGAATTGCGCAAGGGAACAGTGAAGACAAAAAAAATATCAGCCGGAGTTGACCCTTATCAATAAGTGGTTACAGATTCAGATAAAGCACTCAATTAAAAAATGTAGTGTCAACGTCACTACCCGTTGAGTCACAAAAATGTATCAACGGCTGAACATTAGGTTACGGACAGGTTGCGCGTGCGTGTGTTTTTTATTTTCGAATGGTTATCAATTTCATCTTCATGCCTATCACAGCTGTCTCTATCCCCCTTAACTTCCCTCGTCAATGTTGATCACATGCTACATTGATTTATCGTTCTCCTACAACGTAGACCATTTTTTGATTATCCTACAGAAAGGATTTGAAGCGAATACGTTTTTAGGAAAGGACAAATGTGATTTGATTGTGTCAGAGGGACGTGCTGCAGCCGGCTTTGATTGATGGGTCATTTTAGGTGGGCGGGTGTGCGTGTATCACTTGTTTGATAAAGTGGAGGGGGGAAATTATAATTTTTTGTCGTTGCAGAAAATACATATTTATAAACATTATAAACATTCAGCATCTGACAAGAGTGCATGAAAACAAACTATTTGATATAATGTACTCTGATTTTATGATCCAAAAAATAAATTGAACATATTTTAAGGGATATTTGAAAACACAATGGTCAAATCAGTGTTGATTTCCATGACACCTATTAGACATACACAATCAAACCAAAACAAGTGTCTAATTCACAACTCAAATTGCAATTTCATCATAGAAAGCTATTATTCAAAGCCAATTTAAAACAAGTTGAATTGTCTGCTTTCACCAAAGCAATCAGATGTAAAAAGGTGCACTAGGCAGAAATCACTCCGACATTCCCTGGTTGCTAAAATGGCATATATAAAATGTTTACTGTTTCGGTTAATATGACAAAGCAAGCACATATAGTGTAGAGAATAATTGTACCATCTGAACTGCTGTGAAATATCTCTCCCATAACCAAAAATATTGTATTTTCAGCTGTTTGAAGCTGGTGTACAAAACCGAAAGTAAAAGACGCAAAAAACAAAAAGTAAGAATGGGAAGCATAGAAATAGTGCACTTACAACAGCTCTACTACCTCTTCTTTGACTTGCTTGCAATGACAGATCTATAACTCACATTTCTATGTGAATTTGGTCAGGTGGCCCAGAAAGTTACATATTGCAGATTTAATGCCAGTGACATACATTACCCTGTTTTCATCACAAAGAATCCAGAGCAGACTGCTTGAAGGACATTAGTAGTAGTCTTAATCTTGCTAAAAGAAAAAGGTCAAATTCATTTAACAGGGAGAATATATACAATAAAATACTGGGTAACTGCCCAAATAAAGGAAACTCCAACATAGTGTCTTAATAGGGTGTTGTGGCACCACGAGCCACCAGCTTGGCATGAATTTGACAAGTGTCTAGAACAGTTGGAGGGATGCGACACCATTCTTCCACAAGTAATTCCATCATTGGGTGTTTTGTTGGTGGTGGAAAACGCTGTCCCAGATGCAGCTCAAGAATCTCCCATAAGTGTTCAATTGAGATCTTGTGACAAACACACAGACACACACCACTTAAATAGCCTATGCTCCTTTGAGACCCTTCTTTCAGACACCGACATCTCTTCTTCTAGCCATGGTAGCTGAATAATGGGCAACGGGGCATTTTTATACATGATGGGATGTTAATTGCTTAATTAACTCAGGAACCACACGTGTGTTGAAGCACCTGCTTTCAATATACTTTGTTAAACACATTAGACTTGTCTGCTTTCACCAAAACAATCACATTGGTGAAACCTCAAATCCCAAATGCCCTTGCTGTTTTTTTTTGGGGGGGGGGGTTGCGACCAAATCATGGGGAAAATGTCAGCCGGGAGCCCTGCCCGCTGTAACAGGAGACAGTCAGCCGGGAGCCCTGCCCATTGTAACAGGAGACAGTCAGCCGGGGGCCCTGCCCGCTGTAACAGGAGACAGTCAGCCGGGGGCCCTGCCCGCTGTAACAGGAGACAGTCAGCCGGGAGCCCTGCCCGCTGTAACAGGAGACAGTCAGCCGGGAGCCCTGCCCGCTGTAACAGGAGACAGTCAGCCGGGAGCCCTGCCCGCTGTAACAGGAGACAGTCAGCCGGGAGCCCTGCCCGCTGTAACAGGAGACAGTCAGCCAGGAGCCCTGCCCACTAACAGGAGACAGTCAGCCTCAAGGGTAGAAGTCCACTTTTCCAAAACATATATCTATCAGTATCATATTCATTAGCTTACAGCTATAGAGTAGCCTAATTACTAAAACTGTGTCACTCTGTTTGGTAACTTTCCTCCAATATACTGTATATTCTAACTTATTTGTATTAGGTATTTGTCATGAATTAGCCCATTCTGGATAAGGTTATACTGTAGGTCTGTGAAATGAGAGCAATGCAAGGCACTGTGTGGCACACCATGTGCCCCCTGATGACTGTCATGCTCCCCCATCCTGCCCAGTAGCACTCCTCTAGTGTAAACACACACATACAGGCTCTGACGCCCCACATTCCTCAACAGCTGGCCTGCAATTAGTCAGTCAGCCTGCTGCCCGGAAGAGGCTCTGCAGCACAGATTCCATAGTGTAGCACTGCAGTAACATAGTATTCCTTTTACAGAGCTGCGATAGCCTGAGCTAGCACGAAAGTGAAAGTGTGGATGTATTGCAGGTGCTGGGGGTGTGACACACAGATTGTGAATGGGAGAGGCCTGAAGGTAGGGCGAGGTAGTTCTTGACACTAGAGGAGGAAGTTGTCCCGAGGATAAACAAATGTTCTGGTGACTGAGGGAAGATGGGCTTCAGGGCGAGGATGGTGCAAGCTGTGGCAAACTATTTTCAGCTGTGAGGTCAGACACTCTCTCATCCTCCCACTCTCCCTGGGATTTCTCTCTCTGCTTTCCATCAACCAACCAGTCTCATTCCTCTGTCCTCCCCACCAACTCTCCACGCAAACTACACTGCAAAGATACAAATAACAGCCGGAAGGAGCTACTCTGGTGAAGTTGCATTGTTGAGGTGTAAAAGGAAGAACACTTGAGGCCCAATAAGATTGTCTCCAGAGTACAGGTCTAATTGCAGTATTTCTACGGCTATAGTCTGGTGTGCGTGGCGTTTAAGTTATTCTACAAGCAGACAAAAAAAGGGAGGTTGCTTGTTGGCCTCTGGATCTCACAGGAGTGTTCTCACCTTGAGAAAGCTGACATTTCCAGGCGTCACTATACAGAGCAAACATGAGAATACGACATCTGGCTATGCAAGACAATTCCTGCTGTAACTCGGGTGGGTCGCTATCTGGACTTTGGAAAACATCACTTAGCTTAAATTATCAACTGACCTGACATGAAGAGACACCCAGCTGGCCACTGGTAGTGGACAGCACCCGTCTTGACCAAGGCTAGTGATACCCATGGCATTGCATACACCATCCCAGCCAGTCAAATAAAACAGACATGAGTCAATCATTAGCGGCAGATGGGCAGGTAACTAAGAAGGGCACACGCTTTCTGTCTTGACCAAGGCTAGTGATACTCTGCTAGATTTCTCAAGTAAATGTTTGGCTGAGTAGAAGACAAAACAAGTATTTTTCAGTCAATTCTAGAATTTTTCCAGATGTATTGTTGATTATCTGGAAGGTAAATAAATAAATAGCCCACTCATCTGAAAAGTTTCAGTCTATCCGAATTAGGCTTTTCAGTGGGGCTGAATTGAAAGACGCTGGCAGATGGTCTAATGTTGTTATGGCAACCAGATGTAAAAGATGGAGTTATCACTAATGTTGTTATGGGAGATAAAATCTAATGTTGTTACGATCTAATGGGAAGAAAACGAACCATGATTGGTCTCCATCTCCACTAACTATATTTTTGGCATCATTTCTTGTTTGACAACACTGTGAAAGACGTCTAATGGTCTAATGTTGTTATGGTCTAATGTTGTTATGGTCTAATGGTCTAATGTTGTTATGGTCTAATGTTGTTATGATCTAATGGTCTAATGTTGTTATGGTCTAAGTCTAATGTTGTTATGGTCTAATGGTCTAATGGTGTTATGGTCTAATGTTGTTATGGTCTAATGTTGTTATGGTCTAATGTTGTTATGGTCTAATGTTGGATCTAATGTTGTTATGGTCTAATGGTCTAATGTTGTTATGATCTAATGTTGTTATGGTCTAATGTTGTTATGGTCTAATGGTCTAATGTTGTTATGGTCTAAATGTTGTTAATGCTGGATCTAATGGTCTAATGATCTAATGTCTAATGTTGTTATGATCTAATTGTCTAATGTTGTTATGGTCTAATGGTCTAATGTCTAAATTGTTATGGTCTCTAATGTTGTTATGGTCTAATGTTGTTATGGTCTAATGGTCTAATGTTGTTATGGTCTTGTTGTCTAATGTTGTTATGGTCTAATGTTGTTATGGTCTAATGCTGTTATGATCTAATGGTCTAATCTCTGTTATGATCTAATGTTGTTGATCTAATGTTGTTATGATCTAATTGTCTAATGTTGTTATGTCTAATGGTCTAAGTCTAATGTTTGTTATGATCTGGTCTAATGTTGTTATCTAATGTTGTTATGATCTAATGGTCTATGTTGTTATGTCTAATGTTAAATGGTCTAATGTTGTTATGGTCTAATGTTGTTATGGTCTAATGGTCTAATGTTGTTATGGTCTAATGTTGTTATGGTCTAATGCTGTTATGATCTAATGGTCTAATGCTGTTATGATCTAATGTTGTTACGATCTAATGTTGTTATGCTGATCTAATGGTCTAATGCTGTTATGGTCTAATGGTCTAATGTTGTTATGGTCTAATGTGTTTGCCTGACTAGAATGCAGACCCTGACCAGCCGAGCCAATGGCATATATTATTATATTTTTCTAATCCACAAGCGTTTGCCTTGCAGACCCTGACCCCAGCTAACGGCTGCCACGGCCTCTCCGCATGCAAACCCCAAGTCCAAGGGTACTGCCATGTTGCTAACCACTGTGACCCAGCATGCCAACAGCAGGGAGGGAGACACACACACACCTAACAGAGTAATGTAAGGAGGTTCCAATGGCTCAGTTTGTTGGAGCATGGCAGAATGGATATTCACATTCAAAGCAACTCTCTTGTACTATTTAGAATGGTTGACTAATTTATGCTTATGGCATCTTCTCTAAGAACTGTGACTGTCATGAGATGTAACAATGTGTTTCACAGAAAATTAGTAAAGCTTTTTTTTTGCTTTTCATCATGTGTCTTTGCTCAATTTCACAGCTGTTGAGTTTGAAAAGTGGGTCATAAACCGCATTCACAAAGATATTCAATGTAACTCATTGAATGAACTTTGATAAGGAGCCAGACAACATAATGAAAATAATAGCAGGCGTACAAGTAAGGGTCAATATTTGGACAGGATAAATAATGGCATTGTTTAGATCAATAGCTCTTCAGATATTTGGCAGCTCACGGATAGACCTGGCATTGAATGAACAACGGAGATTGAACATCAGCATGCACAATACAAAGGTCAAAGAGAATGGTGAGATTTTTAAGACCTAGCTAATTAATGCTACATCATTCTACCTATGTCAACAGATGTTGGCATTTCGCGGTAACGATGAGTGGCAGCTCATCAAACAGGCCCAGGGACAACTATGTGGAACTATTACATGCCTTTGCTGAAACACGCCACCGTGTTTGCTTTTTGCTCATGACCTATGATGGAATTTTCCACCCTGTCGGTGACACAATGAAAGCACCGGAACGGCAGCGACAAGACTTCTAGTTCCTATGAGCTATTCGAGTTGAAATGCAATGAACTGGGCCTGGCAGAAAGCTAAACTCATAGTAAACGGAGTATAGAGGGGGCGAATCTATGACAATATACTGGACAATATCTATGTTCAGAAGAGAACCAGGTTTGATAAATTTGGTGAACTTAATTGCCTTGGCTCAGTGGACCGCAAAAAAAAAAACTATTTCACAACACCAGCAAACGAGAGCCTGTCAAAATATTCCAAGTACAGTTCACAAATGGTATGACACAAATCACCTGGGCAGCTCCTCAGCTATTTGTTCCAGCATGACCTGACACAGACTGTCGCAAGTTACTGCAGCTGGTCCTCACTATACCAACCACAACAGGAACCATTAAGACGTCATTTTCTGCGTTGAAACGGATAAACGTACAGTCGAAACCAAGCCGATCAAGGACGACAGATCCCTTGCCATGATCACCATTGTGTCGAGAGACATAATACCGAGGGCCAAAAGGGAGGGGTTTCACAGCTCAGTCACTGATGTTTTTACCCAGAAGGCTAGACGGATGCTCCTTACCTTTTATTTCTTCCGAGAAGAAGGCAGAGTGTCGAGACACAAAGAGCTTGAGCTGCTCGTCCAGGTTACAGAATGTCAGGTCCACATCCCATGAGCGGATGCCTGTGAAAACACACACACACCAGGGTGGTTAGGAGAACACTCAATACTCAAGTCAACAGCATGTAATTAGCCAGAGCTGGAAGTAGAACGTGCCCAGGCTCAGAATTGATTCATAATAACATACACAGACATAACATAGCTCTCTGCCATTTTACAATTTTATTTTAGAGGAGAAAAGGGAAGGATTCAAACTGAAACTACAACTGGGGAAGCAAAGACTTCAGGGATGGGCTGAGAGACTAACTCACAAACAACATGGAAAATGCTACTTGTGTACCGGTAATCAAATTACAAACATATGTTGAGTTGAAGCTGCAATATGTAACTTTTTGGGCTACACCAGCGTCAAACAGCTGAAAACACAATATTTTTGGTTATGGAAAATATATTTCACAGCTGGATTAGGTGGTACAATGATTCTCTACACAATGACTGCTTGTTTAGTCAAACGGAAATTAGGTGAACTATTCGAATTTTAGCAACTAGGAAATGGCGGTGCAATTTCTGCATATTGCACCTTTAATAAGTAACTCACATACAGTAAACAATATAATAGGTTATGGATCTGTCACTGTTTGAGGCACTTTTTGTAACGTCAACATGCTATAAATACCATGCAGCTAATAACTGAACGGAGGCCTCAAATTCCTAGACTCAATGACATAGCAGAAGTACAGTAACATTATGTAAAAATAGACTAAAACCAATAAAATGACCAAGACATGAACTAAGAGTATGACAAATGGATAATAAGACAGAATATAATGTATACATTTCATCTACAATTTTGCTGCAATTAAGCAATATAGCATAGGTTAAAATGTGGACCTATACTGCCTGAAAAATGTATACAAAGGGTATGTCTGTCATGTCTAATGTGGTACACGGGTGCAGTGTCAAATTCAAAATGGGAAGGCACAGAATTCATATGGTCCATATGACGTGCCCTGCATGACATGAGAGCTACACTGCAGTAAAGGGATTGGCCATTTAAGGGCTTAAGCATTGCATGTGGTGATGACATAAACTAACAGTGGGAGGGCAATATCAGATTCAACTCTACTAGAAAAAGTAATTAATGCTAAACAGCCAAGTAGACCCTGGTGAGCAAATTGACAGACTTCTAATTTAATAATCTAAATATTGTAATGAAGACATACTGCAGGCCTATTTGAACACAAAGGGCAAAAGACTAAAAAATGCATTCCCCTGCCTATACGACCATATGTATGGTAAAACATGAATCTTCACTAAAAAAAACATTGCAGAGAAGATCTGCTTTTGAATTCGCTCACCAAAGTGAAGATCAAGAGGGACAATGACAAAGCAAGAGGAAGCAGCCTCCCCTTCTGTCTGGCTGGGACAAATTTAGCTCCGGCCTCATCGGCACATGTTATTTTTATTACTTCTCCAAAAACACAGAAAAAAAGCAGTAGAAGATTTTTTTTAAACACGGCAAGGAAGCCCACTAGTCTCCCGAGAGGACAGTATCTCAACAAATTGTATTCATTGCTCAGTTCCTGGCATGAACATTTTAACAAAAAAAGGTGAGAGGCCAATGGTCTAGGGACCAAGCCCAAGGTTGTTTCATCTCATTCTGGAAATACTAAATGAAGGTGGGACGATATCTATAAAATTCATTATACTCTGTGGCACTATTGTTAGGCTACTGCTGAACTGTTTGGCAAATTAAATACTTATTTTCCACCATAATTTGCAAATAAATGTATTAAAATCCTACAATATGATTTTCTGGATTTATTTTTCTAATTTTGTCTGTCATAGTTGAAGTGTACCTATGATAAATTACAGGCCTCTCATGTTTTTAAGTGGGAGAACTTGCACAATTGGTGGCTGACTAAATACTTTTTTGCCCCACTGTATAACAATTCCTAGTTTCATTTCTAGACTGAAAAGACTGAAGCAAATGTCTCAGAATAGCACCCAGGCTAGGGAAGAACATGGATCTGGGCATTACTTTACTTCCGTATAACCTCAACAGGCAAACATCTTTGTCTGGCAGTGATTTGGAACTTGCATTGAAAAGATCTAGCCATTTGTCCTGATTTGCATGCACATTCTAAGTGAAATGAATTGATTCAAAAGGAAAACAGTACTAAAAAAAAGGGTCTTACTGGACTCACCAGCTCCAGCTTTCTCTTGTTATGCACTTTACAAGGAACACATGACTGGCTCAACTGTTCTGGGGATCTACGGTAAGTTTCACAGTAAAATAATGTGACATATGAAATGAAGAACGCAATCTGCTTTATCTCCTAACGTATTGCACAAGTTGACAGCAGGGATTAACTTAAAAATGTGCTACAAATATTCTAAATCATTGAAACCCCCCCCCCAAAAAAAAATAGTGATGGTAGGGCCGGGCGATATATATCGTGTGACGATAGAAAAACGTCTATCATTTAATATTATGCCCTATTGTTAATTTCGTGGTGTCGCAAATCACTCTTTCAGGCAATATTATTCGGCAATTGGAAGTCGCTTTGCAACACAAACAAGCATGGAGAGTGAACGGGACACAAAGCACGGAGACCGTACCTAAAAGAGGGTCTACTTCAGTCGCATGGACGTGGTTTGGGTATGAAAAAAGTCTGACACGGACCAGAAAACAGTCCTCTGCAAAATATGCCGCAGGCCGGTCACAACAACAGGCTCAAACACCACTAACCTCTTACCACCTACGCAAGAATCACGTGAAACAGTACGGAGAGAGTCTACGGATGAGAACCAAAAAAGTACAGTTGAGTGCTCAAAACAAACCCCGGACTCAGACGTTGCAAGAGGCTTTTGCCCGCGGCACACCATATGGCAAAGAATCACGAAGATGGAAGGAGAACAGCTGCAGTTACAACTTGCATCTGCAAAGACATGGCCCCAATTTACACGGTCGAGAAACAGGGGGTTTCGTGAGTTGGTGCAAACACTCAAGCCAAGGTGCCAAATGCAAATACCTTTTATTTGTTGAGTATAATTCAAAATGTAATAAGAAATAAGCCTTCACATGGTAATTTTATATAAACTATTTATTCATTGAATTTACAGAAAATGTGTATTTCGTGATAGGGGCGGCAGCGTAGTCTAGTGGTTAGAGCGTTGGACTAGTAACCGGAAGGTTGCGAGTTCAAACCCCCGAGCTGACAAGGTACAAATCTGTCGTTCTGCCCCTGAACAGACTGTTCCCAGGCAGTCATTGAAAATAAGAATATGTTCTTAACTGACTTGCCTGGTTAAATAAAGTTAAAATTTAAAAATATGTATCGTTATCGGGATATGAAATGACCTATATCGGGATATGAGATTTTGGCCATATTGCCAAGCCCTATTTGATGGTATTGAAAAACCATACCATGGCTTTTTCCAAATACCCCGGGTATACCTACTGCTCAAGCCTGCATTACCGCCGCAACTGATACATAGATGACACAATCGCTATTGCACTCCATACTGCCCTTTCCCACCTGGACAAAAGGAAACCCTACATGAGAATGCTGTTCATTGACTACAGTTCAGTGATCATCACCATAGTGCCCTCTAAGCTCATCACTAAGCTAAGGACCCAGGGATTAAACAACTCCCTCTGCAACTGGATTCAGGACTTCCTGATGGGCCGCACATCCACCACATGGGTGCATGCTTAGTCCCCTCCTGTACTCCCTGTTCACCCACAACTATGTGGCCGGGCACAACTCCAACACCATCATTAAGTTTGCAGAAAGCACGACTGTGGTGGGCCTAATCACCGATGACAAGACAGCAAGCCAAAAGGAGTTAATCGTGGACTGCAAGAAACAGAGGGCCGAGGACGCCCCCATTCACATCAACGGGACTGTATTGGAGCGGTATGAGAGCTTCAAGTTCCTCTGTGTCCAGATCTGTATGTAATGACGAGATGATCATCCTAATATAATATCATCCTAGGACCATACCTCAGGACTACCTGGCCTGATGACTCCTTGCTGTCCCCAGTCCACCTGGTCGTGCTGCTGCTGCTGCTCCAGTTTCAACTGTTCTGCCTGCGGCTATGGAACCCGGACTTGTTCACCAGACGTGCTCTTGTCCCGGACCTGCTGTTTTGAACCCTCTCACCACCGCACCTGCTGTCTAACTGAATGATCGGTTATGCAAAGCCAACTGACATTTTCTCCTGAGGTGCTGACCTGTTGCACCCTCTACAACCACTGTGATTGTTATTTGACACTGCCGGTAATCTATGAAAGTTTGAACATTTTGGCCATGTTCTGTTATAATCTCCAGCCGGCACAGATCCTTGCGACATGGGGCCATGCATTATCATTCTGAAACACAAGGTATGAATGGCATGACAATGGGCCTCAGGAACTCTGTGCACTCAAATTGCCATCAATAAAACGTCATTGTGTTCGTTGTCCGTAGCTTATGCCTGTTCATACCATAACCCCAATGCCACCATGAGGTAGTCTGTTCACAACGTTGACTTCAGCAAACCGCTCGCCCACACAACGCCATGCACATGGTCTGCGGTTGTGAGACCGGTTGGATGTACCGCCAAAACTCTAAAACAAAGTTGGAGGTAACTTATGGTCGAAAACGTAATGTTAATTTATCTGGCAACAGCTCTGATGGACATTCCTGCAGTCAGCATGCCAATTGCATGCTCCTGCAAAACTTGAGACATCTGTGGCATTGTGTTGTGTGTCAAAACTGCACATTTTTGAGTGCCTTTTATTGTCCCCAGCACAATGTGCACCTGTGTAATGATCATTCAATTTAATCAGCTTCTTGATATGCCACACTTGTCAGGTGGATGGATTATCTTGGCCAAGGAGAAATGCTCACTAACATGGATAAACAAATTTGTACACAAAATTTGCATTTTGAAAGTATGGATTGTTTCTGGGATCTTTAACTTCAGCTCAAACATGGGACAAATACTTAACATGTTGCCTTCATATTTTTGTTCAGTATATATATATGGCAATGTGTATTATGCAATATTGACATATCTTTGTTTATACTGCGTAACAGTATCCGGTTCTCTTTATTGTGTCCCCGTCGATGGCAACTGTCAGATGCATGGTGCTCATGACAAAACTTTCTTTCTTGCATTTAATTGGTATAGTGTGTTGTCATTCTTCAGCACCGTTGTGGAGTACAACGACTGTGCAGGTGTCTTATTTTGAGGGAGGAAGTTCCCAGGCTTGCTTTGTTCATGGTGCCGACTAAGCTTGTTTTATTTGCAAGCAACTTGTTCACCGATGACAGTAAAGTGAAGAAATTGTCCACTGTGACATTTTTCCCCTTGCCAACGTCAAGTTCCACAAGCCTCATCACCACATTCTCCTACACTTGTTCACCTGCTGCCCGATGTGGATCTTTTCCAAAACGGTGCCTTTCCCTTCCTTTCTCCTCTCACCGTTTCATTTGTTGGTGGCGCGGGGGACCTGCTCAGTACACACCGTTCTGTCTTTTTTGCACTTAGGCCTCAGAGGTGTAGAATCAGAAGAATAATCAGAGAGGTCATGATTCATTTAGGTTCAGTTGAAGCAATTACCGGGGTGATTATCAACTGGCCACTGCACCTTCCAACGTTGGGAGAATGAGCGGAGCAGGAACTACTGATGGGAGAAGTGGCAACGGGGAAAACCATTCAAATAATGACACGCCCTCCTAAAACTGGTTCTAATTCCAGTTATGTTTGTGATATAACAATTCTAACAACTGCACTGTGCTATATAGACTTATTTAGGAAAAGTCAATGACGGAGGGGACATGGCTTTAAAAATGGCAGAATAATAAAATCAATTCATGAGTTGTCAAAATGCCCGCTTTAGCGGGTCTAGTGTTAAGCCAGTGGCACATACAACACAGACACTCAAGAGGGAGTACACTGGACACTGGTGGTAGCAGATGGGAAATGGGGCTGAGAGGATTCTAGAGTACACAGAGGCAGCTGCTAAGTCTCAGACAAGAGAAGACTTGTCTGGGCTAGACTAGGGCTGGTTTGACCCACTGTTGGGTTGGAGCAAAGAAAACCCCAGCAGGTCCAAATTTCTGTTATCTTTTCTAGGCCATCCATCAGCACATTACAACAACACAAGAACCAGCACAGCTGAACCAACTAACTGACAGACCATCTGCACAGCGTTGTTCTTTCAATAGGAAGCCCCTCTTCTATTTGCACTTTGCCAGCAATCACAAGCATGTTGACCATGTAGGAGGGATACAGTATTCAGGGGCTGCATTCATTAAAAAAATTATAAAAAAATTGACAGTCATCACCAAATACTTTTAATCATGTTATACTCAGAATCTTCAACACAAGACAGTTTCTTCAGACTTGTTCCCCAAACAAAATCATTAACAAAGCGCCTGCATCCATCACTAACCAGGAAGGGAAGGATATGGTGAGCAGTGTGAGACACGCACACACACACACACACACCACACACACACGGGAAGTGTTTGTGACATCAGTCACATAGCCTCAACACAGATACTGACGGGCAATTCCACTGTAACAGAATTAAGCTTTAACAGTTTTAGCATTTTAGCATTAAAATGTACACTAAACAAAAAGGATTTATTTCAAAAGTTTAACAAAACATACCACTCTATGCACAAGGACTACTTTTAACAATTTCCATGGAAAAATGTACAAAACCTAAATTTAGTGGAAGAAATTTGCAGATGCAAACTTTGGTAATGGAATTACAGTAAAATCTGTTTTTAATGCAACCAGGTTTTTCAAATACTCTTAAATATCTGCTCCAAATGAAGATTCAAATATGTCTGCAGAAAGAATGGTATGTCAGCTATGGCATAGCACCTTGAGTTTGAAAACAAATCTATTTTGGTTATTAAACTACAGTAAGTGAAGTGGATTTACACCTGGTAATGGAATTACGGTAATGAATCCCTGATCTGTACAACACAGCAATGCAGAATGTTTTTTTTTTTAAGTCACCAGAAGTAACATTCCCAGTCGTTCTACAAAAAAAATATTCCAGGGGGAATTCACCCAAACCCCCGTAGCCGGCTAACTTATCCATTGCTTTAAAACAAAGTCCTAGGGGAAACACTGCTAATGACTGAACTTTACACATCAAGTCTCATTATGGGACTCTCAACAAGATGCAGCCAGAGTCCAATATTTTCACACTCACACACATCGAATGCCACTACCAACTTACCCAACCTCTGCTTTTTAAGCACAATGTTCTCGTAGCAACCCAGGGTATTATGGGTAGTACATCCACACCTCGCCTCTGAACTGCACGGTTGTTGGAGTCTGTCTGGATGGTGATAAGGTAACTCCGAATAGCTAATACTAAAGGGGTAGTGGAGGAACCAACGTGTACGTCCTGACAACGGAGACTTCTATTCTCTGGCACGCTGGTGAAGCCAAGCTGAAGTAAATAGGTTGCATTATTTATGCTCGGCAGCGTAGCTGGGCACTCAGGGCTGCTGGCTTCTTCAAGAGACTTCACCATTCCATCACACTGAACGCTGCCAAGGCACACTGACGCAGGCATGACAATTACATATTTTGAGACCAAAACTATTCATTGACATTTGCGGTCAATCCTTGTAATGGTACACAAGTTGCCAACTTGCATGAATTTATGGGAATCAAGTAATGTTTGTGAGCATGGGGAAACTATCCGGAAGAGAATATGCTAAATGTAGCAGCAGAGTCTACAAGCCTTAGCAAAGGGCACAGAAATCAAATCAGTGATTCCTCATGTAACCCAGACAAAAGACTATCCAATGTCGAACCAACTTTGCCACGGGTCGAACCAGCCTGCTAATTGGTGAAAGAAACCGACTTGAAGACAACACCTGGTTATGCTGTTTCAAGTTATCTAGAAGGGTGAGTGACTAACGGTGTACAAGTGATGCGCGGGTTGACTCATAACACGCAGTCCCCACGGTTATGTCAGCAGGGTGGGTGGGTTTAGGGCCATGAAATATTCAAGTTTCAAGTTTTAATGTCACATGCACAAGTACAGTGAAATGCATTTCTTGCAAATTCAAGACCCAACAATCCAATAATCAATAACAATGTAATCCGTAGAAGAAGAAAAAAGAGAAATAAGAAATCGTCGCCCCCAGTCTGAGGTTCTTGAGCTCTTCATCTGTTCTTTGCACCGTTCATCTTTCCCTCAAACTTGACTCATCTCCCAGTCCCTGCCACTGAAAAACATCCCCACAGCATGATGCTGCCACCACCATGCTTCACCGTAGGGATGGTGCCAGGTTTTCTCCAGACGTGATGCTTGGTATTCAGGCCAAAGAGTTCAATCTTGGTTTCATCAGACCAGAGAATCTTGTTTCTCATGGTCAGAGTCTTCAGGTGCCTTTTGGCAGACTCCAAGCAGGCTGTCATGTGCCTTTTACTGAAGAGTGGCTTCCATCTGGCCTCTCTACCATAAACGCCTGAATGGTGAAGTGCTGGAGAGATGGGAGAACATTCCAGAAGGACAACCATCTCCACAGAGGAACTTCTAGAGCTCTGTCAGTGACCATTGGGTTATTGGTCTCCTCCCTGACCAAGACCCTTCTCCCTCTATTGCTCTATTTGGCCAGGCAGCCAGCTCTAGGAAGAGTCTTGGTAGTTCCTCATTCTTAAATGGAAGAAGTTTAGGAGACCACTGTGTTCTTGGGGATCTTCTATGCTGCAGACATTATGTACCCTTCCGCAGAGCTGTGCCTCCACACAATCCAGTAATGTAAGAAAATGTGGAAAAAGGGAAGGGGTCTGAATACTTTCAAAATGCACTGTGTCAACAATCCTTCTACCAAAGGACTATTCTATGGATTACATTTTGTGAAAATCCCCAAAATCATTATTTTTTGTCTGTGTTTGAGGAATCACTCATCACCATTTGATTTGTTACTCATTTTCGAAGTAGCCGGAAGGAATAAAATAAAAATAATTGGAATATGCTTCCATTAACTAACGCTACACGGGGTGACACATAAATCAGGATGTTGACGTTAGTTGGAAATATCATTTCCTGCTATTCATTGAAGTTTGAGTGTGGAAAAAAAAATCAGCTACAAGCAAGTTACAAACAAGCTTTGTGAATGTTACTAGCCTTGGAGTGTTCGAAGCTCACCGCAAACTGTTTCTTTCTACAAAGTCGGAGCTATTAAGGCAACACCCTGACAGATGCGCAGGGCTGTATGTCAGTAACTAAACTAAAACAAAAAGCAAGGAGGCACCCTTACAAAGACCCTTACAAGCTTGGGGAAAAAGCCCACCCATTCCGTGATTTTGTGTGAGACTAGAGGACCCTGAGGTCTTGAGTGGTCTCAAGAGGCCAGACATGTACAGTGATCCCCTGTCTTGACCCTGGAGAAGTCAGTGCACAGTGGAGTCCCTCCCCGGTGAGAAAAACCTCCAGTAGTCCAGCACAGTGGCATCTTGGAACCAGACAGGAGTCTTTAAACACAGTGCATTCTATGGATGCAAGCCTAGATACATTTTCCACCAAGTCAAGCAGTCTTAAAGGGACGAGGAAGATACAACGTAGGCTAAATGTAATCTAAAATATCTCCGCCTGCTCAATGTGTTTACTGCCGTGTTTAGTAAACAAAGATACCACAACTTTTCTCTGGAGCAATGTCCTTGGAAAGTGAGGCAAAAGCTATTCGGCTCCTTAGCTAGAGCGGCGGGGACAAATGTTGAGCCCTTCCATTGGCTTGTTGCAATGGGGTGAAAGAATGATCTGCAGTGTGGCTAGTAATGAAAGTCTGCAAAAGATGAACTCCGCATAAAACAGCTTCCCTCAGCTAATCAGAAGTGGAAAATGACAGCTATTGGATTTCTCAACACTACGAGCCAAGCAAATTCCAATGCACACACAAACTGGGGCCCCTGCCACTAAGTGGTCCTTCTGTAGCTCAGTTGGTAGAGCATGGCGCTTGTAACGCCAGGGTAGTGGGTTCGATCCCCGGGACCACCCATACGTAGAATGTATGCACACATGACTGTAAGTCGCTTTGGATAAAAGCGTCTGCTAAATGGCATATATTATTATTATTACTACCAGGCAGAGGCAACTCTGCATCATGTCATGTGATCATGGAATTTAAATAAATGTGATTCATGATAGAAGTGCACAGTTACCTTAATTCACTCAGAGGCACTTGCAGTCATCAAGAACAATCTTATATGGTGTACAGACAGAAAACTAAATGCTGCTTAACTGCCCAAGCTTTATATACTGGTAACAAAATAGCATATAACATTTATGAATATGCTTGAATGACAAGGTCATCAAAGCCAATAATTAGAACTCTGGTGACCACCTGCACATCATACAGTCATTCTAGGTAAGATAATTTTCTGTTAAGCCTTGTACTTTCAAATCAAATCTTATTTGACACATGGTTAGCAGATGTTAATGCGAGTGTAGTGAAATGCTTGTACTTCTAGTTCCGACAATGCAGTAATAACCAAAGAGTAATCTAACAATCCCACAACTACTACCTTATACACACACAAGTGTAAGGGGATAAAGAATATGTACATAAAGTTAAGAATGAGTGATGGTACAGAACGGCATAGGCAAGATGCAGTAGATGGTATCGAGTACAGTATATACATATGAGATGAGTAATGTAGGGTATGTAAATAAAGTGGCATAGTTTAAAGTGGCTAGAGATACATTTTTAAATCAATTTCCATTATTAAAGTGGCTGCAGTGGAGTCAGCATGTTGGCAGCAGCCACTCAATGTTAGTGGTGGCTGTTTAACAGTCTGATTGCTTTGAGATAGCTGTTTTTCAGTCTCTCGGTCCCTGCTTTGATGCACCTGTACTGACCTCGCCTTCTGGATGATAGCGGGGTGACAGGCAGTGGCTCGGGTGGTTGTTGTCCTTGATGATCTTTATGACCTTCCTGTGACATCGGGTGGTGTTGGCGTCCTGTAGGGCAGGTAGTTTGCCCCCGGTGATGCGTTGTGCAGACCTCACTACCCTCTGGAGAGCCTTACGGTTGTGGGCGGAGCAGTTGTCGTACCAGGCGGTGATACAGCCCGACAGGATGCTCTCGATTGTGCATCTGTAGAAGTTTGTGAGTGCTTTTGGTGACAAGCCGAATTTCTTCAGCCTCCTGAGGCTACTGCGCCTTCTTCACAACGCTGTCTGTGTGGGTGGGCCAATTCAGTTTGTCCGTGATGTGCAAGCCGAGGAACTTAAAACTTACTACCCTCTCCACTACTGTCCCGTCGATGTGGATAGGGGGGTGCTCCCTCTGCTGTTTCCTGAAGTCCACAATCATCTCATTTGTTTTGTTGACGTTGAGTATGAGGTTATTTTCCTGACACCACACTCGAGGGCCCTCATCTCGTTGTTGATAATCAAGCCTACCAATGTAGTGTCGTCCGCAAACTTGATGATTGAGTTGGAGGCGTGCATGGCCAAGCAGTCGTGGGTGAACAGGGAGTACAGGAGAGGGCTGAGAACGCACCCTTGTGGAGCCCCAGTGTTGAGGATCAGCGGAATGGAGATGTTACCTCAGGAAGTCCAAGTACCCAGTTGCACAGGGCGGGGTCGAGACCCAGGGTACTATGGTGTTAAATGCTGAGCTGTAGTCGATGAACAGCATTCTCACATAGGTATTCCTCTTGTCCAGATGGGTTAGGGCAGTGTGCAGTGTGGTTGCGTCATCTGTGGACCTATTGGGGCGGTAAGCAAATTGGAGTGGGTCTAGGGTGTCAGGTAGGGTGGAGGTGATATGGTCCTTGTCTCTCAAAGCACTTCATGATGACAGAAGTGAGTGCTACGGGGCAGTAGTCATTTAGCTCAGTTACCTTAGCTTTCTTGGGAACAGGAACAATGGTGGCCCTCTTGAAGCATGTGGGAACAGCAGACTGATTGAATATGTCCGTAAACACACCAGCCAGCTGGTCTGTGCATGCTCTGAGGACGCGGCTGGGGATGCCGTCTGGGCCTGCAGCCTTGCGAGGGTTAACGCGTTTAAATGTTTTACTCACATCGGCTGCACTGAAGGAGAGTCCGAAGGTTTTGGTAGCGGGCCTGTGTCTGGCACTGTATTGTTCTCAAAGCGAGCAAAAAAGTTTGGAGGAAGGGTTTGGGACATGTCTGACACTTGAATCTCAGAATGATTACTGCGAAATGTGTGTATAAAAAAAACTTTGTAGTGTTGAAATGTGTTACATTTAAATAAATGAATGATAATTTACACAAAATATGTATTCGTAAATATTGAAGACAGTATTTAAGATTTAAATGTCAGAACTAATCATTATAGAGCAAGTGCTAAACCATGCCATTGCATTAATTGGTCTCTTAACTTTAAATTTTTGTCTGATCATTTTAAATAGTTTAACCTTCCGTTGCTAACATAGCGGTCTATTTTATAGTCTGATTGACAGCTGGTCTATCAGACAAGAGCATCCAAAACTAGTGATCAACTGTTAAATCAGATTCGAAGTAAAATAATACTGCCCATTTTGTTATGTTAACTTACACACCATGTAGATGCCCTCTGCTAACCATCTGCCAGGAAATCCAACATCCTTGTTGCTATTATATCACTCACTGGCTTCTTCCTCCCATCTTTCCATTTGATGTCTACTACAAACGGGGTCTGCATGTGGCATCATCTTTAACGTTGTATTTCGTCGTGGAAAACATTTACATACATTAACGACCCTAGTGGGATATTTCAGTGACAATTGGCTGATGTGTGTGTTGATTTGCAATTAGAACCATTTGTTGACGGAATATACTTGAAAACGCAGTAATACAGTATGCAACGTCACCTGTACTGAAGGCGCTAGCTCGAGCCAAATTGGGAGGTGGAAGCGCGGTCTGGCACTAAATCAATCAACATTGAGCCACATTACCTCTCTTTATCTCTGCCACCACGTAGTCCACAAATCCAGTCCGACTATGTCCACCGACAATGACGAGCAGAGAATACTTGTCGTTACTGAAGCCAGGATGCGAAGTTCGGTTCGCATTTTCCATTGCTTCGATCGCTTCCGTTTGTTGTGTCGCCATGTTGAAAAGTTTGGCAAATGATGTCATACAGAGACGCCCCTACTTTATCTATAGGGCGGAAAATCTGTAGATTGACACTTCGCAAGACCAACCGAATCCCTGTGGCCAGTGTTAACGATACATTAAAGAACCAATGGTGTATATAAACCCTGGACTGCTAATGCGATGTATTGGCCATTGCTGCCGCGTTCAAAACAACTGGAAACTCAAAAATCTCGGACTTCAGACTTCATCAGTGCGTTCAAAACATCTATGAGAAAACACTTTCAAGATCAACTGGTTGAAAGATGTTTGATCAATACTGATTCAATATGGTATTTCATTCCAAATAATGTGTTTAATAAATTGGGAGGTCTTCAATTTTTACTGAACTGTAATTATATTCCTGAAAGATTACCTGCTAAACTGGCTAGGTTTCACCAACAAGTGTTAATAGCCTGGAAAATATGTTTCCTGTACAATAAAGCTATTTTGTGGAATAATTCAGACATAACTGTAAGGAATAAGTCATTGTTCTACCCCAGCTGGCATGAGAGGAATATTGACTGTTGTTCTTGATGTTTTCGACAAGGGTAATATTCTCACAAATGAACAATTTATAACATTGGAAGAGTTTATTTCTGTGATCAAAGCGTTCCCAGTGGTCTAACTACACTAATGAAAACTAATCTTAGCTTTGGTAATGATCACAAAGTTTATCCAAAACTTAGATTGGAAGGCTTGGGCTTACTTGAGAAATCTTGTTGTAGTAAATATATAAGACAAGTTCTTCATTCCCAAAACCAATTTACACAGAGAGGAAAAAATGTCTGGAACATGCTTATTCCTGACATTGTCTGGAAATATGCATGGTTAAGGCCTTACAAATATTGTATTCCAAAAAAAGTTAAGTGCACTTTTAAATTTTACATATGATATATCCATGTAATTCTATGATATCCAAATTTGTGGCTATTGATGATATCTGTGTTTTCTGTGAAAAAGAACGTGAGAATGTGTCTCACTTGTTCTTTGAATGTAAATTTGTGTCAGAATTTTGGGAAACCCTTGCAAAATACTTATTTCTTTTAGCTAAGTATGCAGGTTAAAAATATATACTTCTGTGTATTGATTTTAAGAAAGGCATTGATGTTTATGGTTAGGTACACTGCATCGATTATATACAACACAGAACATGCTAGATAAACTAGTAATATCATTAACCATGTGTAGTTATAACTAGTGATTATGAATGATTAAGTTTAATGCTAGCTAGCAACTTATCTTGACTTCTTACTGCATTCGCTTAACAGGCGGGCTCCTCGTGAGGCAGGTGGTTAGTGTTGGACTAGTTAAATAAAGGTGTAAAAAATCAAATGAAAAATAAAATCAGCGTCCAAAATGACCGATTTCCGATTGTTATGAAAACGTGAAATCGGCCCTAATTAATCGGCCATTCCGATTAATCGGTCGACCTCTATGTATACCTTTTGAGTGTTTGTTTAAAAGTGTCATTTTAAGGATGGTCCTTTCACCAATCTTCAGATACTTAATCAATTACTCATTTGACAGATTTACATAAAAAAGTACTCACTCTTAAAAACATCACAAAGTGGTCCACTGTCCATCCGATTTGGTTTATTTGACATTGATACAGAGATCAGAAATGGGCAGTTACATGACATGAATGACTACCCATGTTTTTGACATGAAAAATATAATATGTTACTATTGCAATGATAACAAGATCATTGAAATTGTGATTTTTTAAATTCTTGTTGCCAAATACTTTATACACAAACAAAAACTCAAAAATTCTACACCAAAATTACATTTTTTTTTATTGAATTTAACTATTTTATTAAAACATTAACCCTAGTGAATAATAACATTTTCCTAAACCATTACAATAAGATGTTTTCAGAGAGATTACAATTGCACTTGAATTGTTTAATTTGTAATATTTTTTTGTTTGTTTTTGTAACGCTTGTCGTTGGTGGAATAAGGTGAGGAGGACCAAGGTGCAGCGTGGTAAGTGCTCATATTATTTAATGAAATATGCAACACTAGACAAAAAACAACAAACAAACAGTCCTGAAAGGTGAAACAAAAACACTAAACAGGAAACAACCACCCACAAAACAAGCTACCTAAATATGGTTCTCAATCAGGGACAACGATTGACAGCTGCCTCTGATTGAGAACCATACCAGGCCAAACACAGAAATAGAAAATCATAGACAACCCACAAACTCACACCCTGACAATACTAAAACAAAATACAAAACAAAGGAACTAAAGTTAGAACATGACAGTACCCCCCCCCCCAAAGGTGCAGACTCTGGCCACAAAATTTTAACCAATAGGAGGGTCTGCGTGGGTGTCTGTCCGCGGTGGCGGCTCTGGCGCAGGACGTGGACCCCACTCCACCATAGTCTTTCTCCGCCTCCTTAACCACCTCCGTGGCTTCTTAAGAGCAACGACCCTCGCCGCCGACCTTGGACTGGGGACCCTAGCCACGGGTGCCGAATGGACGGGAGATTCCGGCAGCGCTGGAGTCAAGGACAACTCCGGCAGCGCCGGACAGGCGGGAGACTCCAGCAGCTCCAGAGTGAAGGGCGATTCTGGCATCGCCGGCGTGACAGGCGGCTCTGGCAGCTCCTGGCTGACCTATGGCTCTGGCAGCTCAGGACAGACAGAGACTCTGGCTCACAGGCGGGAGCACCTGGCAGCTCAGGACAGATGGGAGACTCTGGCAGCGCTGGGCAGGAGGAAGGCTCTGGCAGTGCTGGACGGGCAGGAGCACCTGTAGGGAGAAAACAGAGAGACAGCCTGGGGAATGGGGCTGCCACCGGAGGGCTGGTGCATGGAGGTGGTACCGGATAGACCGGACCGTGACAGCGCACTGGAGCTCTTGAGCACCGAGCCTGCCCAACCTTACCTGGTTGAATGCCCATGAAGCCAGGCCAGTGCGGCGAGGTGGAATAGCCCACAATGGGCTGTGCTGGCGAACCGGGAACACCATGCGTAAGGCTGGTGCCATGTACACCGGCCCGAGGAGACGCACTGGAGACCAGATGCACTGAGCCGGCTTCATGGCACCTGGCTCGATGCCCACTCTAGCCCGTCCGATATGAGGAGCTGCAATGTACCGCACCGGGCTATGCACACACACCGGGGACACCTTGCTCCTCACGGCATAACACGGTGCCTGCCCGGTCCCTCTCGCTCTCTGGTAAGCACAGGGAGTTGGCTCAGATCTCCTACCTGACTTAGCCACACTCCCCGTGTGCCACCCCCCCCAATACATTTTTGGGGCTGCCTCTCGGGCTTCCTTGCCAGCCGTGTTCCCTCGAAGCGCTGGCTCCCATTACCTGCTGCCTCCGCTCTCCTGGCTGCCTAAACCTGTTCCCATGGGAGGCGATCCCTTCCAGCCAGGATCTCCTCCCATGTGTAGCAACCCTTGCCATCCAAAACGTCCTCCCATGTCCAGGAGTCCTGAGATCGCTGCTGCCCGATACCACGCTGCTTGGTCCTTTTTTGGTGGGTGGTTCTGTAACGTTTGTCGTTAGAAGAAGACAGTGAGGAGGACCAAGGTGCAGCGTGGTAAGTGTTCATATTATTTAATGAAATATGCAACACTAGACAAAACTACAAACACGACAAACAAACAGTCCTGAAAGGTGAAACAAAAACACTAAACAGGAAACAACCACCCACAAAACACAATGGACAACAAGCTACCTAAATATGGTTCTCAATCAGGGACAACGATTGAAAGCTGCCTCTGATTGAGAACCATACCAGGCCAAACACAGAAATAGAAAATCATAGACAAACTAACATAGAGAACCCACCCAACTCACGCCCTGACCATACTAAAACAAAAGACAAAACAAAGGAACTAAGGTCAGAACGTGACAGTTTAAGTATTTTCTCATTAATACCTGTATTCTGTTTTGTATGATGTAAGAATGTAAATTGTTGATCTGCATTTTGAATTTTTTTTGAAAGAAAGAAAAAGAAAAGAAGAAATGAGCTCCGACTGTGAAAATCAATTTGAACTGAGTTTTTTTAGATAGAGATAGTAGCTACTACAACAATTGGACACTACAAAATTGGGGAGAGAAAAGGGGTAAAAAAAATATATACTGTACTTAATTGTACATTTTTTGTACTCTTTTATTTGCACTTCTGGTTAGATGCTAACAGCATTTCATTGTAGTGTACACAAGTACTGTTCAATGACAAAGTTTAATCTAACTATAAGACTGCAGATATGGCCAGGGCAATAAATTGCAATTCCGTACTGTGAGACACCTAAGGCAGTGGGGAGACAGGACGGACAGCTGAACATCCTCGCAGTGGCAGAGTAACAACTGCACAGGATCGGTACATCTGAACATCACACCTGCGGGACAGGTACAGGATGGCAACAACAACTGCCCGAGTTACACCAGGAATGCACAATCCCTCCATCATTGCTCAGACTGTCTGCGATAGTCTAAGAGAAGCTGGACAGGGCTTGTAGGCCTGTTCTAAGGCAGGTCCTCACCAAACATCACAGGCAACAACGTCGCCCATGGGCACAAACCCACCATCGCTGGACCAGACAGGACTGACAAATGTGCTCTTCACTGACGAGTTGCGGTTTTATCTCACCAGGGGTGATGGTCGGATTCACGTTTATCGTCGAAGGAATGAGCGTTACACCGAGGCCTGTACTCTGGAGCGGGATGGGTCGGTCATGGTCTGGGGCGGTGTGTCATAGCATCATCGGACTGAGCTTGTTGTCATTGCAGGCAATCTTCACGCTGTGCGTTACAGGGAAGACATCCTCCTCCCTCATGTGGTACCCTTCCTGCACGCTCATCCTGACATGACCCTCCAGCATGCCCATGCCACCAGCCATACTGCTCGTTCTGTGTGTGATTTCTGGTATGGCCAGCAAAGAGCCCGGATCTCAATCCCATTGAGCACGCCTGGGACCTGTTGGATCGGAGAGTGAGGGCTTGGTCCATTCCCCCCAGAAATGTCTGGGAACATGCAGGTGCCTTGGTAGAAGAGCAGGGTAACATCTCACAGCAAGAACAGGCAAATCTGGTGCAGTCCATGAGGAGATGCACTGCAGTACTTAATGTAGCTGTGCAAAGTGAAGGGGTGTGAATACGTTAAGGCACTGTATATAAATAAATCATCACTGCTTTGTCATTGCTGTCCTACATTTTCAATCTGATACAAATCTATATTCTCTGGACAAATTGAAAATAAAGTCTAAAATAAATTTAGTCTAAAATATCACACCAATTAAGGCCAATTTGGATTATTATGGTAGCATAATGATGACAGATAATACAATGCTGTAATATTTGTATTTATTATTATTAATAAATATAGGTGGTAAGTTTCCTTTTCACACATGGACATTTTTTGCCTCTTGAAATTTCAGCTCTGTTGCACCCTCTAGAGTAATATCTCCCAACATTTTCAATGCAGAGATGTAGGTAGTAAAGACGTTTACTTCTTTATTTAAAGAGAAGTCTTCAAAAAAGTTTATTCAATTCTTAAACATTTACATATCTAAAAGAGAAACATTTGAGAAAACACAATTTGTCCTCATACAGTGTGATGATTGATCAGATGGTAGCTGTCATCCTCGATTCCCTCGTTCCCCGTGAACACTCGCACAACTTCCCAATTCTTGCACCTTTGCCAACTGCACATTGCTGATCCGCATCACACTGTGGGTACAGAGACACAGAGAACTTATTTATTTTTGCTCTCGTACACTGTAACCTACTTGACAATATTCGACACAAAATAATGGTCACTCAAATGATAAACATTTCGATGCTCAGGCATTTCTTAACAAATTTCTACAATACAATTATATTACCATAAAGTCAACCCTAAACCCAATCCTCTTACCATGGGAACGCAACCAAACTTCTAATCCTAGGACAATGTCCGCTTACTACAGAGAAGAAACACGTTTAGTTTGGCATGTCCATGTTTCTGTCTGCAATGGTAGCTTATAAACATAGACAATCTAACAGTTTCAACAGTTTCACCATTATGAGCTATATGCATTAGTGTCCATTCGTGCAATCAATCAGTACACATGCTGTGTGTGAATTGATAGCACACAAAACCATCTGTCCAAGTCATTGAGAAATTTACTTTTTTAGAAGTTAGAACCCTATTGGTAGGCCTATAAACCCTTTATACGACGTAATCATGTTATTCCAGCAAGCATTAACTAAAGAACTTTTCAATAATCTTTTTTCATCTGGTGTTGAGTCTTCTTCAGGGGAGCGCATTTCCAGAATGTCGTGGGAGCTGGTCGTCAGTACCAACACAGAGTAGGTAGCGCTGAGGAGGAGGAGCTGGCTGCCGATTATGGTGCTGAAATGCACTGAACCTGATTGGAGTTCGACAGCAAAGAGACGCGGGCGGGGCAGGCGCAGCAGTAGGTCTAGACGTCTGGGCTCGTATTCCGGCTGGCAGACCACCTGGACCAACTTTTCATTGACATCATCTGTTACTATAATCATAACACTGAAATGATGGAAGGATTTGATAGGTGACATGTTGAGTCAAATGTGTTCACACTGCCTATACATTTGATTTATTAAGATCCCCATTAGCCGACGCCAATGGTGACAGCTAGTCTTACTGGGGTCCAAAACATAACGGAGAAAAAAAACAGTTTACATGTTAATGTTTTGAAATGTGTGTAAATTGTAACGTGTGTGTGTGAGCATCTATTAGTTCCACATGTCAGTACATAGACACGGGAGAGAGAAATGCAATGGTGTGGATTTATGTTTTTTTTTGTATACATGTGCTTTTGCCATTTTCTAAGGGGAACATAACTTATTCAACTCAAACTCTGGCATTTTGTCTGGAAAACTGGCATTTCCAACATATTCTTCCCTCCGGAGAATTAGAGTTTTAGAGTTGACGCCCCAAAGTGATTGAGAGGCGTCAATGTGATAATCAAAATAGCAAAGTTTGAGTTGTTGGCTGGCTTTTTTCTGTTCACATGAAATACCCATGCTGAATAATAGCTGTTAATAACCTGAACAGCAAGGAAAAGGTTGGCTACTTTGAAGAATCTAAATATAAGTATATGAAATATATTTTGATTTGTTTAACACTTTTTTGGTTACCACATGATTCCATATGTGTTATTTCATAATTTTGATGTCTTCACTATTATTCTACAATGTAGAAAATACTAAAATAAAATTTAAAAAAAACTTTTGACTGGTACTGTATATTGGCAGCTATTGTGTATCCTAGACAAAAATCCATAGAAATCTTACAGCGTTTCTGCAAAGAACTCTTTACATAAAATTGTCTAACTACAGTATTCAAATTCCCAATAGAGATACTAAATCAATCCTATTTTGAGAGTCTAAGGATCATTTGAACTTTTGACCATCTACGTCAAACCACATCTGCTTCCCATCTCCTCATCCTTGACCTAAGAATTCCAAATTGGTCCCCAGTGTTATATCTGGAACACTGCGTCATCCACACAGATCATAGACTTATTAAAAGTTCAATTTCGTGGTGACTGGTGAGGGTGTGTGTCATTTAAGACTCAAATAATGATTTAAATCACATTCTCTGCATTTAGGCTGCACATATACTTGACGCATCTGAAAAATGGCATATTTTTGCAAATATTACATTAGTGTTTTATAAAAGTGTAAAAATGTAACTAGTCCCTACTCACTCACACATTTCTGAGAAACAGTTTAATTAATTGGCATAATATTGACACTATAGTTCTTATGTCCTGAAGAAAACTATGTGGTGAATCTCAGGGATAAAGGTGAGGAGATGAGTAAACCATGCTGGGTGGTTTGAGAGACCCAATTGCCACCAGTCAGATATTATATTGTTTATCATGTCTGCTATCCTTTTAAACAATTACTATTCAATTGCATCTAAATAAAACATGTATAACAAAATGCCAAGGCATGTGACTTGGTCGTAATCCTTTTCTCTTGACAAAAAAAAAGCAAGTGACAAATATAAAATAATTGAACGCAAACTTCCTTATCAGTAAGCAGACATCCGTGAAGCATGACCATTGGTCAACAATGTATTCCATATGTCCTGAAACAGAGAAAACAGCACCCAGATTGTCCGAATATATACTGAAAAAACATATAAAACGCAACATGTAAAGGTATTGGTCCCATATTTCATGAGCTGAAATAAAAGATCACAGAAGAAATGTCCCATACAGACAAAAAGCTTATTCTTGATATGTGCACAAATTTGTTTACATCCCTGTTAGTGAGCATCTCCTTTGCCAAGATAATCCATCCACCTGACAGGTGTGGCATATCAAGAAGCTGATGAGCATGATCATTACACAGGTGCACCTTGTGCTGGGGGCAATGAAAGGCCACTCTAAAAAACAACAACACAATGCCACAGATGTCTCAATGTTTTGAGGGAGCCTGCAATTTTTTACATTTTACCATATGCTGCCTCAAACCTTGTTTTAGAGAATTTGGCAGTACGGCCACACAACGTGTAACTACGCCAGCCCAGAAACCTCCATATCCGGCTTCTTCACCTTCGGGATAGTCTGAGACCAGCCATCCGGACAGCTGATTAAACTGAGGAGCACTTCTGTGTATAATAAAAGCTATTTTGTGGGGAAAAATGCATTCTCATAGGCTGGGCCTGGCTCCCACCCTGTGTAGTACACGAACATTCAGTCTTTGGAACTCTTGTCCTGTTGCAACAGGACAGCTCTTTCCTCTTCTTCCCCAATCTTGGGTCCACCTCTACGCAGACGACATCATTCTGTATACTTCTGGCCCTTCTTTGGACACAGTGTTAACAACCCTCCAGACGAGCTTCAATGCCATTACAACTCTCCTTCGCTGCCTGCACCTGCCCGCCCGTCCAACATCACTACTCTGGACGGTTCTGACTTAGAATATGTGGAGAACTACAAATACCTAGGTGTCTGGTTAGACTGTAAACTCTCCTTCCAGACTCAAATCAAACATCTCCAATCCAAAGTTAAATCTAGAATCGGCTTCCTATTTTGCAACAAAGCATCCTTCACTCATGCTGCCAAACATAACCTTGTAAAACTGACCATCCTACCGATCCTCGACTTCAGCGATGTCATTTACAAAATAGCCTCCAATACCCTACTCAATAAATTGGATGCAGTCTATCACAGTGCCATCCATTGTGTCACCAAAGCCCCATATAATACCCACCACTGCGACCTGTACACTCTCATTGGCCACCCTCACTTCATACTCGTCGCCAAACCCACTGGCTCCAGGTAATCTACAAGACCCTGCTAGGTAAAGTCCCCCCTTATCTCAGCTCGCTGGTCACCATAGCATCACCCACATGTAGCACGCGCTCCAGCAGGTATATCTCTCTGGTCACCCCCATAACCAATTCTTCCTTTGGCCGCCCAATTCATTCCAGTGTTTTACTTGCTATATTTTATTTACTTCACCACCATGGACTTTTTTTTGCCTCTACCTCCCTTATCTCACCTCATTTGCTCATATTGTATATAGACTTATTTTCCTACTGTATTATTGACTGTATGTTTGTTTTACTCCATGAGTAACTGTGTTGTATGTATCAAACTGCTTTGCTTTATCTTGGCCATGTCGCAATTGTAAATGAGAACTTGTTCTCAACTTGCCTACATGGTTAAATAAAGGTGAAATAAATAAATTAAATTAAAAACCCATCAGAAAGGGAACAGGCAGGCAGTTATGAGAGCTTAATAGTACATAGCCTACCTGTGGAATTCCCCAGGGTGGTATCTTCGGTCCTAATATATCCTCATACGATAATTACTCAGCCTGCAATCTTCAGTGACTGCAAAACTTAGGCCTTTACTTTTGTAAGATTCAAATAGACCTACAGTTTTAATCGATAGATAGTGTCAGTGCCATCCCACATCCCAATTCAAATATTTAAAATAACCTTTCAGAAAGCAGTGGAATTGGAATTGAAACCACATGAAGGTATATCACTTTACCTTATTCCTCTGCCTGTTTCTCTTTATCAGCCCTCCTGCGACTTGTTTTCGTCTGTTGCATTGCCTAAGTACCAACAAGTTAAGTTCCATATTTCATTATGGAATCACTACAAAGCAGTTCAGCGCAAAATCACGATCTGAGAGTAGGATATCAAGAGATGTCAATTTAAGGTTGACAAGAAAAATAGGTATTCATGTCATACCCCATACGAGACCCTGAAATGTTAAATGAGGAGTACTGACATTTACCTAGAAACAAACCTACAGTGCATTCGGAAAGTATTCAGACCCCTTGACTTTTTCGACATTTTGCTACGTTACAGCCCTATTCTAAAATGGATTCAATCGTTTTTCCCCCCTCATCAATCTACACACAATACCCCATAATGACAAAGCAAACACTGTTTTATAGAAAGCTTTGCAAAAAAATGTTTAAAATAGCCTTTACTCAATACTTTGTTGAAACACCTTTGGCAGTGATTACAGCCTTGAGTATGACGCTACAAGCTTGGCACACCTGTATTTGGAGACTTTATCCTATTTGTCTCTGCAGATCCTCTCAAGATCTGGCTGGTTGGATGGGGAGCATCACTGCACAGCAATTTTCATGTCTCTCCAGAGATGTTCGATCGTGGTCAAGTCCGGGCTCTTGAAGGCCACTCAAGGACATTCAGAGACTTGCCCCGAAGCCATTCCTGTGTTGTCTTGGCTGTGGGCTTAGGGTCGTTGTCCTGTTGGAAGGTGAACCGTCGCCCCAGTCGGAGGTCTTGAGAGCTCTGGAGCAGGTTTTCATTAAGGATCGCTCTGTACTTTGCTCCATTCATCTTTCCCTCGATCCTGGACTCACCTCCCAGACAGTCCCTGAAAAACATCCCCACAGCATGATACTGCCACCACCATGCTTCACTGTAGGGATGGTGCCAGGTTTCCTCCAGACCTGACACTTGGTATTCAGCCCAAAGAGTTCAATTTTGGTTTCATCGGACCAGAGAATCTTGTTTCTCATGGTGTGAGAGTCCTTCACCACTCTACCATTAAGACCAAATTGGTGGAGTGCTGCAGAGATGGTTGTCCTTCTGGAAGGTTCTCCCATCTCCACAGAGGAACTCTGGAGCTCTGTCAGGGACCATCGGGTTCTTGGTCACCTCCCTGACCCAAGGCCCTTCTCCCCCAATTGTTCAGTATGGCCAGGCGGCCAGCTCTAGGAAGAGTCTTGGTGGTTGCAAACTTCTTCCATTTAAGAATGATGGCGGCCACTGGGTTCTTGGGAACCTTCAATGCTGCATAAATGTTTTAGTACCTTTCCCCAGATCTGTGCCTCGACACAATCCTGTCTCAGATCTCTACGGACAATTCCTTCGATCTCATGGCTTGGTTTTTGCTCTGACATTATATAAACAGGTGTGTACCTTTCCAAATCATGTCCAATCAATTTAATTTACCACAGGTGGACTCCAATCAAGTTGTAGAAACATCAAGGAGGATCAATGGAAACAGGATGCTCCTGGGCTCAATTTCGAGGCTCATACATAAGTATTCAGACCTTTTGCTAAGGTATCCGTTTTTTTTGTAATAAATGTGATTTTTTTTTTTTGCTTTGTCATTATGGGGTATTGTGTGTAGATTGAGGAGGGTTATTAATTTTAGAATAAGGCTGTAACGTAACGAAATGTGGAAAAAGTCAATAGGTCTGAATACTTTCTGAATGCACATGGCAGTGTCTCTGTCAATAGGAATGCATGGTCTAGAAATGGAAAAGGCTCTTGCTAACCATGTAGCAGCCGGTGTGGTAGCCACACAGGTACCAGGACAGGAGCATGCTGGATAGGTCTGTCACGGCTGAGTCTAGCCCATCGCTAGCATCGGCCAGCACTGCTCGGGGGGGCCATACACACGGTGGAGGTGGAGGAAGAGGAGGAGGAGGAAGGAAGTCCTGGAGGAGAAGATACCATTATTACACCTACAGTGCATTCGGAAAGTATTCAGACCCTTTGACTTTTTCCACATTTTGTTACGTTACAGCCTTATTCTAAAATGTATTAAATACAAAACAAACGTCAGCAATCTACGTACACACAATACCCCATAATAACAAAGCGAAAACAGGTTCAGAAATTTTTGAAATACCTTATTTTACACAAGTATTCAGACCCTTTTTTACGAGACTCGAGATTGAGCTCAGGTGCATCCCATTTCCATTGATCATCCTTGAGATGTTTATACAACTTGATTGGAGTCCACCTGTGGTAAATTCAATTGGTTGGAAATGATTTGGAAGGCACACACCTGTCCATATAAGGTCCCAAAGTTGACAGTGCATGTCAGAGCAAAAACCAAGCCATGAGGTCGAAGGAATTGTCCGTAGAGCTACGAAACAGGACTGTGTCTCTTTCTAGAGCTGGCTGCCCGTCCAAATTGAGCAATCGGGGGAGAAGGGCCTTGGTCAGGGAGGAGACCAAGAACCCGATGGTCACTCTGACAGAGCTCTAGAGTTCCTCTGTGCACTCCGCCAACCAGGACTTCATGGTTGAGTGGCCAGACGGAAGCCACTCCTCAGTAAAAAGGGACATGATAGTCCGCTTGGAGTTTGCCAAAAGGCACCTAAAGACTCCCAGAAATTAAGAAATAAGATTATCTGGTCTGATGAAACCAAGATTGAGCTCTTTGGCCTGAATGCAAAGCGTCACATCTGAAGGAAACCTGACACCATCCCTACGGTGAAGCATGGTGGTGGCAGCATCATCATGCTGTGGGGATGTTTTTCAGCAGTAGGGACTGGGAGACTAGTCAGGATCAAGGCAAAGATGAACAGAGAAAAGTAGAGAGATCCTTAATGAAAACCTGCTCCAGAGCGCTCAGGACCTCCAACTGGGGCAAAGGATAACCTTCCAACAGGACAACGACCCTACGCACACAGTCAAGACAACGCAGAAGTGGCTTCAGGACAAGTCTCAATGTCCTTGAGTGGCCCAGCAAGAGCCTGGACTTGAACCTGCTCGAACATCTCTGGAGAGACTTGAAAAGAGCTGTGCAGCAACACTCCCCTTCCAACCTGACAGAGCTTGAGAGGATCTGTAGAGAAGAATAGGATAAACTCTCCAAATACAGGTGTGCCAAGCTTGTAGCTTCATACCCAAGAAGAATGAAGGCTGTAATCGCTGCCAAAGGTGCTTCAACAAAGTACTGAGTAAAGGGTCTGAATACTTAAGTAAATGTGATATTTAAGTTGGTTTAAAAATATATATAAATTAGCAAACATTTCTGAAAACCTATTTTTGCTTCGTCATTATGGGGTACTGTGTGTAGCTTGATGAGGGGGATAAACAATTTGGAATAAGGCTGTAACCTAACAAAATGTAGTAAAAGTCAAGGGGTCTGAACACTTTCCGAAGGCACGTATATGAAATACAAGCTGAGTAGCTCTTATTTATAACTCAATTTATTGCACACCCACAACATAATACCACAGACATTGAATAACATTATTCTTGTTGGATGTACAGGCTGGAGGTACCTAATCAAATCAAAGTGTATTTGTCACGTGCGCCAAATACAACAGCACAGTGAAATGCTTACTTACAGGCTCTACACCAACAGCGCAAAAAAAGGTATTAGGTGAACAATAGATAAGTAAATAAATAAACACAACAGTCTCACACAGGTTGAAGATAGAAATGTAGGTAAGAACACACACAGCAGTCTCACCAGAGAGTCCTTGGGCGGTGGCACTGGAGGAAAGAAGGAAAAGGGGTGATTGTTTGGTACCTCTCGCTGGCCACTTGGCTTCTTCTTATCCCCATGCTCCTTGCCAAAGTCATAGCTGCTTTTGCCATAGTCTTTTCCCTAAATATCACACACACACACAAATCTTACAACAAATATCAGAATTGTCACATGCCATAGTGACAAGTCTTACATAATTGAATGCAAACTTCCTTATCAGTAAACATCAGACCTCAGTAAAGCATGGCCATTGGTCAACAATGTATTCCAGGTGTCCTGAAACAGAGGGAACAGCACCCAGACTCACTGGAGCAAACTTAGGTGGCTGAGGTGAGGACAGCTCCTCTCGTCCCTCTTGTTGAGGTGTCCTCCAATCTCTTCCCATCCTCTTCCAATCAGCAATGTTGTTACTAGTGGAGCTGAACCCATCAACAGCCTAGGGACAAGATAATTGCCTTATTGGACAGACCCACGCACTGCTTTATCCTGGATTGACTGACATGTTTGTGGTAATTTAAACTTTGATACTATAAAATGATGACCCTACAAGTAACACTTATTCCATCTGTCATACAAGGCCAAAAATGAATGTTCAAGTAAAGTGTTACCCCTTGTTGCACTTTGGCATCAACTCTACCTCTGTGGCCTCCCAGTTCTACTGGAGATAGCAGGCTGCTCAGCTCCAGCTCTTCCTCATTCCCGTAGCCTTCAAACTTCACCCGGCAGCGTTCGCCTCTCAACCACACCAGCACCGCTGGGTAAACCAGGCCATCCTCGGAGTACACCGCACGACACCGGTATCCCAGCCTCCACACCTGGTACACATAGGTGTTTTTATTACTACAACTGGTAGTAATAAAAGCAAGCTTGAGAAAAGGAACCGAAAGAAGTCGAGTTAACAGTGCTATCATGAATCTTTTACCACGGGTTTCTTTATTTGTCACACACCGTTACAAAACGTTTTACTCCGTAGCACGTTTTGCTACAAGAACAATGTGTTCTACTGATAAAGACATAAAAACGCAGAATTCCTGCTTTTTGGTTTAATCTCATGATTTGGAAGGGGCCATCCGCTGACCACATGCCACAATCTCTGTAGTCTTCTGTATAGCCTAACTCAGGGATGGCCAACTTCGATGGGAGTGGGGACCACAAAAAATCTGAACGCAGTGGCTCACAGGTCTGTGTACCCACATCCATACCCACACATGCAGTCAGAGCCGGCTCTAGCCTTTCAGGGCCCTAAGCAAAAGTTTGTTGAGATTCGGGGAGTTTTGATTCTCTCAGTTCTGGTGGGTTGTCTCCAAGCTTCTCTTTCGCTATCTTTTTCATCATTACATCTCTGAAGGATGAAAGAAATACAAAAGGAGTTGTGTTCCTCCTAGGATTTTTTCAGT
Organism: Oncorhynchus gorbuscha; assembly: GCF_021184085.1. Taxonomy (NCBI): domain Eukaryota; kingdom Metazoa; phylum Chordata; class Actinopteri; order Salmoniformes; family Salmonidae; genus Oncorhynchus; species Oncorhynchus gorbuscha. The sequence goes on from NC_060187.1 coordinate 44,232,235, forward strand.
AGCGTTGGCAAAGGTAGCGGGGGGCTGGGGTCTACCCCGCATTGGATTTTTTTTTTTTTTTGGGGGGGAACAACAACAACAGAGAAGGTCACTTCTGGTGACTTTTTAAAACGGACATTCTACTCCAAAATAAATTCAAATTAAACACCATCTGAAATAGAATTGTCCCTTTAAAACCATTATAACCTTTAGCTCGACTGATGCAGCATAGTGGCTTTAGGCTGAAGCATAGGGTTGCTCATCTGCATTTACCACTGAAGAACCCAAAGACTTGCATCAAATTCTACTTGCTACAAATATACGTTGTAACTTGTCCCTCTGACCGATTAATATGTATCGGCTTTTTTTGGTCCTCCAATAAATCGGTACCGGCGTTGATAAATCACAATCGGTCGACCTCTAAATGGGACCCTACCTCCCACTACTGAACGAATCACAGAAAGAGCATTGTGGAAAAGCATCACCCCTACATATTCCAAGTGTTCATTTTCAACCTATGCCTAATTGATTACCTTTGAGTTTGTTTTCGGGTCAACTGGTCCTTTGGTCGGCACATATGATTCAGACAGTGTCTGCGGATTGTCTGCAAGCTTCTCACCGCTCTCTTTTTCAGCCCTCTAAAAGATGAAACGATGGAGATTATTCAGGACTCCGTTTTGGAAAAGTGTTCTTCTATTTGGTTTTAAGAAATTCCTCCCATCCTCAATTCACAAGGATGAATCTCATGACTTGGAAGGTGCCACCTGCTGACCACATCCCCAAAAACTCAAGTCTCCCATAAAGCCTAACTTATTACCTTTGAGTTTGCCTTTGGTTCACCCGGCTCCTTACTCAACACATGAGATTTGGGGAGTTTTGAGTCTGTCAATTTCGGTGGGTTGTTTCCAAGCTTCTCTTTTTCATCATTACAGCTCTAAAAAAGGATGAAACAAATATTACAGGAGAAAATGCAGGATTCGTTATTGGATCATTGTCATGTATTGGGGGTATGATATTTGACCCTCTTAACTTTCTCATTCATCCTTATTCACAATTAATTCAGGATTACCTGTAATCATGGTAGCATCCACATTAATGTTGAAGTGTTTAGAAACATATTTTATTTATATCCTTATTTATATTAAAAGTAACTCCAAAATGGCACAATACATTAATTACCATTAATTTATATTGGGCACAAAATAATCCGAAAGGCAGCCAGACATGAATGAGACATTCGTGCTATTTTTTGTGGGGTTTTAACACGTGCCTCCCATTCTTCGATTCACAAGGGGTGAATGTCATGAGTTAGAAGGGGCCATCCTCTGACCACAAAACATTTAGAGACTCAGATACCAAGATGAAACAATGATGAGAAGAAGCTTCAAGCCTGCACACCCCAAAAATGTCAGTCTATCTATAGACTTATTACCTTGGAGTCTGCCCTTGGGTCACTTGGTTCCAGACCTGGCACACAAGATTTGGACAATTCTGATTCAAACCATTTCTGTAGATTGTCACAAAGCTTCTCACTACTCTCTTTTTCATTGTTTAAACTCTGAACTATGAATGAAACAAAGGAGATTCATTAATGTACTGTTTTTCGTTTCAAGACGTCGCCGTCAACAAAACAAGTCTTACAGGCACCAGTTTTGTCCTACCTGGACTACTGCTCAGTCAAATTATGGTCAAATTCTGGCCGCCACAAAGAGGGACATAGGAAAATTACAGTTGGCCCAGAACAGAGCAGCAGGGCTGGCCCTTACATGTACACGGGGAACTAACATCAATAACATGCATGTCAATCTCTCCTGGCTCACAGTAGAGGAGAGGTTGACTGCATCATTACTTGTCTTTGGGAGAAGTATTAACATGCTGAAATCACCGAGCTGTCAGTATAAATGCTCAGACACCCATGCATACCCCACAAGACATGCCACCAGAGGTCTCTTCACAGTCCCCAAGTCCAGAACAGACTATGGGAAATGCAAAGTACTACTGGATGTTGTTAAGAGATAGATGAGAGGAGTTGAGTGGAGCTGAAGTGTGGGACTAAAACAAAACACAAGGATAACTAATGTAAAATATATTGTGTTTGTAAAATGTATATACACTGCTCAAAAAAATAAAGGGAACACTTAAACAACACAATGTAACTCCAAGTCAATCACACTTCTATGAAATCAAACTGTCCACTTAGGAAGCAACACTTGACAATAAATTTCACATGCTATTGTGATCCCTCAGGAGATCATCCGCCACCTCATCAGGAGCATGCCCAGGCGTTGTAGGGAGGTCATACAGGCACGTGGAGGTCACACACACTACTGAGCCTCATTTTGACTTGTTTTAAGGACATTACATCAAAGTTGGATCAGCCTGTAGTGTGGTTTCCCACTTTAATTTTGAGTGTGACAAATTTGATTTCCATTGATAATTTTTGTGTGATTTTGTTGTCAGCACATTCAATTATGTAAAGAAAAACGTATTTAATAAGAATATTTCATTCATTTTTTTATTTTATTTCACCTTTATTTAACCAGGTAGGCTAGTTGAGAACAAGTTCTCATTTGCAACTGCGACCTGGCCAAGATAAAGCATAGCAGTGTGAACAGACAACACAGAGTTACACATGGAATAAACAATTAACAAGTCAATAACACAGTAGAAAAAAAAAAGGGCAGTCTATATACAATGTGTGCAAAAGGCATGAGGAGGTAGGCGAATAATACAATTTTGCAGATTAACACTGGAGTGATAAGTGATCAGATGGTCATGTACAGGTAGAGATATTGGTGTGCAAAAGAGCAGAAAAATAAATAAATAAAAACAGTATAAAAACAGTATGGGAATGAGGTAGGTGAAAATGGGTGGGCTATTTTCCTATAGACTATGTACAGCTGCAGCGATCAGTTAGCTGCTCGGATAGCTGATGTTTGAAGTTGGTGAGGGAGATAAAAGTCTCCAACTTCAGCGATTTTTGCAATTCGTTCCAGTCACAGGCAGCAGAGTACTGGAACGAAAGGCGGCCAAATGATGTGTTGGCTTTAGGGATGATCAGTGAGATACACCTGCTGGAGCGCGTGCTACGGATGGGTGTTGCCATCGTGACCAGTGAACTGAGATAAGGCGGAGCTTTACCTAGCATGGACGGTCATTCACTCAATACCTAGGTTTACCTCCACTGTATTCACATCCTACCATACCTTTGTCTGTACATTATACCTTGATGCTATTTTATCACCCCCAGAAACCTCCTTTTACTCTCTGTTCCAGACGTTTTAGACGACCAATTCTTATTGCTTTTAGCCATACCCTTATTCTACTCCTCCTATGTTCCTCTGGCGATGTAGAGGTGAATCCAGGCCCTGCAGTGCCTAGCTCCACTCCTATTCCCCAGGCGCTCTCTTTTGACGACTTCTGTAACCGTAATAGCCTTGGTTTCATGCATGTTAACATTAGAAGCCTCCTCCCTAAGTTTGTTCTATTCACTGCTTTAGCACACTCTGCCAACCCGGATGTTCTAGCTGTGTCTGAATTAGGAAGACCACAAAAAATTCTGACATTTTAATTCCAAACTACAATATTTTCAGACAAGATAGAACTGCCAAAGGGGGCGGTGTTGCAATCTACTGCAAAGATAGCCTGCAGAGTTCTGTCCTACTATCCAGGTCTGTACCCAAACAATTTGAACTTCTACTTTTAAAAATCCACCTCTCTAAAAACAAGTCTCTCATCGTTGCCGCCTGCTATAGACCACCCTCTGCCCCCAGCTGTGCTCTGGACACCATATGTGAACTGATTGCCCCCCATCTATCTTCATAGCTCGTGCTGCTAGGCGACCTAAATTGGAACATGCTTAACACCCCAGCCATCCTACAATCTAAACTTGATGTTTTCAATCTCACACAAATTATCAATGAACCTACCAGGTACCTCCCCAAAGCCTTAAACATGGGCACCCTCATAGATATCATCCTAACCAACTTGCCCTCTAAATACACCTCTGCTGTCTTCAACCAAGATCTCAGCGATCACTGCCTCATTGCCTGCATCCGTAATGGGTCAGCGGTCAAACGACTTCCACTCATCACTGTAAAATGTTCCCTGAAACACTTCAGCGAGCAGGCCTTTCTAATCGACCTGGCTGGGGTATCCTGGAAGGATATTGATCTCATCCCGTCAGTAGAGGATGCCTGGATATTTTTTTTAAATGCCTTCCTAACCATCTTAAATAAACATGCCCCATTCAAGAAATTTAGAACCAGGAACAGATATAGCCCTTGGTTCTCCCCAGACCTGACTGCCCTTAATCAACACAAAAACATCCTATGGCATTCTGTATCAGCATCGAACAGCCCCCGTGATATGCAGCTGTTCAGGGAAGCTAGAAACCATTATACACAGGCAGTTAGATAAGCCAAGGCTAGCTTTTTCAAGCAGAAATGTGCTTCCTGCAACACTAACTCTAAAATGTTCATGGAGAATAAGAACACCTCCCAGCTGCCCACTGCACTGAAGATAGGAAACACTGTCACCACTGATAAATCCACCATAATTGATCATTTCAATAAGCATTTTTCTATGGCTGGCCATGCTTTCCACCTGGCTACTCCTACCCCGGTCAACAGCACTGCACCCCCAACAGCAACTCACCCAAGCCTTCCCCATTTCTCCTTCTCCCAAATCCGTTCAGCTGATGTTCTGAAAGAGCTGCAAAATCTGGACCCCCTACAAATCAGCCGGGCTAGACAAGCTGGACCCTTTCTTTCTAAAATTATCTGCCAAAATTGTTGCCACCCCTATTTACTAGCCTGTTCAACCTCTCTTTCGTGTCGTCTGAGATTCCCAAAGATTGGAAAGCAGCTGCGGTCATCCCCCTCTTCAAAGGGGGGGACACTCTTGAACCAAACTGCTACAGACCTATATCTATCCTACCATGCCTTTCTAAGGTCTTCGAAAGCCAAGTCAACAAACAGATTACCGACCATTTCGAATCTCACCATACCTTCTCTGCTATGCAATCTGGTTTCGGAGCTGGTCATGGGTGCACCTCAGCCTCACTCAAGGTCCGAAACGATATCTTAACCGCCATCGATAAGAAACATTACTGTGCAGCCGTATTCATTGATCTGGCCAAGGCTTTCGACTCTGTCAATCACCACATCCTCATCGGCAGACTCGGCAAACTCGACAGCCTTGGTTTCTCAAATGATTGCCTCGCCTGGTTCACCAACTACTTCTCTGATAGAGTTCAGTGTGTCAAATCGGAGGGTCTGCTGTCCGGACCTCTGGCAGTCACTATGGGGGTGCCACAGGGTTCAATTCATGGACAGACTCTCTTCTCTGTATACATCAATGAGGTCGCTCTTGTTGCTGGTGAGTCTCTGATCCACCTCTAAGCAGATGACTCCATTCTGTATACTTCTGGCCCTTCTTTGGACACTGTGTTAACAACCCTCCAGGCAAGCTTCAATGCCATACAACTCTCCTTCAGTGGCCTCCAATTGCTCTTAAATACAAGTAAAACTAAATGCATGCTCTTCAACCGATCGCTACCTGCACCTACCCGCCTGTCCAACATCACGACTCTGGACGGCTCTGACTTAGAATACGTGGACAACTACAAATACTTAGGTATCTGGTTAGACTGTAAACTCTCCTTCCAGACCCATATCAATCATCTCCAATCCAAAGTTAAATCTAGAATTGGCTTCCTATTTTGCAACTAAGCATCCTTCACTCATGCTGCCAAACATACCCTTGTAAAACTGACCATCCTACCAATCCTCGAATTTGGCGATGTCATTTACAAAATAGCCTCCAATACCCTACTCAACAAATTGGATGCAGTCTATCACAGTGCAATCAGTTTTGTCACCAAAGCCCCATATACTACCCACCATTGCGACCTGTACGCTCTCGTTGGCTGGCCCTCGCTTCATACTCGTCGCCAAACCCACTGGCTCCATGTCATCTACAAGACCCTGCTAGGTAAAGTCCCCCCTTATCTCAGCTCGCTGGTCACCATAGCATCTCCCACCTGTAACACACGCTCCAGCGGGTATATCTCTCTAGTCACCCCCAAAACCAATTCTTTCTTTGGCCGCCTCTCCTTCCAGTTCTCTGCTGCCAATGACTGGAATGAACTACAAAAATCTCTGAAACTGGAAACACTTATCTCCCTCACTAGCTTTAAGCACCAACTGTCAGAGCAGCTCACAGATTACTGCACCTGTACATAGCCCACCTATAATTTAGCCCAAACAACTACCTCTTTCCCAACTGTATTTAATTAATTAATTTTGCTCCTTTGCACCCCATTATTTTTTATTTCTACTTTGCACATTCTTCCATTGCAAAACTTCCATTCCAGTGTTTTACTTGCTATATTGTATTTACTTTGCCACCATGGCCTTTTTTGCCTTTACCTCCCTTCTCACCTCATTTGCTCACATCGTATATAGACTTGTTTATACTGTATTATTGACTGTATGTTTGTTTTACTCCATGTGTAACTCTGTATCGTTATATCTGTCGAACTGCTTTGCTTTATCTTGGCCAGGTCGCAATTGTAAATGAGAACTTGTTCTCAACTTGCCTACCTGGTTAAATAAAGGTGAAATAAATCAAATCTAGGATGTGTTATTTTAGTGTTCCCTTTATTTTTTGAGCAATATATATATATATAGGGGACTGGAAATCATGCAGTCAATTACATTGATGGAAGCTACAATCTGCAATATTAAAGCTGCTCTACCCCCTAAAATTTTTTATAAAATAAATGCACAGTACTACATAGAGCCATGACTACATGGAACTCTATTCCACATCAACTAACTCAGTTAAGCAGTCAAATCAACAACAAAAAAATGTTAAGATAAAACTACACCTTATGGAACAGTGTGGATTGTGAAGAGACAGACACACACTACTATACACTTTAATATTGCTGTATTATGGATTTAGGATTTTACACTGAAAAAAAAATAATATATATATATATAATCCCAACATGTAAAGTGTTGGTCCCATGTTTCATGAGCCAAATATAAGAACCCAGAAATGTTCAATATGCACAAAAAGCTTATTTCACAAAATAATGTTGCATCCATCCATCTGACCGGTGGCATATCAAGAAGCTGATTAAACGGCATGATCATTTTACAGGTGCACCTTGTGCTGGAGCCAATAAATAGCTACTAAAATGTGCCGTTGTCACACAACACAATGACCCAGATGTCTCAAGTTTTGACAGAGAGTGCCATTGGCATGCTGACTACAGGAAGGTCCACCAGAGCTGTTGCTCTGTTAATTTTTCTACCATAAGAGAAATTGACATTCATTTTGCCTCCAATGTCATTTATGGTATGGACAGTGAACTCAATTGCAGTTTATCAATGGAAATTAGAATGCAGAGATACCGTGCCATTTATCTGCTGCCATCACCTCATGTTTCAGCATGAAAATGCACGGCACCATGTCACAAGGATCTGTAAACAACTCCTGGAAGCTGAACATTCCCCAGTTCTTCCATGGCCTGCATACTCACCAGACATGTCACCCATTGAGCATGTTTGAGATGCTCTGTACCAACAAGTACGACAGCGTGTTCCAGTTCCCGCCAATATCCAGCAACTTTGCACAGTCATTGAAGAGGAGTGGGACAACATTCCACAGGACACAATCAACAGCTTGATCAACTCTATGCGAAGGAGATGTCGCGCTGCATGAGGCAGATACTGACTGGTTGTCTGATCCACGCCACAACCTTTCTTTTTAATGCTACTAACAAGTGCATGTCTTTATTCCCAGATATAGATTAGGGCCTAATGAATTATTTTCAATTGACTGATTTCCTTATGAATTGTAACTCAGTAAAATATTTATATTGTTGCATTTATATTTTCGTTCAGTATAGATATGTTGTGGTATAGTGTGTCATGTACTGTTTTATTTTGTATGTAATTGCCGCTTGTTTGGACACCAGGAAGAGTAGCAGCAGCTAATGGGGATTAGTAATAAAATACTCCCCACCACCATCGACTCACAAGGGACAATTCTCACGAGGCGCTTCCTTCCCCTTTGTCTCCTTGAGCTGAAGGAAGCTAGCTAGCTAAGTAACGCTACATCAGAGCCAAGTATTTTGGGGAGAAAACATGTATGGCTCTGCACTACACCAAATTAGTTCATCCATCCACTTGTATACTTGTCAAACTTTACCCGAAATGTTCGGAGGGCGTCTTCATAGGCCTTTACCAGTGCGGAGTCGTCAGTAGCCACAGCTAAAGACACGTTATCCTACATCAAAACAGTAACAACATACTTTACATTTTAACTTCGTAATAATAAGTAGCTAGCAATGGACGTTAGCTATTAACTTTCTCAGTGGTTAACTGGCTCATCATCAGCTTGGTTGATATTGTAACGTTAGTTAGCTAGTAACTTAACGTTATGCGATAAAACCCTTACCTCGACTCTTTCACTTCGGAAAACAATACTTTCATAATATTCATCCATAACTAGCTAGTTGAATTAAACACACGTATTAACTTGTTATATTTTTCGTGACATTAGGCCATTGTCAAGTTTAGTAGCAAACGCTTTGATTGTGCATCGTTCAAAACACCTGGGAAACTCGGAAATATCCGACTTCAGTGTGTTCAAGATAACTACAAAGGTGGGAAAATGAGTTTTGAACCGTCATCCAACTTGGAATTCCAAGTAGGAAACTCTGGCATCTGTCTAGAGCACCGACTTGAAGGTCATGATTTGACCACGTTTTTCCCCGAGTTCACAGTCATCTTGAAAACACAATTAGGCTACATTAATGGTGCGTTCAAGTCAACTGGGAACTCGGAAAAATACGGGGTCAAATCATGACGTCAATGATCTTGTCGGAAAGTCAGAGTTCTAGTTGGCCCTCAATATTAATTACCGTGTTAGGATAACCACAGTGAGTTCCCCAGGGTGTCTTTCCATGCACCCCAGATGAAGAACGCAAGACCTCTGTATTACAAGCTGCAGGTCTACCAAAATTACTTATTTTTTTATTTTTTTTAAAGAATGCAATTCCCCCCTTATAATCAGATACCGTTCGGAATGGACTTGGGCAGAAGATTAGAACGTTCCCTTTCATCTGTGACTAGAGTTTCACACCGATATGAGTCCATAAATTCGGGGCCCAGAAATACTAACGATCAAATTCCAAAACTACTACCTTATAGACACAAGTGTAAGGGGATAAAGAATATGTACATAAAGATATATGAATGAGTGATGGTACAGAGCGGCATAGGCAAGATACAGTAGATGGTATTGAGTGCAGTATATACATATGAGATGAGTATGTAAACAAAGTGGCATAGTTAAAGTGGCTAGTGATACATGTATTACATAAGGATGCAGTAGATGATATAGAGTATGGTATATACGTATACATATGAGATGAATAATGTAGGGAACATTATATTAGGTAGCATTGTTTAAAGTGGCTAGTGATATATTTTACATCATTTCCCATCAATTCCCATTATTAAAGTGGCTGGAGTTGAGTCAGTGTGTTGGCAGCAGCCACTCAATGTTAGTGGTGGCTGTTTAACAGTCTGATGGCCTTGAGATAGCTGTTTTTCAGTCTCTCGGTCCCAGCTTTGATGCACCTGTACTGACCTCGCATTCTGGGTGATAGCGGGGTGAACAGGCAGTGGCTCGGGTGGTTGCTGTCCTTGATGATCTTTATGGCCTTCCTGTGACATCGGGTGGTGTAGGTGTCCTGGAGGGCAGATAGTTTGCCCCCGGTGATGCGTTGTGCAGACCTCACAACCCTCTGGAGAGCCTTATGGTGTGGGCGGAGCAGTTGCCGTACCAGTCTGTGATACAGCCCGACAGGATGCTCTCGATTGTGCATCTGTAGAAGTTTGTGAGTGCTTTTGGTGATAAGCCAAATTTCTTCAGCCTCCTGAGGTTGAAGAGGTGCTGATGCACCTTCTTCACGATGCTGTCTGTGTGGGTGGACCAATTCAGTTTGTCTGTGATGTGTACGCCGAGGAACTTAAAACTTACAATCATCTCCTTAGTTTTGTTGACGTTGAGTGTGAGGTTATTTTCCTGACACCACACTCCGAGGGCCCTCACCTCCTCCCTGTAGGCCATCTCGTCGTTGTTGGTAATTGAGCCTACCACTGTTGTGTCGTCCGCAAACTTGATGATTGAGTTGGAGACGTGCGTGGTCATTCAGTGGTGGGTGAACAGGGAGTACAGGAGAGGGCTCAGAACGCACCCTTGTGGGGCCCCAGTGTTGAGGATCAAAGGGTGGAGATGTTGTTGCCCACCCTCACCACCTGGGGGCGGCCCGTCAGGAAGTCCAGTACCCAGTTGCACAGGGCGGGGTCGAGACCCAGGGTCTCGAGCTTGATGACGAGCTTGGAGGGCACTATGGTGTTAAATTCACAGCTCAAGATAAGCCTTTCCAGTCGCTTGACAATTTATGATATAAGCCTATCAAACCTGAACTACACTACTGCAGTATCAAGTAGTGGTTGCTAATTGTCCCCATTGTCTATTTGGTTTACATTCATTTAGCGTGAAACGCGTGATTTTAGAATTGGGAGCAGATCAGGGAACAAATCAGCGAATGTCTCCAAAATGGGCCACACCTGATACTGTGTAAAGTGCGACTAGTCTGAATCAATATCAGTCTTCGAGAGTGTAGATATTCAATTGGCCACTAAACGGCGCTCCACGCTAAGAAGAACAACGTTTTATTATTGCCTCACTACACATAGGGCTTTCTGATCACGGTTCTAGCACTCTCATTAGGTACATGTTTAAGCAAACAATGAAAGTTTTGAGCCAATATGACTATTAAAATATGTAGCCCCTAGAGTTGAACAATAACATGAGGTTTATTTAAAAGTTGTATATTTATACAAATTAGTAAGCAGTCTACTTTATCTATATGGATTTCATCTGCAGAGTATCTGCATTATCTGCAGAAATGTGGCTTTTTCAGTACAATGTGAGAGAGAGCTTGGTCTTGGTCTCATGACACAATTCAGCATAAGGGGGGACAGTAAGAGTTACAACATGTTTCAATTTGCAGTTTCCTTGCGATGCAGCACAGAGTCCACTGGGGGGCGACTCGTGGTGAGCAATCTAATGTGAAACCCCACTGTTCTTTCTTACAATCACCATACTGTATAGAACAGGCCTTAAAAACATATAATTGAAAACTGTTCCCGAGAGTATTGGCTAACATATAAACCTATAAGTATTGGATGCTATAGGCCAATGCACATATAATAACAATGTAATAAGCATTCATAGGCCCATACAGTAAGTAGCCTTCAGTATCATGCAACATATGGATTGGAAGAAGTTAGAATTGAGACGAATGGAGTAGCCTAGTTTACCTGTCTGTCTGTAAAGTGAGATTCCGTAACAGATAGGATAACGCAATCCACTAATAGATCCTGTGACTGCAGATGCAATTTGCCACGGTGGAACTAGAAGCTATAGGTATAGGTGATGAAAGTTCCAGGTAGCTGAGTTCACCGCAGAAATTCGGTCACATTCTAGAAGATAGACGACTTTCAGACAAAAAAAGGTAGGGGAGCAGATACCCCAAGAAAATGTCATTTACATTGGTTTAACTGTCTGGACGCATCTTGGTTACACAGTACAGTACTATGGGCTGCTTGCTGCACGTGGTTTAACAAGAGGGAGGCCAGGTGCTATGGTAACAAACATGGATGGTAACAATGTATCCCTCTCTGCAAACTCCTCTGACTGCGGTGCAATCAACCAACGGACTTTGTCACAATGTTATTTTTGGCATAAAAACAATTGCATTAAGTGTTGTATTGAAACATGTAATGGAACAATATAGCTTATGTTAAATTAAACATAAGTTCATAGACATGATCACAATGACGACCCCAATATGAAGAAATACGCAGCAATGGAGAAGCTAAGGAAATTAATTCCGTGGCACACCGTGGAAGTAAACAAATTGATACTGAGCGAGGAAGGTGGGGGATTCTCTGACAGAGCCCACGTGGGTCCCCGAAATGTGTTGGCGTAAACAGCCAATGGTTGAAAAGAGTAGGGATTCCATGTATACCAATGAACAAATCAGGAAAGTAGCGAGTGAGTAACACCACGCCCATGACGAGAGTGGATATAACCATTGAGATTCGCACGATTGTGTCAGAAACCACTGAGCCACAGACAGGAGAACTATTACAAGGACTTTGCAATTCAACAACGAGCGAGTTTACGCTGAAACACTGCAAGTTAACCTATACCATATTGGATTACTTCATTGACACGGACGTTCTGCAAACCTCGATTCGGGAATATACTCATTGGAGATTATCCTGGATATCCTTGTGGATTATACAATTACGGATTTCAATATGACTCTGGAGGAACTCGTTGGATGCAATATCACTGAGAAAAAGTAAGTTCCTTGTACATTTTGTCGCTCATAATAGCCGACACCTTGCTGCAACATAGTGTGCATTGAGAATAGATGGTTTGGAACCGTGAAGCACATATAGCCTCAGTACTGAATTCACCCGGTGTTAGTAGCCTGTTCTCAATTGTGGTGCATAACTAACATAATTTATTTTTCTTGAAGGATGGAGACCGTGAATCAAGCACTAGAAGAGCTGCTAGTGGCAGCGCAGCAACAAGACTGCCTGACTGTGGGAGTCTACGAGTCTGCAAAGCTGATGAATGTGTAAGTACATTATTGACCATTCTATCCTATGATTGACCATTCCATAATATAAGTCAATGGTGCATAGCTGCAAGCATGACGCCCATTGCAAGATTTGTGTCTGCATATGTATGTATCTATATTTGATATACAGAACAGATCATTCATGTACTATTCCCTTTCTTTCTGCAGTGATCCTGACAGTGTTGTGTTGTGTGTTCTGGCGACTGACGAGGATGTCATTCCACTGCAGATTCACTTCACGCTCATCCAAGCCTTCTGTTGCGACAACGACATCAACATACTGCGTGTCTCCGGCATGAGGCGCCTCGCTCAGGTTCTTGGCGAGCCAAGCACCGCTGACGGCAACGGCAACGAGCCCAATGATCTGCACTGCATCCTTGTCACTGTAAGTACATCCTCCTATATTCTTATTTGGATGAAATTGGACGGGCAATAGGCCTTATGCGTAGTTGTTCATTTTGAATACATCGACATGATCAAATCATCACAATTTCCTAATTCAAGACATTCCTGACGATATCTCTCCCCTTTTGCCTACAGAACACCCAGTGCCAATCTCTGAAATGCCAAGCGTTGCAGGATGTCGGCAACTACTGCGAGGAGAGTCGCTGCAAGAACCAATGGGTACCTTACCTGTCCCTGCAGGAGCGCTGAACTAATGACCCTCGCTGAGAAACGTGAAAGCGATGAAAACAAGTGAACAAGTCGTCATTCTTCCAGAATGAGAAAGGCGTTCAAGAAGGGGCATCGTCGACATGCCTGTGTTTGCCTGCCCTGGGCCGCTACCCAGTGACGGAGATGAGCATGCGAAGGTTCGGATGGACAATGCGCATACAACCATGACGCATCTGACCCCGCTCTCTTCCTTCGCGGAAAGGAACTGTGTCGGCGAGAGTGGGGCGTAGGAACGAACTGTAGAGAAATCTCGCTGCTGTTTGCCCAGCCATGTTGGAACAACCCGCGGGGGCGGTTGCATCGCGTGGGAACGGACTTGCAGTTTCGTTATTTGAGAGGAGGGACAAAGCAACTGTATCAATGAGAATACAGACTTGAAACTGAGTTTAACCCTATGCTTTCTGACGTGGAAGTCAGTGAGGTTTATGATCAAATGCAATGTGAATGACTGCAATGCTCTACAGTTGGATGTTATGAGTAACAGTGCAATGCAGAAGTCTTCAGAGCAACAATGCCTATGGGTTGTTATTGTGTGAGAGATATCGATAGGTTATTGTGTAAAAGATAGAGTATTCTGGTTACACTCATAGCCAGGTTGCTGCCTGTTAAGAGGGTCAAAAACACAATGCCACAATGTAACAATACCACAATGTTACCATGTATTGATTTATTTGACATTGACACAATTAACTAATGTATTGCCATTATTTAAGTTGAACAGAGTAATATATAACAGTGAAATGCATTGTGGAATAGAATGTTAAACTTATTTGAATAAATGATTGAACTGAAATTGAATTCTCTGAGTGCTTTATCCTATGGGAAAGGGGGCGTGCAATTATTTGCCGAGGTATGCTTTGGGTACTGTTTCAGTGTTCTCCAACATTGTTTCTGGTAACCTAGGCCTACTGTACAGTATTGCACATATATGAACTTCACTCCAGCTGGGAATCAATCAGACAGTAATTAACAGGCCTATACCTATTGGATTATAAGGAACTCAACAATTCAGAGTATTTTATGTTCACCCGTGTCCTGTCTATAATGTACACATGGAATCAGCAACACTTCCTAAAACAGTCCCAATACTTTACTTATACTTGATGCCATTTCAACGTTACAGCCATGAATGAAAACCTGCATCAGAATGTAGCCTATATACTGTTTTTCCAAGGCTGGAGTTTTAAAGGACACCCAGCCTAATGCATATGAACTAATGTCTTGCTATTTCTCACCAAGATGTAGGCTTCACAACACCATTATTAAATGCAATCTTGTACTTTCATACACATTGTTGAGATACACTGTTTACTTTAGGCCAGACAGTAGCTTTCTGATGCTGTGATGCATCCACAGTAGCCTACAGTTTGATATCCAGAGAGCCTTCACCACTCAAATGCCATGCACGGGTAGTTGGAAGCATCTAAGCTCTCAAATCTCAAATCGGTCTACGTAAAGATTGAATCCTTTCACCTGAGTTTCTTGTGCAATTCGTGTAAAAAGACAGGTCAAACCTAGTTTCAGTTATGGGTCTTTTGTTGTTTAAAACGACAAATAGGAACCAACCAAACAGGTGGGCTGTACTGTAGTTTCAAACCGATTTTCCCTTCACAATAGGCCCCCAATGAGACACTAACTGAAAAAAAGGATTGCAGCATGGCTCGTGGTATATTCTCCTTCCTTATACTGTTGATGGCACTTATCCTCTTTCAAAACCCCTTGTGCAAACAAATAGAGATCTGGGTGTACAGATAGCTGAGGGTGCAGACCCGTCTCCTGGCTTTACTAGTAACTACTTCACATCCTGGATGGCGGCCAGCACTGTTGTGACACCCTGCCCCGGAACAGACTGTGACTCCATATAGGCCCAGAAATGCAGTATACTTCCTTAACTTGGCAGTTGTCCTGGACCTTTCGTGTGCCTAGGATACAGCTTAGTCCTAGAAATGGTCACTAACGGCAGTTCACTCAATCTATTGTTGGCCTGTCTGGGACACAGGTAACAGACAGTTGGCTGATCTAGATAAGGCTTAAGGTTTGAACTACGATAGGTTGGTACATCGGAGAGACAAGGGTGCCACTGGGTTGAGCTGTAGCCTAGTAACTATGTTGTAATAGGCAAATAAGTCCAAATCTTCTCTCCAAAAAATTGGACAGAGAGCTGCAATATATAATAAAATAAGCTGCAGAGTGCAGAGGTGGTTTAAGGGGAGGGAAACAAGCTTATCTGGACATCTACAGCCCAAAATCTACATACTGCAGGCTATACTACAGTGAGTGTACAAAACATTAAAAACACCTTCCTAATATTGAGTTGCACCCCATTTTGCTCTCAGAACAGCCTCAATTTGTCGGGGCATGGACTTTACAAGGAAAGCGTTCCACAGTTATGCTGGCCCATGTTGCCTCCAATGCTTCCCACAGTTGTGACAAGTTGGCTGGATGTCCTTTGGGTGGTGGACCATTCATGATACATACACATGGGAAAATGTTGAGTGTGAAAAACTCAGTAGCATTGCAGTTCTTGACATACTCATACCGGTGCGCCTGGCACCTACTACCATACCCCGTTCAAAGGTACTGAAATATTTTGTCTTTCCCATTCATCCTCTGAATGGCACACATATACATGCATTTCTCAATTGTTTAGGCTTGAAAATGATTATTTAACCTGTCTCCTCCCCTTCATCTACACTGATTGAGGTGGATTTAACAGGGGACATCGATAATGGTTCATAGCTTTCACCTGGATTCACCTGGTCAGTCTATGTCATGGAAAGAGCAGGTTTTTCTAATGTTTTGCACACTCAGTGTATGTCCTCTGATACACCTTTCATTATACGTATACAGTACATACAGTACCATTAAAAAATTAGGACACACCAACTAATTCAAAGGTTGTTTTTTTGTTTGTTTTTTACTATTTTCTACATTGTAGAATACTATTGAATACATCAAAATGATGAAATAACACATGGAATCATGTAGAAACCAAAAAAGTGTTAAACAAAGCAAAATATTTTGGGGGGTTTTAGAATCTTTTAAGTAGCCACCCTTTGCCTTGATAACAGCTTTGCACATTCTTGACATTCTCTCAACCAGCTTCATCTGGAATGCTTTTCCAACATTCTTGAAAGAGTTCCCACATATGCTGAGCACTTGTTGGCTGCTTTTCCTTCACTCTGCGGTGGAGCTCATGCCAAACCATCTCAATTGGGTTGAGGTCGTGTGATTGTGGAGGCCAGGTCATCTGTTGCAGCACTCCATCCCTCTACAATTTGGTCTTATAGCCCTTACACAGCCTGGAGGTGTGTTGGGTCATTGTCTTGTTGAAAAACAAATGATAGTCCCACTAAGCGCAAACCAGATGTGATGGCGTATCGCTACAGAATGCTGTGGTAGCCATTCTGGTTAAGTATGCCTGGAATTCTAAATAAATCACAGACAGTGTCACCAGCAAAGCACCCCCACACCATCACACCTCCTCCTCCATGCTTCACAGTGGGAACCACACATGTCGAGTGTCATGCGATGACCATAGAGAGCCCTTGGTTCTCTATGGTGTCTAGGTCAGAGCGTGACTAGGGGGGTATTCTAGTTTTCATATTTCTAAGTTGGTGTGCTTGATATGGCTCCCAATTAGTAGCAGCTGGTTAATTGGGGATCATATTTAGGTAGCCTTTTTCCACCTGTGTTTTGTGGGATATTGTTTTTGAGTTAGTGTATGTAGCACCTGTGTAGTCACGGTTCGTTGTTTGTTTCTTATTTTGTTTTATAGTTTCACTTTAAATTAAATTTAATAAATTATGTGAAACTGTAGTCACGTTGCGCCTTGGTTCTTCTCTACAAACGATCGTGACAGAATATCCCACCACAACGGGACCAAGCATTGTGCCCGGGAGGAAATGGCATCCTGGTCTTTGGAGGAGATCGAGGAGAAAATAAGTTGGACCTGGGAGGAAATAATGGAAGGACAGGTGATCCTTCCTTGGCAGGAGTCACAGCAGACGCAAGGAGAGAAGGGAGAACAGTGACGACGCCGGGGTTTGTGGCCACAAGGGGGCACACAGGGTGGACACACAGGGTGGTCGGCGGAGCCGAGGTGTGAACCAGTGACAACATGGGAGGAGGTAGGGAGGTGGTCGTCGACCCAGGGAGAGTGGCAGAGCCCGCCTGGGAGTCAATGGAACAGTGCGAGGAGCGATACCGGAGAATGGAGTTGGCGAGGAGTATGTGGCAACGCAGGCGTTTGGAGGAGCGTGTGGTGAAATCTGTGCCGGTCCCACGCATCAGGCCTCCAGTGCGCCTCCCCAGTCCGGTACGTCCTGTGCCTGCTCCTCGCGCTCGCCCTGAGGTGCGTGTCACCAGTCCGATACCACCAGTGCCGGCCCCAAGCACCAGGCTTCCTGTGACCATCCCCAGTCCAGAGCTTCTGGCGCCTGTTACCAGTCCAGAGCTTCCGGCTACGGTTCCCAGTCCAGGGCTTCTGGCGACAGTTCCCAGTCCAGAGCTTCCGGTGACAGTTCACTGTCCGGAACCTCCTGAGACGGTCCACAGTCCGGAACCTCCTGAGACGGTCCACAGCCCGGAAACTCCGGCGACGGTCAACAGTCTGGAACCTTCAGCGAGGGTCAACAGTCTGGAGTTCCAAACACGGCGTCCAGTCCAGCTCCATGGCAGGAGCTCTCCTCTGCGCCGATGCCCAGTCCAGATATGGCGTCCAGTCCCGCTCCATGGCGGGAGCCTTCCTCTGCACCGAGGTCCAGGCCAGGGCTGGTGTCCAGTCCCACTCCATGACAGGTCCAGGCACATTGTTCAGCCCGGGTCCATGGCTGGATCCACGGGATGAGCGGGTTCTTCGGCCCGCACCGAAGTTGCCACCGGCACTAATCAACCCTTGACCATAGAGAGCCCTTGGTTCTCTTGGTGTGCTTGATATGGTTCCCAATTAGAGGCAGCTGGTTATCGTTGTCTCTAATTGGGGATCATATTTAGGTAGCCTTTTTCCACCTGTGTTTTGTGGGATATTGTTTTTGAGTTAGTGTATGTAGCACCTGTGTAGTCACGGTTCGTTGTTTGTTTCTTATTTTGTTTTATAGTTTCACTTTAATAAATTATGTGGAACTGTAATCACACTGCGCCTTGGTCCTTCTCTACAAACGATCTTGACATGGAGATCATCCGTTCACCTACTCTGCGTCCAACAAATACACGCCGGTTGGAACCAAAAATCTCAAATTTGGACTCATCAAACCAAAGGACAGATTTCCACCAGTCTAATGTCCATTGTTAATGTTTCACGGCCCAAACAATTCTCTTATTATTGTTGGTGTCCTTTAGTAGAGGTTTCTTTGCAGCAATCGACCAAGAAGGCCTGATTCACGCAGTCTCCTCTGAACAGTTTATTTATTTATTTGGGCTGCAATATCTGAGGCTGGTAAGTCTAAGGAACTTATCCTCTGCAACAGAGGTAACTCTAGGTCTTCCTTTCCTGTGGCGGTCTTCATGAGAGCCAGTTTCATCATAGCTCTTGATGGTTCTTGAATTTTTCCGTATTGACTGACCTTTATGTCTTAAAGTAATGATGGACTGTCATTTCTCTTTGCTTGTTTGAGCTGTTCTTGCCAATAATATGGACGGTCTTTTACCAAATAGGTTTACCACACCTACCTTGTCACAACACAACTGATTGGCCGAAACGCATTAAGAAGAAAATAAATTCCACAAACTAACTTTTAACAAGGCAGGCCTGTTAATTGAAATGCATTCCAGGTACTTACCTCATGAAGCTGGTAGAGAGAATGCCAAGAGCGTGCAAAGCTGTCATCAAGGCAAAGGGTGGCTACTTTGAATAATATTTTTTTGAAGAACACTTTTTTGTTTGTTACATGATTTCATGTGTTATTTCATAGTTTTGATGTCTTCACTATTATTCTACAATGTAGAAAATAGTTTTTTTTTAAATAAAGAAAAAACCCTTGAATGAGTAGATGTGTCCAAACTTTTGACTTTTACTGTACATGTGTGCAAACAGTGAACATAGCCTAATCTAAAACCACTGTCACTGCACTTGCCGGTTTCTATCAGTGAGGTTGGGGAATCCTGTCCAGACAAAATAGAAGGGGATAGACGGGGAGAGAAAGCTAATCGTGAAAGAAGCCCTAGTAGTAGGTGTGCGCTGGGATCATTGGTCTCACACACACACACACACACACACACACACACACACACACACACACACACACACACACACACACACACACACACACACACACACACACACACACACACACACACACACACACACACACACACACACACACACACACACACACACACACACACACACACACACACACACACACTATAATTAGGTCACTATGGCAACCACAGATCAATGTCCGAGACTAAATAGGCCCCAAACTGGTGTGATAAGGCTTTAGAATAGACTGTGTCATTTATCCCTGCAGCACGTTGTACATGTCGGGAGGAGTTACATGTAACCAATTATACCATGAACAGGAGCCCTATAGAAGTGGTCCTATGCGGCTCAGTTGGTAGAGCATGTCGCTTGTGTTGCCAGGGCTGTGGGTTTCGATTCCCATGGGGGACTAGTATGAAAATGAATGTACTCACTGGATAAGAGCATCTACAAAAATGTAAAATGTAATTCTGGGATGGCTTTTGCCATAAACACTTACTCTCTATCAGAAGAGCATGTGGTTTAGAGTGTAAAATGGAATCCAGTGTGTGGCTCCAAGATATTCATCATACCTTTGTTCTGGCTGTCCTGCAACCAGACAGACATCAAACAAATGTCACAGAGTCTTCCACGTGTGTGTGTGTGTGTGTGTGTGTGTGTGTGTGTGTGTGTGTGTGTGTGTGTGTGTGTGTGTGTGTGTGTGTGTGTGTGTGTGTGTGTGTGTGTGTGTGTGTGTGTGTGTGTGTGTGTGTGTGTGTGTTAGAGAGAGAGAGCGCAATATTCTCTCGTCTCAACATTTGCAAAAATATTGATTGCCATTTTGTGGACATCATTCATGGCCATTATTACAGCCAGAATTGAATCTCCCTTCTAGCTTTTAAGATGTATTGGAATACATGAGGCAAGCACATGAGAGGCTGTATATGTCTCATTCTGTAGACATGTAAGATAAAGATTTTGCACTAGAAAGCAACAATAATAGCCCTGGTAAATCTTAAAACAGAGTTTCATGCATTCCTTAAATAGAAGGCATATTTTTGTTACAGAGATAGAGGGCTATTTTTTGAAGTTTTCATTCTCATAGCATCATGCCCAGATCTATTGCTGCTCTGTTTTTATGGAGTGAGATGTCCACATACACACAATGCAGCTCGGTAAAGTGTGCGTCACATTGCCATAGAAACGGTAAGGGGTAGCCAGAGCATCTTTGCTGGCTCTGTATCAGTGTTTCTAGTCTTTATCTTTGTTAAATAAAGAGTACAACCTGAATCAATCACACTTGGCTACTGACATGTATTCTACCACGTATGGGTGTCCTGCGGATTCGTCATTGCTAGGTCCCTGTATTTTGGTGAATCATGTCACATGACCTGGATTTGAACCTTTATTTAAAGAGTTTTCATCAAACTGTCCCCTTTTCTTTTTATGTCGATGGTCCAGCACCATCCTCAGAAAATGTAAATAATTTTGGTGTAACTCTCATTTCTGGAAAAAAAAAATCAAATCCAGGTCATGTGACATAAAATAAAGGGTCCTAGTTTCATTTCCTATGTAAAAGTTGGATTTGAGACATTGGATGCTGCATCACAGCCACAGGAAGATGATCAGTCATAGCAAAATTTCTGGTGCTGAGAAATGTGTCAGGTTTTTTGAAGAAAAAATAAATAAATCACGCCAATTATATCCGCGAACGACAACATTATAATACTGTATATTATTTAGAAGGCACTCAGGACAGAGAAACACTCGTTATTTTCTCTAATGTCACATATTTGTTATTACTGTTTAATTACACATCATCACCACGACACGGTCTGGTTCACTCATGAGAAAACGAGAATCTCCTACGGGAATTGGCCAAGATGGCTGCTTGAACAGACGCTTTTTTACCGAGCTCCGTACCAAACTTCAGAAAGATTGTGAAAATTGTTTAAAAAAAAGTTTAGTCATTATTATTTTTATTTGTTCAAGATATAAGACCTTTCCTGTGACTGGAATGATAATTGGATAATTTATTTCAGCATGTCCATGCAAAGTCGTGACAAAAAAAGAAAGGAAAAAGTTAGCCGTTCTATTGCTAATCAACAAGAGAGAAACGTGCTTATAGACAACTGCCATAACTACACTTGGCATATGGATAATATCATGCTTTCGAATGCTGAAGATGACGAATTCCCCTCTTTACCGGTTACTCCGTGCAAACCTCCACCCTCCAAAAAACCCAACATGAACTCTGACATCGTGGCTACCCTCTCCTTACTCATCAACTCCAGCTGTGACGCCATTGAGAAAATGGTAGCCGCGAACACCATGGTTATCGAAGGCTTGAAAAAGACTGTGGAGTTTGCATGTGGTGAAATTAATGATGTGAAAACGAGACTGACAAAAGTTGAAAAAAATGTGGAAAGGGTGGAAAAGAATAACAATGTCTACCATAGACGTCTCACTGATCTGGAACAATACACAAGAAAATGGAACCTGAGACTCTACGGCTTGCCAGAGGTGGAGAATGAAGATGTGCGAGGAGAGGCTATCCACATCTGCCAAGAAGTTTTGCCTGCAGAGAAGAACAAAGTTGGTGATACCATCGCCGTTGTACATCGCCTCGGCAAGAAGCAACAGCAAAGCGATTCAAGACCCAGGGGTATCATCATCCTATTCACTACCAGATTCTACAGGGATGCTGTCTGGAAAGCTGCTAGGAAGAACGCCTTCCTTCAGAGCCTTGGTATGCGTTTCGCCGAGCATCTCAGCCCGGAAGACATAGAAAGAAGGAACAAGTTGTGGCCAACGATCAAGATAGCACGAAGTGAGGGGAAGGCTGCTTACTTCGTCGGAGGACGAGGTTTCATCAACGGTTCAGAAATCCATATTCCTCCCTAAAATCTCACCAGAAGGAATAGGTTGATTGATGGTTTCAGCCATGGTATTCTCATTTTCCTTATGTTGTTTACCTAACAAGTATCAGGTGACCATTTTAAAGGAATACTCAGGTATTTCAATTCATTAGTTTGTTCTTGTATGACCAGAAGACCTATTTTGTTTATAAACTTACGAAGAAGATTGAAAGCTGAATTTATGTTTTATGTATACAGTAACTAAGATACTGTTTTAAATGGCATACAGGTCTGCTCTGACTTTACACGGTTATTGTTCTATTTAGTTATTAATACTTATTTCCAAAAAAGGTCTTAGGAACGTTTATATGTAAAACATTTTGTTATTCAATTATTTTATGATCAGTTTTCATATGTACTTAAAATAGTAGGTACCCTTATATTTAAATTATTATTTGTATGATTTCTCAGAATAGTTCCTGATTACACTAAAGAGGGTTTTTAGTTTCTCTTACTACAAGAACCCTTGGTTTGGTCTTGAACATAATTTCCAGTTGAGTTGCATTTCAAAGGTTATGGAATAAGCTATTTTCACTTTAAATTGACTTAAATGGTGGAGATCTCGGTTCCTTATCGTTTACGTTCACTGCTCCTACGTCTTTGACTCATCCTACTACAGTTTATACTTTTATATAATCTTTGTTGTTTTGTCTTTGTCTATATTATCTCTTAATGCTAGGGGGTTACGAAACAGTGTGAAGCGCAAGGCCTTATTTTTATTTGCTAAACAATTTCAAACAGATTTTTGCCTTTTTCAAGAGTCTCACTCAATTTCTGCTGATGCCAACTTCTGGAGGTCACAGTGGGGCAACGATATTTGGCTTTCCCATGGATCTGAACGCTCTGCTGGTGTCACTACAATGAAAAATACCTTTGGTGGTAATATTCTACACTCGGAATGTGACCCCTTTGGTCACATTATTTGTTTTGTGATCAGTTACAATGACATTACACTCATTACTGTAAACGTCTACGGGTACAACACCAAACATGAGAATGATGAGTTGCTTGAATCTATAGAGAAACATATACTTCATTGGTTATCTAAATTTCCCAATTCGTTATTATTGATAGGAGGGGACTTTAACATTACAATAGATAATTCAACTGATAGATGGCCCCCAGGTAGGCCAACCAATCAGAATTTGGGTTTAATACTTGTTATGGAAAAGTTTGATCTTACTGATATATGGAGAGAGAGGTTTCCGGCCGACAGATCATTCACTTGGAGTAACAAAACAGGCTCCAGACAATCCAGAATAGATTTTTGGCTTATATCCAAATGTATCGATAGTGAGTGTGTTACTACAAACATTTGTACTACTCCCCTCACAGACCATAAGGCTATTTACATTGATATCAAAATATTTACCCCTGATACAAACCTTGGTAGAGCATCCTACTGGAAGCTAAATAGCTCATTATTAAATAATGATATA
Source organism: Oncorhynchus gorbuscha (assembly GCF_021184085.1). Classification (NCBI taxonomy): domain Eukaryota; kingdom Metazoa; phylum Chordata; class Actinopteri; order Salmoniformes; family Salmonidae; genus Oncorhynchus; species Oncorhynchus gorbuscha. The sequence goes on from NC_060187.1 coordinate 44,256,172, forward strand.
GTTACATTTGAGGTTAAAGATCTGCTCTCACACTTTTGGGAAAGGGCTTGTGAAGAAAAATCTTATTGCAAGAACTGGGAGCATCTCTTTAAATTTGAGGTGTCCAAATATCTTAGAAAATATGGTAGTAATCTTGCTAAGACCAGAAGAGCTGAGGAGGAAAAGGTGATCATTAAGATAACTTCCCTTTCTCAGAGGTCCCCAGCTGACCTCTTGGGGGAGGAGAAGATGGAACTAATTGAGTTACAAAATAAACTGGATAATATATATACATTAAAAGCAGAAGGAGCCTTTATTAGATCTAGGAAAAAATGGATTGAGGAGGGAGAACAGAATTCATCCTATTTCTTTAGACTTGAGAAATTTCACTCTAAAAATAACACTATCCATAAGTTAAACATTGATGGTGTTATTACAGATGACCAAAAATTAATCGCTAAATACTGCAGCAATTTTTACAGAAAATTGTATAGCTCTACGTACTGTCAGGAATCCACAGATATGTTTTTTAACTCACTGAATAATGTTCACTCTATCAGTGATATTGAATCTAAACAGTGTGATGAACCCATCAAAGTTGAAGAGATTATAGAGTCTATCAAACATCTAAAGAACAATAAATCACCAGGTGTTGATGGAATTACATCAGAATTTTACAAATTATTTTCTGAACAAGTAGCTCCCTTCCTATTAGAAGTCTTTTTAGAGAGTATTAAAAACAATGTTCTCCCTCCTACAATGAGTCAGGGGTTAATAACACTGATACCTAAGCCTAAAAAAGAAGTGCTGCTCATCGATAACTGGCGTCCAATTTGTCTTCTTAATAATGACTATAAGATATTAGCCTCACTACTTGCAAAAATAATTAAAGAAGTTCTGGATGCAATCATTGATGAAACACAGTCTGGCTTCATGAGGAACAGACATATTTCTAACAATGTCAGACTAGTATTAGACGTACTTGACTACTCAGACCTAATAACTGAGGATAGCTTCATATTATTTTTAGATTTCTATAAAGCATTTGACGCAGTAGAGCATCAGTTTCTCTTCCACTCCCTTGAGAGACTTGGCTTTGGGGATTTTTTCTGTAAGGCTATTAAGACTCTCTATGCAAAAGGTAACAGCTCTATCAAATTGAAATATGGCACCTCACCTAGATTTGAGTTAAAGAGAGGAATTAGGCAAGGTTGTCCTATCTCTCCGTACCTGTTTTTATTAATCACCCAACTTCTTGCAAATTCTTTAAATAATAGTCCTGTACAAGGTATTTCCATAGCTGGTAAAGAAATTATTATAAGCCAGCTGGCTGACGATACTACACTTTTTCTGAAAGACACTAACCAAATTCCCATATCAATCAATGTGATACAATCCTTTTCCAAAGTGTCTGGTCTATATCTTAACATTAAGAAATGTGAACTCATGGCTGTCGAAGATTGTGTGACACCTTCATATTATGGTATTCCAGTAAAAGAAGAACTTACATATTTAGGCATAACCATTACAAAGGATCAGAAGTCTAGAGGCTTACTAAATTTTAACCCTCTTATTAAAAAAACCCAGAAGAAACTAAATCAATGGCTACAGAGGGACTTATCTTTAAAAGGTAGAGTCCTAATAACCAAGGCTGAAGGTATCTCTAGACTAACATATGGTGCTCTATCTTTATATCTTGACCGTAAAATAAGCAAGGAGATAGACCAGATGCTTTTCAACTTTCTTTGGAGAAACCGTACCCATTACATTAGGAAAACTGTTGTAATGAACACTTATGAGAATGGTGGACTGAATTTTCTGGATTTTATTACTTTAAATAATACTTTCAAGATCAATTGGATAAAACAATTCCTAAGAAGACCCACTTCTATCTGGAATTGTATTCCTCATCATGTCTTCTCTACTTTTGGTGGCCTTAACTTCATGTTGTTTTGCAATTATAATATTGACAAAGTTCCAGTGAAACTTTCTGCTTTTCATCGGCAGGTTTTCTTGTCATGGTCCTTAATTTATAAACACAAATTTTCTCCACACAGATATTATATATGGAATAATCGGGATATATTGTATAAAAATACCTCTCTGTTTTTAGAATATTGGTTCAGAAATCATATCCTATTGGTGAGCCAACTGGTAAATGCAGAGGGTCTTTTACTCAGTTATAAAGAATTCTTATCACTTTACAAGGTCCCTGTAACACCTAAAGATTTTGCAATTGTTTTAGATGCCATTCCCTCAGGTGTTGCTATGTTATTCAGGAACATGTCAAGACCTGACCCTCAGAGCCTACCTTCTATTGACCCTGTTGACTCATCAGTAGGAAAGATTTGTTTCTCTTTTGGTCCATTCAACAACAGAGCGATACGATCCTTGTTTCAGCAGGATGTTGTATCTATACCTTATGTCATGCCTTATTGGAATGGATTTATTGATAATATCTGTTGGAAAAAAGTTTGGATGTTGCCACAAACATACCTACTTGTTAACAAAATTAAGGAAGTTTCCTTTAAAATTATTCATAAATATTATCCTGCCAACCACTATATGAAGAAGTTTAAGGAAAACATCAACTCAAATTGCTCCTTTTGTAATGACCACCCAGAAACAGTTGTGCATCTTTTTTGGCATTGTATGCATGTAAGAAAACTGTGGCAAGACATCAGTAGGTTTATAATTGAACACATTTATGAAGATTTTACACTATTGTGGAGAGATGTACTGTTTGGATTCTTTACATACAATAGAAATAAGCGGAATCATTTTTATGTAATTAATTTCATTATTCTTTTGGCCAAATTTCATATACACAAATGTAAATTTACAAACAGAAAACCACATTTTCGTATCCTACAAAAAGAAATTGAACTGTATTTTAAGACGGTTAAATGCTCTACTAACAAAAAAGCTGTTAGAATTGTAAGTATATGCATGTCCCTTAAGGTCCTTGTGTAATTGTAATGTGATATTTTACCCCCTAGCTCGATTGTCCATTGTTTGTAATCGATGTATGTTTGTGTTCCCTCATGTGCTTTATGTATTGATTTGTTGTTAATAAAAAATAAAATAAAAAAAATAAAAAATAAAAAAAGAGAATCTCCTACGATTTCCGCCTAGGTTCTGTGTGGTGCGCGTCGTGCATAGGCAGCGCCGCTGGAATGCAAAGAATGCGGACCGAGCGGCGCGTCTTGACGGGAATTGCGCTCGAGTAGGTTTTTCAAACGGTTAATTTGCATGGCCAGTGTGGCGCTCTTTTCCAGAGCGAAGTCAGGTAGGCAGGCTAAAGACACACTCACGTTCACTTTTGCAAACACACAATGGAGCTAAATAAAATATAATTTAACATAAGAGCTTGTATTATAAAATGCAATAAAACAATTCAGTGAAGCAGCAGATGACTGTATGATTGGGAATAATCATGGGTGCAAATGCCATATTTCGTTACCTAATTCAACCGATACTAATAAACACCGAGCTCTGTTGACATAGCTATGCAGCTTTCACTCAACAACTTTTAAGGATTATACATTTTGTGATCTTCTCTTCAAAGTTGTTTTCACGGGTCACAAAAAGCAACATTAGCATGACAAGAGCTCAATTAAATGTCAAAGGCTTTGAGAATAAACAGCTTGGTATAAGCACAGTGCAACAGAACAGTGTGTCATGTTTTGTCATTTATTATCTTGTCTTGTCCCTGTGCTTCCCATTCTATTCGTTTCCCTCTGCTGGTCTTATTAGGTTCTTTCCCTCTTTCTATCCCTCTCTCTCCCCCTCCCTCTCTCACTCTCTCGCTCTCTCTTCTCTCTATCGTTCCGTTCCTGCTCCCAGCTGTTCCTATTCCCCTAATCAATCATTTAGTCTTCCCACACCTGTTCCCGATCCTTTCCCCTGATTAGAGTCCCTATTTCTTCCTTTGTGTTCCGTTCCTGTCCTGTCGGTTCCTTGTCTAGAATTCACCGTGCTGTGTTTGTGTATCGCCCTGTCGTGTCGTGTTTTCCTCAGATGCTGCGTGGTGAGCAGGTGTCTGAGTCTGTCTGGTTCAAGTGCCTTCCCGAGGCAACCTGCTGTTCACCTGCTGTTCAAGATCGAGTCTCCAGTTTGTCCTCGTCATTTCGAGTGAAAGTTGTGTTTTTTGTTTGTATTTACTTTACTGGATTAAAGACTCTGTTTTCGCCAAGTCGCTTTTGGGTCCTCTTTCACCTGCATGACAGAAGGAACCGACCAAGGAATGGACCCAGCGACTTCAGACGCTCGTTACACTGCCGTCGAGATCCAAGGAGCCATGCTCGGCAGACACGAGCAGGAATTGTCTGCTGCTCGCCATGCCGTGGAGAACCTGGCCGCTCAGGTTTCCGACCTCTCTGGACAGTTCCAGAGTCTACGTCTCGTGCCACCTGTTACTTCCTGGCCTGCCGAGCCTCCAGAACCTAGGGTTAATAACCCACCTTGCTACTCCGGGCAGCCCACTGAGTGCCGCTCCTTTCTCACGCAGTGTGAGATTGTGTTCTCTCTCCAACCCAACACATACTCTAGAGAGAGAGCTCGGGTTGCTTACGTCATTTCACTCCTTACTGGCCGGGCTCGAGAATGGGGCACAGCTATCTGGGAGGCAAGGGCTGATTGCTCTAACAAGTTCCAGAACTTTAAAGAGGAGATGATTCGGGTTTTTGACCGTTCAGTTTTTGGTAGGGAGGCTTCTAGGGCCCTGGCTTCCTTATGCCAAGGTGAACGGTCCATAACGGATTATTCTATTGAGTTTCGCACTCTTGCTGCCTCTAGTGAGTGGAACGAGCCGGCGCTGCTCGCTCGTTTTCTGGAGGGACTCCACGCAGTGGTTAAGGATGAGATTCTCTCCCGGGAGGTTCCTTCAGATGTGGACTCTTTGATTGCTCTCGCCATCCGCATAGAACGACGGGTAGATCTTCGTCACCGGGCTCGTGGAAGAGAGCTCGCATCAACGGTGTTTCCCTGCTCCGCATCGCAACCATCTCCCTCCTCTGGCTCAGAGTCTGAGCCCATGCAGCTGGGAGGGATTCGCATCTCGACTAAGGAGAGGGAACGGAGGATCACCAACCGCCTGTGCCTCTATTGCGGAGTTGCTGGACATTTTGTTTATTCATGTCCAGTAAAAGCCAGAGCTCATCTGTAAGCGGAGGGCTACAGGTGAGCGCAACTACTCAAGTCTCTCCATCAAAATCCTGTACTACTTTGTCGGTCCATCTACGCTGGACCGGTTCGGGTGCTACATGTAGTGCCTTGATAGACTCTGGGGCTGAGGGTTGTTTCATGGACGAAGCATGGGTTCGGAAACATGACATTCCTTTCAGAGAGTTAGAGAAGCCTACGCCCATGTTCGCCTTAGATGGTAGTCATCTTCCCAGTATCAGATTTGAGACACTACCTTTAACCCTCACAGTATCTGGTAACCACAGTGAGACTATTTCTTTTTTGATTTTTCGTTCACCGTTTACACCTGTTGTTTTGGGTCATCCCTGGCTAGTATGTCATAATCCTTCTATTAATTGGTCTAGTAATTCTATCCTATCCTGGAACGTTTCTTGTCATGTGAAGTGTTTAATGTCTGCCATCCCTCCCGTTTCTTCTGTCCCTACTTCTCAGGAGGAACCTGGCGATTTGACAGGAGTGCCGGAGGAATATCATGATCTGCGCACGGTCTTCAGTCGGTCCCGAGCCAACTCCCTTCCTCCTCACCGGTCGTATGATTGTAGTATTGATCTCCTTCCGGGGACCACTCCTCCTCGGGGTAGACTATACTCTCTGTCGGCTCCCGAACGTAAGGCTCTCGAGGATTATTTGTCTGTGTCTCTTGACGCCGGTACCATAGTGCCTTCTTCCTCTCCGGCCGGGGCGGGGTTCTTTTTGTTAAGAAGAAGGACGGTACTCTGCGCCCCTGCGTGATTATCGAGGGCTGAATGACATAACGGTTAAGAATCGTTATCCGCTTCCCCTTATGTCATCAGCCTTCGAGATTCTGCAGGGAGCCAGGTGCTTTACTAAGTTGGACCTTCGTAACGCTTACCATCTCGTGCGCATCAGAGAGGGGGACGAGTGGAAAACGGCGTTTAACACTCCGTTAGGGCATTTTGAGTACCGGGTTCTGCCGTTTGGTCTCGCCAATGCGCCAGCTGTTTTTCAGGCATTAGTTAATGATGTTCTGAGAGACATGCTGAACATCTTTGTTTTTGTCTATCTTGACGATATCCTGATTTTTTCTCCGTCACTCGAGATTCATGTTCAGCACGTTCGACGTGTTCTACAGCGCCTTTTAGAGAATTGTCTCTACGTAAAGTCTGAGAAGTGCTCTTTTCATGTCTCCTCCGTTACTTTTCTCGGTTCCGTTATTTCCGCTGAAGGCATTCAGATGGATTCCGCTAAGGTCCAAGCTGTCAGTGATTGGCCCGTTCCAAGGTCACGTGTCGAGTTGCAGCGCTTTTTAGGTTTCGCTAATTTCTATCGGCGTTTCATTCGTAATTTCGGTCAAGTTGCTGCCCCTCTCACAGCTCTTACTTCTGTCAAGACGTGTTTTAAGTGGTCCGGTTCCGCCCAGGGAGCTTTTGATCTTCTAAGAGAACGTTTTACGTCCGCTCCTATCCTCGTTACTCCTGACGTCACTAGACAATTCATTGTCGAGGTTGACGCTTCAGAGGTAGGCGTGGGAGCCATTCTATCCCAGCGCTTCCAGTCTGACGATAAGGTTCATCCTTGCGCTTATTTTTCTCATCGCCTGTCGCCATCTGAGCGCAACTATGATGTGGGTAACCGTGAACTGCTCGCCATCCGCTTAGCCCTAGGCGAATGGCGACAGTGGTTGGAGGGGGCGACCGTTCCTTTTGTCGTTTGGACAGACCATAAGAACCTTGAGTACATCCGTTCTGCCAAACGACTTAATGCCCGTCAAGCTCGTTGGGCGTTGTTTTTCGCTCGTTTCGAGTTTGTGATTTCTTACCGTCCGGGTAGCAAGAACACCAAGCCTGATGCCTTATCCCGTCTGTTTAGTTCTTCTGTGGCTTCTACTGATCCCGAGGGGATTCTTCCTTATGGGCGTGTTGTCGGGTTAACAGTCTGGGGAATTGAAAGACAGGTTAAGCAAGCACTCACGCACACTGCGTCGCCGCGCGCTTGTCCTAGTAACCTCCTTTTCGTTCCTGTTTCCACTCGTCTGGCTGTTCTTCAGTGGGCTCACTCTGCCAAGTTAGCTGGTCATCCCGGTGTTCGAGGCACTCTTGCGTCTATTCGCCAGCGCTTTTGGTGGCCGACTCAGGAGCGTGACACGCGCCGTTTCGTGGCTGCTTGTTCGGACTGCGCGCAGACTAAGTCGGGTAACTCTCCTCCTGCCGGTCGTCTCAGACCGCTCCCATTCCTTCTCGACCATGGTCTCACATCGCCCTAGACTTCATTACCGGTCTGCCTTTGTCTGCGGGGAAGACTGTGATTCTTACGGTTGTCGATAGGTTCTCTAAGGCGGCACATTTCATTCCCCTCGCTAAACTTCCTTCCGCTAAGGAGACGGCACAAATCATTATCGAGAATGTATTCAGAATTCATGGCCTCCCGTTAGACGCCGTTTCAGACAGAGGCCCGCAATTCACGTCACAGTTTTGGAGGGAGTTCTGTCGTTTGATTGGTGCGTCCGTCAGTCTCTCTTCCGGGTTTCATCCCCAGTCTAACGGTCAAGCAGAGAGGGCCAATCAGACGATTGGTCGCATACTACGCAGCCTTTCTTTCAGAAACCCTGCGTCTTGGGCAGAACAGCTCCCCTGGGCAGAATACGCTCACAATTCGCTTCCTTCGTCTGCTACCGGGTTATCTCCGTTTCAGAGTAGTCTGGGTTACCAGCCTCCTCTGTTCTCATCCCAGCTTGCCGAGTCCAGCGTTCCCTCCGCTCAAGCGTTTGTCCAACGTTGTGAGCGCACCTGGAGGAGGGTGAGGTCTGCACTTTGCCGTTACAGGGCACAGACTGTGAGAGCCGCCAATAAACGCAGGATTAAGAGTCCAAGGTATTGTTGCGGCCAGAGAGTGTGGCTTTCCACTCGCAACCTTCCTCTTACGACAGCTTCTCGTAAGTTGACTCCGCGGTTCATTGGTCCGTTCCGTGTCTCCCAGGTCGTCAATCCTGTCGCTGTGCGACTGCTTCTTCCGCGACATCTTCGTCGCGTCCATCCTGTCTTCCATGTCTCCTGTGTCAAGCCCTTTCTTCGCACCCCCGTTCGTCTTCCCTCCCCCCCTCCCGTCCTTGTCGAGAGCGCACCTATTTACAAGGTACATAAGATCATGGACATGCGTTCTCGGGGACGGGGTCACCAATACTTAGTGGATTGGGAGGGTTACGGTCCTGAGGAGAGGAGTTGGGTTCCGTCTCGGGACGTGCTGGACCGTTCACTCATTGATGATTTCCTCCGTTGCCGCCAGGATTCCTCCTCGAGTGCGCAAACAGATCGAAGACCAAGCTAACATTTAGCTGATTGTCAGAACAAAAAGAGTGAAACTTCAATGTACTTGAGGACTACTCTAGAAATGCTTAGTTTGGTACAGGAAACACCTTCCAGCCGGTGTCAATTTTGCTGTTATTCTGGCTGCACTTTTTGATGTGACTGTAAATTAGGCATAGTTGGCTAGCTAGCAAGCAAGGGATAAGAACGTTGCCAGCCAGTATGGCAATGGAACATTTAGAATAAATATCCATGGATACTGAACAAAAAGACTGAACGACTGGGAAGAACGTTGCCAGCCAGTCTCTATAGAACCTATAGAACGAACAACCAGCCGGCTTGGGTAGTAACCCTAGATTTGTGTCGGGAATATATCTTGTGGAAGGATGAATTAGTATTGTAGCGACCCGCACAGACAGCTGTGTGTTATGTGTTAGGCTAGGAGGTGGTTGTGTTGTACTGACCAGTACCCGGTGTTCGCGGGGTCCGACATGTCAATCAACCTGCTATCTGCCAATCACGGGAATGCCTGGAATGTTCTGATGCCGGGCATCCTGGTGGTTGGCGGTGTGGCGTGGAGGGGGGTTGGGCAGGGGGGTGGAGCATTGGAAGTTAAGACCAGGTTCAGCCTCTTTGTTCTCTCTCTCTTACGTCTGGGCTTCACAAGAGAAGGTCACGATTGGCTTGTGGGTTATCTGTCATCAATTTGGCGTGTGCTACGGCCCAAACAGTAGCCTGTGTAAAGTTGGTTTAATAAACCGTCAATTCGCAAACTCAAGCCTCTGTCTGGACAATTGTTCATTTATGATCTAGTCCGGTCATTACATTGGTGTCAGAAGTAAAAACGTTGATACAAGTTAGCCAGCTAGCTAGCTGACTTATGTGGCTAGCTACCGTAGGTGAGAACGGGGATTGAAAATGCTTCGAGGGAATCCGAAAGTGAAGGTGGAGGTAGGGGACGATTATGGCCAAGGAGGTGCGTGTGAATGGATGTCGGGAGTTCTGTCTGAGGAGATCGCCAGGGCGTCGGAGCGCAGAGGCCGCTTGAGGGAGGACGTTAGAACGATGGCGGCTGAAGCGGGCATGAGTGCTTCGTCGACTGTATTTCGCGCGGATTCTGGTGGGCGGACCGAAGTGGCGACGGCGACGCGGCGTGACGAGGAATCTGGGGCTCAGGATGTAAACAAACATGGCGGCGCCCAGTTCCCGGCTGCATCCGTATCTGTTAAGACCCCAAAGTATTCCGGTAAGGAGGATTGGGAAGCTTTTCATGCTCAGTTTGAACTGTTAGCTCATTTTAGGGGGTGGTCGGATGAAGAAAGGGCACTGCAGTTGGCTTTATGCCTCACGGATGAAGCTCTGGCCTGTTTGATATTGATTAGCCCCGAGGACAGGCATGATTATGATGCTTTAGTGGGAGCACTGAGGAGGCGCTATGGACAGTGTGTACAGCCCGGGCTACTGCACTCCGAACTGAGTAATAGACGCAGGCAGCCTGGAGAGCCTCTACGGGTGCTAGCTAATGACATTGAGAGCCTCTCTCGGCGGGCATATGCTCACATGCCCCCCTCCGTGCAGAGCGAGCTAGCACGGGACCTGTTCATACAGGCGCTCTCTCCTACGGAGCTGCGCATACAGACCCAGCTGGCTCATCCTGAGTCATTGCAGACAGCCTTGGAGATGGCTTTGGAGAGGGAGCTGGTGTGGGCTGGGGCTTCAGCTGGGGCTTTGGTGGGGGTGCAGGGAGACACACCCTCTGTGCGAGCTGGGGGGCAGAGCAGCCCGGAGCCGGAAAAGCCTGCTTGGGTGGCCGAAATGACAAAACTCATTCGGGCTGTGTCGCTACAGGCGGCACGAAACACAAGCCCTGGTCCCAGGGTCTGCTGGGGTTGTGGCCAGCCAGGCCATCTGCGCCGAGATTACCCCATGTCCCCCAGAGCTCAGGGAAACGGCTCGGGGTCCGCATAGACCGGGTAGTGCGGACCACTGGCTTTCTATCCCAACCACCATCATCTTCAGGAGGAGCCCACCGGCACAGACGGGGAAGCAAGGCTCCACTTCCCCCAGAAGCAGACGAGGGCAAGTGGATGGAGCCTGTTGTTGTAGTGGGCCAGACCTGTGTTGGGGACTTTTGTCATGTCCCTGTCACTGTGGAGGGGGTGCCCTGCTCCGCCCTGGTGGACACTGGGTCCACAGTAACCCTGGTGAGGCCAGATATTGTGCCAGGTTGGACTCAGTGTGAGCCTACAACTGTGCAGGTCCGCACAGTCACAGGTGAGCTGGCACCCATGAAAGGGAAGGGAATAATGACTCTGACAGTAGGGGGCAGGACTGTGCGTCATCCTGTGTGGGTGGTGGCTGTGCAGGACCCTTGTATCCTGGGGTTGGACTTTCTTAGGAGCACAGGCTGCCAGTTAGACCTAAATAGGGGCACACTGAGCTTCCAGGGAGGGACGGAAGTCACCATGGCCCCCCCTAATGTCACATTCACTCAACCCAACAAACCCTTTACTCCAACAGTTAAAGCAGCAGAGACTCATGGCTGCGCCCCCTCCTCCACAGCTGTGTGTGACTTTTCCCCAGTCCCCCTGTCACCTACGGCGGTGTGTTACATTCCCCCAGCTACCTCCATGACACAGCCCTCTGTGAGCCCAGGCCACAACCCCCCAGCCCAGCTACCCCAGATGGGAGAGGAGAGGACACTGTCTGCAGTGAGGGAGATATGGGGGAGGAACTGTGTTGGTCTTGACCCCGAGCAGCAGGAATGGTTGTGGCAGTTGCTGTTTGAATTCAGAGACAGCTTTGCGTTGAGTGAGGAAGAGGTGGGTCAGACTCATCTGGTGCAGCATGAGATCGACACAGGTGATGCTCGACCCATCAAGATGCGTCCCCGCCGTATCCCGCTGGCACGCCAGGAGGCGGCAGACAAGGCTGTGTTGGAGATGCAGCGGGCAGACTTCATTGAGCCATCAGACAGCCCCTGGGCGGCGCCAGTCGTCATGGTTCCGAAGAAGGGGGGCAAGCTGAGGTTCTGTGCGGACTACAGGCGGCTGAATGAGGTAACCAGGACGGACCCATACCACGTATCGATGAGTCGCTGGACCTGGTTAGGGGGTCCTCCTGGTTCTCCTCACTAGACCTCCGCAGTGGCTACTGGCAGGTGCCCCTCTCCCCAGAGGCCAGAGCCAAAACTGAGTTCTCCACTAACAGAGGACACTGGAAGTTCAAGGTCCTGTGCTTTGGCCTGTGCAACGCTCTAGCTACTTTTGAGCGTTTGATGGACAGGGTGCTGGATGGCATCCCCCGACAGCAGTGTCTGGTATACCTCGATGACATCCTGGCCCATGGCAGCTCCTTCCAGTCAGCCCTGGGGGCGCTACGGCGTGTGCTGGAGAGGGTGGCTGCCGCAGGTCTGAAGCTCCACCCCGAGAAGTGCCACTTCATGAGGAGAGAGGTGTCCTTCTTGGGCCACCGAGTGGGGAAGGAGGGGATCAGCACCATGGACGACAAGGTAGGGGCTGTCAGAGACTGGCCCATCCCCACCGACCAGCGTCAGCTGAAGAGCTTCCTGGGCCTGGCCTCGTACTACAGGAGGTTTGTACGGGGCTTCTCAAGCGTTGCTGCTCCACTGAACCGCCTGCTGCCGAAGGACAAGGCTTTCACTTGGACAGTGGAGTGTGAGGAGGCGTTCAACACCCTCAAACGTGCACTGATCGAGGCCCCGTGCTCGCCCCCTGACCTCACCTTGCCCTTTATCCTGGACACAGACGCGAGCAATGTGGGCATGGGTGGGGTGCTGGCCCAGGTGGGGCCAGAGGGGAGAGAGTGGTGGCGTACTTCAGCAAAACATTTGACAAACATGAGCGCCGCTACTGTGTCACCCGGCGGGAGCTCTTGGCTGTTGTGGCTTCCGTCAAACACTTCAAGTACTACCTGGGTGGTCTGCCCTTTACTGTAAGGACTGACCACTCTGCTCTCCAGTGGCTCATGTCTTTCAGAGAGCCAGAGGGGCAGGTGGCACGCTGGTTGGAGGAGCTTCAGCCATATGACTTCACGGTGGTGCACAGGGCAGGGGCACGCCACTCCAACGCCGACGCCATGTCCCGTCGGCCCTGTACTGCAGACGGCTGCCGCCACTGTGAACGGAGAGAGGGACGGGAGAGAGAGCTGCGGGCAGAGGAGGGTGTCTGTGCCACAGTGTGTCGGGCGAGCGGGCCTGTCTGCTGTGAGCTGCAGACTGTCGACGTGGCTGAATGGCGGCAGCAGCAGTGACGGGACACAGACCTACAGCCAGTGCTACAGTGGGTAGAGGCGCAGGTGAGGCCACCATGGGAAGAGGTGACAGCGCTCTCACTCGCGACCAAAGGGTTGTGGTCGAAGTTTGAGAGACTGTGGCTGGCTGATGGCGTGCTACAGCGGGCATGGAAGGAGTCAGCTACGGGAGAGGAGAGGTGGCAGGTGGTGGTCCCAAAAGCATTGCGGGAGGCTGTGCTCCAGAGTACTCATGGGGGGGTGGGGACTGGACACTTTGGGGTCACAAAAACACTGCGCCGTCTCCGTCAGGGCTTCTACTGGGGGCAGCACAAGAGGGATGTGGAGGACTTTTGTCGCCGCTGGGACAACTGCACAGCGAGAAAGGGCCCCCCAGGCCGCTCTCATGCTCAGCTCCAACAGTTCCCAGTGGGGGCTCCCATGGAGAGGGTGGGAGTGGATGTAGTTGGGCCGTTCCCCACCACAGACAGTGGAAACCGCTGGGTGCTCACGGCCATGGACTATTTCACAAAATGGCCCGAGGCCTATGTTCTGCCTGACCAGGAGGCAGAGACCATCGTCGACGCCCTGACAGCGGGGATGTTCAGCAGGTTTGGAGCTGCAGAGTCCATCCACAGCGACCAAGGCAGAAACTTTGAGTCCCGTGTGTTCGCCACCATGTGTGAGAGGCTGGGTATGCACAAGACACAAGAGGAACTGTGTTGGTCTTGACCCCGAGCAGCAGGAACGGTTGTGGCAGTTGCTGTTTGAATTCAGAGACAGCTTTGCGTTGTGTGAGGAAGAGGTGGGTCAGACTCATCTGGTGCAGCATGAGATCGACACAGGTGATGCTCGACCCATCAAGATGCGTCCCCGCCGTATCCCGCTGGCACGCCAGGAGGCGGCAGACAAGGCTGTGTTGGAGATGCAGCGGGCAGACTTCATTGAGCCCTCAGACAGCCCCTGGGCGGCGCCAGTCATCATGGTTCCGAAGAAGGGGGGCAAGCTGAGGTTCTGTGCGGACTACAGGCGGCTGAATGAGGTAACCAGGACGGACTCATACCCCATACCACGTATCGATGAGTCGCTGGACCTGGTTAGGGGGTCCTCCTGGTTCTCCTCACTAGACCTCCGCAGTGGCTACTGGCAGGTGCCCCTCTCCCCAGAGGCCAGAGCCAAAACTGAGTTCTCCACTAACAGAGGACACTGGAAGTTCAAGGTCCTGTGCTTTGGCCTGTGCAACGCTCTAGCTACTTTTGAGCGTTTGATGGACAGGGTGCTGGATGGCATCCCCCGACAGCAGTGTCTGGTATACCTCGATGACATCCTGGCCCATGGCAGCTCCTTCCAGTCAGCCCTGGGGGCGCTACGGCGTGTGCTGGAGAGGGTGGCTGCCGCAGGTCTGAAGCTCCACCCCGAGAAGTGCCACTTCATGAGGAGAGAGGTGTCCTTCTTGGGCCACCGAGTGGGGAAGGAGGGGATCAGCACCATGGACGACAAGGTAGGGGCTGTCAGAGACTGGCCCATCCCTACCGACCAGCGTCAGCTGAAGAGCTTCCTGGGCCTGGCCTCGTACTACAGGAGGTTTGTACGGGGCTTCTCAAGCGTTGCTGCTCCACTGAACCGCCTGCTGCCGAAGGACAAGGCTTTCACTTGGACAGTGGAGTGTGTGGAGGCGTTCAACACCCTCAAACGTGCACTGATCGAGGCCCCCGTGCTCGCCCCCCCCTGACCTCACCTTGCCCTTTATCCTGGACACAGACGCGAGCAATGTGGGCATGGGTGGGGTGCTGGCCCAGGTGGGGCCAGAGGGGGAGAGAGTGGTGGCGTACTTCAGCAAAACATTTGACAAACATGAGCGCCGCTACTGTGTCACCCGGCGGGAGCTCTTGGCTGTTGTGGCTTCCGTCAAACACTTCAAGTACTACCTGGGTGGTCTGCCCTTTACTGTAAGGACTGACCACTCTGCTCTCCAGTGGCTCATGTCTTTCAGAGAGCCAGAGGGGCAGGTGGCACGCCGGTTGGAGGAGCTTCAGCCATATGACTTCACGGTGGTGCACAGGGCAGGGGCACGCCACTCCAACGCCGACGCCATGTCCCGTCGGCCCTGTACTGCAGACGGCTGCCGCCACTGTGAACGGAGAGAGGGACGGGAGAGAGAGCTGCGGGCAGAGGAGGGTGTCTGTGCCACAGTGTGTCGGGCGAGCGGGCCTGTCTGCTGTGAGCTGCAGACTGTCGACGTGGCTGAATGGCGGCAGCAGCAGTGACGGGACACAGACCTACAGCCAGTGCTACAGTGGGTAGAGGCGCAGGTGAGGCCACCATGGGAAGAGGTGACAGCGCTCTCACTTGCGACCAAAGGGTTGTGGTCGAAGTTTGAGAGACTGTGGCTGGCTGATGGCGTGCTACAGCGGGCATGGAAGGAGTCAGCTACGGGAGAGGTGAGGTGGCAGGTGGTGGTCCCAAAAGCATTGCGGGAGGCTGTGCTCCAGAGTACTCATGGGGGGGTGGGGACTGGACACTTTGGGGTCCCAAAAACACTGCGCCGTCTCCGTCAGGGCTTCTACTGGGGGCAGCACAAGAGGGATGTGGAGGACTTTTGTCGCCGCTGTGACAACTGCACAGCGAGAAAGGGCCCCCCAGGCCGCTCTCATGCTCAGCTCCAACAGTTCCCAGTGGGGGCTCCCATGGAGAGGTTGGGAGTGGATGTAGTTGGGCCGTTCCCCACCACAGACAGTGGAAACCGCTGGGTGCTCACGGCCATGGACTATTTCACAAAATGGCCCGAGGCCTATGTTCTGCCTGACCAGGAGGCAGAGACCATCGTCGACGCCCTGACAGCGGGGATGTTCAGCAGGTTTGGAGCTGCAGAGTCCATCCACAGCGACCAAGGCAGAAACTTTGAGTCCCGTGTGTTCGCCACCATGTGTGAGAGACTGGGTATGCACAAGACCCGCACTAATCCTCTCCATCCTCAAAGTGATGGCCTTGTGGAGCGCTTCAACAAAACGCTTGGACAGCAGCTGGCCATCGTCTCTTCCAAACACCAGCGTGACTGGGACAAGCACCTGCCTATGGTCCTCATGGCATGCCGCTCCGCTGTCCAAGACTCCACCTCCTGCACGCCTGCCCTCCTCATGCTGGGGAGAGAGATCCGCACCCCTGCGGAGATGGCGTTTGGTCGGCCCTTGGATAGCCCTCATGTTCCTCCGGGGCCGGAGTATGCCCGGAGACTCCAGGACCGCCTGGAGACAGCCCACACCTTCGCCAGAGAGCAGCTGGTGAATGCAGGTGTGAGGCAGAAAAGGAACTATGACGTGCACACCCGGGAAGGCACTTTGTGGCTGGGGAGCTGGTCTGGGTCTACAGCCCCTAAGGAAAAAAGGCAGATGCCCCAAGTTGGACAGTCACTGGGTGGGACCCTGCAGTGTCCTGGAGAGGGTAGGGGAGGTTGTGTACCGGGTGCAGCTTCCTCCCAGGGGAGAAAGGTGGCACTGCACCGGGACAGGTTAGCCCCATACAGAGGGGCCTCTTCTCCCCAAACCCCAGGAACCCCCACAATTCCCCTCTCTGGCAATGACATTCTCCAGGCACCCACCCTCAGGTGCCGCAGACAAGGCTCCAGACAGCCCACTCCCCCTGTCTCCCCCCCTGTGTCACCGCGTGGTTCCCCAGAGCCACGGACTGTATTACCCGTTCCCGCTTCCTTGTCCCCCATATCCCTGCCTTCATCCCCTGGTTCCCAGAGGGGCACTCTGCGACCATCACGGCCACGCAGGCAAAGGAGACCTCCGGGTCGCTTCAGAGTCTTTGTTTGTTCCCTCGGGGACGAGGGACTTTGTGGTGGGGGGGGGGCTGTGTAGCGACCCGCACAGACAGCTGTGTGTTATGTGTTAGGCTAGGAGGTGGTTGTGTTGTACTGACCAGTACCCGGTGTTCGTGGGGTCCGACATGTCAATCAACCTGCTATCTGCCAATCACGGGAATGCCTGGAATGTTCTGATGCCGGGCATCCTGGTGGTTGGCGGAGTGGCGTGGAGGGGGGTTGGGCAGGGGGGTGGAGCATTGGAAGTTAAGACCAGGTTCAGCCTTTGTTCTCTCTCTCTTACGTCTGGGCTTCACAAGAGAAGGTCACGATTGGCTTGTGGGTTATCTGTCATCTATTTGGCGTGTGCTACGGCCCAAACAGTAGCCTGTGTAAAGTTGGTTTAATAAACCGTCAATTCGCAAACTCAAGCCTCTGTCTGGACAATTGTTCATTTATGATCTAGTCCGGTCATTACAGTATGAATAAATTAATCAAAATAACGCTTTGAATGAAAATATGTCAATCATTATTTTTATATTTTGGTAACATGTAAAAGTGGGAATGCCCTTGAAGCCGTTGTTCAGAGGATATATTGGCACGATTTTCATTTGTGCCTGATATAAAAAATGAAAGAAAAGTTATGTTGCAAATTCAGCAGGCTATGGTGTGAAATAGGCTTGTGCAGTCTTTATTTGATTACTTATCTTTAATGCCGTCTTTGGCGTGCTTTGGTGTGCTTATCGAATCACAAGCACCCTTTTCCCACTCCTATCGTCCCTTCCCTTCTTCTATCTATGGAACAGCTTGTTGCGTTGTGGCTATAGACATTTAATCCATAGAAGGGGTTTTGAAACATCTAACCCTGGCAAATTGACTGTTAAACTCATGGGTACAGTAGCAATGGCTCGGCTGCTAGTCTTGACTTTAATGGGAACTACCATCTATGAATTGCATGTCTATGGTTGGTTGCGGCTGTCAGTTTGCCTGTCGCAAATTTCAAAATACAATCATACGAAATACACATTGTTTGGAAAGCAAATTATGTCATTACTAAATGTGTAATGTAATAGACGTTATTTATTTACACACACAAAAACATTTGATTAATGAAATATTGAATCAGTCGTCTTCCTTAAATGAAGGGGATGATGACAGAAAGGGAAAGTATGATGGGTATGATGATATCTGATTTAATTGGTGTTCAACCTGCAGCTCAGACACTTAATTCAGGATAAATGGAGTTAGCCCTGAGTTAGCCCGGTTATCCCGAGTTGAACTCAGAGTTGACCAAAGTTACCTTGCTAACTCTTCAAACCTGATTCATGGTATAGGGCTCAGCTCAAAATGTTTTTTGAAGGGGTAAGGGGGTGGTCTCCAGACAATTCTATCAGCCAATCAGGCTATATATGTAAATATATTCAAATATGTATCCACACGCTAACAGTCGGAATGAGCATTTCAGTGGCCCAAGGAAGCTCGAGGAAATCAATTATAATATTCATATATTAAACATTCACACACAGTGATTTATTAGATTTATTAGTGGTGATTTAAAAATAAAATGTCTGCATGGGTGCTTTAAAATAATATGTCTGCATGGGTCCTTTAAAATAATATGTCTGCATGGGTGCTTTAAAATAATATGTCTGCATGGGTGCTTTAAAATAATATGTCTGCATGGGTGCTTTAAAATAATATGTCTGCATGGGTGCCTTAAGGGTGCTTAATACAGCAGTCCTTCCGTGGTTCTGAGTGCAGAAAAGTAGAGTCAGAGTATTCTAAAGTGTGTAGGATGGGAGAGACTGGCAGGAGACTTGCAAAGGGATACAGCTAAAAAGAGAAGTTTGGTTCTCTCTCGACACAGACAGACAGGCAGAGTTGGAGACATACTCAAGCATAGCCTTACGCCCAGTTTTCCTGACTTTTTTAAATGCTAACTCACACAAAACATAGAGGCTTGATCTGTGTGTGCAGCTGGGATGGCTCCCACCCACCCTACCACTGTGTCTGTCTGCCTGCTAGTCTGTCGGGGGAGGTCTGCAGCAACAGGAAATGTGGATTATAATTAATGGACATTTGTGTAGGGGTTGATACATTTTTCGTAAGGGAAAATCAAGTCTGAAATTTCTAAGTGGAAATTAAAGCCTTTTTAAACCTCAAATACACTACACATAAAAAATGTCCTGCATTGCAGGAATGTTCTCCTGTAACAGGGTGATCAAATTAAGATCCTAAGAGCCAGCGCAGCCTACAGCACCGCTAACCTAGTTTAGTGCCAGACTAGGAGTCTGAGGTCACAGCAAAGCTGCATATAAACAGAAATTAAAAGACACCAGGCGTGTTTTACGACCTCATGCCATCCTGCAATCTAGACCAAATCAAACAGGAGCTGCCAATGAATCCAACACTTTAATCTGACTAGGATCAATGCTTTGTTTCAACATTATAAACTGTAGCAGAGTAGCGATAAACTGGGCCTCAATTGCACACTGAAAGGAGGTTTACAGCAGATGCCAGTGAACAGAATATTCGCTCAGCCACTGCTGCATGGCGGTCATATCGGTACTCAGCATTAAGAGAATGGGGTTGAAACTGAAGTGTCAGGAAGTGAAGAAACAATGAGAGTTTATTTCGGTCCAATATTCCCCCCGAGCATGAAACAAGGCGATTATAATGTGGCACATTGTTGAACTTGGTCTGACAGACTGACTGCGTCTGGAACTGTCCTTGCCCACAGGTTCAAGTTGACTCAAGATACAGAGGCTGCAAGGGCGAGTGGATAGTGTTTCGCTGTCTAGGGCAGGTCCCATAGCAACTATGCCAACAGCACACCAAACAGTCAATAAGCATGTTGTTTGACTTTCCCTTGTTAAACCATAGCTATAGTTAAGTCCTCAAGTCCCTCACTGATAAAATAGCTAAGCATAATGATAATGAACCATGACTAAGAAGCAAGGCAAGTGCGTGAGCAAAACCACAGAACAAACACGTTATTGTCAAGTGGCCAGGGTACTTGAGGTCAAATGACCTCAAGCTGTTAAACACGGTAAGATGATATATTTTAAGCGACTGCATGGTGGCAGAGTGATCATCCTATGGTAACTCATGAGGCCAGCGAGACCTTTTGTCATCTTAGCAGAGTCGTGGAATAGGCTTTGGACATGTGACCTCCTTCTAACGAGGTCTCCAAATGACACTGCTTGACCTGACACTTTTGATGCTCTCACATCTCGGCTTATGGGCACTCATAAAATAGCCTACCTGCCTCACTGTGTCTGAAGCATCAGTGCCAATGAATCATGGGCTGGCTACCTTTGAAGTAAAATAAAGTGCCATTATTGTTTCGAAGGTGATGGTCGGGGATATTTTAGAAGTGCTTCAACCCCAAAGCCATAAAAAACAGCAAAGGTAACTCATAGCGTCAACGGAGAGTGCGAGTGTGTGAACCCTGCGATAATAGGATCTATTGTGCGACAAACACTTCTCACACTGAGAGACAATGCCTTGCTGTGTCTTCCAAGTCACAACAGCCACTCTGCAAAAATGGTGGAAAATGTTTTAGGAGCTGCCCTGAGGGCTCCCGGCCGACACACCGAAAAGCACAATAGCTGTGTTCATGGTCTCTGCACGCAGGCTCTACTGCAAGACGGGGCGGCTGCAGTCTGGAGCCACGCACGCTGAGCATAGCTGACATCAAGCCAGCCTAGAAAAAAAATAAACTACAGGAACAGGAGCCCTTTTCTTTCCAGCAAAGCCTTACTCTGCCCCATTTAATGTTGCTGACAGAATTAAATCTGTAAGACTCCAGCTATAAATAGCGGACTGAGAGGACTATTTTTAGAAGGCTCTGGCTATATTTAAATGTAAAGGGAGTGGTACCCTCTTTAGACTGGGCCTTTTTAGACCAGAGGGATTTTTCAATTGACTCTTCCTTTTTTGAAGAAATTAAATCTTCCACTCAAGGTTACCCCCCCTTCACCTCAAATGGCTACAGAGAAATGTGGCGACTCTTTTGTGTGCTGGCGAGTGCTAAATGGGGACTCAGTCCCTGTGAGGTGGCTGGGCCAGTGTAGAGCAGTAGCTCTTAATTACAGACCCACGTTAGGGGCCCCCAACCCATCTCCTCGACCTCTCCACCCCACTCCTTAACCCAACCACTCCCCACCCAACTTCTCTTTATTCTGGAACCCAACATCATATTACCCTAATTCACAATCGATTGAACAACAGAGGGACATTTATGAAGGTTTGTCCATCTAATCAGAAGAATAACTTAACTGTTCTACTTTGCGAGGTGAACCTTGCGGTCGTCGTGTGTGTCCTTTCTGTGACTGACGATCCTTCGTGAAGAATATACAGTTTTGCATATGGAGGTAATAATATCTCAACCAACAGATGGAAGTTTCAGTTCTCAAACAGAGAAGTCATGTTGCAGCCTATGCTGGGTATTTGCATCTCATGAGCTAGTCGTCCTCAATTACTTGAGTTGAGTAAAATCCAGAGTCAAGGGGGAGTTTTTGTTGGCCCACGGGGGGCCTCGGGGGGGGGGGGGGGCAGCCCTCACCACATGACTCAGCGGGGATGCCCAAGGTGTCCATGTAGGTAAACCCTGCTGAAGACAGCGCTTTGCATATTCACTGAGACACAAACCTTAGATTAACAACTGTGTCTGATGGGAATTATCTGTGGGACTTTCATGCTTTGTTAAGATTAGATTATAGAGCATTTGCTTACGGTATATAACCTCATGCCCTCACACACTCCCATAGGGACCCTGTCACTCATTTACTATGTACCTTTTCATTTATAACGAACAAGAGGGAAGTTAGAGTCAAACCAATGGTAAGCCCAGGATCAGTTTGGGTTGTGTAGCTCATGATGGTTAAAGATAGGACTGGGGAACCATGAGCTGAACTGGAATCAGTTGTTCAAGGTGGGAAAGCAGCATGATCAGCTATCTCCCTACTGAATACCACAACAGGCCTTTTGCAGTATAATTAGGCAAACTAATGAGATAAGAATAAACAAATCAGACCTTTTTGCATTTAGAATTTGAACAAATCCCCCTTTAACCATTGTAATCATATTCAGAAAAGCTCCAAAATGCTTTGTGGTTGTGTTTGTACACTGTACCCTACTGTTTATAATGTGTGTGTGTCAGTTTCTTTCTTCTTTCATCTAAATGGCTGTAAAAAAAAAATGTTTTTAGCACAGTCATATTTTGGGTGGTCTCGTTAAGTGCGATGTACTGTAGCTGGCTTATTGCCCAGAAACATTTATTACGTTTATTCTTTGCTCCCAATCAATTATTAAAGAAACTGTTGCAAGAGGGGAAAATCATGCTTGTCCTGGTCCTGTGTGGCTCAGTTGGTAAAGCATGGCTCTTGCAATGCTAGGGTTGTGGGTTTGATTCCCACAGGGGACCAGTATGAAAGTGTATGCTCTCACTACTGTAAGTCACTCTGGATAAGAATGTCTGAGAAAATGGAAACATACAGCAGGCGATTGCGAAACCCAATAGGAAGTGAGTTGAGTACCTACATGGCCACGTATCGCTCACCTGCACAAATGCTGTAGTCCTTTTATGACCTCACCATCCCATAAACATATGCTACTTTGCCTTTTAGGGCGCCAGTTAAATAGGGAATCATGTCATAAAAAAAGCCTAATAGAAAGCATGCCCACTTTCCGCTGGGCACAAGCTGGTTGAATTGTTTCAACATCATTTATCAACGTATTGTGACGTGGAATCTACTGTACAAAAGAAAATACATTGGATTTGAAAAAAGTCATAAACGTAAACTGTTGTTTTGAGGGTGACATTTCAAATCGCAAGAATATGTCATCATTGTAACCAATTTTCAACTTAGACAAACCTTGTATCAAAGATGTTGAATTTGTACCTTTGAAACCATGTCAGATCTTCAACGTTATATCCACTATCAAATAAGAAACAATCGTCTGGGCAGCGCCTACTGGAGAGTTGATCTACATCTATTCATTTGGTCTTCATTACAGGGTTTTAACCAAGCCCAGCTTAGTTTTTATGTTACCTACTTCCAATGCGCGATCGTGAGAATGATTATTCAGAGGCCTCTTAATAACTAAATATATTCACTGTTGCTATCGAAGTCATTCCTTAAAGGTAGGTTAAAGAATAGGATTAAATCATGCACTTTTAGTAAAGTTTGATTTGATTTAGTCCCATTCTTTATCTTTGATTATTGGTTGAGATGGCAACGTGAATACAACATATAAATTATTCATTTGTAGACAAACTGGAATTTCTTGACGTGAGGGCCCTTGGCTGACCCATGGTTCCCCATGACAAACACAATACAATATAACTTTTGCAATATAGTAAATAGCCTATTAACTTGTTGACAAGTTATCAAATGGTATGTTGGATTCACGTCTCCAACTAAACCAAACATCGAAGTTAAAGAATAGGATTAAGCCAGTGGCTCAGATGAAACTATCCTCCATTGTCAACAAAACACAATTCAATCATCTTTTTCTAATACAGTAAATAGCCTAAAGTTAAGGCTATCTTACAAACTAATGTAACAGTATTTATTCACCCTTAAAATGAATAACACATCCATGGACAAATTTTGACGTTAGCCTACTGCAGGGCTTCCCAAACTCGGTCCTGGGGACACCAAGGGGTGCATGTTTTTTTGTTTGTTGCCCTAGCACTGCACAGCTGATTCAAATAATCAACTAATCATCAAGCTTTGATCATTTGAACCAGCTGTGTAATATTAGGGCAAAAACCAAAATGTGCACCCCTTGGGATCCCGAGAAGCGAGTTTGGGAAACGTTGGCCTACTGTAACTATGAATGTCTTCTTATCTAATCATAAAAAGTGTGCACACAAAGGTCACAGCTCTGTGGAGACCTTCACAATTGCAATAATAATCTGTGCAGAGTCTTGGAACGGCATTGATCACTTTCACTATGTACTTTTAATGTAATCTCAACTGCAATCCAGGTCATTCGGTTTTGCTATTAGATGAAGCACAGGGATAACACGTTCATTTATTGTATAAATTCCCATTTGAACTTTGTTGTGCTTTTAAATGGTTGAAAGCGTGGTGATAACACATTTAGATGACAACTCAACCAATTATCTGACATTGTTTTTCCATTGGAATGTGATTGTGCTTTTAGACAGTTGAAAGCATAGTGATAACACATTGGTAATTCGACAAACCTCTGGCTGTCTTTTTGAGTGGGTGAATAAAGTTTGAAATCTCACTGATCAACGTCTCAATCAAATATTACCAACATTTCCACTTTTAAATGACATGGTGTGCCCAGTGGGTTGTGATAGGTTTCTTTCCCTAGCAACAGGAAGCTTACTGCAGAAGCCACCTCCTGATTGCCTACTGTTTTGCACTCGCTGCATTATGGGTGAATTGTTTGGTTGTCATTGGTTCTCACAGTTGGAACCATTTCCTCATATTGTTCCTCTGTATTCTAATCATAAAGCCATTTTGAGAACTACATTCAACTACAATTTTGCAGGAGATGTGCAGGACATAGCACGCTAAAAAAAACTCACATCAACAATGAAAATAGATAAATGCTGTTTTGGCTTTGCTTTTGTCCTGTAACTCCAGAGGATGGAGTTGAGGTGACACTCAAAATAATCTGTGGGGTGCAGAAGTCACTGGAAGCCAGTTGGCCTCAACCTCAGGCCTCTGCGACTGAAGATAGGCCATTGTTTGCATTGCCATTTTCTTTGTCTAAAATGGCAGCCTAATTGAAAGGCACAAGTAAAACCAGGGGGAGCCCACAAAGTCACGAGGAGTGCTCGTCTGATCGCCCATCAGCCAATGTTTCAGTGAGAATCAAGGCTTTGTTTGGGTCCTCCGAATCAGAGTGGAGTCGAAAAAGACCTCAAGTGAGGCCAACCTTGATTCACACACAACACACACGCACACATTCTCTCTCTCTCTCTCTCTCTCAGCCACAATCAGGAGTCTGTGGGGGTGTAGTGGGATAGAGTTGGGCAGGGTGGGGTTTGGGTGTACAGTGATACAGAGGCAGCCAGGCTTGGAGAGGGAGTAGTGTGTGTAGGGATTAGCAGTGTAGCTGGAAAGAAAATGCATAAGGACGTGAGTAATGTGAAAGAGACCAAGACATTTCAGGCAGAGCCACGAGGCTCTGAATTGAGGTATAGCTTTCTCATTGGCATCAGTGTCTTCATTTGTTTAAGTGCTTGTGTGAACTGACTTTTCTATGTTTTAAGGAGCGCGAGAGGGTGGAGGGGAGGAACGGTGTGACTAGCCACATAACGTACACACTTTGTCACTGAAATGTGCGTGAAGAAGAGAAAATATGCTTCTAATAGGCCTCTCCGCCCAATGAGCCACAAAGCACTTCACACAAACATACTGTACACAGTCCAAGATACTTGGTGCTTTCCTCACCACAGAGAAGGCACTAACTGTCTGAGCTGTAAATGTGATCATATCCAGAGTGCTGGAGAGTGACCAAAACAACATCATGTGACCCATACCGCTTCACTATGTCGAAAAGACTCGCTCTTCTCATTTGCATCTGTGTTCTAATCTAGATGCAGTAATTCATTTTGAACACAGATCAAAGGCACTGGAGCGTTCCTTCTGATTTCAGTGGTCTTCCCTTACTTAGAGGACTTCCATGCCTTTAGAAGGCGGTCGTTACTCAATGTGCCCTCATGCCTTTGTCACGTGACCTGACATGATAGTGTGTGAGTCAGATGAAATACTATTTACAGCTTTACCCCCAGTTCTAAAGCCTGTAATACTTTGTTCTTAGCGGTGTCTTTGTGAAGGAGTGGATTGCTCCGGCTGGTTTCCTCTTTGGGTAAATGATCGATTTGAGGCCATTTAGTGTTCACAAGGAGAACCTGATAAAAGGTTAACTGCATGACCTTTGCAGTGTGGTTACATATTTAGTGCGCCACACACACACGGACGCACACACACACATCACCAGTTTAGTTTAGTTTATTAGGATCCCCATTAGCTACTGTACATGCAGCAGCTACTCTTCCTGGGGTCCACATAAAATGTACAAATACGGTGCATTCGGAAAGCATTTCCTTTCCCACATTTTGTTAAATTACAGGCTTATTCCCCTCATCAATCTACACACAATACCCCATAATGACAATGTGAAAAAAGGTTTTATGTATCAACAAACAAACAAAAACGAAAATATCACATTTACATAAGTATTCAGACCCTTTGCCATGAGAGTCGAAATTGAGCTCAGGTGCATCCTGTTTCCATTGATCATCCTTGAGATGTTTCTACAACTTGATTGGAGTCCACCTATGGTAATTTCAATTGATTGTACATGGTTTAGAAAGGTACACACCTCACTATATAAGGTCTTACAGTTTACAGTGCATGTTAGAGAAAGAACCAAGCCATGACGTCGGAAGAATTGTCCGTAGAGCTCCAAGACAGCATCATGCTGTTGGGATGTTTTTCAGCCGCAAGTATTGGGTGACCAGTCAGGATCGAGGGAAAGATGAACGGAGCAAAGTACAGAGAGATCCTTGATCAAAGTGCTCAGGACCTCAGACTGGAGCGAAGGTTCACGTCCCAACAGGACAACGACCCTAAGCACACAGCCAAGACAATGCAGGAGTGGCTTCGGGACAAGTCTCTGAATGTCCTTGAGTGACCCAGCCAGAGCCTGGACTTGAACCCGATCGAACATCTCTGGAGAGACCTGAAAATAGCTGTGCAGCGACACTCCTCATCCAACCTGACAGAGCTTGAGAGGATCTGTAGAGAAGAAAGGGAGAAACTCCCCAAATACTGGTGTGCCAAGCTTGTAGCATCATACCCAAGAAGACTCAAGGCTGTAATCGCTGCCAAAGGTGCTTCAACAAAGTACTGAGTAAAGAGTCTGAATACTCATGTAAATGTGATATTTCATTTTTATAAATTTGCAAACATTTCTAAAAACCTGTTTTTGCTTTGTCATTATTGGGTGTTGTGTGTAGATTGATGAGGGATTCTTAAAATAAAAATCTGTAACATAACAAAATGTGAAAAAGTAAATGGGTCTGAATAGTTTCCGAATGGACTGTACATGACAAAGTACAGAACAGTTATAGACAAGGTCATTAAATGAATAATAATAATACAATATATATATATATATATATATGTTATATATGTGGTTTGAGTACCGTGAAGAAGCCCATAGTGGCATGTCTGGTGGGGTATGTTAAGTATCTTTCTGAATTATATCCAAATAGATTATGGTTAGGCATTTTCAACACACAAATGTTTCTTTAAAAAACAAGAAGCGAAGTAGTCAATTTCTCCTCAACGCTCAATCATGAAAGACTATCATGTATGTTGTTGATGTTAGCTCTATGTGTGCACGAGGGCACAACAACACTGATTTCCCATCAGGAGACTAAAAGGATTTGGCATGGGTCCTCAGATCCTCAAAAGGTTCTACAGTTGCACCATCGAGAGCATGGTTGCATCACCGCCTGGTATGGCAACTGCTCGGCCTCCGACCGCAAGGCGCTAAAGAGGGTAGTGCGTACGGCCCAGTACATCACTGGGGCCAAGCTTCCTGCTGTCCAGGATCTCTATACCAAGCGGTGTCAGAGGAAGGTCCTAAAAATTGCCAGCCACCCAAGTCATAGACTGTTCTCTCTGCTACCGCATGGCAAGCGGTACCGGAGCGCCAAGTCTAGGTCCAAAAGCTTCTTAACTTCTTAACAGCTTCTACCCCCAAGCCATAAGACTGCTGAAGAGCTAATCAAATGGCTACCATTTGCATTGACCACCCCTTTTTAAAATATTTTATTTAAATTTTTTCCCTGCTGCTACTTGCTGTTTATTGTCTATGCATAGTCACTTTACCCATACCTACACGTACATATTACCTCAATTACCTCGACTAACCTGTACCCCCTGTATATAGCCTCGTTATTGTTATTTTATTTTAACTTTATATATTTTTTTACTTTAGTTTATTTAGTAAATACTTTCTTAAAACCTGTTAAGGCTATGCACAATACTGCCCCCTTTGGAGGAATTGCGTGCCCATAGTAAACAGAAAAAAATCTGTCCAAAATTGCTAATATATGCATATAAGAATTATTATTGAATAGAAAACACTCTAAAGCTTCTAAAACCGTTCAAATTATGTCTGTATGTAAAGCAGAACTCACAGGGCAGCCATTCTCCCAAACTCTCTCTGTCATCAGGAAAGTTGGGCCAACTTTGACGTCATCGCCCCCACCCTTCCCAACCAGCTACGGATCTGGGAATTGTTTCTATGTCTTCGGCGAGATGTCTCTTTTCAATAGGGTGTTTCATTGTGAAAATCCCGCGCTCTCTCACCCTTTGGCGGGCAAAAACCTTCGGGTCACGCAAAAATACATGCACTCTCATGCGCACGTCGCGCCTGGAGTTCCCTTTGTTCCAGGTGTCATGTTTGTCATTTATTATCATGTCTTGTCCCTGTGCTCCCCATGCTATTCGTTTCCCTCTGCTGGTCTTTTGGTTCTTTCCCTCCTTCTATCCCTCTCTCTCCCCCTCCCTCTCTCACTCTCTCGCTCTCTCTTCTCTCTATCGTTCCGTTCCTGCTCCCAGCTGTTCCTATTCCCCTAATCATCATTTAGTCTTCCCACACCTGTTCCCGATCCTTTCCCCTGATTAGAGTCCCTATTTATTCCTTTGTGATCCGTTCCTGTCCCGTCGGTTCCTTGTATTGTATTCACCATGCTGTGATTGCGTTTCGCCCTGTCCTGTCGTGTTTTTGCCGTGATTGTGTATCACCCTGTCCTGTCGTGTTTTGTGCCTTCATCAGATGCTGCGTGTGAGCAGGTGTCTCAGTCGACTACGGCCTGCGCCTACCCGAGGCGACCTGCAGTCTGTGGCCGCTTCTCCAGTTTTTTCCCCTCTACAAGTCTAGAGGATTTCTGTTATTCCGTTTTGGACTTTAATAAACTCTGTTTCTGTTAAGTCGCGTTTGGGTCCTCTTTCACCTGCATGACAGAAGGAACCGACCGAGGAATGGACCCAGCGACTTCAGACGCTCGTTACACTGCCGTCGAGATCCAAGGAGCCATGCTCGGCAGACACGAGCAGGAATTGTCTGCTGCTCGCCATGCCGTGGAAAACCTGGCTGCTCAGGTTTCCGACCTCTCTGGACAGTTCCAGAGTCTACGTCTCGTGCCACCTGTTACTTCCTGGCCTGCCGAGCCTCCAGAACCTAGGGTTAATAACCCACCTTGCTACTCCGGGCAGCCCACTGAGTGCCGCTCCTTTCTCACGCAGTGTGAGATTGTGTTCTCTCTCCAACCCAACACATACTCTAGAGAGAGAGCTCGGGTTGCTTACGTCATTTCACTCCTTACTGGCCGGGCTCGAGAATGGGGCACAGCTATCTGGGAGGCAAGGGCTGATTGCTCTAACGATTTCCAGAACTTTAAAGAGGAGATGATTCGGGTTTTTGACCGTTCAGTTTTTGGTGGGGAGGCTTCTAGGGCCCTGGCTTCCTTATGCCAAGGTGAACGGTCCATAACGGATTATTCCATTGAGTTTCGCACTCTTGCTGCCTCTAGTGAGTGGAACGAGCCGGCGCTGCTCGCTCGTTTTCTGGAGGGACTCCACGCAGTGGTTAAGGATGAGATTCTCTCCCGGGAGGTTCCTTCAGATGTGGACTCTTTGATTGCTCTCGCCATCCGCATAGAACGACGGGTAGATCTTCGTCACCGGGCTCGTGGAAGAGAGCTCGCATCAACGGTGTTTCCCTGCTCCGCATCGCAACCATCTCCCCCTCTGGCTTTGAGACTGAGCCCATGCAGCTGGGAGGGATTCGCATCTCGAATAAGGAGAGGGAACGGAGGATCACCAACCGCCTGTGCCTCTATTGCGGAGTTGCTGGACATTTTGTTAATTCATGTCCAGTAAAAGCCAGAGCTCATCTGTAAGCGGAGGGCTACAGGTGAGCGCAACTACTCAAGTCTCTCCATCAAAGTCCTGTACTACTTTGTCGGTCCACCTACGCTGGACCGGTTCGGGTGCTACATGTAGTGCCTTGATAGACTCTGGGGCTGAGGGTTGTTTCATGGACGAAGCATGGGTTCGGAAACATGACATTCCTTTCAGAGAGTTAGATAAGCCTACGCCCATGTTCGCCTTAGATGGTAGTCATCTTCCCAGTATCAGATTTGAGACACTACCTTTAACCCTCACAGTATCTGGTAACCACAGTGAGACTATTTCTTTTTTGATTTTCCGTTCACCGTTTACACCTGTTGTTTTGGGTCATCCCTGGCTAGTATGTCATAATCCTTCTATTAATTGGTCTAGTAATTCTATCCTATCCTGGA
The DNA here is from genome assembly GCF_021184085.1 of Oncorhynchus gorbuscha. Taxonomy (NCBI): domain Eukaryota; kingdom Metazoa; phylum Chordata; class Actinopteri; order Salmoniformes; family Salmonidae; genus Oncorhynchus; species Oncorhynchus gorbuscha. The sequence goes on from NC_060187.1 coordinate 44,286,047, forward strand.
ACGTTTCTTGTCATGTGAAGTGTTTAATGTCTGCCATCCCTCCCGTTTCTTCTGTCCCTACTTCTCAGGAGGAACCTGGCGATTTGACAGGAGTGCCGGAGGAATATCATGATCTGCGCACGGTCTTCAGTCGGTCCCGAGCCAACTCCCTTCCTCCTCACCGGTCGTATGATTGTAGTATTGATCTCCTTCCGGGGACCACTCCTCCTCGAGGTAGACTATACTCTCTGTCGGCTCCCGAACGTAAGGCTCTCGAGGATTATTTGTCTGTGTCTCTTGACGCCGGTACTATAGTGCCTTCTTCCTCTCCGGCCGGGGCGGGGTTCTTTTTTGTTAAGAAGAAGGACGGTACTCTGCGCCCCTGCGTGGATTATCGAGGGCTGAATGACATAACGGTTAAGAATCGTTATCCGCTTCCCCTTATGTCATCAGCCTTCGAGATACTGCAGGGAGCCAGGTGCTTTACTAAGTTGGACCTTCGTAACGCTTACCATCTCGTGCGCATCAGAGAGGGGGACGAGTGGAAAACGGCGTTTAACACTCCGTTAGGGCATTTTGAGTACCGGGTTCTGCCGTTCGGTCTCGCCAATGCGCCAGCTGTTTTTCAGGCATTAGTTAATGATGTTCTGAGAGACATGCTGAACATTTTTGTTTTTGTCTATCTTGACGATATCCTGATTTTTTCTCCGTCACTCGAGATTCATGTTCAGCACGTTCGACGTGTTCTACAGCGCCTTTTAGAGAATTGTCTCTACGTAAAGGCTGAGAAGTGCTCTTTTCATGTCTCCTCCGTTACTTTTCTCGGTTCCGTTATTTCCGCTGAAGGCATTCAGATGGATTCCGCTAAGGTCCAAGCTGTCAGTGATTGGCCCGTTCCAAGGTCACGTGTCGAGTTGCAGCGCTTTTTAGGTTTCGCTAATTTCTATCGGCGTTTCATTCGTAATTTCGGTCAAGTTGCTGCCCCTCTCACAGCTCTTACTTCTGTCAAGACGTGTTTTAAGTGGTCCGGTTCCGCCCAGGGAGCTTTTGATCTTCTAAAAGAACGTTTTACGTCCGCTCCTATCCTCGTTACTCCTGACGTCACTAGACAATTCATTGTCGAGGTTGACGCTTCAGAGGTAGGCGTGGGAGCCATTCTATCCCAGCGCTTCCAGTCTGACGATAAGGTTCATCCTTGCGCTTATTTTTCTCATCGCCTGTCGCCATCTGAGCGCAACTATGATGTGGGTAACCGTGAACTGCTCGCCATCCGCTTAGCCCTAGGCGAATGGCGACAGTGGTTGGAGGGGGCGACCGTTCCTTTTGTCGTTTGGACAGACCATAAGAACCTTGAGTACATCCGTTCTGCCAAACGACTTAATGCCCGTCAAGCTCGTTGGGCGTTGTTTTTCGCTCGTTTCGAGTTTGTGATTTCTTACCGTCCGGGTAGCAAGAACACCAAGCCTGATGCCTTATCCCGTCTGTTTAGTTCTTCTGTGGCTTCTACTGATCCCGAGGGATTCTTCCTTATGGGCGTGTTGTCGGGTTAACAGTCTGGGGAATTGAAAGACAGGTTAAGCAAGCACTCACGCACACTGCGTCGCCGCGCGCTTGTCCTAGTAACCTCCTTTTCGTTCCTGTTTCCACTCGTCTGGCTGTTCTTCAGTGGGCTCACTCTGCCAAGTTAGCGGGTCATCCCGGTGTTCGAGGCACTCTTGCGTCTATTCGCCAGCGCTTTTGGTGGCCGACTCAGGAGCGTGACACGCGCCGTTTCGTGGCTGCTTGTTCGGACTGCGCGCAGACTAAGTCGGGTAACTCTCCTCCTGCCGGTCGTCTCAGACCGCTCCCCATTCCTTCTCGACCATGGTCTCACATTGCCTTAGACTTCATTACCGGTCTGCCTTTGTCTGCGGGGAAGACTGTGATTCTGACGGTTGTCGATAGGTTCTCTAAGGCGGCACATTTCATTCCCCTCGCTAAACTTCCTTCCGCTAAGGAGACGGCACAAATCATTATTGAGAATGTATTCAGAATTCATGGCCTCCCGTTAGACGCCGTTTCAGACAGAGGCCCGCAATTCACGTCACAGTTTTGGAGGGAGTTCTGTCGTTTGATTGGTGCGTCCGTCAGTCTCTCTTCCGGGTTTCATCCCCAGTCTAACGGTCAAGCAGAGAGGGCCAATCAGACGATTGGTCGCATACTACGCAGCCTTTCTTTCAGAAACCCTGCGTCTTGGGCAGAACAGCTCCCCTGGGCAGAATACGCTCACAATTCGCTTCCTTCGTCTGCTACCGGGTTATCTCCGTTTCAGAGTAGTCTGGGTTACCAGCCTCCTCTGTTCTCATCCCAGCTTGCCGAGTCCAGCGTTCCCTCCGCTCAAGCGTTTGTCCAACGTTGTGAGCGCACCTGGAGGAGGGTGAGGTCTGCACTTTGCCGTTACAGGGCACAGACGGTGAGAGCCGCCAATAAACGCAGGATTAAGAGTCCAAGGTATTGTTGCGGCCAGAGAGTGTGGCTTTCCACTCGCAACCTTCCTCTTACGACAGCTTCTCGTAAGTTGACTCCGCGGTTCATTGGTCCGTTCCGTGTCTCCCAGGTCGTCAATCCTGTCGCTGTGCGACTGCTTCTTCCGCGACATCTTCGTCGCGTCCATCCTGTCTTCCATGTCTCCTGTGTTAAGCCCTTTCTTCGCACCCCCGTTCGTCTTCCCTCCCCCCCCCTCCCGTCCTTGTCGAGAGCGCACCTATTTACAGGGTACATAAGATTATGGACATGCGTTCTCGGGGACGGGGTCACCAATACCTAGTGGATTGGGAGGGTTACGGTCCTGAGGAGAGGAGTTGGGTTCCGTCTCGGGACGTGCTGGACCGTTCACTCATCGATGATTTCCTCCGTTGCCGCCAGGATTCCTCCTCGAGTGCGCCAGGAGGCGCTCGGTGAGTGGGGGGGGTACTGTCATGTTTGTCATTTATTATCATGTCTTGTCCCTGTGCTCCCCATGCTATTCGTTTCCCTCTGCTGGTCTTTTGGTTCTTTCCCTCCTTCTATCCCTCTCTCTCCCCCTCCCTCTCTCACTCTCTCGCTCTCTCTTCTCTCTATCGTTCCGTTCCTGCTCCCAGCTGTTCCTATTCCCCTAATCATCATTTAGTCTTCCCACACCTGTTCCCGATCCTTTCCCCTGATTAGAGTCCCTATTTATTCCTTTGTGATCCGTTCCTGTCCCGTCGGTTCCTTGTATTGTATTCACCATGCTGTGATTGCGTTTCGCCCTGTCCTGTCGTGTTTTTGCCGTGATTGTGTATCACCCTGTCCTGTCGTGTTTTGTGCCTTCATCAGATGCTGCGTGTGAGCAGGTGTCTCAGTCGACTACGGCCTGCGCCTACCCGAGGCGACCTGCAGTCTGTGGCCGCTTCTCCAGTTTTTTCCCCTCTACAAGTCTAGAGGATTTCTGTTATTCCGTTTTGGACTTTAATAAACTCTGTTTCTGTTAAGTCGCGTTTGGGTCCTCTTTCACCTGCATGACACCAGGAGTCACTACACAATGTCAGTTTGTCTGTTCGAGTTGAGAATTGTTTTGCACGTTTAGAACATCCTAAAGCTTGATTCTGCACTTAGTTTGACCAGTTTAGTCGACATATAATATGTAATTTTGAAGTTTTGATGCGCAACCCCTCGAATTTTGGCTGCATTTCAGCCGGAATTTGTCGCGTTTGATAACCCAGAGACACAGACTTGAAAGCCAAACGCCGTTTTTGGTAAGTATGACTCCTTCCACGACTTCTGATCGAAGACCATCAAGGGTAAGGGAATATTTATGTGGTAATTTTGTGTTTCTGTTGACTCCAATATAGCGGAGAAATATTGCTAATGTCTGAGCGCCGTCTCAGAATATTGCCTATTGAACGAATTCTGTAACGTTAAAAATAAATGTAACACAGTGGTTGCATTAAGAAGCAGTGTATCTTTCTAACTATATGTAGAACATATATATTTAGTCAAAGTTTATGATGTGTATTGCTGTTATCTGGTGGAGTTATCATAATTTCTCCGGACATTTTAGTAGCATTTTTTGAACATGTCGTCATTGTAAACAGAGATTAATGGATATAAATTGCATATTATTGAAAAAAACATAAATATACTGTGTAACATGTCCTATTACTGTCATCTGATGAAGATTTTCAAAAGGTTAGTAAATTATTTTTCTTTTAATCCTGCGTTTGTGATTGCATCTTTTGTTCGACAAAAGGGCTATTTAAATGAGCTGTGTCTTTGGTGGTGGTTTGACATAAATATGTGCTATGTTTTCGCCGTAAAACATTTTAGAAATCTGACTTGCTGGGTAGATGAACAAGGTGTTTATCTTTCATTTGAGCTATTGGACTTAATGTGTGGAGGTTAAATATTTCTAAGAATATTTTTGCATTCTGTGCGCCACCTTTTGAGTTGAGTGTGTGGGGGGGGGGGTGCCCTTGGGGAACGTGGTAGCGTGATGTCGTTAACTGTAATTTTTCTTAAAACTGCATTGTTGGTTAAGGGCTTGTAAGTAAGCATTTCATGGTAAGGTCCACCTACACCTGTTGTATTCGGTGCATGTGACAAATCAAATTTGATTTGATTTTGCGATAATGGTGTCACGCCCTGGCCTTAGTTATCTTTGTTTTCTTTATTATTTTGGTTAGGTCAGGGTGTGACATGGGGGATTTATGTGTTTTGTCTGGTCTAGGGGTTTTGTATGTTTATGGGGTGTTTCTAGTCTAGGTGTTTATGTAAGTCTATGGTTGCCTAGATTGGTTCTCAATTAGAGGCAGGGGTTTATCGTTGTCTCTGATTGGGAACCATATTTAGGCAGCCATGTTCTTTGGGTATTTTGTGGGTGGTTGTCTTCTGTCTTTGTGTCTATGCACCAGATAGGACTGTTTCGTTTTTTTTCTGTCATGCAGGTGAAAGAGGACCCAAAAGCGACTTAACAGAAACAGAGTTTATTAAAGTCCAAAACGGAATAACAGAAATCCTCTAGACTTGTAGAGGGGAAACAACTGGAGAAGCGGCCACAGACTGCAGGTCGCTTTTCGGGTAGGCGCAGGCCGTAGTCGACTGAGACACCTGCTCACACGCAGCATCTGATGAAGGCACAAAACACGACAGGACAGGGTGATACACAATCACGGCAAAAACACGACAGGACAGGGCGAAACGCAATCACAGCATGGTGAATACAATACAAGGAACCGACGGGACAGGAACGGAACACAAAGGAATAAATAGGGACTCTAATCAGGGGAAAGGATCGGGAACAGGTGTGGGAAGACTAAATGATGATTAGGGGAATAGGAACAGCTGGGAGCAGGAACGGAACGATAGAGAGAAGAGAGAGCGAGAGAGTGAGAGAGGGAGGGGGAGAGAGAGGGCTAGAAGGAGGGAAAGAACCAAATAAGACCAGCAGAGGGAAACGAATAGCATGGGAAGCACAGGGACAAGACAAGATAATAAATGACAAACATGACATTTTCCCCACATTTGTTGTTTTCTGTTTTGTAGTGTTCACGTTTATTGTCCTTATTAAACATGTTGAACACTAACCACGCTGCATTTTGGTCCTCCTCTCCTTCAATGGAAGAAAACCGTTACAGAACCACCCACCAACCAAGGACCAAGCGGCGTGGTAACAAGCAGCAGCAGCAACAGCAGCAGCAGGAGAGGCAGCACTATTTAGAGAAATGTACTTAGGAGGAAATCCAGGACGGAAAAGGACCCTGGGCACAGCCAGGGGAATATCGCCGCCCCAAAGCGGAGCTGGAGGCAGCGAAAGCAGAGAAGCGGCATTGTGAGGAGCTAGCATGGCAGAGCGGCTGGAAGCCCGAGAGACAGCCCCAAAAAGTTATTGGGGGGGACACAGGGAGAGTGTGGCAGAGTCAGGAGTCAGACCTGAGCCAACTCCCCCTGTTTACCGTGAGGAGCCAAGGATGGAATCAGAGCAGCCGGTGAAGTTGAAGTGTGCGTCTTAGAATGTGGAAGAGTTATTGGACAAATTGGAGGAGAGTGAATGGAGGGGAGATTATGAGACATTCGAGGAGTTGTTGATAAAATTGCAGGAGAGTGAAGAGAGAGAGCTGTTGGTTTGGTGTAGTATGCACGGCATTCACCCTGAGGAGCGTGTTAGCTGTCTGATGCCACATGTGTCAGTTCCTAGTACTCATCCTGAAACAGGTGTTAAAGCTCCGGAACAATTGATGCCGGCTATACACACCAGGTCTCCAGAGTACCTTCACAACCCAGGGTTTTCTGTTCCTGCTCCCCGCACTTGCCCAGAGGTGCGTGTACCACCAGTTCCGGCACCACGCACTAGGCTTCCTGTGCGTGTTCAGAGCCCAGTACTCCCTGTTCCTCCTCTCCGCACTCGCCCTGAGGTGCGTGTCCTCGGCCCAGTACCACCAGTGCCGGCACCACGCACCAGGCCTACAGTGCGCCTCACCTGTTCAGAGCTGCTAGAGTCTCCCGCCTGTCCAGAGCTGCTAGAGTCTCCCGCCTGTCCAGAGCTGCTAGAGTCTCCCGCCTGTCCAGAGCTGCTAGAGTCTCCCGCCAGTCTGCAAGGAGCCGCCAGAGCCGCCAGTCTGCAAGGAGCCGCCAGAGCCGCCAGAATCTGCCAGAGCCGCCATTCAGCCAGGATCTGCCAGAGCCGTCAGTCAGCCAGGAGCTGCCAGAGCCGCCAGAGCCGCCAGGATCTGCCAGAGCCGCCATTCAGCCAGGATCTGTTTAATGGGTGTTTTCAAGTCTAGGTGTTTATGAAAGTCTATGGTTGCCTAGATTGGCTCTCAATTAGAGGCAGGGATTTATCGTTGTCTCTGATTGGGAACCATATTTAGGCAGCCATGTTCTTTGGGTATTTTGTGGGTGATTTGTCTTCTGTCTTTGTGTCTATGCACCAGATAGGACTGTTTCGTTTTTTCCCCCACATTTGTTGTTATCTATTTTGTAGTGTTCACATTTATTGTACTTATTAAACATGTTGAACACTAACCATGCTGCATTTTGGTCCTCTCCTTCAGCGGAAGAAAACCATTACAAATTGCAAGGTGTGCTGGTTTGTTTTGAGCCAGCTGGAACTTTGCTAGGTCTTTCTTTGCTGCACCTGACCACATTACCGGGCAGTAACCAAGACAAGACCAGAGCCTGAACAACTAGTACAGTTTGTCTTTGTGTCAAACACAACCTTTGTACACAACTACTCTTAAGTTTTAGGTCTAATAGAACGGTTGGAACCAAATACAATGTTTTTGGTTTTTAGATGTATTTAAGACCAGTTTATTGACACTGACTGTAACTCCTTGCTAAGAGTCCCAGTGAGCTCACTGGATGTAGGTGCTGATGTGTAGAGTGTGCAATCATCAGCAGAGTCATTTTAGCGTCTAGAAAGTGGCAAATCATTTGTAAAAATAGAGAGTAACGGCCCAAGGAAACTGCACTGGTGGATACCACACTGTACATATAGTGTCTGATGTTAGAGAAGCTGCAATTGAAGAATACTCTCTGTTCTATTGGATAAGTTACACTCCAACTATGTGATGGCAGGTGATATAAAACAAGTGAAGAGGGGCCTTTTGCCTAGTACTGGTAGCATCCTTATTCATTAGTCTTTGTCCTCTAACAAAGACATCTCACTAGGCCAGGTGTCAACAGAGGAACTCAAGGTGTCTCCTGAACTATTTGACCTATTCTCTAAGACCCAACCATCATATATGCTGTGAAACTGGACAACTAGTGCTACTGTGTCATTAGTGTGACTTTGACGGCCCCCATTGACTGTAGATACCAGATGTAACACTGTACACCTTCAGGAGTATAAACCACAGCCGTTGGTAAGGTTACCTGTCTGGAGTGACATGTCAAGCCCTCAACAATAGCTTTCTTCCTCATTCCTGATATAATGACATAGTGCCGCACTAACCTGTTGGTTACAGGTTTCCAAACAACCCTCTCGCTCTTTGTCACAGTCAAAGTTCCCCTATTCTGATTGTTAAGTCACCAGACTGTCAACGGCCCTTCCTCTGGAGACACCTACCACTCTGTTCCCTTCCTTTGCCCTCCTCTCTCTGTTTTCCTGAACAAAGAGAGACTAAGGTGGACAAGGTCTCTGTGTTGGGTTTGTTGACGGTGGATGAGGACCGGCCTACCCAGCTGGCCTGACACCTGCTTTGTCCAAGGGCGACGTGTGCTGCAGCCGCCCGCCCTCGTGCTTTATTGGGTGTCAGGGGGTCAGGGTTGGTCCTATTCATCAGCACGTTCCCAACTTTCCATGGCTTTCATGGTATACACACACCGATGAAACTAGACTACTCCACAATTCTAACTCCACAGTGTTCAGTCTTGATACTACAAAAAGAGTAGCACAATGAAAAGAGGATTTGACTTGTGATCGCTGGAGATGGGGTGTATCTGTTGGTTCATTGGTTGGTAACTCGGTGAGTTCATGGAAATGATTTTGGTGAGTGGATGAATAACGCTAGTCCTTCTTAATGTTCCTGGTTTGCTCATTTACGGATCGCATGTCAAACTGAGACATCTTGCGGTGGCTTCTCACAAGGCTCGTGTCACGCATGCTCCCGCTCTTCCCCCCTGGCGCTCGAGGGTACCGGGCTCCCCAGCATTACGCACTCCTGCCACCATCATTGTGCACACCTGCTTCCCTCGTCACGGGCATCAGCGATCAATTGGACTCACCTGGACTCAATCACTTGTGTTATTTCCTTCCCTATATCTGTCTGTTCCCCAGCTCTGTTCCCAGCTTCCGTATTAACGTTCGTATGTCGTTTTTTTACTTGTGTGCTGACGCTGTTCCTGTCTTGTTCCTTGGCTGTTCTTCATTAAATGTTTGACTCCCTGCTTCTCGACTCGATCCTTACAGCTTGTGAATATATCAGGGATGAAGCAACAATCTGCGTCATACTACCAAAACTCTGGACACACTGTGTGCTTGTCCAAACTATGCTCATAAATTTGGTTGTTTATGTGTTCAGAGTGTACATTGACTTTCTGAGTAGCCTAAATCCCTTGAATGGTATCAGGAGAGGAAAGCATGGCAGGGCCCCCAGGGTCAGGGGTCAAATCTGTTCATAAAAGACGAATTTGGCACTTTGGAGAGAACAATCGCAACTCCTCCCTGGCACCACCGCCCGCCTCTAATCTCCACAGCAGCGTGTGCCACCATTTACATCACAAAGCTCCAGCAACCCCAGCATATCCCCCTCCCCCCGTCCGCCTTTGCCGCAAGGCTGGCCCAGGCCCTAAAAATAGACACCCTCCCCTGGCGCCCTGACCCTGTCTCACCCACCTCCTCCCCCTTCTCCCTAGTCGACGCCCTCTCCATGCTGTTCCAATTTTCTAGCCAACGAAGGACGAGCGGGTGGTGGGGGATAGATACTCCACTTGGAACTGAATTCATGCTGCTATGATGAGCGTTTGGTTGAGTGAAACCTCTCCAGGCTCGTGGAGTAAATGTTTCAGCTGCTTGCACGAGGTCTGCGGTTGTCGCATGTAAAAACCTCACAGAAGTTGATTGTGTCTATCGGGTACTACTGCATTTACTTGCTCGTTTTGTTTTCTTTAGTGCATGCAAGCGCTAAAGTACCTTTGTGGAATAAATTAAGTCAAACTCTAAGGGAACAGGACAAGGAGTTGAAAACAGACATCCTTGATGTATGGAACCTATGTTCTCATAGCAGGATCTGAGTGCACTCTGACTCATCCCCACCACAGGCGGGGATACATGCCCAGTCTGAAAGTGTCTGGAAAGCCAGCGCTCCACCCTGTAATAATAACGATGATTGAGCAGGGCACATGAGCCAAACAACTGCACACAGAGTACCAGAGTAGACACCCACCCACCCGCCCACCAGGCCAGTCAGTGAGACGTCTGATCCCTCTGACTCTCTCCACTGTCTCCCCGCACTCCCTCTGCTCATTCATGGGCTGAGACTACACACAGAGATACAGACACAGACACACAAACATATGCATGCATGCGCAGACGCTCGCACACACACTACCGAGAGTAACATTTTTGAAATAAATGCCAAGGAAGCCGTGAGTTCAAATGTGAGACAATTCCCTCAAGGGTCAGCATAACAAGCCAAACGTCCCACATTCAGCTGCCCCACAGCCCCACAGCATTGCTCACAAAACCAACGCTCTTACTCACTGGTTATCTCACATCACAAACCCACCCCGACTCTCCCTTAGCTTCCTTTGGGTTGGTATAAATAGCTTTTGTCCAAATGTCATAAGGCTGTTGGGAAAGAGAGTCTCCTTCGAAATCTCTATACAAACGTCAAACCCCAAGAAGAAATACAAAGTTCCAGGCGATGGTTTTGCTCTGGTCTTAGTTACACAGCCAAAATGTCTAGCGCTTTTGTGCTCAAATTTAATGTCAGGGTCGAAGACAAAATGTATTGTCGCAGAATGTCTTTGGTACCAGGTAAACGAAAATAGGGTATTGGTGAGTTTAGCCGCCCCTGCAGCAGTAAACCTAACAATCCGACATGATAATTATATGTGTGGAAGAAAAATGTTCGAGACAGTGTGCAAACAGTATGTTTTTCCTGTATGTGCATAACAAACACTGACAAACATGTACATCTGTGAATTCCTGTCCTTGAGTGTTGCAGTGAGATAGTATTACATTTCACTCCCTTTTTGCATTGAATCGACCAATTAATGATGTTAGTTAGCTACTACTACTATGGACCTATGAGCTCAACTAAGAAGATACCCTAAGCCATAGGTCTGAAACATGAGGCCAGGGTGCCATTTCTGGCCCACCACTTGATTTAATGTGTCCTACACTAGTTCTCACATCACTTGTGTAATACCCTGTTAAACCAAGTATTAGAAACACTACATTTTCGCCTTTTTTGGAATTGCATTACATCAAACAATCGTGTTGCTTTCATGTTCCAACTTCAAAGAAGCGTTATGTCAATACTTTACGAATCACGTTGAGTTCTTTGATGTACCATCCACTTAATTATATCCATATATTGTGACTGATAGCGTTGATGTGAACTAAAGTAACCTGGTTTGATTTAGCCAATTAGAAGCCTTTGTTAAGTTTTTGGGTCAATCGTGTGAACTCTGGGTTTGCTGTAGCACGGGACTTTGGAGGCACTGGATGGCATGATTCTGCTCGAGATGTAAGGAGAAAAGAGACAACACTATTTGTTGTTGAGCTTAAAACGTTTACATCGGAAGAGATTACGAATTGCACTTAGAGAAACGGACTGTTGCTTGGGTTTCCATTCATTTTGGTGAATAATTCGTTATACCCTTAATTTGAGCTCCAACGTGCGCACAAACTTTAGCTTGCAAGCTTGCTAGGTCGATCAGTGTCCATGACTGAGTTTTACAAGAGTGGATTCTAATTCCCTGGGTTTTTCTATGTTTATTGCCATACACTGTAATTGATTGTATTGTGTAACTGATCATTTGTCCAATTGGGAGAAAATTCGGTCAATTTTTGTCAATATTCTACACAAAATATTCTGTGATGTCAAAATGGAAGAACAATTACAACATTTGTAAAACAATTATGAAAAACCAAACACTAATATATCTTGATTAGATAAGTATCCAAGCCCCTGAGTCAATACATGTCAGAATCACGTTTTGCAGAGATTACAGCTGTGAGTCTTTCAGGATAAATCTCCAAGAGCGTTCCACATCTGGATTGTGCAACATTTTCCCATTATTCATTTCAAAATCCTTCAATCTCTGTCAAAGTGGTTGTTGATCATTGCTAGACAACAATGTGCAGGTCTTGCCATAGATTTTCAAACAGATTTAAGTCAAAACGGTAACTCGGCTACTCTTCTTGGTAAGCAACCAGTGTGTAGATTTTGTGTTTTAGGTTATTGTCCTGCTGAAAGGTGAATTCTAGGATTTTCCCTGTACTTAGCCCCATTCAGTTTATTTTTATCCTGAAAAACTGTCCAGTCCTTAACAATTACAAACATAACACGATGCAGCCACACTACGCTTGAAAACATGGAGATTGGTACTCAGTAATATGTTGTATTGTATTGCCCCAAACATAATATTTTGTATTCAGGACAAAAAGTGAATTGCTTTGCCATGTTTTTTGCAGTAATACTTTAGTGCCTTGTTGTAAACAGAATGCATGTTTTGGAATATTTTTTATTCTATACAGGCTTCCTTCATTTCACTCTGTCAATTAGGTTAGTAGTGTGGAGTAACTACAATGTTTTTATATCCAGCCTCAGTTTTCTCCTATCACAGCCATTAAACTATGTAACTGTTTTGAAAGTCACCATTGGCCTCATGGTGAAATCCCTGAGCGGTTTCCTTCCTCTCTGGCAACTGAGTTTGAAGGATGCTTGTGTCTTTGTAGTGACTGGGTGTATGGATACACCATCCAAAGTGTAATTAATAACTTCACCATGCTCAAAGGGATATTCAATGTCTTCTTTTATTATTTTTACCCAGCTACCGATAAGGTGCCCTTCTTTACGAGGGATGGAACACCCCCTGTTCTTTGTGGTTGAAACTGTGTTTGCAATTCACTGCTCGACTGAGGGACCTTACAGATAATTGTATGTGTGGGGTACAGAGATGAAGTGGTCATTAAAAAATCATGTTAAACACTATTATTGCACACAGTCCTTATTGCAACTTATGTGACTTGGTAAATACATTTTTACTTCTGATCTTATTTAGGCTTGCCATAACAAAGGGGTTGAATACTTATTGACTCAAGACATTTCAGCTTTTCATTTTGACATTATGGGGTATTGTGTGTAGGCTAGTGACAACAACAAAAAAATCTCAATTTAATCCATTTTAAATTGAGGCTGTAACACAACAAAATGTGGAAAAAGTCAAGGGGTGTGAATGCTTTCTCTATCCGTTAGTAATATACCTCGCCTCTCGTTTCCCCCCTAGCGAGTCAACATCCTACAAGTTCATTAACAGAGATGTCCTTTTCACCATTGTTACCATGCGGATCTATCTGAGTCTGGTGAAAGGGTCACACTTTCTTCTCAGATCTTCTAAAAATATTCAACCTCTACAATTCTACCCCACAAAACTGCTTAAAGAGCTAATCAAATGACTACCCGGACAACCTGCCTTGACCCTTTTTTGCGCCAACTCTCTTGCACTGACTCTATGCACACACACTGGACCCCTCCCCACCCCACACACACACACACACGCACACTTTCACACTCACCACATACATACGCTGCTGCTACTGTTTATTGTCTATCCTGTTGCCTAGTCACTTTAGTCCTACCTATATGTACATAGCTTCCTCAATTATTTTGTACCCCTCCACAGCAACTCAGTACCTGTACTCCTTGTATATAGGCATGCTATTTGTATTCGTTATTGTTATTAGTTATTCACTGTGTATTTATTCCTTGTGTTACTATTTCAAATATATTCTTTAGCTTTATCTATAACGCTGCACTTTTGGAAAAGGACCCGTAAGTAAGCATTTCAATGTTAGTCTACGCCTGTTGTTTATGAAGCATATGACAAATACAATTTGATTTGATTTGGTGAAGCGTTGGGCTCAACCAGGATCCTCTTGCCTAACTAATCTAACTGAAACTGTGACCTAGGTTTAGCTGGGATGAGAGGGGTTTATGTGAGGTCATGTTCCACAGATCCCACCCTCCCCTTGCTGAACAGACAGTTGTCGTTTACCACTACTGTCACCCTGACGCCGGGCCCAAATGCGCCCATTCTACAGCAGGATGGTTCCACGAAGGCAAAAGGAACTGCTTTGTGTCAAGGCCTTCACTGTGGCCCTGGCTGTCAGGCGGTCACAAGGGTTAATAAGCCAGGCATAATGGGAGCCTACATGTGGCGCCCCGAGTGTTGGGGAAGCTACTCTGAAAATATAGTTTACCAAGCTACCAATTACTTCACAGTGAAATAAGTTAAGCTACACAAAAGGTACCTTCATGAAAAATATAGTTTACTTCACTAAAGTTACTTTAAAAGTAGTTAACTACACCACTACATGGCAAAAAAGTAAATAACAACAGAAAACACGACAAAGATTTGTATTTAGTTCAACTACCACCAAGTTACTGCAAAATGTCGCTAAATTACTGGTTGAACTACATGTAGTTCACTACTCCCCAAGACCCAGCAGAGGCACTGCTGTGTCTCATTACTGTGTCTCATTACTGTGTCTCATTGCTGTGTCTCATTGCTGTGTCTCATTGCTGTGTCTCATTATTTTGTCTCATTGCTGTGTCTCATTGCTGTGTCTCATTGTTGTGTCTCATTGCTGTGTCTCATTACTGTGTCTCATTACTGTGTCTCATTGCTGTGTCTCATTACTGTGTCTCATTGCTGTGTCTCATTGCTGTGTCTCATTGCTGTGTCTCACTGATGTGTCTCATTGCTGTGTCTCATTACTGTGTCTCACTGCTGTGTCTCATTGCTGTGTCTCATCACTGGGTAACTACTACAGCCCCTTGTGTCTTATTTTCGGGAATATTTCAATTATGTCAACATTTTATATCTATGTTTGGGGGATTGAACACTGGTGGCAGTCTGTGCATACACTGCGTATTCCTGTATGTGCAAAGTACAATATCTAAGTACGCGCAGCAATTTGTTGCAAAAGTACTTCAAACTTTATTTAAACATATAAAAAATTATGATGATTTTAACTTTTTTATTTAGTGCAAAAGTTGAACAAAAGAAAAATGGATGGAAAATGCCCACCGTAACAATGGCTATAATCTAATAAAGTATTGGTTTTAAGGGGAGTGGCCAAAGGTTGTGAACTTCAGAGCCCCTTACCCCCTTCACACCCCTCCCACTGACAGTGGAACAGGTCAGCAGGTCAGGTCAGCCAGTCCTGGGACCCTGAGGAAGACAGAGAGAGAGAGAGAGAGATTACAGATCAGTGGGCCTCATTTCCCCTCTTTCTACAGATTTGACCTGATTCGGCCAGCTTTCACAGCGCTGGGAGTGACCCAGTAACTCTCACACAGAGACGCTGCCTCTGGCTCTGTGTGTGTTGTTTGCGTGTATGTAGGGGTCCCTGCTGCTCGGTTCACAGTCTAGGCTGCCTGCTTGCTGACTCGCTCAGACACACACCACGCTGACACAGCTGGTGGGGTGGGAGTTGGGGGGTGGGGACAGAGGGGACAGTTTTGATTAAACAAACGTCCCTGTCCAGAGTCCCCCCCACACCTCCACCCTCCAACCCAGACCACTCCAGTTGCTAGGCAATTTTAGCTTGCAGGCGACCTACTTCAAAAACCACTTGCCTGCCTGTCCTGGTTTCCTCACAAAGTAAAGTTGATTTGCCTCTCCTTCCCTTCAGTTTTATGGTCATTTCAATTTGCCTCAAGCCGATGACGTACTTGCATAAACATTGTGAAGGAAACAAGTCGTTATTGGGTGAGATTCAAAAACCAAATTGTCATCATTCCCAGGAGAATTCCTGTTAAGCACAGCGTGTCCTGAAAGATTTCAGAAGAGAGCGCAGAAGGAAGCCTCTTCATGGCCTAATTCAGATTCCCGGGGAAATACAGTGGATTTACTATGAGAGCTGTTCCTATCTTCAAAAGACCCCCATTCCACACAATTTGAACATACTTTAAATGTGGATAACAATTGATCATCAGAAGTATCTATGCATTTTAAAACATATTGTTTGACAAACGTGCGACATGCATAGAAGATACACTTGCCATATCATTTTCAAATTTATTGGTGCAGTATTGTTGTTGCACCACATTGGGAAACAATGCCCTTCCCAGACTAACAGAGAGACAACTAACTTTGTTGTGCAGACAAGATAGAAACCACGTCAGTTACTTGCTATGTTACGCTAATCCCCCATGCCTCAGTAGAGTTGAACAGGAGCGTGTGTAAGCAGGCTAGGCGTACCTATGAGAGTGGGAGAGATGACGAACTCCCTCCCTCCCCGTGTCTCAAAAAACAAGACCAATACGCTCTGCTGGATGGCCGCAACCAAGACACAGGCTTAGTGAGAAGAGAACAGATCTTAAGCAGGATTCCACAGTCATAATGTCAGAAATGTGTCGGTTAGAATTCGAGGCCTATACTTCCACAGAATGCAGACTGGAAAACATTGATGAGGAATTACAAAACTGTTGGTGTTCACATTCACATTCTTGCCTGCATACTGCACATTCCAAAGTCAGTGGTAATGAGAGGTATGTGGGAGTGCGGACAACACCCAGAAAACGTTTCATGGCCTTTAAACCAGCTGCATGTGATGTTGCTAGGGTACTTAGATGAAAGCAAAGTCCATTTATAGCCTGTGTGTGTTTGATGACTTACTGGTTCCAAACCTAATGACGCGATCTGTTCCGTTAAAAATGCTTAATGTTCGGTTGACGGCTGCAGAAAAAGAAATGAAAAGCTAACAGATTACAATTCTCTGTGGGGGATAGTTACTTCCAAATAGACCTATGGAATTTTCTTGAAGTGGTTGAATAGGAAGGAAAGTTTTTTTTCGAAGGGAGAGTGCGTTGTTCCTGAATAAAAAGCATGGTGGCTTGACTGTAAGGTCAGGTTGCAGAATGTCTGTCTGCAGTCTGGTTCCCCAATGCAAATCATCTATGTATGGGTCAAACCCTTTCAGCTGATCAAAAAGCGTTCGGGTATGCAATAATGTCACTAATCTAGCTATTTGCAAGTATTTGCACGACTTTGCATACAAAATAATATACATGTTGGTCCCTGACCCCTCGTCTCATCCCCTCCCCCCTCCCCATCTGTCTGTATCCCTCTGTTTGTTCCAGGTTCAAATTTGTGCTTAGTCTTGACTCTTCCCGTCTCTCCCTGTCTCATTTCTCTCGCTCCCTCCCACTTGCCGGCCCATTCCACTGTGGCACGCCCCAGTCTCAGTCTGCTTGGAGAGGAAAATAAAGGCTGGAAAAGGAGGGAGGGAGGCTGGAGTAGTTCTGAGTCACAGAGGGAAAACCCAAATACATGTGCCAAGACAGGTCGGGGGAAAGTCTTCCCAGACAGTCTAAAGAGGAGAAAGAGAGGTAGAGAGAGAGAGGTAGAGAGAGGTAGAGAGAGGTAGAGAGAGAGAGGTAGAGAGAGAGAGGTAGAGAGAGAGAGGTAGAGAGAGAGAGGTAGAGAGAGAGAGAGGTAGAGAGAGAGAGAGGTAGAGAGAGAGAGAGTCTGCTCTGAATCTCTCTATCTTTGCTTTAATCAAACAGGTGGCTGGGAACGTCTTTCCTCCCTCCCTCACTGTCTCAAGACTACACAGACAGGCAGGCTTTTATAGACTAGACAGTATGACTCAATCCTTGTCAAATGAACTAAGAGTCTGACACTGAGAGACACTGAGATATTTCTTCCCAGGCCATGCCATGTTTGTACAGTTTATACCCAAGCCACAGAGTACAGTTTCTTATTTTTTGTCCCTGCAGCTTCTGCTACTGTTCAAAGGTACAGAACAAAGGTATATCAAGCAGCAGACTGCAGGGTCTGAATACTGTCTAGCCTGTGCCATATCAGATGACTATCATGAAGCTAGCACCTTAAAAAGCCCTGCAGATAAAATACTATAAAAATGAGATCTGGCAGTTTCTCTCATAAAGCGGCCAAGTGTTTGATGACATAAATCTTAAAGAGAATGAGTCAATCCCACAGGCAATGGCTGAATCACACATAGTGAAAAGAATCATTACAATTTCAACAAAACCACATTTTGTTTCTCTCTTAGCAGTAGATATTATGCAATGCACTACCTTGTGGACTAATGATTCATGTCAGCTATGCGGTGTAATCATCATGGGCAAAAATAAACAATCCTCAATAATCCACTCAAACTGTGTAAAAATAGCACTCATCTATGTCCACAATAGCGCTAAGTGGAAACGGAGATGGGATGACCTAAAATGTCATGTTTTCATCCTCATTCAGGTAGCGGTGCGTGTGTGTGTGTGTGTCTGCCCGGGTTTGTGTTCCTGCCTGCCTGCATGTGTGCGTTTATAAAGTGAATCCAAACCCACAGTCTTTAACCTCAACCCAGACTTTTCCGAGGCATCACGACTATAAACACAAACATATTTCCCCCTGTTCCTTATCAACTTGTTATGGGTGCCTTTGAACTTCTTCTCTCATATCGCTCCAGCCGTGCACCTCTCATGGAGTCCGACTCATAGCTACCATCCCCAGCCATCTTAGACAGTTCAGCTGCAATGATGATACACAAGGGTCTGGATGTTGATTGAATGGCGTGGGTCGTACGCAAGATCTAGGATGAGAGGTCCCTACAAATGACTCACAACCCCAAACGTTTGACTGACTCAGACAGAAGGTGCACATCGTACCCATTTCAGGACAACAGCATTTATAATTTATGGGCCCGGAGAGTAAAAAGAGAGGAGAGGCTTGCAAAAGAAAGCTATTTAGTGGTAGATTCAACCACAAGAAGTAAAAACGGCGGACTCACTTAAAACAATTGTTTTGGCTTCGTTACTGTAACAAATAAATCACCCGTAATTGTAGCTGCATGTGGAAGGGTACGCTCCAAGTTCCAGACAAATATGTGGCACTTACTCAGCCACAGCCTGTAAGACTTCCAGAAATGTCAACTTATATCATTCCTTAAAAAACAGATCACACAACAGGGCATGAGTGAAGAGTGTGTGACTAAACTCAGGTCTCATGAATAAACTTTCATCCACGCTTGAGCGACAACGACTTCCCCTTCTCAAGGCACATGACCATCCTTCTGATTAGACGATGAAATGTTGTATTGAGTTGAGTAATTCATGGCACAAGTAATGCTAATTCCAGCAATGCAAATTCAGGTAATGCTAATTCAAGTAATGCTAATTCAAGTAATGCTAATTCAAGTAATGCTAGTGTGGGACAATAGTTTACTGTGCCTAGTACTACAGCTAACACTGACACATGTCCCTGTCTGTCCCCACTTTGCTTCCTCTGTACTTGCTATGCTTCCTCTGTCCCCGCTGTGCTTCCCCTGTCCCCACTCAGAGGTTGAACTGTCTCAGTCTTCATTGAACTGCTCTCCGGAGTAGGAGGGGGAATTAAGGTCCCCTTAGGCTAAGAAACTAGTCAAACACACACACACACACTCACACCGGCCTGGCTTTACATACTCTGCCAGAGCCGCTGCTTACACACATACAATATGTGCTCAGACACGCCACTGACATATGAAGACACACACCGACTCAGATGCAGACACAGATAAACTCGTCATAGTCTGTACTCTGCATAACAGCACACATTGCTGACAACTTACTCGAATTGGATACGTGCCAACTCGTGTCAGCAAACTCATCTTTCTTGCACTTTTTATGTTTTGCCTTCGCTGTAAGCAAGAAAAGGACCACATAGAAATATATCACATCTTGTAGTTTAAAGCTCAGTGGCTGTGTGCGTGTGTGTGTCCATGTGTGTGTGTGTATGTGTGTGTGTGTGTGTGTGTGTGTGTGTGTGTGTGTGTGTGTGTGTGTGTGTGTGTGTGTGTGTGTGTGTGTGTGTGTGTGTGTGTGTGTGTGTGTGTGTGTGTGTGTGTGTGTGTGTGTGTGTGTGTGTGTGTGTGTGTGCGCAGCCTTATGTGACTGCACATGCTGAGATGGGCAGTTTTTCTATTGGAAATAGGAAGTTTAATTACTTCTGAGTATTTTGTAGTTTGTATTAAACTGGGCTGAACTACACTTCAATGTATTTTGTGAAAACATACTTTCGAGAGCTGGATATTTTTTTTATAGCGGTTCACCGTTTTGTCACCCCCTTTCACCCTGCTGTTCGTAAAATACAAAATACAGTTGAAGTTGGAAGTTTACATATACTTAGGTAGGAGTCATTAAAACTGTTTTTTAAACCATTCCACAAATTTCTTGTTAACAAACTAAAGTGTTGGCAAGTCAGGACATCTACTTGTGCATGACACGTCAGTTTTCCAACAATTGTTTACAGACAGATTATTTAACTTAAAATTCACTGTATCACAATTCCGGTGGGTCAGAAGTTTACATACACTAAGTTCACTGTGCCTTTAAACAGCTTGGAAAAAAAAAATGATGTCTATGCTTTAGAAGCTTCTGATAGGCTAATTGACATAATTTGAGTCAATTGGAGGTGTACCTGTGGATGTATTTCAAGGCCTACCTTCAAACTCAGTGCCTCTTTGCTTTACATCATGGGAAAATCAAAAGAAATCAGCCAAGACCTCAGAAAAAAATCCTTGTGAGTAATTTTCAAATGCCTGAAGGTACCACATTCATCTGTATAAACAACAGTACAGTTGTACAACAGTTGTACAACAGTATAAACACCATGGGACCATGCAGCTGTCCTACTGTTTAGGAAGGAGACACGTTCTGTCTCCTAGAGATACGTACTGTGGTACAAAAATTGCAAATCAATCCCGGAACAACAGCAAAGGACCTTGTGACGATGCTGGAGGAAACAGGTACACAAGTATCTATATCCACAATAAAACAAGTCCTATATCGACATAACCTGAAAGGCTGCTCAGCAAGGAAGAAGCCACTGCTCCAAAACCACCATAAAAAAAAGCCAGACTACGGTTTGCAACTGCACATTGTAACTTCGTTCGCCTGTTGTATGAAGAGAGTCAGACCGAAATGCAGCGTGTAGGTTACTCATGACTTTAATGAAAATAATCGCGGTACATGAAATAACTGTATATGAAAACAACAAACGAAACGTGAAACCTATTACAGCCTATCTGGTGACTACAACACTAAGACAGGAACAAACACCCACAAATTACAACGCGAAAGTCAGGCTGTCTAAATACGGTTCTCAATCAGAGACAACGACAAGCACCTGACTCTGATTGAGAATCGCCCCAGGCAGCCAAGCCTAACTAGACACACCCCTAATCATACACAATCCCAATTACTACAAACCCCAATACGAAACACAACATATAAACCCATGTCACACCCTGGCTATCCAAACATATACCAAAAACACAAAATACAATGACCAAGGCGTGACAGAATCTCCCCCCTAAGGTGCGGACTCCCGGACGCACCTCAAGAGCATAGGGAGGGTCCGGGTGGGCGTCTGTCCATGGTGGCGGTTCTGGCTTGGGACGTGGACCCCACTCCATAAATGTCCTAGTTCCTCCCCTTCGCGTCCTGGGATAATCCACCTTCTCCGCCGACCATGGCCTAATAGTCCTCACCCTGATCCCCACATAACTGTGGGGCAGCTCGGGACCGAGGGGCAGCTCGGGACCGAGGGGCAGCTCGGGACAGAGGGGCAGCTCGGGACAGAGGGGCAGCTCGGGACAGAGGGGCAGCTCGGGACCGAAGCAGCCCGGTACTGAGGGGAAGCCCGGTACTGAGAGGCAGCCCAGTACTGAGAGGAAGCTCAGTACTGAGAGGAAGCTCAGTACTGAGAGGAAGCTCAGTACTGAGAGGAAGCTCAGGCAGGTAGTAGGCTCCGGTAAATCCTGGCTGGCTGGAACTGGATGATTCAGGTTGTCTGGCCGATCTGGCGGATCTTGGCAGACTGGCACTTCTGGCGGATCCTGGCAGACTGGCGACGCTGGGCCAACTGGCGGCGCTGGGCAGACTGGGAGCACTGGCGGTGCTGGGCAGACTGGGAGCACTGGCGGAGCTGGGCAGACTGGGAGCACTGGCAGAGCTGGGCAGACTGGGAGCACTGGGCAGCCTGGGAGCACTGGGCAGACTGGGAGCACTGGGCAGACTGGGAGCACTGGGCAGACTGGGAGCACTGGCCGCGCTGGGCCGACTGGGAGCACTGGCCGCGCTGGGCCGACTGGGAGCAATGGCGGCGCTGGGCAGACTGGGAGCAATGGCGGCGCTGGGCAGACTGGAGACTCCGGCAGCGCAGGAGAGGAGAAAGGCTCTGGCTGTGCTAAACAGGCGGGAGATTCCGACAGCACAGGAGAGGAGAAAAGCTCTGGCTGCGCTGAACAGGCGAGGCGCACTGGAGGCCTGGTGCGTGGTGCTGGAACTGGTGGTACTGGATCTAGGACATGCACAGGAAGCCTGGTGCGGGGAGTTGCTACCGGAGGACTGGTGTGTAGAGGTGGCTCATGGATAGACCGGACCGTGCAGGCGCACTGGAGCGCTTGATCACCGAGCCTGCCCAAGCTTACCTGGCTCGATGCCCACTCTAACCCGGCCAATAGGAAGAGCTGGTATGTACCGCACCGGGCTATGCTCCCGCACTGAAAACACCGTGTGCTCCATAGCATAACACGGTGCCTGCCCGGTCTCTCTAGCCCAACGGTGAGCACAGGGAGTATGCGCAGGTCACCTACCTGGCATAACTATTCTCCCTTCTAGCCCCCCCCCCCCAATAATTTTTTGGGGCTGCTTTTCCGGTTTCCTTGCCAACCGTGTTCCCTCGTATCATCGGCTCCTATCTCCCGTTGCCTCTGCTCTCCTTAGTGCCTCCACCTGTTCCCATGGGAGGCGATCTCTTCCGGCCAATATCTCCACCCAAGTGTAACAACCTTTACCATCCAACACGTCTTCCCATGTCCATTCTCCAAATAATTCATCCTCCCTTTGCTGCTCCAGCTGTCGCTGCCTGTTTAAACCAGCGCCTCTCTGTTTTTCCCGGCGTGTCTTTTTCTTTGACTCCATACGTCTATAGCCCTCTTCGCATTGCTGTGGGAAACCCAGGCGGGCTCCTGCACTCGCTCTGGGTCGGCCGCCCACCTGTCGATTTCTTCCCACTTAGTATACTCCATGCAACAAACAAACACCATAAACAAAAACAATAATCACAGGTGATGACAAAGTGCTATGGAGGTGCTTTAAACAAAAGAGAGGTTAAGACACAAAGTGAGAGTGAAACACAGAGACCTACAGACATGGCATTACAGAGAGATTGAGCTGAGCTGCTTTAGAACAAACAAATGATGGGGTTTTTAAACCATGGTGAAGGAACTGTGATAGGATAGGAAGTAGGAGGAGGTGTGTCTTCTGATTGATGATTGATTGTTGACTGATTGGGGAGTGATGGTTTTCACCTGTGAGGGGAGAAGGAGAGAAAAGAAACACACACACAGGATACACACACACACAGGATAACTGTATCCGTAACACTCCCACCCTTAAAAGAGCAACCCTAGGGGTTGCGACTACAGTATTTCAATGAATACTCACAACAAAGCAACAACCTTGCTAAACATACAGAAATCATTTTCACACACGAGACAAAGCATCTGCCAACACATTATCTCAACAAAAACTGGTTACCCGATTTTGTCTTCGGTAACGGTCCGACACAATCAACCACCACATGCTCGAATGGTTCACCTATGACAGGTATGGGACAAAGAGGAGCGGGAGGAATAACCTGATTTGGTTTTCCTGTTATCTGACGTGTGGCATGTCCGACAGAACTGAGCCACATCTTGTTTTAAACCCGGCCAAAAGAAATGTCGAAGGATCCGATCATAAGTTTTTGTGATTCCTAAATGACCAGACCACTGGTGATGATGAGCAAGGGATAACACATTTTGTCGAAAAGCTGTAGGAATCACTATTTGGTAAACAGCATTCCAATCTCCATCCGCGTCAACATGGGATTTCCATTTACGCATGAGGAGGTTACCATCAATGAAGTAAGCCATGTTCTTCTTCTTCACATCTTCCAATGAGACAACACTAGAAAAACATTTAGCAAGCTTGTCGTCAACCTTTTGGTTAGCAATCAACTGCTCACGAGTGACTGGTAACTGTATTGCATCAGCAATAAGTTCAACGTTCTTTGATTCTTTCCTGGGCTGTTTGTCAGAGGTGATCAGCTTCTCAGAGGTATCACACAATCCATCTTCTTGATCAACCTCTTTGAACAGTACAGTGTTCAACAAATCTCTTGTCGTGCCTGGGCACGAGTGACAGCACAAGCGGGTAACACATGTGGATAACTCTGTGCCAGCTCATTCCAGAGAGAGTGGTCACTTTTATCCAATACTTCCAATACGGGTACTACCTTTCCTCCGACAATATCGTTACCCATTATAAAGGTCATACCTTTCACTGGCAACATAGGGCGTACCCCCACTCTGAATATTCCACTGATTAACTCAGAGTGTACTTTCACAAAGTGCAATGGCACTGGGACAAAACCCATTTCAATACCCTGCACTAACACACTGGAACCACAGTATGTATCGTCAGATAAGGGCAACACATCAGACAATATAAACGACTGCGCCGCACCAGTATCTCTAAGGATTTTAACCGGTCGTTGAGACGCTTCGTCATTCGTTAGGGACACAAACCCTCGAAAATGAATGGTTCATAACGGCGGTCGGGGACTGAGACTTTCAAACTACAGTTACCCTGAGGCACCTGTTTTGTTGCCGACCTCTTAACCGTACGAATTAGAGCAACACCTGTTGGTGGCTTGGCACGAAGAGGCATCACTTGTTTGCGTTTAAGCAGGAAGCAATCATTAATCATATGTCCTACTTTATGACAATAGAAACAGGGACGCTCATTCTTCTGGCGTGCTTGATATACTACTGCTGGCCGACTAGGGCTAAAGGTAGGAAACTCAATGGCTCTACTCTCAGTTTGAGCCGAAAACACACTCTTGTGCGTCAACACAAACTCGTCTGCCAACACAGACGCTTCTGCCAGACAGGATACTTTCTGTTCGTTTAGGTAAACTACAATGCGTTCGGGTAAGCAATTTTTAAACTCTTCCAACAAGATTAACTCCCGGAGAGAGTTGAAATCAGTTACCTTACTAGCAGCATGCCATTTATCAAACAGATTTCCCTTGTCTCTAGCAAATTCCACATAAGTCTTACTAGAAGACTTTCTATGAGACCTAAATCTCTGTCGGTATGCCTCAGGCACAAGCTCATAGGCACGAAGAACAGTAGCTTTGACCACTTCATAATTCAAACTGTCCTCCAGAGGTAGTGCTGACAAAACCTCTTGGGCTTTACCAGTTAATTTACACTGAAGTAATAGGCACCATACCTCTTCAGGCCATTTCAATGCTACGGCTATACGCTCAAATACACAAAAATAGGAGTCAACCTCTGACTCTCTGAACAAAGGTACTAAGGCAATCTGCCTACTAATGTCAAACGTGTTTGAGGACACAGCAGGTGAGGACGGCTCACAAGCAGGCACAGTAGGACCGGAGGCTAGCCTCGCTGTCTCTGCCTCCAGTTCCATCTGGCACATTTTGAACTCCAACTGCCTTTGTTCTCTGTCTGCCTCAATTTTACACATCTCCAAATGCCGTTGTTCTCGTTCTTTTTCTGCCTCTATTTTACACATCTCCAACTGGAGAATCTCTTGCCTAATTTGGGCTCTCTTCCACCTCCAGTTGGAACTGTGCTAAACGGACATCCCTCCTGGCATCACCATTTGACAGTGGGGAGAGTGGATCAAAACGGGACAATGTGGCTGGTGTTTTAGCCTCTCCCTCATTATCAGACACCAATGGGCTCACAGGAGCAGCAACATCCCCTACAGGGGTAGTAGGCTCAGGCAGCGGTAACACAAGCACCTGCTCTTCCAACAATACATTTAATACTAGCCGTTTAACCTCCGCCTTAACTAAACTCTGCGGAATCGATACTGAATAATGGTCAGCCAAGGTCATTAAATCAACTCTACGACATTTGTCAAAAACCTCCCACGAAGGGTCATCCAAAAAGGATTTCAAATCAAAAGTATTCATTTTACACTACTTCACAAGTGCCAAAGAAAATAGCAAACACTAATGCTACTTCAGCTATGACGCTCAACACTGAACTATACCACTACAACAATCTACATGAGCGGCATGGGTGTCAGTTATGACAGATCCCGGACGAGCCTCCACTTATGTTACGAATCCCTTTTGGCCCGACAGTCTAGGGGGGATGGTAATGAGACCCGTAACATAACTCATGCAAATTATTATTGTGACAAAGTAAAAGTGTGCACGAAATAACCACGACAACAGAAATCTACCGTCAAACTCTAGGTTTATTTATAAACACACGGTAATGGGGGGAGCAGGAAAAGGGGCTGAGCTGGACCCAAGGAAAGAAACAATAAATATACAAAAACACACCCCTAAGCTAGACTAGCCTACTTTAACAACAACTAACTAACTAACCAAAAATACAGTGGGTGGTCCGCCCAGTTCTAACTAGTGTATTTAACAAAGTTCACCTACGGGTAGTGTATGCCCATGGGCGACTTGTCTTGGTTTCCCCCTTTTTCCACCAGCAACAAACAAACACCATAACCAAAAACAATAATCACAGGTGATGACAAAGTGCTATGGAGGTGCTTTAAACAAAAGAGAGGTTAAGACACAAAGCGAGAGTGAAACACAGAGACCTACAGACATGGCATTACAGAGAGATTGAGCTGAGCTGCTTTAGAACAAACAAATGATGGGGTTTTTAAACCATGGGGAAGGAACTGTGATAGGATAGGAAGTAGGATGAGGTGTGTCTTCTGATTGATGATTGATTGTTGACTGATTGGGGAGTGATGGTTTTCACCTGTGAGGGGAGAAGGAGAGAAAAGAAACACTCACACAGGATACACACACACACAGGATAACTGTATCCGTAACACCCTGACTCAGTTACACCACCTCTGTCAGGAGGAATAGTTCAAAATCCACCCAACCTATTGTGGGAAGCTTGTGGAAGGATACTTGAAAAATGTGACCCAAGTTAAACAATTTAAAGTCAATGCTACCAAATTATAATTGAATGTATGTAAGCTTCTGACCCACTGGGAATGTGGTGAAAGAAATAAAAACTGAAATAAAAAATTATTTCTACCCTGATTCTGACATTTCACATTCTTAAAATACAGTGGTGATTCTAACTGCCCTAAAACAGGGAATATTTACTAGGATTAAATGTCATAAATTGTGAAAAACTGAGTTTTTAAATGTATTTGGCTAAGGTGTATGTAAACTTCCGACTTCAACTGTACATGTAAATTAAGTATTATGTATATTTTTTTATACATTGATCTTCATGGTATTTTGTAATTGTATTTTGTCATTTTTGCCCATTCCTGCACCTGTGCACAATCAAAAGCACTCTGAAAAGGAAATACAGATGTAGGATCTTAATTTGAGCTAGTTTGCAACAGCACAAAAATAATCCTGCAGTAACAATAATTTATAATTATTTTGTGGATTATAATTAATAGTCATTTTTTCAAATTAAGTTACAGAGCGACACAAGGCAACAAACACTTTGGCTAGAATGATGACTACACATGTTGCATGATGATTTATAAGTGATGTCCTTCACTGCGTCACACACATATGCTTATGCATGCATTCACAAACGAAACCACAGTGCAGGTGCCCTACTAATAAACATATAATTTACTCCGTCTAAGAGACTAGGGGCTCTAACCAATCTGTATCGCTGAAGTGTTACAGATTGCACAATAGAAATGTAAAGGTCATTTCCAATTAACACATGAATGCAGTCTCCGCTCACATGGAAACGGTGCCTTTTAAATATCAATCATACTGTAACGCTGAACTTCTGCCATCCAAATTGAATAGAGCTTTGGGTCTCGGTAATTGGCTTTGTAATAAACCCGTGAGTATTATGTTATGGATCATTGACTTATGAAAATGACCTACCTGCTAAAAGAAATCTATACCATGATGTTAGGTTTTGAACTATCAAAGACAATCTACCTTCTGCTGGGTCTCAGAGTCTCAAAAGAAATCTCTCGTTTGAATAGTAAAAGAGTCCCTTTGATGAATAACCAGTTAGGGTGGTAGCAGGGAGCATGATGGGCATGGGTGGCTAACATCTCTCCCTACACAACTAGCACTAATAGAAACTCCCTTTTCTATTCTTCAGTGGATTCTAAACAATTATTGGGTGAACTTTAGCACATTGACAACTGGGAGGTAACCAGAGGATATGCTACTGGAGGCTGTTAGCCAAAGGCTGGCGTGAGCTACAAGTCAAACACATGAGGAGGTATGCTTTGTGCTCTGTCCTAATGCCAAGGTGTGCGTGCTTTGGTTAGGCTGTTCTACACACGCAATAGAATGACTAGACGTGGCAAAAGCAACCACTGTGCCAGCACTCCATTCTAATCCTACCGGTCCGACTACTGATACCACTATTAAAATAATATAAATACTACGACAACAACAATTACTACCACTTCTACTACTTCTACTATTACGACTGTTGCTAATACTGCTATAACAGCAACAACCACCCAAGCTTCTGTAAAATACTTTGCTTGTCTTATGAAGGATGTTTTTTTTCTGATGCATTTTCCTATGAATACTCCCTTTGTTAAAGCGACATTACAGATATCATGACAGTGAATCCTATTCCTACTAATTGAACACTACTTCAATGCATTGGTCCCACAGCTAACTACTTTTCAATGGATGTGTGTGTGTGTGTGTGTGTGTGTGTGTGTGTGTGTGTGTGTGTGTGTGTGTGTGTGTGTGTGTGTGTGTGTGTGTGTGTGTGTGTGTGTGTGTGTGTGTGTGTGTGTGTGTGTGTGTGTGTGTGTGTGTGTGTGTGTGTGTGTGTGTGTGTGTGTGTGTGTGTGTGTGTGTGTGTGTGTGTGTGACGGACAGACACTGGAGGATGGGTTCACTAGTGGTGGCTATGTGGTGACCAGGGCCGGACAGGGCCAGACCCAGGCCAGTCAGGGTGAGGGTCCAAACCAGGACAGTGCTTTGTGTTCACTGATACTCTAACACACATGTACACACATGATGGGCATGAGCGCCAGATGCACGCTCGCACACACATCTCACTCACTCACTCTCCGCCTGGATAACTAGCATTTGGACAGACCAAGAGATGGATGGAAAGAGAAAGAGAGGTAGGAGAAAGAGATAAATAATTGAGTGTTCCCAAGCTGATTAAGTGAGAGAGGGTAAAACAGAAAGAATAAAGAGAGTGAGTAAGAAAGCGTCAGAAAGAGAGAGTGATAGACAGAGAGAGAGAGAGACGGAACGAGACATGGGAGATATAGAGGCACATTTCCTGCTTATATCTAACTCAGCCGAGCATGAGACAAAGCCACTTCCTGTGTCTGAAACAGCCGTCATGCTTCACTTCCCCCACTTTGGAAGGCAGCACTTTGTACCCCTGACAAAAATACAAATGCAGGTCAACAAATGGCATTATTTTCATTCTCTAACCTTCAATCAAAGTCCAAATGCCGTTGTCTGCAATTCATCATTTCAAACCAAACAAAACAAGTCATGCCGAGACAAACAATGAAAAATGAAACGTCATTTTCCACATCTAAACGTTGTCATGCTGCCTTGCATGGTTATTGTTAGTAAAGAAAGACACCTATTGATATTGATGGTGACGTGCAACACCGTCATGGGAATATTGAGTGTGTAATCAAGGTCTCAGGTTGTCATACAGGATGACATGCTCTTAACTGCATCAAGGAAACCTTTGACGCAAATGCATGTAAAACATTCCCCATGTGTACACACTATAATGCTAATACAATGTTCTCTCTCTTGCAGGACAAATGTCAGAGCGGGCTGAGTCAACAGTGGGAATATCCTGCAGTATCGAGTGTGTTTGTGTGTCTGCATGTGGGTATGTGTTTGTGTCAGGTGTGCATGTGTGTATGCAATATGTGTGTGTGTGTGTGTGTGTGTGTGTGTGTGTGTGTGTGTGTGTGTGTGTGTGTGTGTGTGTGTGTGTGTGTGTGTGTGTGTGTGTGTGTGTGTGTGTGTGTGTGTGTGTGTGTGTGTGTGTGTGTGTGTGTGTGTGTGTGTGTGTGTGTGTGTGTGTGTGTGGGCACGTGTTCCATGTGTGCCTGAGTGCGGGTGTGTGCATGTAAGTGTGTGAGGAGGATACATACTTGGATGTGTTTATTGACTCAACGCTCCTCTCAATGAATCATGTTGCCTGGATTCATGGGAGTAGACACAGGATCAACCAGCGCAGCAGCGCTCCTTTGGTTGGGACACACCTGTACAGCCACACCACCACTACCTCAGAACACCACATACCTCATCAACCCAATGTTGCACAACAATCTCCTGATCAACAACAGTAGAAGGAATGTGGGCTTCAAAGAGCAGAAACCAAGGTGGCACCACCTGTATTGTATCAATTGCATTGTCAAGTTCCAACTATGAGAAATATTCTGGTCTGGGAGGATACTGAAAGGGTTATTAATACAGGGTGCAATAAATTGTCGTTAGCCTTTTTCTGCAGTGGGTTAAATCAGGGTCACACAGAGTGTTTCTTTGCAGTCTTAAACTTTGAAACAAAGGTATACACCTCACACACATGGTTATGGTCTTGTAGAAGTCACTTGTACCATGTCAGATATCGAGTTTTGCATTTGCATCCCAATATTACACTTTATATACATCACAGAAGACTGAAATATAACAAATATATATATTTGACATACTGTAGAAACCCCAGATTTTTGGCGAGTTTTTAAAATAATGTTCATTAATGATGGAATGATGAAAAATATGAATAAAATCCCCAACCATGACATCACTAGGTCATTTGACTGCAGGAAAGGGCTACGTCTCACTACTGAGGGAAATCAGCTGGCTGACTAATCATGTGGCTGTAGACATGTTGTTCAGACGCACCTACAGCATCTGTAGGCAGCAGAGGGAAAGTTATTGTTGCATATCGACTTGCCGGCAGATTCATCACTCACATAAGGGAAAGTAAATCCAACTGTTCGGAGCCTATCAAAATCAATCACCAGCCAATATACACACACACACACACACACACACACACACACACACACACACACACACACACACACACACACACACACACACACACACACACACACACACACACACACACACACACACACACACACACACACACACACACACACACATACTAGGGCATAGATTCAATCAGATCAGGAGTTAACTGATGATATCCAGCAGCCGCATAGTGTCTGTTGTTTTTGGAGTTGACGGAGGTTTAACTGTGTTAGAGCTAACAAATCTTTGAACAGCTGCTAGTGTGGTCATTGTCACAAAGTCACACCGGTCCCACTCGTGTAGGAAGTTCAGAACCAGAAACGCAACATGCACAATTTCAACGGTTTTACTGATTCACAGTTCATATAAGGAAATCAGTACATTTAAATACATTAAGTAGGCCCAAATCTATGGATTTCACATGAGTGGGCAGGTCGCGCAGCCATGGATGGGCCTGGGAGGGCGTAGGCCCACCCAGGTGGGAGCCAGGCCCACCCACTGGGGAGCCAGCCCCAGCCAATCAGAACAAGTTTTTCCCCGCAAAAGAGCTTTATTACAGACAGAAATACTCCTCACTTTCATCAGCTGTCCGGGTGGCTGGTCTTTGACGATCCCTGTAGGTGAAGAAGCCAGATGTGGAGGTCCTGGGCTGGCATGGTGACACGTGGAGGCAGCTTGAAGTAGAGAAATTAACATTCCATTCTCTGGCAACAGCTCTGGTGGACATACCAACAGCATGCCAATTTCATAGTCCCTCAAAACTTGAGACATCTTTGGCATTGTATTGTGTGACAAAACTGTATACTTTAGAGTGGCCTTTTATTGTACCCAGCACAAAGTGCACATGTGTAATGACCATGCTGCTTAATCAGCTTCTTGATATGCCACTCATGTCGGGTGGATGGATTATCTTGGCAAAGGGGAAATGTTCACTAACAGGGATGTAAATAAATTTGTGCCCAGCATTTTTGAAAAATAAGCTTTTTGTGCGTATGCAACAATTCTGGGATCTTTTATTTCAGCTCATGAATCATGGATCCAACACTTTACATGTGTGCATTAATATTTTAATTCAGTGTAAAAAGAAAACACTTATATACAGTTGAAGTCAGAAGTTTACATACACCTTAGACAAATACATTTAAACTCAGTTTTTCACAATTCCTAACATTTAATCATAGTAAAAATTCCCTGTCTTAGGTCAGTTAGGATCAAGTTAGGATCAAGAACGTAAAAATGTCAGAATAATAGTAGAGAGAATTATTTATTTGAGCTTTTATTTATTTCATCACATTTCCAGTGGGTCAGAAGTTTACACACACTCAATTAGTATTTGGTAGCATTGACTTTAAATGATTTAAATTGGGTCAAACGTTTCGGGTAGCGTTCCACAAGCTTCACACAATAAATTGGGTGAATTTTTGCCCATTCCTCCTGACAGAGCTGGTGTAACTGAGTCAGGTTTTAGGCCTCCTTGCTCGTACACACTTTTCAGTTCTGCTCACAATTTTTTTTAGGATGACGTCAGGGCTTTGTGATGGCCACTCCAATACCTTGACTCGGTTGTGCTTAAGCCCTTTTCCACAACTTTGGAGGTATGCGTGGGGTCATTGTCCATTTGGAAGACCCATATGCGACCAAGATTTAACTTCCAGACGGATGTCTTGAGATGTTGCTTCAATATATCCACATAATTGTTATTTCTCGTGATGCCATCTATTTTGTGAAGTGCACCAGTCCCTCCTGCAGCAAAGCACTCCCACAACATGATGCTGCCACCCCCCGTGCTTCACAGTTGGAATGGTGTTCTTCGGCTTGCAAGGCTCCCCCTCCAAACATAACGATGGTCATTATGGCCAAACAGTTCCATTTTTGTTTCATCAGACCAGAGGACATTTCTCCAAAAAGTACGATCTTTGTCTCCATGTGCAGTTGCAAACCGTAGTCTGTCTTTTTTTTATGGCGATTTTGTAGCAGTGGCTTCTTCCTTGCTGAGTGGCCTTTCAGGTTATGTCATTTAAGTCATTTAGCAGACGCTCTTATCCAGAGCGACTTACAAATTGGTGCATTCACCTTATGACATCCAGTGGAACAACCACTTTACAATAGTGCATCTAAATATTTTAAGGGGGGAGGGGGGGGGTGAGAAGGATTACATTTACATTACTTTATCCTATCCTAGGTATTCCTTAAAGAGGTGGGGTTTCAGGTGTCTCCGGAAGGTGGTGATTGACTCCGCTGTCCTGGCGTCGTGAGGGAGTTTGTTCCACCATTGGGGAGCCAGAGCAGCGAACAGTTTTGACTGAGCTGAGCGGGAACTGTACTTCCTCAGTGGTAGGGAGGCGAGCAGGCCAGAGGTGGATGAACGCAGTGCCCTTATTTGGGTGTAGGGCCTGATCAGAGCCTGGAGGTACTGAGGTGCCGTTCCCCTCACAGCTCCGTAGGCAAGCACCATGGTCTTGTAGCGGATGCGAGCTTGAACTGGAAGCCAGTGGAGAGATAGGACTTGTTTTACTGTGGATACAGATACTTTTGTACCTGTTTCCGTCCTTTGCTGTTGTTCTGGGATTGATTTGCAATTTTCGCACCAAAGTATGTTCATCTATAGGAGACAGAATGTGTCTTCTTCCTGAGCGGTATGACGGCTGCTTGGTCCCATGGTGTTTATACTTGCGTACTGTTGTTTTGTAAAGATTAATGTGGTACCTTCGGGCGTTTAGAAATTACTCCCAAGGATGAATCAGACTTGTGGAGGTCTACAATTTTTTTTCTGAGGTCTTGGCTGATTTCTTTTGATTTTCCCATGAGGTCAAGCAAAGAGGCACTGTGTTTGAAGGTAGGTCTTGAAATACATCCACAGGTACACCTCCAATTGACTCAAATGATGTCAATTAGCCTATCAGAAGTCATGACATTATTTTCTGGAATTTTCCAAGCTGTTTAAAGGCACAGTCAACTTAGTCTATATAAACTTCTGACCCCCTGGAATTGTGATACAGTGAATTATAAGTAAAATAATCGGTCATGCACAAAGTAAGTCTTAACTTGCCAAAACTATAGTTTGTTAACAAGACACTTGTGGAGTGGTTGCAAAACTAGTTTTAATGACTCCAACCTAAGTGTATGTAAACCTCCGACTTCAACTGTATAATCGAGGTGTAGATTACAACACACATTCAAACTTGATAAAAGGCTGCATGGGATCATTACTAATGCAATTTGGCGAATCCAATGACAATATCCGCAATAGATGTAACGCATGGAGCTGATTGCTGATTTGACAGCTCCAACGCAGTTACACCTCGATCATCGCCTAAATAAAAACAATGAAACTGCTATGAGGTTGTCGGTTATCGCGGGTTAAGGCAGAACTAATTGGACCTAACCCTAGATCTAACACCCACCATCGCATGAAAAGCCATCAAGCCGGACAGGAACACACAGACAGTGGACAGTGACCAGGATGTTTTGTTTACATTATCTTTCCTCTGACCCCGTAACCCTCTCCTCCCTCCTCTCCCTAATCCTCCCTCCCTCCTCTGCACTGCCACAGGAAGTGAGTAGTGAGACGAGTTCTATGCGGGTCACGAAGCAGCACTTGTCACCCCTGGGTGACCCGGTGGGGAACACTTGAGTGTGCAGGCCAAAATGGAGGACAGACATGCGTTGCGGTACTTCAGTGCAGGCAGAGCCATGCTTCAGTCATGAGTGTGGAGTGGCTCAGTACTTGGCACTGTTTGGAAAAGGTGCATAGGAAGCAATAGCGGGACAGTCACTGGGAAGTTGAAGTGACTCAATGAGACTTAATGAGTCTAAGACACACGCATTGCTCATTGATAAGTCTGAAAGATGATGAGTCATTTGTGTTGAGTAAACATAGCAACATGGGAAGGAAGATATGAAATTGGGGAACGCTGTGTGACCACTTTCATCTGTCCATAGACACACCCAAGCAACTATCACACACACACACACACACACACACACACACACACACACACACACACACACACACACACACACACACACACACACACACACACACACACACACACACACACACACACACACACACACACACACACACACACACACACTGCTTCCAGCTGCCATATCTGCAGGGGTTTGGCTGAGACACTGCAACAGGAAGCTGTCAGCAGTGCAACCTTGTGCAACTCCAATAAATCACTTCCTTAGCTAACTTCAGAGAAACCAAGCAAAAACACATGTGGGAAAAGAATTGAATGCTCCACTTGCAGCTGAGAGAAGATACTATAACAGTGGGACAAACACTTTAGCCACACCAGTTTATCAGCGCTAGGCTAGTCTAAGCGTGAGGTGAGGAGTCAGTTACTAATTTTAGCGGTGAGCTAATTTTACCAGAACTAAAATCCAGGGAGGGCTTTCCTAATGGCTGTGAAAGACTGTGAGGAATTTCACACCTGCTCCTTTCACCACTGTTAGAGTACCGTAAGTATAGATGCTTTTAGGGCTGACAGTCCCTTCTGGGAGCTTTGCTAATGCTAATTTACCATCATTAGCGCTACTTTGAGTAAACAGCACAAGGTAAACAGGACATCTACAGGCTGCTGCTACCTGATGGCTTTTGATGCAAGCAGCTAGTGCAGCATTACAAGTGTTTCGTGACTATGCTAGGGTCTGAAATGCTAATGCCAGTTATTGTAGCATAGGCAGAAATCCGTTGATGGCAGGGCCAGCTAGAATGTATCATAAAAGCATAGCCTACCGTATGCCCTACTGTAATCGATCGCACACAGTAAACATGTGATTTCGCATTACAGACTAAATAGTCTTGTAGGCCAACTTAAATCCATGACTCTTGCATTGAGCATGTGACTCACATAGACCTACACATAATAAACCATAGGCCTAGAACTAATAAACTATGAGACTGGAACATAATGCCCTGATATAACAGGAATAATCACAATAAGCAGCCATAGCCTATATAACAGTGGTCACCAACCTTTCTTAGTCAAGATCACTTTGAGTCAAAATTCAAGCCAAGTGCAATTCTCTGCTGGGCGCAGGAGATATCATTTTTTACCTTAATTTAACTAGATACGTCAGTTAAAATCAAATTTACGTTTATTTACAATGACAACCTACCCCTGCCAAACACTAACCTGGACAGCGCTGTGCACCACCCTATGGGACTCCCAATCACGACCAGTTGTGATACAGCCTGGAATCCAACTAGGGACATTTTTTTCACTTGCAAATGTATATGAAATACAGAAATATCACATTTACATAAGTATTCACACCCATGAGTCAATACTTTGTAGATACACCTCTGGCAGCAATTACAGCTGTCAGTCTTTCTGGGTGTAATGAATACTCAGTGAGAAAAAGGTGTAGATTCACCCACAGAGCGTGGCAGATGTTTATTACACCTTCGCAGAAGGGAGGAATCGTGGTCGCAGGCAGGCAACGGTCAAACACAGGTAGGCAGTCAAAAACAAACAATACCTCACAATCATACAAACAGAAAGAACTGAACTAAATAGGGAGCTGATGAGACCAGGTGAGAAACGAACACAGGTGAAATCAATGAATAAAAATGAAAGACAGGGCTACGTTCCAGAACACAAAGAAATAGGGCTACGTTCAAGAACACAAAGGAAAATAACACAAGGTTGGCTAAGGAAATAAAAGCAGAATCTTACACTGGGTAAGTCTCTAAGAGCTTTCCACACCTGGATTATGCAACATTTGCCCATAATTATTTTCAAAATTCTTCAAGCTATGTCAAATTTGTTGTTGATTCTTGCTATATATTTTCAAATAGATTTAAGTCAACACTGTAACTTGGCCACTCAGGAACATTCATTGTTTTCTTGGTAAGCAACTTCAATTTAGGTTTTGCCTTGTGTTTTAGGTTATTGTCCTGCTGAAAGGAGAATTAATCTCCCAGTGTCTGGTGGAAAGCAGACTTATGTTTCTTTTTAGGCTGCAAAAACTCCCCAGTCCTTAATGATTACAAGCATACCCATAACATGATGCAGCCACCACTATGTTTGAACATTTGGAGAGTGGTGCTCTTGTTGTATTGTATTTTCCCAGTACTGTGTATTTTCCCAGTACTCAGTACTGTGTTGTATTGTATTTTTGTATTGTCTTTGTGGTTGAATCTGTGTTTGAAATGCACTGCTCGACTGAGGAACCTTACAGATAATTGTGAGGGGTACAGAGATGAGGTAGTCATTCAAAAATCATGTTCAACACTATTATTGGACACAGGGTGAGTCCATGCAACTTATGAGACTTGTTAAGCATGTTTTTACTCCTGAACTTATTTAGGCTTGCCATAACAAAGGGCTTGAATACTTATTGACTCAAGACATTTCAGCTTTTCATTTATTAATTTGTAAACATTTCTAAAAACATTATGGGGTATGGTGTATAGGCCAGTGACCAACAAATCTAAATTGAATACATTTTAAATTCAGGCTGTAATGCTATAAAATGTGTAAAAAGTCAAAGGGTTTGAATAACTTCTGAATGCACTGTAAATAACAGTGTCCCTTTTATTTACAAACTTGAATCTCAAGCTAGGCTAATTGATAACTGGTAATAGTTGTTAAAGCCCATTACTTGCCAGGCACATCAGAGCATAAATTGAAATAACTTGTTTTTTTATTTCACTTGAATATCTCAGCGGAAGGTTCGAGAGAGGGCGAGTCAAAAGTGGAGAAGCGTTTTTCATGATTTCTAACTGTGTTGAATAAAAACAGTGTTGTAGTGGTGATCATTGACTCTGTGTCACAGCTGTTGAAAGGAGAGGACCAAGGTATAGGACAGGTATAATTCAAAGTCATTACATAGATTTAAATGAAATATGTCCCTGAGTGTCATGAAAGGCGTACAAAGTGTACAAAACATTAGGTACACCTGCTCTTTTCATGACAGACTGACCAGTTGAATCCAGGTGAAAGCTATGATCCCTTATTGATATATCTTGTTAAATCCACTTTCAGTGAAGATGAAGGGGAGTATTTTTAAGCCTTGAGACAATTGAGACGTGGATTGTGTATGTGTGCCATTCAGAGGGTGAATGGACAAGACTAAATATTTAAGTGACTTTGAATGGGGTATTGGTAGTGGGTGCCAATATTAGGAAGGTTGTTCCTTCGTTGTCCCACCCCTTCCCTACTGCTATCATAATATGGTGAATGCATGTTTAGGCCAGTGCAGGTACGTGTATATTTACTTGCAGGAACTTTTCGATACTTTTGCGCTAATATTCTATAGGAGGTGCAGGAACTCAAGCAGAAGAGTGCCTGTACTCAGTTCCAGTGAGCTCCTGCCCAAGTAAAGTACTGTGCTTAGGTAAAAAGACAAATAATGTCCCATTTGGAACACTGACAAGTAGGGCATAATTATTATACGTTTTTTTCTCAAATCTGATTGGATGAAACTGGCTGATATTTTTGCGCCCACCCAAGCCAACTCGTGCATACTCCCCTGGCCAGCCAGTCTAGTTGAAGTCAAGAACACATGCTAATTCTATGAAAGCTGACAAGTTTAACGCACAACAGTTATACACGCGGCTGTTCTGCTTGCCTGGCACTGAACCAATACAGCATTGGCCACAGGTTTATGCGCATAACGATTGTCACTGAATCTTACTGGCCCCTCCTCACATGAACTCAAAACAGCCCCTTTACTCAGTAGACCAATGTCATTAGCATACCATGAGCTCATACAGTAAGCACATTAGACTTCAAAATACAGTCCCCCAAACAGAAAGCCTGGCCTCTGACAGAGGTAGAGATAGGTATAATGAGGTCGCTCTACCATGTGCATGTTTCAGCTATTTGCAGTCAAAGGTACTACAGGGTGAGCAGAGTAATCTTATTCTCAACAGTGGGTGAGGCTTCTCACTGCAAAGGAAGATAGCCTCTTAAGGCTGCACTCTAATGACTAGGCAGCTTCAATAGGAAGACTGTATGTGTGTTTGTCAACCGTGGGTTGGATAGGGTGTGGTTATGTGAGGTAAATTAGGGTCCCCTGTGCACAGTCTGGTGTTTTTTTAAAGAGACTGTACGTATTGACTGTATGTATTGTGCTCCAATCCCATACGGGGACAGTGAGCTCTTGTCATCCCCGTACTGGATGGTGCTCACAGCTGAAAGATTTCATCTTTAAGAGATGTAAAAACTACTATTAGAGAAAACTGTGTCCGATCTCCCAATGTGAGAATCTGGTTGGAATGGGTGCTCTTAGGAAGCAAAGGTCCATTTGCCAATACTTTAACAACTTTAAAAAAGACTAATACTACAACTAAAGCATTTTAAACTGAATATTGGAGATGGACTGCATGTTTGAATCCAATCATATATAATGTGCTGTTACCACACTTGAAGTAAGATGTGCTACATGGCAGTTGGCTTTCTTGAAAAAAAAATGTACAGTGAGAGTTTTGAATACTATACCCTAAGGGTGTGTTTTGTTAACCCCCAGCCTTACCCATGTTCCTATGTTATTTTCCCAGCCTCATCCTGCCTAACTTCTCTCTCTCTCTCTCTCTCTCTCTCTCTCTCTCTCTCTCTCTCTCTCTCTCTCTCTCTCTCTCTCTCTCTCTCTCTCTCTCTCTCTCTCTCTCTCTCTCTCTCTCTCTCTCTCTCTCTCTCTCTCTCTCTCTCTCTCTCCTCCCTTCTGTCAGTCTCCGTTATTATTCTCCCTCATGTTCTGGAGGTGTGAGAACAGTCTTATCAACTTTCTCGGTTCCCACCCACCCCTATGCCAGCTGAGCACCCTTGATTCACACACAACACGCGCACGCACGCACGCGCGCACGCACGCACGCACGCACGCACGCACGCACGCACACACGCACGCACACACACACACACACACACACACACACACACACACACACACACACACACACACACACACACACACACATCCAGCCACCCTCTCTCTCTCTCTCTCTCTCTCTCTCTCTCTCTCTCTCTCTCTCTCTCTCTCTGTTTGTGCGGCTATGTAAACCCTATTTCCTGACAAAGCTGAAAATTCCCACAGAAAAAATCCCATAAACCAGGGAGACAGTCCCCTCCCTTTCTCCATTCCCACCAGCTCAAGGTCTCTATCAAAGACTTGTGCAAAGAGACAGGATTATCCCAAAAGGAGCTGGGAACAAAAATGGGAAGCTGTCCGATGAGAACTAACTGAAATATATACACACAGCCTTGCACATATTAACCATCTACTGAACACTCTAAGGACAGTTTGTTTTAACACAATATACAACAGGATGTTTTGGGATTTGATTTTTAAATACAAGTGCCAAAAGTGCAATAGAGAGGGTATTCAGACCTCAATAGGGTTCAATAGAAATCCATTTGAAAGTGAGTATCTTTCCCAGGAGCTCAATTTAGTTTTCAACGGCTACATACAGTAACCCTACTTCTTCCCCTGAGCACGGCAGTTAACCCCAACAACAACTGCTTCCCGGGCGCCGATGGTGTGAATGTCGATTAAGGCAGCCCCCTTGCACCTCTCTGATTCAGAGGGGTTGGGTTAAACGCGGAAGACACATTGCAGTTGAATGCATTCAGTTGTACAACTGACTAGGTATCCCCCCCTTTCTTTTCCCTAATTATCTTCCCTAAGGGGGGCAGGGGAGGGTGTTTGACGTGCGCATGTAGTGGGTAAAGGAGTAAACCCCCCCCCACTCTCATCTGCCATGTCATGCTCTCATCTCAGTGGGAATGTGCATGTCTGCTGACCAGCACATGACTGGCACAAGCCCAGGGTAGAGGTCCACTAGCATCAATGAGCACTTGATTGATGAGTTTGCCTGAGGACATTGATATCATGTGGAGATAGAACCATGTCTGGTATTGTAAATCAATGTAAGTATTTATAATCGAGTTAGAATCTTCAAAAACCAATGGGGGTATATTTGAAGTGGTAATGGCCAATGAGCAGCTGGAAAACTCACAGATTGTTGCTTTAAGACAGTGTTTAACAAGTGAAGTTCCACTGCAGTTCTCACAAACCAATTAAGGCTCTAGCAGTGGGAGGAAGATGTAAACAAGCTCCTCTGTCCACTCCAGCTCTGTCTAAGCTATCTGTCTCTCTCTAGGCATATGGTCTAGAGAGCCAGGGGGTGAGGGGAGAGAAGGGCTGCAAGCCAACAGGGCCTCATTTCCTAGAAAACCAACTTCGGTATAAAAGTACTGAGGGAATGACCTTTTTCACTGGAACAGGCTGAGATGGAACAGGCTAAATTATACTTTGTCATACGATATTCAAATATCACTCATGAGATGAGATACATAAGATGTTAAGATGCTTTCGTGGCATGGGAAGTCATCGATTTTGGTACGCACAGTGCTGATTAGATAAAAAGTCATCTCTGCTAACCCAGAAGTAAAATCTCATGTAATTTGGTCAACTGTGGGATTATACGTGATAGAAATTGAGAGTTCCAGCAAAAACAGTCTCCACCCTCGCAAAAGGAATCTCTCAGCCAAAGCAGATTGTCTCGGGCTACACGCAGAATCTGCCCATGGGAGATGAGATAAAAAGGCATTATGATTTCAAGCAGTGCAAAATATGCAAATATGTTTGTTTTACTCTGCATTCCATGCATTGTATGGCGCATATTCCCCCAGACAGCATTCCAGCAAGTCTATTCAATCAATGAAATAATAACTACTAAGATAAGATTAACTGTTTGATTTAGTCACATAAAACAATTACCGATCTCAGTTTGTAGTCTATTGTCCTCATTACAGATACAGCATTTTGCATTGTGCCCCATTTTGCATATTTTTCCCAGAAAGCCATTAGTCAGTGGGTTCGGCTCATACCATGTAGTCACTCCTAAGGGGGGGGGGAGGTCAGGGGACAGGTCTGTGAGCGGAAGTGACCACTGCTCATATGACAAAGGGGTATTGTGCAGAGCTGCCGGTGAAAACAGTGGGTAAGACGTTGGGAATGTCCAGGCAGAGCAGTGCACAGCATTCGCATCACAGGGACAATATACAAATATACAACATCGGGGGCCAAGGGAGGGAGAGGGAAAAAAAGAAGAGAGAAAGAATAGAATAGAATCTTAGGTTAGGCTACTCGTCCCGCAGAAAGGTGACCTCCTCTCTCATTGTCTCTCCTCATCCTGCAGGAAGATGGGGCTCTCTCAGTTCTCAGGGTTCCCGCTGCACCGTCACAAAGAGTCACAAAGAGAGGAAGAAATAAAATAAAAAGACAGCATGGTCCCGGTGTTGCAGTAATGGCTGCCAGTGGGTGATGAATGGCAGTATTTACTGTATAGGTCAGGTTCACACCAATAGAAATACACTGACACTGATGCACTTCATCCATCCACACGCATTCACGTGGATAACCTACAATAACAACAGGGGAAAAGCTGCCTAGTGCACATCCTGCCTGCCGTGATGAGCAATGGAAACAAAATCAATTGCCTGCAGCTAGCATTTAGCTCGCAATAGAGTCATACAGGAGAAGATGGACGGCTTTAGCGAGGCATGAGGTAAATGCCACCCACTTTCCATGTAGCCTGGGGATGTGCTGCACCCAAAGGAAAGTTCAGTGGAGGGGAGAAAGGGAGAAGGGGGCACGAGTCCACTGGGATATTCTGTGGCGTGTCCCCCACCCCAGGGGACTTCTATAACCCCTGATGACCCAATGAGGATATCAAGCACCAGGGGTCACATTACATACTTCTGCAGAGAGAGAGATGACCATTCTGTTACAATGAGAATGGCGTGACTGATTGGGGATAGAAATAGGTGACTAGCTGCAACAACAGAACTGATTGGAAGACATTTGTTAGCAGCAGACATTTGTTCACCTTACCTTACGCAAATAGAAAATGTGCAATGTTTATGATTATATAGAAGAGACTACAGTCACCTCCAAAAGTATTGAAGTACTGAGCTATACGGGAAGATGATATTATTTTATACCAATTACTCAGATCATTTTTATTCTCTCAAAAAGATAGGTGTACAAATGATTGGCACACCAAAAGATGCTTATAAATGAAATCTAACTAAATTAAATCTGCATGACCTTTTTTTAAGTTCATCTCCGCTTAGGGAACTGTATTGTCGCCTTCCATGGCTTCCTGTTTCAGTGGGCTATAAAAAGAAGGTAAAAATGCATGTAAAATCCCTTTGTTATCCATCATGGGAAAAGGCAAAGGACTCGCAAACGAAAAGAGACACGGTTGTTGACCTACATAAATCAAGCAATGGGTACAAAAAAATAGCGTGTTTAAAAAAATGAATCCACTTACCACTAGTGGGGCAACAATTAAGAAGTTTAAAACCACTGGAACAGAGGTAAACTGGCTTGCTATTAGATGCAAGTGTATCTTGTCACCACACACAGTGAGGAAGATGGTTCGGGAGGCAAAGAGAAATTTCAAAGGCCAAAGTTGAAGAATTACAGAACTTGGTTGATTCTTCGGGTCACCAAGTCTCCAAATCTACACCAAATCTACACCAAATCTTCACCAAATCTACACCATGCCAACAGGCTCTTTGGAAGGGTTGCCATTATTGAGAGCAAGCAACAAATGTAAACGCCTGGAGTTTGCTAAACTGCATTGCCACCTGGATTAGAACCAGTGACAGGACAATAGTTACCTTTGACCTTTGACACACCAGTGGTGGGTTTGGAATGGATGAAAGGATGCGTGTGCAGAAAAGAACCCGCCTCCCTACTGTGAAAATGGTGGTGGATCTTTGACGATGGGCTGTTTTGCTTGCACTTGTCTGGGGCCCTTGTTAAGGTCAACGGCATAATGAACTCCACCAAGTGCAAGGACATTTTAGCCAATAACCTTGTTGCCTCTACCAGGAGGCTGAAACTTGGCTGCAAGTGGATCTTCCAGCAAGACAAAAACTCCAAGCACACAAAATGCAGAAAGACATGGTTAATTGACCACAAAATCTAAATTTTGTAATGACCATCTCAGTCTCCGGACTAGAACCCCATTG
The DNA here is from genome assembly GCF_021184085.1 of Oncorhynchus gorbuscha. NCBI lineage: Eukaryota > Metazoa > Chordata > Actinopteri > Salmoniformes > Salmonidae > Oncorhynchus > Oncorhynchus gorbuscha. Next base: position 44,329,801 of record NC_060187.1, read on the forward strand.
AAAACCTATGGTTTGAATTGAAGAGGGACGTCCATAAGCGCAGACTGAAGGATATTAAGGATCTGGAAAGATTATGTATGTAGAAATGGTCTAAGGTCCCATTCAATGTCTTCTCCGATCTCAATTTTTTCTTTTCAAAAATGCTCAGTGCCCTTATCCTCGCAAGGAAAGGGTGCCAATTGAAAATTGGAAACAGGGGTGCCAATAATTTGTACACTTTATTACTTGTTAAAAAATATATATTTTTCTGAGCCATTGTATTAGTATCTAAAATAAAACAAAATGTTCAATATTTGTCGTCCATACAATATAGTTCAGAATTTGTAGTATTCATACAGTCTTTTTTCTCATCTTTATTCAAGGGTGCCAATCATTTTGAAGGTGACTGTACATGACAGACCCCTACTATACAGTGTGAGTCCAAAGTTCTAGTCAGAGCAACTGTGAGGATAGACAAAAACAGTTCCACTTGGTTTGCAGTGGCCTTAAAGAACATGACCAATTGAGTGAGGAGTCGAATAACAGATCACTCTTAATTGTCATTCTCTCTGTAGGTTTCTCGTCTGCAATGAGGATGCATACCTTATTTCAAACAGGCAACAAAGTCATATACCTGTCCATTATCAACAAGGCATTCTGTGGTCGAAACGACTCATTTGGGCATCACGACTCCCACTTCAATACTGTGCAGTGTGCATCACGATTTCGTGGGTACCAGGCACCCAGACCGCACGTAAAACACAGGAGAGCACTGTGTAGCCTACTGCAAATTCAAAACTAAAACTTTTTGTTTTACCTTAAGTATTTGGCATAATCAAGTTGTTGCAACCTCTTGTTCTAGCAAGAATATATCACTGCTTACCAACATGGTTGTATTTTGCTCAAACAATAATCGATTAAATCACTATATTTTATTATAGGGTATTAAGCAAACCAATTAGATTTGTCCACCATGCTGATTTATCTAATTCCTTTCTCAAATAGTCCTAGACCATTCCGAGTATTAAATGTAGAATGATTTATGTAACAATAGTCTAGACAATCTGTTAATACCTCATCTTTAATGAAAGAGAGACTTTCATGTTGACAACTTGTGGCTCATCATTTTCACGTGACGCCTGCAAACAGTCCTAAATTGTCTTAAACAAAATATCCAAATGGCTTTATTAAAAATCCAATATAATGTTATAGTTTGTCCCAGATAAGAAACACAGCCGCTCCCCCAGGCAATTGTGACCGTTTTTGGTCTCGCCAGACCAGCTGGCACCTCATTTGCTGCTCGGTGCCCTAGCTCTGTAGAGTTGGACAGACAGATGGGTGAGTTGTGCAAAACAGCGTCAGCAGAGAGCACAGCAGACGCAGATTTTCCCAGGACAATCAAGTCGACGGTGCTTCTGCAGCCGCTGCCATAAGGACTTGCCCTTAGTGTGCGTTTGAGATTTTCCCATCCTCTGTCGGTCTGTAATTACAGTACAACCATTTCACTGGGTGTGCACACATTTACAGTGAATGAAAAACAGCAGCATGTGCAGGCCTATAATAGTGTAATTTGCATGGATAGCTTAATCTTTGTAATGCTTTGTAAAGCGAGCAGTCCATATCAAACCAAATTATTGTGGACAAATTCCAAACATATGACATGTTCTTATCATACATAGTAACTGGCCTTTGATAAGGGTAGGGCAGGCTATACATATAAATCAATTCCAACCAAATTCCTTTTTGACTGGAGTTTTAATGAGAAATTCCCCAGTAAGGTGCCCATTAAAAGTTGGTAACCTATCCAAACTTAACCTCTTGTCTTGATAACTAACGGAAAACTACTGTTAACTAATGCATTGACTAGGTTTGACTAGGAAAGAGCAGCCTAACGTTTTGCCTAAGGTCTTGCAGCATCCAAACAACTTCAAGCAGTAAGCTGTCCTGAAAAGAGCACATCACTTCCTTTCCCAGCACACAAACAACCTCATGCAGGGAGGAGCTGTCCTCAAAGCAACACAAGCCCTGTTTGAACACTTGAATCCGTTCTTCCTTGGCGTATCACTGATCTGTACAAAATTGGGATAAGTGAAAGTAAAGTGGAAGAGAGGATCCATGCTTTTAAGTCATCTAAGACAGACTCCCATTCGAGAGTGGGGGAAAAACAAGTTGAAAATCTAACCATCAACCGTCACTAGCCCAGAAGACCGTCAAGGCCAGCCAGGCAGTTAAAGGAGCGAAGAAACTGAGCTCTGCCCACTGACGCTTGGCTGCAACACTGTGCTTTGCATGCCTATGTGCACACATGATCTAGCTGGACTGTTTATAAACGGTCACAAGGTCTCTCTGGTGCTTATAGCTAACATTCATTTAGCCGAGGTCCTACAGTTTGACATTAAGGTCACTCATCTAGGTTAAGTGATTTGAACTTTATTACGTGTTGGTTGCATAAAGTATTGACTACTCTAAGAGCCAAAGAGCAGGGGGAGAGCCTGACAGGCTTCCTGCAGGCAATAAATGATTTGCGGTCATCGTTAAGTGAAAGGACGACATAAGGGCCCTGCTACTGTATTACCAAGAACTCCCCTTACAAAAGGACTGTCAAGGGCAGGCAGACGTCGTTAATCCAGATCAGAGTCCAAAGGTACAGAACGGCAGGCAGGGTCAGGGCAGGCAGAGGTAAATAATCCAGTGTGATGTGACAAAGGTACAGAACGGCAGGCAGGGTCAGGGCAGGCAGAGGTAAATAATCCAGTGTGATGTGACAAAGGTACAGAACGGCAGGCAGGGTCAGGGCAGGCAGAGGTAAATAATCCAGTGTGATGTGACAAAGGTACAGAACGGCAGGCAGGGTCAGGGCAGGCAGAGGTAAATAATCCAGTGTGATGTGACAAAGGTACAGAACGGCAGGCAGGGTCAGGGCAGGCAGAGGTAAATAATCCAGTGTGATGTGACAAAGGTACAGAACGGCAGGCAGGGTCAGGGCAGGCAGAGGTAAATAATCCAGTGTGATGTGACAAAGGTACAGAACGGCAGGCAGGGTCAGGGCAGGCAGAGGTAAATAATCCAGTGTGATGTGACAAAGGTACAGAACGGCAGGCAGGGTCAGGGCAGGCAGAGGTAAATAATCCAGTGTGATGTGACAAAGGTACAGAACGGCAGGCAGCCTCAGGGTCAGGACAGGCAGAATGGTCAAAACCGGGAGAACTAGAAACAGACCGGCGCAAGGGGTAAAACACTGGTAGGCTTGACAAACAAAATGAACTGGCAACAGACAAACAGAGAACACATGTATAAATACACTGGGGATAATGGGGAAGATGTGCAGCACCTTGGGGGGGTGGAAACAAGCACAAAGACAGGTGAAATAGATCAGGTTGTCACGTGTGCTCCCTCTCCGGCCTCTAGGTCATCAGGCTGCTCCTTAGGGCGCACACCTGTCACCAGCGTTACACGCATAATGACACTCAGCTGGACTCCATCACCTCCTTGATTACCTGCCCTTTTATGTCACTCCCTTTGGTTTCTTCCCCAGTCATTTTTCCTGTTTTATGTCGTTGCGCTGTTTGTGTTTCTTGTTTGTTTATTTATTTATTCATTAAATGTATTCACTCCCTGAACTTGCTTCCCGACTCTCAGCTTACATCGTTACAGAACGACAACTCAACAAGGGGAAACAGTTGAAGTCGGAAGTTGACATACACTTAGGTTGGAGTCATTAAATCTTGTTTTTCAACCACTCCACAAATTTCTTGTTAAGAAACTATATTTTTGTCAAGTTGGTTAGGACATCTACTTTGTGCATGACACAAGTAATTTTTCCAGCATTTGTTTACAGATAGATTATTTAACTTATAATTCACAGTATCTCAATTCCAGTGGGTCAGAAGTTCACATACTCTAAGTTGACTGACTTTAAAGAGCTTGGAAAATCCAGAAAATGATGTCATGGCTTTAGAAGCTTCTGATAGGCTAATTGACATAATTTGAATCAATTGGAGGTGTACCTGTGGATGTATTTCAAGGCCTACCTTCAAACTCAGTGCCTCAGCCAAGACCTCAGAAAAAAATTTGTAGACCTCCACAAGTCTGGTTCATCCTTGGGAGCATCTTCCAAATGCCTGAAGGTACCACGTTCATCTGTACAAACAATAGTATGCAAGTATAAACACCATGGGACCATGCAGCCGTCTTACCGCTCAGGAAGGAGACACGTTCTGTCTCCTAGAGATGAACGTACTCTGGTGCGAAAAGTGCAAATCAATCCCAAAACAACAGCAAAGGACCCTGTGAAGATGCTGGAGGAAACAGGTACAAACATATCTATATCCACAGTAAAATGTGTCCTATATTGACATAACCTGAAAGGCTGCTCAGCAAGGAAGAAGACGCTGCTACAAAACCGCCATAAAAAAAGCCAGACTACGGTTTGCAACTGCAAATGGGGACAAAGATCTTACTTTTTGGAGAAATGTCCTCTGATCTGATGAAACAAAAATAGAACTGTTTGGCCATAATGGCCATCGTTATGTTTGGAGGACAAATAGGGAGGCTTGCAAGCTGAAGAACACCATCCCAACCATGAAGCATGGGGGTGGCAGCATCATGTTGTGGTGGTGCTTTACTGCAGGAGGGACTGGTGCACTTCACAAAATAGATGGCTTCATGAGGATCGAAAATTATGTGGATATATTGAACCAACATCTCAAGACATCAGTCAGGAAGTTAAAGCTTGATTGCAAATGGGTCTTCCAAATGGGCAATGACCCCAATCATACTTCCAAAGTTGTGGCATAATGGCTTAATGACAACAAAGTCAAGGTATTGGAGTGGCCATCACAAAGCTCTGACCTCACTCGTATAGAAAATGTGTGGGCAGAACTGAAAAAGCATGTGGGAGCAAGGAGGCCTAAAACCTGACTCAGTTACACCAGCTCTGTCAGGAGGAACGGGCCAAAATTCACCCAACTTACTGTGGGAAGGTTGTAGAAATCTACCCCAAACGTTTGACCCAATTCAAACAATTTATAAGCAATGCTACCAAATACTAATTGAGTGTATCTAAACTTCTGACCCACTGGGAATGTGATGAAAGAAATAAAAGCTGAAATAAATCTCTACTCTCTACTATTATTCATTCACTATTATGCATTCTTAAAATAAAGTGGTTATCCTAACTGACCTAAGACAGTGAATGTTTACTAGGCTTAAATGTCAGGAATTGTGAAAAACTGAGTTTAAATGTATTTTGCCAAGGTGTATGTACATTTCCGACTGTATGAAGAATGAAGAATTAAGTCTAGGTGTGTTTTGGATTCCCAGGATCTAGACACAGCTGTGCACAGAGTTTCACTTCTTTTTTTCACACGAGTGTTTAGTGTTTAACTTTCCAATGCCTTGATACCTGGAGTACAGTTGTGATATGCTACAAAAACGGAGTATAAAATGCTAAAATTCTCCTCTCCGACTGACACGTTCTCTTTGCAGAGTGAGAGTTCAGTATATGCAATATAGGGTGATCTTGGGTACATCAGGCTATGTAAAAAAAAAAAGCCCCATTATACCAGACCACAGAACATTGGATCTGCCCAGGAGCTGTTTAAACAGTGCAAAATAACTTCCATCAGCCACAGCCTAAGCCTGCACTGTCTGTAACCGGTAGTGGAACTTTCTCTCAGCCCTCTTTCGCTATTTACCCCCCCCCCCCTTATCTGCACGCTCTCTTTCTCTTTCCTTTCCCGGCTGCTCTCTCCCTCCCTTCCTATCCTATCCTCGCCTGGCCAAGCCCTCCCTCTTCCCAAGCTTGTAAATAAGCTCCAGAATCACCCGGGGACATTCTGTCCCTCTGCTCCAGCCTCATGCCTCCACTCACAGCACACTGGGGTTACAAGGCGCCAGCAGTCAGTCACGAGGGCAGGTAGATGCCAACACCACACACACACACACACACACACACACACACACACACACACACACACACACACACACACACACACACACACACACACACACACACACACACACACACACACACACACACACACACACACACACACACACACACACACACACACACACCCTCGCTCCTTCATCTGTTCCCTCCTTCACCGTCCTCAACGTCTTGTGTGTGTTCCTTTGAGAAAGCTCAAAAGAGCTGTGCATTATTTAAAGGAAGGCGTGATGTATTTCTGGTCTGCAGCGTGCAGATCACATGACTCTGCAGCACACTTGCAATGACTCACATACAAAGACATAACAGTACACAATATGAATTGCATGAACACGTGCAACATGCATGGACACACAGACTTATTTATCATGCATACGATGCACACTCCACAGGAGTGCACACAAATGCATAGCTCACTCCTTCCATACAGACTCCATACAGTAGCTACTTGTTGATAGTTGATTGTGGACTTCAGGTAGCACAGGAAGGGACACGCCCCGATCTACATTAACGGGACTGCAGAGAGTCAGCAGTAGTATTAAGTTAATCGGCGTCCACACCACCGAGGACCTGACATGGATCAACAACACCACCACTCTTGTCAAGAGAGTGCAACAGCACCTCTACTTCCTAAGGCGTCTGAAGAAATTTGGCATGCCAACCTGATTCCTCTCCAAAGACTACTAATGCACCATCGAGAGCGTCCTAACCGGTTGCATCTCAGCCTGGCACAGGAATTTCTCCGTGCACGACCGCAAGGACTACCTGACATGATGACTCCTTGCTGTCCCCAGTCCACCTGGCCATGCTGCTGCTCCAGTTTCAACTGTTCTGCCTTATTATTATTCGACCATGCTGGTAATTTATGAACATTTGAACATCTTGGCCATGTTCTGTTATAATCTCCTCCCGGCACAGCCAGAAGAGGACTGGCCACCCCACATATGCTCTCTCTAATTCTCTCTTTCTTTCTCTCTCGGAGGACCTGAGCCCTAGGACCATGCCCCAGGACTACCTGACATGATGACTCCTTGCTGTCCTCAGTCCACCTGACTGTGCTGCTGCTCCAGTTTCAACTGTTCTGCCTTATTATTATTCGACCATGCTGGTCATTTATGAACATTTGAACATCTTGGCCATGTTCTGTTATAATCTCCACCCGGCACAGACAGAAGAGGCCTGGCCACCCCACATAGCCTGGTTCCTCTCTAGGTTTCTTCCTAGGTTTTGGCCTTTCTAGGGAGTTTTTTCTAGCCACCGTGCTTCTACACCTGCATTGCTTGCTGTTTGGGGTTTTAGGCTGGGTTTCTGTACAGCACTTTGAGATATCAGCTGATGTACGAAGGGCTATATAAATACATTTGATTTGATTTGAAGGCCCGCCAGCGGGTGGTGAAGACAGCCCAGTACATCACTGGGGCCTTGTTCCCACCCATCCAGGACATCTACTTCAACCAGTGCATGAGGAACCAACAACACACCCCAGCCACGAGCTGTTCTCTCCCTTAACGTTGGGCAGACGGTATCGGAGCACGAGGTATAGTACCAACAGGCCCAGAGACCGTTTCTAACTACAAGCCGTCAGTCTGCTGAACACTTGAACTGGTCTGACCACCTGCACTGACCATGCACTCACTCACTCACTCACTCACTCACTCACTCACTCACTCACTCACTCACTCACTCACTCACTCACTCACTCACTCACTCACTCAATCACTCACTCACTCACTCACTCACTCACTCACTCACTCACTCACTCACTCACTCACTCACTCACTCACTCACACTCACACAGCTGCTACCAGACTCATCTTGACTGGTGCTAATACTGCACAATTTAAACACTTGCCCCCCCCCCCTCTTTTATTTCCTGGAAAACAGGAGTATTTGCACAGATTTGTGAAATCCATATTTACATCAAGTCAAGTAGAAAAGCAGTGCGTTATGACAACTGTTTACTCTGCTTTGTGAATAGTGGTTTCCAACAAATGATTGAACAGTGTGTTTTATCCTTCTGTGGAAAAACACAAATACGACAATACTGGCTGCATTCACTGCTTTTACTGGCGGAGTAGAAAATAGCTGTCCAAAGTGCAGCAATAGAGAAAGGAAATATTGTTGCCAACTTACTAATACAGGTCTGTGGCTACGCTATAAATCACTGGCCTGTCAGGCAGCTTCAACACATACTTCATGGGCCAGGGGTCCTCCTCCAGACGTCTAGAATGTAAACACAGGTGGAAGAATAAGCCACCCCCAAAAATATGGTGTTGTTTAAGTTTTGGATCAACAAAGCGGTAGCCTAAGTGGTCAATCAAATGTCTTTCTGCACATTTTGACATTGTGCATTGTGTTACGGGGAGAAAGAAAGGGAGAGAGAAAGAGGGGGAGAAAGAAAGGGAGAGAGAAAGAGGGGGAGAAAGGAGGATAATAAAAGCAAAAGCCAATTCGAGCCCAACTAAAACCAGGGTATCAACAAGAGAGAGGGCAAAAACACCCAACGATTGTGTCACACTCACTGAGATGTTATTGTGTTGGCAGTATGACGGAATGAGTGAGAAGGCATTGCACTGTGTAAATTCCCCTTATTACCAAGACCACAGGGTGGAGGAAGACTAATAACATCATGTTTATTTAAAAAAACATGTTGATGAGATACGTTTCAAACAGCTCATTTCAGGACAACAGGCAAAGGGTCCTTCAAGCGACAGTCTGTTCTGTTGTTACACATGAGAACAACTTGTCCTTTAGGGTTTTTCGAGGTACTGTTCTAGTGTCGGAGCTATTTCAAGTAGGAACTTTTGCCATCTCTAGTCTCAGTGTCTCTCGTTAACTCTGCATGCACAATGCACACAGAGTTACAGACACCTCAAGCCATAGATAAGACAAAATATGCAGACAATTCCTCGCTTGTGTGAAGTCAGTGAGGGTGATTGCAATGGAATGCAGAGCAAAAGAATAACAGAAATTCCAATACGGTAGTTTAAGCTTCCAGAGATATGCGCTCAATGCATTACTACTGCGGCAGGTAGCCTACTGGTTAGAGCGTTGGGCCAGTAACCGAAAGGTTGCTGGATTGAATCCCCGAGCAAACGAGGTAAGAATCTGTTGTTCTGCCCCTGAACAAGGCAGTTAACCCACTGATCCCCGGTAGGCCGTCAATGTAAATAAGAATTTGTTCTTAACTGACGTGTCGAGTTAACAAAGAAAAAATGACTACTGCACTGCAAGTACACTCATAGTAAAGCAAAGTGGCTCATTTGACTAATTTTGTTCATTAACACATTTGAGATTGAGCGTCAAACATCAATTTTATAACTGATACTCTCTCACAGTTGGGCAGTTGGGTTGTGGAGAGAAATAATGAACCTTTAGTGATAACTTAAAGGACAAATCCACCCAAAACCATTTCTATAATACACTAATTTGTGAGAACAATATTTTCTGTGAACAAATGTTTCTAAAAATCGAATTCCTATCAACTTCCGGGGTAGTTAGAGCAGCTTAATCGTAATGCCACATCACACAGGCCGAATTTCTGCCTGTTTAAATGGCACTAGTTTAGATACAAATGAAAACATGAAATGACCCCGAGAATCGATAGAACATCGCTCATGCACAAAAACAATCTACCATTCAAAGTGGGCGAATCTTCCTTTTAAGGCTTTGATATTTGGGAAACCCATTTAGGTCATCTTTCTTGTATTAAATGAATGGCCGGCTTGCATTGTGGCTGGCCTTTAACACAGTTAGCCTCTACAGTTTAGTCAGGTCCCGAACAGGGGAATGCTCCTGGTTGGTAGGCTGGTATTATTAGGACATTTTCCTGGCTTCCACAAAGAGACATACTGTACTGCACGACACCAAGGACTCTTGGCCGCTGACCCTGGTTGGCTGAGTCCATGTAGAATAAGCCTTCACACACACAAGCCCACACACAGGCAGCATGCACGCACACACACACACACACAGTCAGAGTGAGAGAGAGAGAGAGAGAGAGAGAGAGAGAGAGAGAGAGAGAGAGAGAGAGAGAGAGAGAGAGAGAGAGAGAGAGAGAAAGGTATGCACACACAGACTGACTGAAATACACAAACTAAATATATCGATATGAGCTGCCTGCAAGCCCTCTATTATCACTCTGCACTCTGCAGGTAATTCAGACTCTGCAGACTGTTTCATATTAAACGCAAGAGAAATTTGATATCAACTCATTATGACACATGAAATTATGACTTTGAGAAGCATTTGAGGTTCACTTTCAGGACAGTGTTATGTCAATTGCCATGACCTGTTATGAGAACATGACTAAGAGTCTGTCACTGTGAGCTGAGTGTGCCCCTGCGTTGAAAGTCCTATCAGCTTCTCAGACAGTATATTCTGCGAAGCAATAGGGTGAGGCACAACATGAAGGAACCAGACAGAAGCGCACCTGTGTAACGTTTATAGGGAAAGCTGAATCATCACATTTCCTCAAAGCCAAACAGTCAATTGTCTGTTAGGCTTCTCACTAAGACAAACAACAACAGAGCATGACGTATGACACAATGTCTCACAATGTCTGAGAAATACTCTGCCTATGAATAATAGGAAAGGAGAGTGATTGGAGAGAGATATGAAGTCAGCAGCTAGTTGGGTGAGCCTCAAGGAGAGAGTAATGGAAGTTTGTCATTGATGCAAGGCTGTGTGTGTGGGTGATTAGACATGGCTCGCAGACGGCGCTCCAATTCATCCCAAAGGTGTTCGATGGAGTTGAGGTCAGGGCTCTGTGCAGGCCAGTCAAGTTCTTCCACACCGATTTCGACAAACCATTTCTGTATGAGCCTCGCTTTGTGCATGGGGGCATTACCATTCTGAAACAGACATTACTTCCAGAGGCAGTTTGGAATTTGGTAGTGAGTGCTGCAACCGAGAATAGAATATTTTTTCGGGGGGACAAATAATGTGATATGAAGTACACACATATTTGGAAGAAGTGTGTGTGTGGGGGGGGGGGGGGGTTGTGTCCATTCCCCACATTCCAGGAGAGTTCGGCAAGTCCCTGAGTTTCCTTTGATGCACCCCTCCTCTTCAGCCCCCGGTCTGCACTCTCTGTTTCCAGTAAAGCTCTCCCAAACATGCACTAACCTCTTTCGCGCACAGAGTGAGAGAGAGAAAGAGAGAGAAAGAGAAAGTTTATGTACAAGTATTTTAGGTATGTGTGTGTATATGCATTTGTAGTCTATTTTAAAATCCCCACGCCCCCAATTCAATTCCTACTCTGCTTCCCAGCAAAATACTTGACAAGTATTTTTGTATTTATGCGGTAAGGCACAGGGGACAAAAAATGTGATATGAAGTACACACATATGGGAAGAGGTGGGATGGGAAAGGATTGTGAGAAAAATACAGACTGAAACCCCCTAGACTGTGCAGTCAATGATTCATGTGTAGTTTACTAGAAAAGTCCTGCAAGGAAGCCATTCCACAGAAGAGATGTTGTCCATTCCCCACATTCCAGGAGAGTTCGGCAAGTCCCTGAGTTTCCTTTGATGCACCCCTCCCCTTCGGCCCGGTCTGCACTCTCTGTTTCCAGTAAAGCTCTCCCAAATATGCACTCACCACTTCCGCGCGCACGCACACAGAGAGAGAGAGAGACACAGAGAGAGACAGACAGAGACAGAGACAGAGACAGAGACAGAGACAGAGACAGACAGACAGACAGACAGACAGACAGACAGACAGACAGACAGACAGACAGACAGACAGACAGACAGACAGACAGACAGACAGACAGACAGACAGACAGACAGACAGACAGACAGACAGACAGACAGACAGACAGACAGACAGACAGACAGACAGACAGACAGGGCTGTAACTTTTCAGTCTTGGAAGGGGCAGAAGGGACAGTAAAATGTTCCAATGAATGTTAACTTATATGGAAGGTGGGCTTTGTCTGCATAGACAGCAACAGAAGAGTTCGTGCAGTTTATTTTTGGCTATAATGCAGTGAGTAGACACTTAATTTGTGACCATGTGATACTGCACATTCTGTTGCATTAAAGGTCCATAAAGTTTCAATTATCTTACCCCTGGCCTGCACTGGCTCCTGTTTTTAAGAGCTACAGTATTACCTGCATCCTCTAGGCAGCTTGCCCTGAGTGGAACAGAGACCGGTGGATGTGTGTTTGCGTTGCTAGGGAGATAACCGCTGATGCTTCCCACAGCAATGATCAGCGTTTGGTATTCCCATGGCTTGCGGCGAAGTCGTAGGCTGTTGATTCAGGACAGAAGAGGTAGTTCCCTCTAACAACCGATTATGTTTACTCATCCCAAGGGGTGGAGGGGGAGGACCATTTGGCAAGCCTTTTCCACTCATAGACCTACAGGTTTGTATGTGACAACTAAAGATCTTTATTTATTTGATTTAAGTTAACCAAGAGACACTGCTCCTTGATCCTTGCAGAGGGTGTTGCTTACGGCTGAGTGGGCCTCAATAGTTGGAGGTATTCTTGCCCCGAGGTAAACCCTTAAACGCTGTGTGCATGGTCAGTCTGAGTCAGAGACAAGGAGCCTCTTTCTTTTACAGTTTCCCCCATTTTGGACTATTTTAGGGGTGCTCCCTGCTGCTTTACATACGCTGTCGACTGCTGTGCGCTTTAAGGTTGGCAAGGCAACCTCTGGGGTGTCATGTGATTGTCCGGAGGACTGCTTCTTCTGGGGAGTGCCAATATGGCCGACCGGTGTCATCAAAGCCTCTCATTGGCCAATACATAGCATCAGCAATCTAGGGTTTATATACATCATGCTGTGAAGCCAAATAAGGGGCACATGCTGTGAAGCCTGTGAAGACAGACCCAACATACTGTAAGTCATAGTTATTCAATTCAAATCTGCATCAATTGAGCATTTCAGGCACACAAAAATTACAAACATTGAACAGTTTCACTAAAAAGTGCACAACCAAATATTGCATATTTCAAATTAAGTACTTCAAAAACACAAGAAAACACATTGTGGAATGAGTCGATCACTCCATCAACTAATTGGTAGCATCATAACTCTTAACAGTAAATGAAAAGGAAATTGAATTTACTTCCAATTTAACAAACATAACCCTGCATAATAATTACAGTCTACGTAGACCCACTCCTGGATCTCCTCTTTAACGAGGTGACCCTTGACCCAACACAGTATGTGGGGAAGCTGCGCGAGCTGTCCATCCCAGGACCCCTGTCTGCCCAGTGTGAGAGGCCTGACAAGAAGGAGGCCATAGCTGGATTTGTCTCTCGCTTCAATCTTGTAGAATAAGCCTTCACACCCACATGCGCACGCATACACACACACACACACACACACACACACACACACACACACACACACACACACACACACACACACACACACACACACACACACACACACACACACACACACACACACACACACACACACACACACACACACACAGGCACACACAGGCACACACACATTCAGAGAAATAGAGAGAGGAAGTTATACACACACAGAATGACTAAAATACACTAACGAAATATATCAATATGAGCTGCCTGCTAGCCCTCTATTATCACTCTGCACTCTGCAGGTAATTCAGACTCTGCAGACTGTACCAGGGTAGCATCATTTTAAATGCAAGAGAAATCTGATATCAACTCATTATGACACATGAAATTACGGACACTTTGAGAAGCATTTGAGGTTCACTTTCAGGACAGTGTTATGTCAATTGCCATGACCTGTTATGAGAACATGACTAAGAGTCTGGCACTGTGAGCTGAGTGTGCCCCTGCGTTGAAAGTCCTATCAGCTTCTCAGACAGTATATTCTGCGAAGCAATAGGGTGAGGCACAACATGAAGGAACCAGACAGAAGCGCACCTGTGTAACATTTATAGGGAAAGCTGAATCATCACGTTTCCTCAAAGCCAAACAGTCAATTGTCTGTTAGGCTTCTCACTAAGACAAACAACAACAGAGCATGACGTACGACACAATGTCTCACAATGTCTGAGAAATACTCTGCCTATGAATAATAGGAAAGGAGAGTGATTGGAGAGAGATATGAAGTCAGCAGCTAGTTGGGTGAGCCTCAAGGAGAGAGTAATGGAAGTTTGTCATTGATGCAAGGCTGTGTGTGTGGGTGATTAGACATGGCTCGCAGACGGCGCTCCAATTCATCCCAAAGGTGTTCGATGGAGTTGAGGTCAGGGCTCTGTGCAGGCCAGTCGAGTTCTTCCACACCGATCTCGACAAACCATTTCTGTATGAGCCTCGCTTTGTGCATTGGGGCATTACCATGCTGAAACATGCTGAAAGGTCCTTCCCCGAACTGTTGCCACAAAGTTGGAAGCACAACATCTCTGAATGTTATTGTATGCTGTTGCGTTAAGATCTAGGGTTAAGATTTCCCTTCACTGGAACTAAAGGGCCTAGTCCGAATCATGAAAAACAGCCCCAGACAATTATGCCTCCTCCACCAAACTTTACACTTGGCACTATGCTTGGGGCAGGTAGCTTTCTCCTGGCTGCCAGATGGTGAAGCATTATTCATCACTCCAGAGAACGCATTTCCACTGCTCCAGAGTCCATTGCTGGTGGCGAAGTCGTCGGCTGATGACTCAGGACAGAAGAGGTAGTTCCCCCTAACAACCGATTATGTTAGCTCATCCCGAGGGGCGGAAGAGGAGGAACTAGCACCGGAGGAGATGGCCGCCGTTTTACGGTCTCCTAATGAATTGTGCTATTATGTGGGGGTTTTTCTCGATATTTGTAAAGGATTTTGTACATAATGTTTCTGCAACCGTATTTTACGGCAGAAAAGAGCTTCTAGATATCAGGACCTGGATCACTCACCTCAGAATAGATGAAGATTTTTTCAACAACAACAACAACAGCAAGCAGGACTCACACGATATTCTCCAAACACCCCACAGGGCAGACATCCCAATCATTCGCAAAAGGAAGCGACGTAGAGGAAGAAGAGCCGGATACCTCGTCCGGAACCGCAGAAGTCAACTAGGAAAGCTGCCGTTACATCAATATTACTCACCAACGTGCAATCATTGGACAATAAACTAGACGAGGTACGATCACGAATATCCTCAAAAACTGTAATATCCTATGTTTCACGGAATCGTGGCTGAATAATGACATGGATATTTAGCTAGCGGGATACACGCTGCACCGGCAGGATAGAACAGCACACTCCGGTAAGAGTAGGTAGTGGGCAGTCTGTGCATATTTGTAAACAACAGCTGGTGCACGTAATCTAAGGAAGTCTCTAGATCTTGCTCACCTGAAGTAGAGTATATTATGATAAATTGCAGGCCACACTACTTGCCTAGAGAGTTCTCAGCTCTACTTTTCGTGGCTGTTTATTTACCACCACCACTAACACCGCACTCAGCCAGCTGTATAAGGAAATAAGCAAACAAGAAACCACTCACCCAGAGGTGGCGCTCCTAGTGGCTGGAGAATTTAATGCAGGGAAACTTAAATCAGTTCTACCAAATCTCTATCAACATGTTAAATGTACAACCAGAGGGAAATAAATTCTAGATCACCTGTACTCCACACACACAGATGCGTACAGAGCTCTCCCTCGCCCTCCATTTGGTAAATCCGACCACAACTCTATCCTCCTGATTCCTGCTTACATGCAAAAATTAAAGCAGGAAGCACCATGACTCGGCCTATAAAAAAATGGTCAGATGAAGCAGATGCTAAACTACAGGACTCTTTTGCTATCACAGAATGGAACATGTTCCGGGATTCTTCCGATGACACTGAGGAATACACCACATCAGTCACTGGCTTTATCGATAAGTGCATTGAGGACGTCGTCCCCACAGTGACTGTACATACCCCAACCAGAAGCCATGGATTACTTATTTTCCACCATAATTTGCAAATAAATTCATTAAAAATCCTACAATGTGATTTTCAGGATTTTTTTTCTAATTCTGTCTTTCATAGTTGAAGTGTACCTATGATGACAATTACAGGCCTCTCTCATCTTTTTAAGTGGGAGAACTTGCACAATTAGTGGCTGACTAAATACTTTTTTGCCCCACTGTATGCATAGTCACTTTAACTATACATTCATGTACATACTACCTCATTTGGCCCGACCAACCACTGCTCCCGCACATTGGCTAACCGGGCTATCTGCATTGTGTCCCACCACCCACCAACCCCTCTTTTTACGCTACTGCTACTCTCTGTTCATCATATATGTATAGTCACTTTAACCATACCCACATGTACATACTACCTCAATCAGCCCGACTAACCGGTGTCTGTATATAGCCTTGCTACTCTTACTTTTTACTGTTGGTTTATTTCTTTACTTACCTACACACACAGACATATACATACTTTTTTTTCTCCGCACTATTGGTTAGAGCCTTAAGTAAGCATTAACCTGTTGTATTCGGCACACGTGACAAAAACACATTTGATTTGACAAGCCTTTTCCACTCATAGACCTACAGGTGTGTATGTGACAACTAAAGATTTTTATTTATTTTATTTAAGTTAACCAAGAGACACTGCTCCTTGATCTTTGCAGAGGGTGTTGCTTACGGCTGAGTGGGCCTCAATAGTTGGAGGTATTCTTGCCCCGAGGTAAACCCTTAAACACTGTGTGCATGGTCAGTCTGAGTCAGAGACAAGGAGCCTCTTTCTTTTACAGTTTCCCCCATTTTGGACTATTTTAGGGGTGCTCCCTGCTGCTTTACATACGCTGTCGACTGTTGTGCGCTTTAAGGTTGACAAGGCAACCCCTGGGGTGTCATGTGATTGTCCGGAGGACTGCTTCTTCTGGGGAGTGCCAATATGGCCAACCGGTGTCTTCAAAGCCTCTTATTGGCCAATACATAGCATCAGCAATCCAGGGTCTATATACATCATGCTGTGAAGCCAAATAAGGGGGACATGCTGTGAAGCCTGTGAAGACAGACTCAACATACTGTAAGTCATAGTTATTCAATTCAAATCTGCATCAATTGAGCATTTCAGGCACACAACCAGTTGTGCACTTTTTTTGGAGTCGTGCCTGGCTGTGAAGTCGTGCCTGGCTGTGCAGTCATGAGTGAACAGGGAGTACAGGAGGGGACTGAGCACACACCCCTGAGGGGCCCCGTGTTGAGAATCAGCGTGGCGGATGTGTTGTTACTTACCCTTACCACCTGGGGGTGGCCCATCAGGAAGTCCAGGATCCAGTTTCAGAGGGAGGTGTTTAGTCCCAGGGTTCTTAGCGAAGTGATGGGCTTTGAGGGCACTATGATGTGGAACGCTGAACTGGAGTCAATGAATAACATTCTTATATAGGTGTTCAGGTATGAAAGGGCAGTCTGGAGTACAATACAGATTGCATTATCTGTGGATCTGTTGGGATGTATGCAAATTGAGGTGGGTCTAGGGTTTCTGGGATAATGGTGTTGATGTGAGCCATGACCAGCCTTTCAAAGCACTTCATGGCTACAGATGTGAGTGCTACGGGTCGGTAGTCATTTAGGCAGGTTACTTTAGTGTTTTTGGGCACAGGGACTATGGTGATCTGCATGAAACATGTTGGTATTACAGACTCAGACAGGGAGAGATTAAAAATGTCAGTGAAGACACTTGCCAGTTGGTCAGCACATGCGGATTACAGGTCCTGCGGCCTTGGTCAACAGTGAATGTTGACCTGTTTAAAGGTCTTACTCACATCGGCTGCGGAGATCGTGATCACACAGTCGTCCGGAACAGCTGATGCTCTCATGCATGTTTCAGTGTTACTAGCCTCGAAGCGAGCATAGAAGTAATTTAGCTCGTCTGGTAGGCTCATGTCACTGGGCAGCTCTTGGCTGTGCTTTCCTTTGTAGTCTGTAATAGTTTGCAAGCCCTGCCATATCCAATGAGCATCGGAGCCGAAGTAGTACGATTCAATCTTAATCCTTTATTGACACTTTGCCTATTTGATGATTTGCATAGGGGGATTTCTTATAAGCTTCCGGGTTAATGTCCCGCTCCTTGAAAGTGGCAGCTCTACCCTTTAGCTCAGTGTGGATGTTGCCTGTAATCCATGGCTTCTGGTTGGGGTATGTACGCACAGTCACTGTGGGGACGATGTCATCTATTCACTTATTGATGAAGCCAGTGACTGATGTGGTGTACTCCTCAATGCCATCGGAAGAATTCCGGAACATATTCCAGTCTGTGATAGCAAAACAGTCCTGTCAATCTTGTCTTACCAGAGGCTGCTGTTCTATCCTGCCGATACGGTGTATATCCCGCCAGCTGTATGCTATTCATGTCATCGTTCAGCCGTGACTCTGTGAAACATAAGATACAGTGAAACATTACATACAGTCCCGTTAGTAGGATATACACTACCGTTCAAAAATTTGGGGTCACTTAGAAATGTCCTTGTTTTTTGAAAGAAAAGCACATTTTTGTCCATTAAAATAACATAAAATGTATCAGAAATAAAGTGTAGACATTGTTAATGTTGTAAATGACTATTGTAGCTGGAAACTGTAGATTTTTTGGGAATATCTACATAGGCGTACAGAGGCCCATTATCAGCAACCATCACTCCTGTGTTCCAATGGCACGTTGTGTTAGCTAATCCAAGTTGGTCATTTTAAAAGGCCAATTGATCATTAGAAAACCCTTTTGCTATTCTGTTAGCACAACTGAAAACTGTTGTTCTGATTAAAGAATCAATAAAACTGGGCTTCTTTAGACTAGTTGAGTATCTGGAGCGTCAGCATTTGTGGGTTCGATTACAGGCTCAAAATGGCCAGAAACAAAGACCTTTCTTCTTAAACTCGTCAGTCTATTCTTGTTCTGAGAAATGAAGGCTATTCCATGCGAGAAATTGCCAAGAAACTGAAGATCTCGTACAGTGCTGTGTACTACTTTCTTCACAGAACAGCACAAACTGGCCCTAACCAGAATAGAAAGAGGAGCGGGAGGCCCCGGTGCACAACTGAGCAAGAGGATAAGTACATTGGAGTGTCTAGTTTCAGAAACAGACACCTCATAAGTCCTCAACTGGAAGCTTTATTAAATAGTACCCGCAAAACACAAGTCTCAACGTCAACAGCGAAGAGGTGACTCTGGGATGCTGGTCTTTGCGGAAAAAAAAAAAATAAATAGCACGGTTGGTTAAGAGCCCATAAAAACGTCAACAATCTTCTCCAGCGCCATCTTCATGGGGAGAGAAAAAGGTAACATATCTTCCATTCTGAACATTTTAATAGCGTGACAATATTATGGGTGATGTTTTGGTCATTCAAAGGTTAGTTTTAATTCAAAAATAGGATGAGTGTGCGGGATCTCTAAGTACATGCATGTCAGCAATCATTAGTGTCAATTTTACAAAAGGCCACAGATGTCTAAAGGCAATTATTGATCAACCTCCACTCCCTCCCTCTGATTGTTTGACATTCTCACTTAATCCCAATGTTGAGTCAGTACCTAAGAGGTTTAAAAAGGTCATTTAAGAATTTATTTGGAGTGACTTACGAGCGATTTAGGAATGACTCTCAGTTTCTTTTAGCTGATGATTAGTTTGTATTTTTTTTTTTAAATGGTTTTGAACAACAGCCATCAATTAACAAAATCTTGCCATATCATTCTAAATAATATAAAACTTCACATTCAGCCGTCTTTCATTTCTGGTGACACTTCATATGTAAACGTCTTACTAAACGTATTCCAACAGTGTGTGGGTATGTGTGCATCTCTCTCTCGCTCTGTCTAACCTGACGCCTTACTGGTTGATTTTTTGCGGCTGGTTTCAAGTCAGGCTGACACGGGAGTAGACGCCACAACAGCAGTATTTGGCACCAACGTGACAGAGGCTGTGTCCCAAATGGATCCCTTATAGTGCACCTCTGTTGATCAGACACACAAACGTAGTGCACTACATAGGGAATATATATATATAGGGAATCGGGTGCCATTTGGGACACAGCCAGGGTGACGGAGACACAGAGAGCCGCTACAAAGACAAGCCTGTTCATTTCACTGTGAATTTTCATGTTGTCCAAACAGCCTTTGTGGTGTCATGACAGGAGCAGTGAGCCAGCCGTCCTTTTCTTGAGTCTGACTCTTGTGATTTCTCCTAAGACTTAGTCACCAATAAAGAGCTTTGATTGTGCTATGGGCACGGGGCCTCAATCAAATAGCCCCGTTGTTTCTCTAGGCGACACATCCAAAGCCTTCTATTGTACAACTCTTCTGTATTTCATTCCTTTTCCTCTATTTTTAACCAAAGATAAATAGCTATATTGGGGGTAAATAATGTGTTTCTTTTTTTTTTTGCCAATCGCTTAGACAACAAGCCCACCCCAAGGCTTTTGCTGAATCTTTATGATCCCTAACATTCTTTGGTGTACTAATTACAACACACACACACATTCATACTGTGCCGACTGCGTGGGCATTTACCAGTCAACCCTCATGTGACACTCAAGTGACTAAAGCAATCACATGCCAGTTGCATAATGGGCAGTCACATCTGTTGACTCTCAATTGTACTTGTTGTACCGTTTCTGGGCTAAAATAAGGTCTCTAAATTAGCCTCACGCAGGTCATGCCCCCAAAATGTATTGCCCTCCTTTCTCCTGCAGCTGACAGCACTATTCATGGGGATCTCGTGAAACTGTACAATGAATAGTACAGTAAGTTGCTGGTTGAGTACACTTAAAGAGCCATACTAAGAGCTATTCCGTAAGACATAGTGGATCTCGGGTTTACTAGCTCCCTTGGCGTTTCAATACAGTACAGTACCTGCAACAAAACCTCCTGAAACTCCAATCATACAATGGCATCATGTTACAATTTTTTTAATGTTATCGCTTTGGTACTATTTTCACAAGTAAGTGGTGATTTTTCATTTGTAGTTCTGTACTAACTGGTAACACTTGTAAAGCAGGCGCTATGTCACGGTCGTCATAAAGAGGAGACCAACCCCCCCCCCCCCAACCCCTCTTTTACGTTGCTGCTACTCTCTGCTTATCATATATGCATAGTCACTTTAACTATACATTCATGTACATACTACCTCAATTGGCCCGACCAACCAGTGCTCCCGCACATTAGCTAACCGGGCTATCTGCATTGTGTCCCGCCACCCACCAACCCTTTTTACGCTACTGCTACTCTCTGTTCGTCATATATGCATAGTCACTTTAACCATATCTACATACTACCTCAATCAGCCCGACTAACTGGTGTCTGTGTGTAGCCTCGCTACTTTTATAGCCTCGCTACTTTTATAGCCTCGCTGCTGTTATTTTTCACTGTCTTTTTCACTGTTGTTTTTATTTCTTTACTTACCTATTGTTCACCTAATACCTTTTTTGCACTATTGGCTAGAGCCTGTAAGTAAGCATTTCACTGTAAGGTCTACACCTGGCGTATTCGGCGCACGTGACAAATACACTTTGATTTGATTTGAGTAATAATCAAATGAACTTCAACAAAAGAGAAGAGAATCATTGCACTGCGAAAGGCAATAACTTTATATGAACATGCACTGCAACGTGAAACATGCATTTCTTGATGAAACACTGATTTGAAGTTTGAAAAAGTGAATGTATGGTTTTGTGTTTTACTTAGTCAAAAACATTTTTGCACCAAAGCGAATAATAATAATTTAAAAAAGATGAACAGAATTGTCACCATTAATAACCAAACCTAATGATTGATGATCTGGAAGAATAATTGTACAGTAAATGGCATTAACATTGGCACGAAGATACATTCATTCCCAGATAAAGGACCAAAGGCTTTACAGAGGCCTTTAAGGATTAGACACAATGATCATTGGAAGCATTGGGGAAGAAAGTGTTTTGAGGAAAATACATCTGCCAAATAGGGTGTCGTTATTTGTACCCCAAAAAAGAGGGGAGGCAGGACAAATGATGAAAAAGAACCCACTTACATTCATATTGGCATTAGGACGGATAGCTAACATAATGACTTCTGATTCAGGAAAAAAAAATGTAGATTTAGAATATACATGTACTTGGGGGACCAAATAAAACAGTTGGGGAACCCTGATTTAAAGTAATGTTCTTAAATTGTTCAAAGAAAGTTAAGAAACAACGTTCTTCTGTGGGAATCTCAACACTTAAGCATACGGCTTTCTGCAGGTTTCCTCATGATTCTATTTAAAGCCATGTTCTCAGAACATCAAGAAAACTTTCCATAAAAACAACAAGAAAACATTAGTCACATTTTAAGAATGTTATTTTAAAACATACATTCTGTTCTCAGCGTCAACAAAACTTTAATGGAACCAAATGTGCTAGCTGGGTTTTCTCTCTAGCCAGACAATGTTACATCCTGAATGACAGAAAATGTGTTTGGATGAACACAGCCTTGTGCTTTCCTCCATTTGTATCTGCCAATTATGTGTTTCACCTCTCCTGTTGCAGTATCATCAGGTAACGTTCCTGTTTTCCAATGTGTCCCCAACATCGCTTTTTCTGCCAAACCATCTGCTGCACCAATGACATTCATTTGATTTCCACCTATTCAGCTCACAATCAGGACTATATATGTACTGTATATGTATTGTACACAGCATCACCTCTCTATCCTTCAAAGTCTCTGAGGTCAGGGTTTCACGGAGCATCCCACAGTGTCTTGAGGTCAAAGGTAGTGATTGACAGGCCAGGGATGGGGTGGGGGCGGAGCTATAGGATGATGCAGGGCTTCTGGTCCTTGAAGGGGGCTTCCAGAGGTGGGCAATCCCACGAGCAGAGGATCTCTGTGTGCGTGCATCTCGCAGTAGTTCATCATCTCTGCTGCTGCCTTCGATACCTGAGGGGGAAGAGGGAGCGAGAGAGTGAGAGTCATGGAGAGAGAGGCCATGTGACCTAACCACGGAAAAACCTCAGGCCCTGGAAAAAACTCTGGGCCCTAAATATGATTCCAAACTTTTGGTCGACATTATTCTCTGCCATCGGTTCACACGGCGCTTAGAGAAAGAACCACTGAGGGAGCCAACGAGAGAGAGAGAAAGATGGAGAGAGGGGTTAACACCATTGTTAAATGGTGGAACTCCCAATCCCAGCCAGTTGTGATACCAGCTGGATTTTAACCAGTGTCTGTGGTAATGTCACTAACACTGAAATGCAGTGCCTTAGACAGCTGCGCCACTTGGGAGCCCCAGAATGTAATGATACATCATATAAATATAATGTCATCTGTATAGGCCTAATACTATGTCATACGCCCTCATGTGTCAAGTCACTCAAGGACCTTTGTAATGACATAAAAAGAAACATCACAAGCCACTTATCTTCTACTGCAATCCCATATCTCATTCACATCAATTCAAAATATCTTGTGAAAACAACAGTGTCATTTTACATGGCTGACTTGAAGTGTGGTGGAGTTGTTATTGTCATCAACAGGCCAGCGACTGTTTGTCCCATGAATAAGCCATTCTCTGGACTGTAACATGAGCTTTGAGGCTACTTCAAAACCCAAACAAACCACTGTTAGCACTTAGCTGTTAGCGGTTAGCCCTTTAGCGCATGCTCACAATAAACTCTTTATGTAGGCTAACACTGTTGCTCCGGGTAACAAGTTGTCCTCAGGCCAGCCTGTCCTCAAAGACTAGAAGTAACATAGTAAACATACATTTGTGACCCTCCAATTAGTATAAAATGGTACTTTTGGTATGGTTACATAAGACAGAACGTTACTTAGGCCACCCAAAAATAATAATTCTAATAATAATTATTTTAAAAATAATTTGGCCAAAATCTAAAGGAGGGAGGTTGGTTGGGAAGGAATGGCAGGTGTATAACGTGAATGTCTATCAACCCAAAAAATTGCATTTTCAAATCACATTCCACACAACTTTGCAACAATTTGCTACTTTGCAACTACTTAGCATGTTAACAAACCATTCCTCTAACCCTAAAAGCATCTGAATGCTTCCCAACCCGAAACAGTTTGTGCATATATTATGATGACATCTATTGACGTTTTTTGTTCATTTTGATTCATTTTTTATTTTGTTCAAATTGTTATTACTTTATTTTACCCCTTTTTTACTCCCCAATCAGTAGTTACAGTCTTGTCCCTTTGCTGCAACTCCCGTACAGACTCGGGAGAGGCGAAGTTCGAGAGCCATGCATCCTCTGAAACACGACCCTGCCAAGCCGCACTGCTTCCTGACACACTGTTCGTCTAACCCGGAAGCCAGCCGCACCAATGTGTCTGGCGACCGCAGTCAGCGTGCGTACGTCCGGCCCAACACAAGGAGTCACTAGAGTGCGATGGGACAAGGACGTCTCGGCCAGCTGAACCCTTCTGTAGCTCAGTTGGTAGAGCATGGCGCTTGTAACGCCAGGGTAGTGGGTTTGATCCCCGGGACCACCCATACGTAGAATGTATGCACACATGACTGTAAGTCGCTTTGGATAAAAGCGTCTGCTAAATGGCATATATATATATATAACCCAGATGACGCTGGGCCAATTGTGTGCCGTCTCATGGGTCTCTCAGGTTGCGGCCGGCTGCGACACAGCCCAGGATTGAGCCTCCAGCACTGCGATGCAGTGCCTTAGACCACTGCACCACTTGATAGGCTTGGGAAAGGATTTTTGTGGCTGTTCATGCACACACAAAACATTCTGGAGGCAAAGTCGGTAGCAGAAGTATATGCCCCTTCGTCGGTAACTGGTCAACAGTAGGGATTCTTCAATGAAGTGTTTGTTGTCGTTCAATAATCGTTTTCATGCCAAAAATGTCACTTGATAAATGCTGCACCGAACGTCTTAGTTAGGTGTCACCTAGCTAATGTTAGACACAACAAAGTGGAATTCATGACATATGGTATGTATTGCAAATTTGCAATTCATACATAATCATACAAACTGTAATTCGTAACATATCATATGAAATGGGTGATGGACATCCATAAATTAAAACATAGCATACAAAACGTAACATATCATACTAAATGGAGAGAGGGAGATTTATGTATACTATGTTACGTCTACCCCTGAGTCCAAGTTGCTCAGGCACAGATCTAGAATCAGCATACCCTCTCCAAGTCCTAAACCTCCATTATTAGCAATAGGAACTGACCTTAAATCAGTTGGAAAAGTGTGTCATGGAAGAGCTGTAATCAAGGGAGTTCGTTCCGTTGCCTGGTTACGAACAACAATCCCATGAACAAGCCAGGTCAAAGCTATCAACTCTCTCAAATCAGTGAGTAACTCAGGCACAGAAGGATAAAAACAAATACACAGGGAGTGATGACAACACTAGGAACTATGTGTTCTATCGATGATTCATTAGTTGGATATATTTGGTCCAGTTTCCAGTATGTTAAATGGATAATAACAAATGGACATACAGTATAACATCCAATAATTATGGAATATCAAAAATAGAAATGAAAACAGCCAACACAGAATCTGAGGAGGTGATCCAACTGATTTTGAAATCCTGAAATACATTTTAAAATGGGAAATGTTTCAAACTGAAAGATGACCGGCATAATAAAATAATCTCATCAAGGAGGAAAGCTGTACAATCAGAAACAACAAACCTTGGCTTTCAAAAGAAAGCCTAGACAGCATACAGTAGTCACTCTCAGACACTTGATGATGAGGCAAACAAGCACCATACAAGGCTATGTGTGTGTGTGTGTGTGTGTGTGTGTGTGTGTGTGTGTGTGTGTGTGTGTGTGTGTGTGTGTGTGTGTGTGTGTGTGTGTGTGTGTGTGTGTGTGTGTGTGTGTGTGTGTGTGTGTGTGTGTGTGTGTGTGTGTGTGTGTGTGTGTGTGTGTGTGTGTGTGTGTACATTTTACTATACTTGTGAGTACCAGAAGTGAGGACATTTGTAAAAGGCTATTTTAGGCTTAGGGGTTAGGTTTAGGGTTAGAATTAGGGTTAAGGTTCAAATTATGGTTAGGGTTAGGTTTAGGGTTTAGGGAAAATAGGATTTTGAACGGGAATCAATTGTTGGTCGCCAAAAAGTCCTCACAAGTATAGTAAGACATAGCTGTGTGTGCGTGTGTGTGATGATTCTCACTCCCCTCTGGTTAAGCAGGAGAAATCCCTACCGTGATGAGATCATCAGCGCCATCTGGAACGGAGCGGGGAGAGAAAGTGAAGGGTGAGTAAAGAGTGTGTGGATGTGTGTCTGGAACGAAGTAGTGAGATGATATCTGTGTGTGTGTCACAAAACAGCTGTAGCGTCCAGCAACACAGGTGTCTACAGAGGGAAGCCCTGTGTACTGCTCACGTGGGATCCGCATCAAACTGTGTTGTGACTGCCTCTCCCCAAGGCAACAAGGTAGGAAAGTGTGTGTGTGTGTGTGTGTGTGTGTGTGTGTGTGTGTGTGTGTGTGTGTGTGTGTGTGTGTGTGTGTGTGTGTGTGTGTGTGTGTGTGTGTGTGTGTGTGTGTGTGTGTGTGTGTGTGTGTGTGTGTGTGTGTGTGTGTGTGTGTGTGTGTGTGTGTGTGGCCGTTAGAGACCAAAGCTTATGGCTGCACTGCACAACACCAAGCCGTGTCTATAAGAGTAAGCGGACGACAACAAAAACAACAACAACATTCTAGCAGGAAAGTTGATCTACTCTCAAAAACATGAAACCAGTTAGACTTTGAATGCATTCCCACAGCCAATTATATGGTGCAATATTCAAATCAGGAGCTGAATGCCAGTTTCAGTTGCGTTCAGGATAGGTACTCTGTACAGCACGTGTTAGCTAGTGTTATAAATGACCTTGAATGACCTCACACCAGACCCGACCACACTACACTATTTAGCTTCCCTCATCCCCTCCTGCCTGCCCCCCACTCCCTCCAGCTCTCTCCCACTGTTAACAGGTGCTGGAGGCCATTGCAAGAAGATTGAAAACAGATAGAAGAGACAGAAAACAGAGAGGGGGAAGAAAGAGTGAAAACATTTCGCTGGTTTTTGCTGCCATTCCTCTGCTGTTCACTAACAAAACTGACCCCAGTGCAGATCACTCACACCCGTGCACACACACATGCACAGTATGATTTGCAGTCTGTATGTGAGCCTCCCTGCCTGGTAGGGTGTTGGCTGAGTAAAGGGGTTGTTAAGTATCACAACTCTGTTCGTTCCGAAGTGATACTTTCTGTTTGAACAGCTTACAATGGACACCCTGTCACCTTGTATTGCCTTGCCTGGTTAAATGTGCATGTGAAAGGGTGTGTGTGTGTGTGTGTGTGTGTGTGTGTGTGTGTGTGTGTGTGTGTGTGTGTGTGTGTGTGTGTGTGTGTGTGTGTGTGTGTGTGTGTGTGTGTGTGTGTGTGTGTGTGTGTGTGTGTGTGTGTGTGTGTGTGTGTGTGTGTGTGCCTGGCAACTGTATGGCAACTGTACCTCCCTCAACCAAATGGCTTTCCAGGCGATGGTGCGGGGTGCTTCATTTGAGCCTGTCGGAACAGGAACCGGCACCTCTCAATTCTGGACTGTTTCGTTCTGGAACCCATTCGCCAGGATCCGGTACCACTCAACGGAAAGCCCCTTTTTTTTCTTCTCTCTGTTTGCAAAGTAAAAATAATAATAAAAGCAATCAGAGTTCATTCAAGTTGCCTCCTCTGTAATTCTCCTGCCCCCTAAAAAACGTCATGTGAAAACCTGCCTGATATTCTAAGAATGGATTTGTGTCGGGCCTGCCCGAGTTCATAGTTTGCACAACACTGTGACCAACGCGTGGCCATTGCTGTGAGTGAGAGAGAGAAGCGCGCCTGTGTTTCTCACAGAACACTTTCTATGATCTCTCTCCCTCTCTCTGCTCTGGTCGACATGAGCCTGCGAAGGTCATCGCTCCAGCATTGCAAATGGCTAACTGTTGCAAAAAGAGAACTCTAATCTTTCTGTCGGCTACCAAATAGCCTGTCCCTCAAACTCAACTCTGGACCACGAAGCCAGTTCCACCACATTTTCTCATTGTTCCCCACTAATCAGGGACTGATTTAGACCTGGGACACCGGGTGCTTGCAATTAATGATCAGGTAGAACAGAAAACCTGCAGGCTCTGGACCTCGTAGGGTAAGAGTTGAAAACCCCTGGCCTAAGTTATTAACTTCCAAATAGGCCTATTGAGCGAACGGCATTGTTTTGCAAGAAAGAGATACTGTAGGCTTTTGGCACTTTGCGCAATGACCATCGCAGGAGAGTGAACAGCGCATCATTGGGTGAGTCAGCGAAATCAGAAAGTTGTTTTTTAGGACAATAACTCCCTACTCATATTGTACCATGTGTCTCCACACGCCTAGGCTATTGATGGAAAAAAAATCCCATGTGTACAACTTCTGCAAGCACCTCTACTCTAATGCTCTGTCAGCACGCAAAAGCGATGATAATGCATAGAATGCTTTATTATAAAGTAGATGTATTTATTTTTGGTACCTCACAATTGACTAATTAAGCACTCGTGGTGAGGTCAGCTAAAGGCATCCCCGGTGGTACGCTGTCTGCCCTCCAGGACATTTACAGCACTTGGTGTCAAAGGTCAAGAAGATCATCAAGGTCCTTTGCCACCCGAGTCACGGTCTGTTCACTACCATCCAGCAGACAGAGACAGTACAGGTGTAATAAAGCCGGGAAAAGAAAGGCTGAAAAAACGTCTGTCTCTTCAGGCCGTCAGACTTACTCTCTCACACACACACACACACACACACACACACACACACACACACACACACACACACACACACACACACACACACACACACACACACACACACACACACACACACACACACACACACACACACACACACACACACACACACACACAACGCTGCTGTCCCATGTATATAAAGACATGAAATACTGGACCGTTTATTATACTGTTTTTCACACTGTGTATTCATATACTGTATTATTCACATAGCTCATTCTAATATATCTACTGCTGTACATTGCATTTTGTTACACTATTTGTACACTGGATTCTTGACATAGCTCACTGTAATATATCTACTGCTGTACATATTCTTAGTATGTGCCCTCAGAACAGCATCAATTCGTCGGGACTCTACATGGTGTCGAAAGTGTTCCACAGGGATGCTGGCCCTTGTTGACTTCAACGCTTCCCAGAGTTGTGTCGAGTTGGCTGGATGTCCTTTGGGTGGTGGACTATTCTCGATACACACGGGGAACCTGTTGAGCATGAAAATCCCATCAGAGTTGCAGTTCTTGACACAAACCGGTGCACCTGGCACCTACTACCATACCCTGTTCAAAGGCACTTTAATCTTTGGTCTTGCCTATTCACCCTCTGAATGGCCCACACACAATCCATGTCTGAATTGTACCAAGACTTAAAAATCTTTCTTTAACCTGTATCGTTCCCTTCATCTACACCGACTGAAGTGGATTTAACAAGTGACATCAATAAGGGGATCATAGCTGTCACCTGGATTCACCTGTTCAGTCTGTCATGGAAATAGCAGATATTGCATTTGATTTACTGATACAATGTTATTTGGGTTGTTTACTGGATTTGTTTCGGGCCATTCATGATTTCTTGTTTCTAGTTTTTGATTATTGTGTACTTGTTTGACATTTTTGCTGCACTGTTAGGTGATAGTAACACAGGCATTTCGCCACACTCGATATAACATCTGCTAAACTGTGTACGCGGCCAATAAACTTGGATTTGATTTGTGCGTGTGGCCCAATTTTACAAGGGGACAGTAGCTTCAGTACTGTACAGTGAACAGTGTGAGTACAGTCACTGGAGGGCTCGACTTTCTCCGGAACACATTCTGTTCCCGTGTGGCTCAGTTGGTAGAGCATGGTGCTTGCAATGCCAAGATTGTGGGTTCTATTCTCATTGGGGACCAGTATGATTTTAAAAAGTAAAATGTTTGTACTCACTACTGAAAGTTGCTCTGGAAGTTTCTGTTAAATTACAAAAATCTACAGACCACTACAATAGCTGGCAGATTGCTCAAGAGTGACTTTGAAATTGGATGAAGATCCATTTATAGGTCCTCATAAACCTTTGAAAATCCCTTCAAAACCAGCAACAGTAAGCACTATTACCATGAGTGCCTGAACGTGGTGTTTTGACCCTATCCAAAACCTTCATCTTCTAAATTCGACATTTAGAGCAACTTCTACATTTTAAGTTCGTAGAAACGTGGATAAACATCTAATTCTGCAGTGAGACTGCGAGAGCTCGTTGTACGGTGGACCTCCGCCTCCATCAACAGCTGCAATGAACTATTGGTACCAGACCGATGATAACTTGAAATCGTCATTCACCTTCGTAACAGTAAGTGTGACACATGTTTTAATTTTTTACAAATCTTACATTTATTTAACTAGGCAAGTCAGTTAAGAACAAATTCTTATTTTCAAATGACGGCCTAGGAACAGTGGGTTAACTGCCTCGTTCAGGGGCAAGACATGACCTCTTGGGAGTAAAAGCTCAAATGCTGCCTAGATCATAAAGCAAATCCATCTAACTATAACATCATCATCTATAACATCATCAAACCCCACTCTGTTTCCTCTGCATAAACCTGATACACATAGGGGCCAGTTTTCCAGACACAGATTAAGCAGACTGCTGGGTTAAGAAGCATGCCTCCCCCGTCCCTCCCAGCCCATGGGTCTTCACTAGACGGTAGAGGATGGGGGGGGGGACTATGCAGTGGCATGACAACTAACATTCATAGTGAAGATTCATCTTTAACCCCAGCTACTCTGACACAGATGTAGACAGCCAGGGCTACTCCCAGGGTGTATGCGCGTGCATGCAGGTTGATACAATACGGGCGTATGCACGTGCCTGTGTGAGCGTGCATGTGTGTGAGCGTGTGTCCAGAGTATTCACCAACTCCCGCACCCTTGGGAATTACCTAGTTTATTCCTGGACATTGTGAGAGGCTCCAGATATGGTAGTGTGAGAGACTCCTGCAAATCCATCCAATTCTTTCAAAGAAGAGGTCTAAAAACATAACCTGACATAAATAAATCACCAGGGCAGAGGATTATTATACAGTTTCCAGCCAAAGACAGAATGCTTTAAAAGTATTGCATTGATCTTTTCAAAGTCAATCAATAGCAAAGCAAAAGGTAACACATTGTTTAAAAACAAGGCCGGGGATAGGAATTCAATACTACTGGTGCATGTTTGCACATGCACAATGGCATAAAAGCACTAACACACACACACACACACACACACACACACACACAGAGCCACAAGGGCTTACAAGGGCCCAACTGTCAAAACTTTGCTAAATGCAAGGAGACACCGTGCTCCCCCCCCCCCTTTCCTCTCCCCCTCCTCCCCTCTCCTAATCCCTCACCCGCTTTCCAAAGCGTTTCCTAGAAAATTGCCAAGGCGATCCCTCTCAATGCCTGGCCTTTGTCTTCTTTGTCTTTGTATACAAGCTTGGGCCCTCCCAATGTTAGAGTCTGCAGGCTTCCTGGAATGAGACTTGGACCTTGCAGAAGGGGGCTATAGTTAGTGATGGGTGGGAAAAATTGATACAGTTACATATCGCAATATTATATCGATACTTTGACTCCAAGTATCGATTTGTAAAGAAATGTGTGTATATATACACATTTATATATATATATATTGTATTTTTTGGGCTAGGTTATTCTCCGTCTTCTTTTTAAATAGTGAGCCAACATGACTGATCAAAACTAATTTTCTCATGCTCTCTCGTCTCTGCAGCAGACATACAGTGTAGTGAGCAATATGTTTGGAACATCAAATCACAATACAACTGCTGTATCGAATCGCAATACATATCGAACCGTGAGAATTGCAGCACATATTGTATTGGAACCTAAGTATTGTGATAATATCGTATTGTGAGGTCAATTCCCAGCCCTATTCATAGTTCAGTTGTGGTTAGTGCTGTTCCAGATTAGGGTGGATGATTTTTTTTAAAATGAGCATGGCCATATTTCTCTTACAGCATACTGGATGACTGTCATTCATATTCCATTCACCCAGCTCAATATAATATCGCTAGGTTTAGGCTACTGCATGATACTGAAATTTTACCTATACCCATCACGAGGTTCCCACAAGCTAGCCTACAAATTACAGTTTGTAATGTAGGTGCACTGGTTGAGAGACAAACTGGAGTAATCAAAGTGACAGACGGTGACACATTCAATACCATCTTGCACACTCTTGCCTGCATCTAGCTGATCTGGGGTGTAATCATTAGCCCAAAGAGTTTCAAAACGGAAAAACTCAAGTTTCTATTGGACAAATTCAGGTAGGTTTAGTTTGCTTCGGTTTAAGAAACATTTTGCAACAGAATTGGCGGAATGAATAAACAAACTCCTGATCACCCGCAGTTCACTTTCATAGCAGCCACACACAAACAGCATCATCATTTTTTCCTTCTCTCACCTTTTCGCTGTGCTTGTGGATTTCAATGCACAACACAACAGCTGTTTGTGAACAGACGCAAAAAACTCTACAAACCAAACCTTCATACCATATCCGCTAACCCAGTGGCAGTCGGTGTCGTTTAAGATGAGGGAGGGCTATAATTTTTTCATGATCATGGCCTTATTTCTCTTACAGAATATTGGATGACTGTCATTCATATTCCATTCACCCAGTTTAGACTACTACACGTTTTGCAACAAAAATCGGCGGAATTAATAAAATCCTGATCACCCGCAAACACAGTTCACTTGCATAGCAGCCATATACAAACAGCATGATCACTTAGCTCGTTCTATAATTTATTCTTGCATCCACGCGTTCTCTTCCTCTCAGCTTTTCCCTTTGCTTGTGGACTTCAGTGCATAACACATCAGCTGTCTGTGACCAGGCGAAAAAACATTTCAAGCCTAACCTTCATATCATAACCGCTACACACAACCTACATCGTTGTTACCATATCAGCTAACGTCATAGTAAACATATCTACGAGAACTATTGTGTTAGTAAACTCGCTACAATCATGCAGTACAGTCAACAAGTAGTTTAGCAGTTACACCGGCGGGCCCCGGTGGCACTAAATAAATAAAAAACTAAAGCTTACCTTGACTTGGAAAAGTTAGTGTTGGATAGTGTTGGCTATCCAGCCATAGCCAGCTACAGTAGCTAACATAGCATCCCTCTCTGTTTGAGCTGGGTGTTTGATTAGACTAACCTAGCTAAGTAATGAAAGTGAAAAAATACAAAATATAGCTAGCTAGCTCTCTCTCGCGCTTCTTCATTTTAAAAATAAATACATTTGTTCAAAATTGTTCAACTATTGTCTTTCTCTCTCTTTGAGTCAACTACCCAACACATTTTATGCACTGCAGTGCTAGCTAGCTGTAGCTTATGCTTTCAGTACTAGATTCATTCTCTGATCCTTTGATTGGGTGGGCAACATGTTAGTTCATGCTGCAAGAGCTCCGATATGTTGAAAGATCCTCCGGATGTTGTCATAATTGGAACGGGGTGAGAACCATGCGCCTCCTGGGTTTTGTATTCACGTCAATGTACCCAGAGAAGGACGAAAAAATAGTTGTCCTCCGGCTGCACCGTGCTGCTACCGTAGACGGGGCTGTTGAGGCTACTGTGGACCTTCATAGCAAAACCTTTTTTAATCAGTTATTTGGCGACGTGAACATATTTAGTGTAGTGTTATCTAAAAAGGATAACTTTAATGTTATACTATTTTTATATTTCTGAAATTCACTGAGTCCTCCCCTTCCTCTTCTGAGGAGCCTCCACTGTTATAGTTACAGTATAGCTAGCTGCAATACAAAAACACACAGGTATGTACACAATGGCTTACAAGGGCCCAACTGTCAAAACTTTGCTAAATGCAAGGAGACACCGTGCTGCCCCCTCTTTTTTCCTTTCCTCTCCCCTCCTACCTCTCGTTTTTCCCTTTACTCTCCCCTCCTCCCTCTCCTAACCCCTCACCTGCTTTCCAAGGCTTTTCCTAGAAAGTCTGCCTAGGCGATCCCTCTCAATGCCTGGCCTTTGTCTTCATATGTATACAAGTTTTGGGCCCTCCCAAGGTTAGAGTCCGCAGGCTTCTTAGAATGAGACTTGGGCCGTGCAGAGAGGGGTTATAGTTAGTGATGGGGGGGGGGGTTGATAGTTACCTATAGCAATATTATTTCGGAGGATATTATATAGATACTTTGACTCCAAAATAAATAAATAAATAAATATATATACATACATACATACACAGTTGAAGTCGGAAGTTTAAATCCACCAGCCAAATACATTTAAACTCAGTTTTTCACAAATCCTGACATTTAAGCCGAGTAAAAATTCCCTGTCTTAGGTCAGTTAGGATCACCACTTTATTTTAAGAATGTGAAACATCAGAAAAATAGTAGAGAGAATGATTTATTTCAGCTTTTATTTCTGACGCATTCCCAGTGGGTCAGAAGGCAATGCCACCAAATACTAATTGAGTGTATGTAAAATACACTCAATTCGTATTTGGTAGCATTGCCTTTAAATTGTTTAACATGGGTCAAATCTTTCAGGTAGCCTCCCACAAGCACCCCACAGTAAGTTGAGTGAATTTTGGCCCATTCCTCCTGACAGAGCTGGTGTAACTGAGTCAGGTTTGTAGCCCTCCTTGCTTGCACACACCTTTTCAGTTCTGCCCACACATTTTATATGGGATTAAGGTCAGGGCTTTGTGATGGCCACTCCAATACCTTGACTTTGTTGTCTTTAAGCCATTTTGCCACAACTTTGGAAGTATGATTGGGGTCATTGTCCATTTGGAAGACCCATTTGCGACCAAGCTTTAACTTCCTGACTGATGTCTGTCTTGAGATGTTGGTTCAATATATCCACATAATTTTCTTTCCTCATGATGCCATCTATATTGTGAAGTGCACTAGTCCCTCCTGCAGCAAAGCATCCCCACAACATGATGCCACCCATTTAACATACATTTAAGTCATTTAGCAGACGCTCTTATCCAGAGCGACTTACAAATTGGTGCATTCACCTTATGACATCCAGTGGAACAGGGGGTGAGAAGGATTACTTATCCTATCCTAGGTATTCCTTAAAGAGGTGGGGTTTCAGGTGTCTCCGGAAGATGGTGATTGACTCCGCTGTCCTGGCGTCGTGAGGGAGTTTGTTCCACCATTGGGGGGGCCAGAGCAGCGAACAGTTTTGACTGGGCTGAGCGGGAACTGTACTTCCTCAGTGGTAGGGAGGCGAGCAGGCCAGAGGTGGATGAATGCAGTGCCCTTGTTTGGGTGTAGGGCCTGATCAGAGCCTGGAGGTACTGAGGTGCCGTTCCCCTCACAGCTCCGTAGGCAAGCACCATGGTCTTGTAGCGGATGCGAGCTTCAACTGGAAGCCAGTGGAGAGAGCGGAGGAGCGGGGTGACGTGAGAGAACTTGGGAAGGTTGAACACCAGACGGGCTGCGGCGTTCTGGATGAGTTGTAGGGGTTTAATGGCACAGGCAGGGAGCCCAGCCAACAGAGAGTTGCAGTGATCCAGACGGGAGATGACAAGTGCCTGGATTAGGACCTGCGCCGCTTCCTGTGTGAGACAGTGTCGTACTCTGCGAATGTTGTAGAGCATGAACCTACAGGAACGGGCCACCGCCTTGATGTTAGTTGAGAACGACAGGGTGTTGTCCAGGATCACGCCAAGGTTCTTAGCGCTCTGGGAGGTGGACACAATGGAGTTGTCAAACGTGATGGCGAGATCATGGAACGGGCAGTCCTTCCCCGGGAGGAAGAGCAGCTCCGTCTTGCCGAGGTTCAGCTTGAGGTGGTGATCCGTCATCCACACTGATATGTCTGCCAGACATGCAGAGATGCGATTCGCCACCTGGTTATCAGAAGGGGGAAAGGAGAAGATTAATTGTGTGTCGTCTGCATAGCAATGATAGGAGAGACCATGTGAGGTTATGACAGAGCCAAGTGACTTGGTGTATAGCGAGAATAGGAGAGGGCCTAGAACAGAGCCCTGGGGGACACCAGTGGTGAGAGCGCGTGGTGAGGAGACAGATTCTCGCCACGCCACATGGTAGGAGCGACCTGTCAGGTAGGACGCAATCCAAGCGTGGGCCGCGCCGGAGATGCCCAACTCGGAGAGGGTGGAGAGGAGGATCTGATGGTTCACAGTATCGAAGGCAGCCGATAGGTCTAGAAGGATGAGAGCAGAGGAGAGAGAGTTAGCTTTAGCAGTGCGGAGCGCCCCCGTGATACAGAGAAGAGCAGTCTCAGTTGAATGACTAGTCTTGAAACCTGACTGATTTGGATCAAGAAGGTCATTCAGAGAGAGATAGCGGGAGAGCTGGCCAAGGACGGCACGTTCAAGAGTTTTGGAGAGAAAAGAAAGAAGGGATACTGGTCTGTAGTTGTTGACATCGGAGGGATCGAGTGTAGGTTTTTTCAGAAGGGGTGCAACCCTCGCTCTCTTGAAGACGGAAGGGACGTAGCCAGCGGTCAGGGATGAGTTGATGAGCGAGGTGAGGTAAGGGAGAAGGTCTCCGGAAATGGTCTGGAGAAGAGAGGAGGGGATAGGGTCAAGCGGGCAGGTTGTTGGGCGGCCGGCCGTCACAAGACGCGAGATTTCATCTGGAGAGAGAGGGGAGAAAGAGGTCAGAGCACAGGGTAGGGCAGTGTGAGCAGAACCAGCGGTGTCGTTTGACTTAGCAAACGAGGATCGGATGTCATCGACCTTCTTTTCAAAATGGTTGACGAAGTCATCTGCAGAGAGGGAGGAGGGGGAGATGGGGAGGAGGATTCAGGAGGGAGGAGAAGGTGGCAAAGATCTTCCTAGGGTTAGAGGCGGATGCTTGGAATTTAGAGTGGTAGAAAGTGGCTTTAGCAGCAGAGACAGAGGAGGAAAATGTAGAGAGGAGGGAGTGAAAGGATGCCAGGTCCGCAGGGAGGCGAGTTTTCCTCCATTTCCGCTCGGCTGCCCGGAGCCCTGTTCTGTGAGCTCGCAATGAGTCATCGAGCCACGGAGCGGGAGGGGAGGACCGAGCCGGCCTGGAGGATAGGGGACATAGAGAGAAAGGATGCAGAAAGGGAGGAGAGGAGGGTTGAGGAGGCAGAATCAGGAGATAGGTTAGAGAAGGTTTGAGCAGAGGGAAGAGATGATAGGATGGAAGAGGAGAGAGTAGCGAGGGAGAGAGAGCGAAGGTTGGGACGGCGCGATACCATCCGAGTAGGGGCAGTGTGGGAGGTGTTGGATGAGAGCGAGAGGGAAAAGGATACAAGGTAGTGGTCGGAGACTTGGAGGGGAGTTGCAATGAGGTTAGTGGAAGAACAGCATCTAGTAAAGATGAGGTCGAGCGTATTGCCTGCCTTGTGAGTAGGGGGGAGGGGGAGAGGGTGAGGTCAAAAGAGGAGAGGAGTGGAAAGAAGGAGGCAGAGAGGAATGAGTCAAAGGTAGACGTGGGGAGGTTAAAGTCGCCCAGAACTGTGAGAGGTGAGCCGTCCTCAGGAAAGGAGCTTATCAAGGCATCAAGCTCATTTGTCATGCAGGTGAAAGAGGACCCAAAAGCGACTTGGCGAAAACAGAGTCTTTAATCCAGTAAAGTAAATACAAACAAAAAACACAACTTTCACTCGAAATGACGAGGACAAACTGGAGACTCGATCTTGAACAGCAGGTGAACAGCAGGTTGCCTCGGGAAGGCACTTGAACCAGACAGACTCAGACACCTGCTCACCACGCAGCATCTGAGGAAAACACGACACGACAGGGCGATACACAATCACAGCACGGTGAATTCTAAACAAGGAACCGACAGGACAGGAACGGAACACAAAGGAAGAAATAGGGACTCTAATCAGGGGAAAGGATCGGGAACAGGTGTGGGAAGACTAAATGATTGATTAGGGGAATAGGAACAGCTGGGAGCAGGAACGGAACGATAGAGAGAAGAGAGAGCGAGAGAGTGAAAGAGGGAGGGGGAGAGAGAGGGATAGAAAGAGGGAAAGAACCTAATAAGACCAGCAGAGGGAAACGAATAGAATGGGAAGCACAGGGACAAGACAAGATAATAAATGACAAAACATGACATCATTGATGAACTCTCCGAGGGAACCTGGAGGGCGATAAATGATAAGGATGTTAAGCTTGAAAGGGCTGGTAACTGTGACAGCATGGAATTCAAAGGAGGCGATAGACAGATGGGTAAGGGGAGAAAGAGAGAATGACCACTTGGGAGAGATGAGGATCCCGGTGCCACCACCCCGCTGACCAGAAGCTCTCGGGGTGTGCGAGAACACGTGGGCGGACGAAGAGAGAGCAGTAGGAGTAGCAGTGTTGTCTGTGGTGATCCATGTTTCCGTCAGTGCCAAGAAGTCGAGGGACTGGAGGGAGGCATAGGCTGAGATGAACTCTGCCTTGTTGGCCGCAGATCGGCAGTTCCAGAGGCTACCGGAGACCTGGAACTCCACGTGGGTCGTGCGCGCAGGGACCACCAGATTAGGGTGGCCGCGGCCACGCGGTGTGGAGCGTTTGTATGGTCTGTGCAGAGAGGAGAGAACAGGGATAGACAGACACATAGTTGACAGGCTACAGAAGAGGCTACGCTAATGCAAAAGAGATTGGAATGACAAGTGGACTACACGTCTCGAATGTTCAGAAAGTTAAGCTTACGTAGCAAGAATCTTATTGACTAAAATTATTAAAATGATACAGTACTGCTGAAGTAGGCTAGCTGGCAGTGGCTGCGTTGTTGACTTTGTAGGCTAGCTGGCAGTGGCTGCGTTGTTGACTTTGTAGGCTAGCTGGCAGTGGCTGCGTTGTTGACACTACACTAATCAAGTCGTTCCGTTGAGTGTAATAGTTTCTTCAGTGCTGCTATTCGGGGGCTAGCTGGCTAGCTAGCAGTGTTGTTTACGTTACTTTGCGTTAAGAGAACGACAATAGCTGGCTAGCTAACCTAGAAAATCGCTCTAGACTACACAATTATCTTTGATACAAAGACGGCTATGTAGCTAGCTATGTAGCTAGCTACGATCAAACAAATCAAACCATTGTACTGTAATGAAATTAAATGAAGATGTGATACTACCTGTGAATGCGACCGGGTTGTTGAGTGCGAAGTTCTATTCGGAAGACGTTGGCTAGCTGTTGGCTAGCTAGCAGAGTCACCTACGTTAAGGACGACAAATAGCTGGCTAGCTAACCTCGGTAAATTAAGATAATCACTCTAAGACTATACACTCTAAACTACACAATTATCTTGGATACGAAGACAGCAAAGACAGCTATGTAGCTAGCTAACACTACACTAATCAAGTCGTTCAGTTGAGTGTAATAGTTTCTACAGTGCTACAGTGCTGCTAATCGGTGGACGTTTGCTAGCTGGCTAGCTGGCTAGCTGCTGGGCAAATAGCAGTGTAGACTACGTTAGGACGACGAAATACGATAATTACGCAATTATCTTTGATACAAAGACGGCTATGTAGCTAGCTAAGAAGAAATTGCTAAGATTAGACAAATCAAACCGTTGTACTATAATGAAATGTAATGAAATGTAATGAAAAAGTTATACTACCTGCGGAGCGAAATGCCGATGCGACCGCTCGCTCCAACCCGGAAGTACCATGCTTCATGGCTGGGATGGTGTTCTTCGGCTTGCAAGCCACCCCCTTTTTCCTCCAAACATAATGATGGTCATTATGGCCAAACAGTTCTATTTTTGATTCATCAGACCAGAGGACATTTCTCCAAAAAGTACAATCTTTGTCCTCATGTGCAGTTGCAAACCGTAGTCTGGGTTTTTGTGGCGGTTTTGGAGCAGTGGCTTCTTCCTTGCTGAGCGGCCTTTCAGGTTACATCGATATAGGACTTGTTTTGCTGTGGATATAGATACTTTTGTACCTGTTTCCTCCAGCATTGTCACAAGGTCATTTGCTGTTGTTCTGGGATTGATTTCCACTTTTCAAACCAAAGTACGTTCATCTCTAGGAGACTGAAAGTGTCTCCTTCCTGAGCGGTATGACGGCTGCATGGTTCCATGGTGTTTATACTTGCGTACTATTGTTTGTATAGATGAACGTGGTACCTTCAGGCATTTGGAAATTGCTCCCAAGGATGAACCAGACTTGTGGAGGCCTGGCCTCTTGGCGGATGTCTTTTGATTTTCCCATGATGTCAAGCAAAGAGGCACATAGTTTGAAGGTAGGCCTTGAAATACATCCACAGGTACACCTCCAATTGACACAAATTATGTCAATTAGCCTATCAGAAGTTTCTAAAGCCATGTCATAATTTTCTGGCACAGTCAACTTAGTGTATTCAAGGCACAGTCAACTTAGTATATGCAAACCTCTAACCCACTGGAATTGTGAAACAGAGAATGATCAGTGAAATAATCTGGCTGTTAACAATTGTTGGAAAAATTACTTATGTCATGCACAAAGTAGATGTCCTAACAGACTTGCCAAAACTATAGTTTGTTAACAAGACATTTGTGGAGTGGTTGAAAAAATATTTTTAATGATTCCAACCTAAGTGTATGTAAATGTCCGACTTCAACTGTATATATATAAGAGTACCAGTCAATAGTTTGGACACACCTACTAATTCAAGGGTTTCTTCTTTATTTGGACTATTTTCTACATTGTAGAATAATAGTGGAGACATCAAAACTATGAAATAACACATATGGACTCATGTAGTAACCAAAAAAGTGTTCAACAAATCCAAATATATTTGAGATTCTTCAAAAGTAGCCATCTTTTGCCTTGATGACAGAAAATCCCTTGAGTGAGAAGGTGTGTCCAAACCTTTGACTGGTACTGTATATACAGTGCATTCAGAAAGAATTCAGATCCCTTTACTTATTCTCCATTATGTTACGTTACAGCATTATACAATAATGTATACAATTGTTTTTTCCCTGTCATCAATCTACACACAATACCCCATAATCACAAAGCAAAAACAGTTTTTTTTGCAAATGTATTAAAAATGAAAAACATATCACACTTACCAAAACAAATCTGCAGCATTGAAGGTCCCCAAAAACTCAGCGTCCTCCATCATTCTTAAATAGAATAAGTTTGGAACCACCAGGACTCTTCCTAGAGCTGGTTGGCCGGCCAAACTGAGCAATCGGGGGAGGAGGATCTTGGACAGGGATATGACCAAGAACCCAATGGTCA
The DNA here is from genome assembly GCF_021184085.1 of Oncorhynchus gorbuscha. Lineage (NCBI taxonomy): Eukaryota > Metazoa > Chordata > Actinopteri > Salmoniformes > Salmonidae > Oncorhynchus > Oncorhynchus gorbuscha. Next base: position 44,370,853 of record NC_060187.1, read on the forward strand.
CTCTGACAGAGCTCTAGAGTTCCTCTGTGGAGATGGGAGAACCTTCCAGAAGGACAACCGTCTCTGCAGCACTCCACCAATCAGGACTTTATCGTAGACTGACCAGACAGAAGCCCCTCAGTAAAAGGCACATGACAACCCGAGTTTTCCAAAAGGCCTAAAGACTCTCAGACCATGAGAAACAAGATTCTCTGGTCTGAAGAAACCAAGACTGAACTCTTTGGCCTGAATGCCAAGCATCACATCTAGAGGAAACCTGGCACCATCCTTACGGTGAAGCATGGTGGTGGTATCATATAATATATAATATATAATAATAATATATGCCATTTAGCAGACGCTTTTATCCAAAGCGACTTACAGTCATGTGTGCATACATTTTAGGTATCATGCTGTGGGGATGTTTTTCAGTGGCAGGGACTGGGAGACTAGTCACAAATGATGCAAAGATGAACGGAGCAAAGTACAGAGAGGTCCTTGATGAAAACCTGCTCCAGAACACTCAGTTCCTCAGACTGGGGCGAAGCTTCACCATCCAACAGGACCACGACCCTAAGCACATGACCAAGAAAACGCAGGAGTGGCTTTGGGACAAGACTCTGAATGTCCTCAAGTTGCTCAGCCAGAGCCCGTACTTGAACCTGATCTAACATTTCTGGAGAGACCTGAAAATAGCTGTGCAGCAACACTCCCTATCCAACCTGATAGTGCTTGAGAGGATGTGCAGAGAAGAATGGGAGAAACTCCCCAAATACAGTTGTGCCAAGCGTCATACCCAAGAAGACTTGAGGTTGTAATCGCTGCCAAATGTGCTTCAACAAAGTACTGAATAAATACTTTTGTAAATGTGATTTTATTTTTTTTTCATAAATTTGCAAAAACGTCTATACACCTGTTTTTGCTTTGTCATTATGGGGTATTGTTTGTCGATTGATGAGGGAAAAAATGTGTTCTCCATCTTCTTTGTAAATAGTGACTGATCAAAACCAGTTCTCATGCTCTTCTCGTCTCTCTGGAATAGACATACAGTAAAGTGAGCAATATGTTCGGAACATCAAATCACAATAAAATCGCAGTATTGAATCGCAATACATATAGAATCATAAGAATCGTGAGAATTGCAATACATATCGCATGGGCACCTATGTATCGTGATAAAATCGTATCGTGGGGTCAATTCCCAGCCATAGTTCAGTGGCGGTTAGTGCCATTCAAGATCAGGGAGGACGATTTTATTTAGTATATAGCTTTATCTAAAAATTATAACTTTTAAAAATGTTTTACTATTTTTATTTTTATGAAATTCACTGAGTAGGATGGTCCTCCCCTTCCTCCTCTGAGGAGCCTCCACTGATATAGTATAGCTAGGTGCATTAGAATGCAATGCCATTCCATTCCCCTCCCATGCATGTGTATTGGCACGCACTCACACACACACTCACACACACACCTCCCTTCCGACACCAGCTCCACTTTACATGGATCCTCTTTCCATTAGCTAATCTAATCTGTGAGGAGCAATAATGTGAGTCTAAATGGAAGCATACAGGAAAGAGGGGGTGAGGGCAGGAAAGAGGGGGTGAGGGGATGAGGAAAGGGGTGGAGAGATGGAGGGCAGGGCCTTCAAGGTTATCATTGCGTAAGGACCCTTGCTGTTCCCAAACATGGTACAGTATTGATATGTAGTTAGGTAATTGGTTATTGCTTCCTCTATAGATAGTGTGTACTCAAGGACTTGAAACACACACACACACACACACACTGCTTGATTGCACTCTCTTGGTCAAGGTCTTGTTGGGTGAGCATTAGGTTTGTGGTCAGATTCTTCTCTGTTCAGAATGTGCATAACATTTACATTACATTCATGTACATGACATTACATTTTCATACAATACATAGCGTATTATAGATGCATTATAATGCATTATATGTGCAGGCTATAAGCATACATTTAGTATTTATTTTCAATTCTTGAATTGGGATTTCAATTCACATCATGAACTGACTTTGAATTCTGTGTCCTTGTAACCTCAATGTCAGTGTCACAAATGTATATCAGTCATTAAGGTTTACATGATGGCCTTGCCCTCATTTCACATGATGGCCATACCCTCATTTCACATGATGGCCTTGCCCTCATTTCACATGATGTCCATGCCCTCATTTCACATGATGGCCATACCCTCATTTCACATGATGGCCATACCCTCATTTCACATGATGGCCTTGCCCTCATTTCACATGATGGCCATACCCTCATTTCACATGATAGCCATACCCTCATTTCACATGATGGCCTTGCCCTCATTTCACATGATAGCCATACCCTCATTTCACATGATGGCCATGCCCTCATTTCACATGATGGCCATGCCCTCATTTCACATGATGGCCTTGCCCTCATTTCACATGATGGCCATGCCCTCATTTCACATGATGGCCATACCCTCATTTCACATGATGGCCTTGCCCTCATTTCACATGATGACCATACCCTCATTTCACATGATGGCCATACCCTCATTTGACATGATGGCCATACCCTCATTTGACATGATGGCCTTGCCCTCATTTCACATGATGGCCTTGCCCTCATTTCACATGATGGCCTTGCCCTCATTTCACATGATGGCCTTGCCCTCATTTCACATGATGGCCATACCCTCATTTCACATGATAGCCATACCCTCATTTCACATGATGGCCATACCCTCATTTCACATGATGGCCTTGCCCTCATTTCACATGATGCTTGCAGTCCCCGATGGCCTTCTCTTATTGCACAGGGGGTCACATGGTGCGTACAGTAAACACATTCTTCTCTGTCATTATATAAGAGGCCCATCGCACTAAATAATGCATGGGTGTGCATGGGTTTCTGGTGTGTGTGTTTGTGTGAAATCAAATCAAGTGTGTGTGTGTGTGTGTAGAATAGTATGCAAAACCACTGCCTCTCTTCTAGCCCAAAGTAGCAGAAGAGAATGGCAGTAAAAAAAGTGTTGCCCTAAAAAGGGTTGCTTAGAATGGGTGGGGGCCCCGAGGGAGATATAGGGGCCACAATAACCCAGGCCCCCCCTTAGTTTCACAGGTCCATGTCAAACCTTACCTGTTTGTGAATGGGGATTGGCATGCTCTTGCCAAAGCTCATTCATTAACCAAGGGTGGTCAATCTCTCCCCTCCTCCTCTACTTCCCTCCCCTTACTACCTCCCTTTCTTTCAGAGGCACAATGAGAGAGAGGAGGGCCTACAGCAGAACCTAGATCTTCTGCAAAGATTCTGCCAGACCTGAGCCCTGACAGTAAATCCCAGTAAGACCAAAATAATGGTGTTCCAAAAAAGGTCCAGTCGCCAGGACCACAAATACAAATTCCATCTAGACACCGTTGCCCAAAACACACAAATAACTATACATACCTTGGCCTAAACATCAGCGCCACAGGAAACTTACACAAAGCTGTGAACGATCTGAGAGACAAGGCAATAAGGGCATTGTATGCCATTAAAAGGAACATAAAATTTGACATACCAACTAGGATCTGGCTAAAAATACTTGAATCAGTTATAGAACCCATTGCCCATTGTGGTTGTGAGGTCTGGGGTCCGCTCACCAGCCAAGAATTCACAAAATGGGCCAAACACCAAGTTTAGTCTCTGCATGCAGAATTCTGCAAAAATATCCAATGTGGACAATGTAGGACACCAAATAATGCATGCAGAGCAGAATTAGGCCGATACCCGCTAATTATCAAAATACAGAAAAGAGCCATTAAATTATACAACCATCTAAAAGGAAGCAATTCCCAATCTTCCTTAAAACAAAGCCATCACCTACAGAGAGATGAACCTGGAGAAGAGTCCCCTAAGCAAGCTGGTCCTGGTGCTCTGTTCACAAACACAAACACACCCCACAGAGCCCCAGGACAGCAACACAATTAGACCCAACCAAATCATGAGAAAACAAAAAAGAATTAACAAAAACTGAGCAAACAAGAATGCTATTTGTCCCTAAACAGAGAGTACACAGCGGCAGAATACCTGACCACTGTGGATGACCCAAACTTAACTTCTTCGAGATAGGGGGCGCTCTTTTAATTTTTGGATAAAAAACGTTCCCGTTTTAAACAAGATATTTTGTCACAGAAAGATTCTCGACTATGCATGTAATTGACTGCTTTGGAAAGAAAAAACTCTGACGTTTCCAAAACTGTAAAGATATTATCTGTGAGTGCCCCAGAACTAATGCTACAGGCAAAACCAAGATTACATTTCATACAGGATGTAACAGCTCTCTTCTATCTCCTCCTCTGACGAAGAGGTAGAACAAGGATCGAACCAAAATGCAGCGTGATGATGATTCATGATATTTTAATGAAGGAAAAACTATACATACAGAAACTACAAAAATAACGAAATGAAATAACGAACACCGAAACAGCCCTATCTGGTGCAAACACAAAGACAGGAACAATCACCCACGAAACACTCACAGAATATGGCTGCCTAAATATGGCTCCCAATCAGAGACAACGATAATCACCTGACTCTGATTGAGAACCGCCTCAGGCAGCCATAGACTACGTAGACACCCCACAAAACCCCAAGACAAAAAACACACCACAATAACCCATGTCACACCCTGGCATGACCAAATAAATAAAGAAAACACAAAATACTAAGACCAAGGCGTGACAGAACCCCCCCCTAAGGTGCGGACTCCCGGACGCACCTCAAAACCATAGGGAGGGTCCGGGTGGGCGTCTGTCCATGGTGGCGGCTCCGGCTCGGGACGTGGACCCCACTCCATAAATGTCTTAGTTCCTCCCCCTCGCGTCCTGGGATAGTCCACCCTCGCCGCCGACCATGGCCTAGTAGTCCTCACCCAGAACCCCACTGGACTGAGAGGCAGCTCGGGACTGAGGGGTAGCTCGGGACTGAGGGGAAGCTCGGGACTGAGGGGCAGCTCGGGACTGAGGGGCAGCTCAGCACTGAGGGGAAGCCCAGCACTGAGGGGAAGCCCAGCACTGAGGGGAAGCCCAGCACTGAGGGGAAGCCCAGCACTGAGAGGAAGCCCAGCACTGAGAGGAAGCCCAGCACTGAGAGGAAGCTCAGCACTGAGAGGAAGCTCAGGCAGGTAGTTGGCTCCAGCAGATCCTGGCTGGCTGGCGGATCTGGAAGAGTCTGGTTGACTGGCAGATCTGGAAGAGTCTGGTTGACTGGCAGATCTGGAAGAGTCTGGTTGACTGGCAGATCTGGAAGAGTCTGGTTGACTGGCAGATCTGGAAGAGTCTGGTTGACTGGCAGATCTGGAAGAGTCTGGTTGACTGGCAGATCTGGAAGAGTCTGGCTGACTGGCAGATCTGGAAGAGTCTGGCTGACTGGCGGATCTAGCTGCTCCATGCAGACTGGCAGCACTGGCTACTCCATGCAGACTGACAGCTCTGGCTGCTCTATGCAGACTGGCAGCTCCATGCAGACTGTCAGCTCTGGCTGCTCTATGCAGACTGGCAGCTCTATGCAGACTGGCAGCTCTGGCTGCTCCATGCAACCTGGCAGCTCTGGCTGTTCCATGCAGACGGGCAGTTCTGGCTGCTCCATGCAGACTGGCAGCTCAGGCTGCTCCATGCAGACTGGCAGCTCAGGCTGCTCCATGCAGTCTGACAGCTCAGGCTGCTCCATGCAGACTGGCAGCTCAGGCTGCGCTGAACAGGCAGGAGACTCCAGCAGCGCTGTAGAGGAGGAAGGCTCTGATAGCGCTAGACAGGCGGGAGACTCCGACAGCGATGGAGAGGCGAGGCGCACTGTAGGCCTGATACGTGGTGCTGGCACTGGTGGAACTGGACCGAGAACACGCACAGGAAGCCTGGTGCGGGGAGCTGCCACCGGAAGACTGGTCTGTGGAGGTGGCTCTGGATAGACCGGACCGTGCAGGCGCACTGGAGCTCTTGAGCACCAAGCCTGCCCAACCTTACCTGGCTCGATGCCCACTCTAGCCCGGCCAATACAAAGAGCTGGTATGAACCGCACCGGGCTATGCACCCGCACTGGAAACACTGTGCGCTCCATAGCATAACACGGTGCCTGCCCTGCCCGGTCTCTCTAGCCCCCGGTAAGCACAGGGAGTTTGCGCAGGTCTCCAAAACTGCAAAGATATTATCTGTGAGTGCCCCAGAACTAATGCTACAGGCAAAATCAAGATTACATTTCATACAGGATGTAACGGCTCTCTTCTATCTCCTCCTCTGACGAAGAGGTAGAACCAAAATGCAGCGTGATGATGATTCATGATATTTTAATGAAGGAAAAACTTACGTATAGAAACTACAAAAATAACGAAAAGAAATAATGAAAACCGAAACAGCCCTATCTGGTGCAAACACAAAGACAGGAACAATCACCCACGAAACACTCACAGAATATGGCTGCCTAAATATGGCTCCCAATCAGAGACAACGATAATCACCTGACTGATTGAGAACCGCCTCAGGCAGCCATAGACTACGTAGACACCCCACAAAACCCCAAGACAAAAAACATACCACAAACATACCATGTCACACCCTGGCCTGACCAAATAAATAAAGAAAACACAAAATACTAAGACCAAGGCGTGATACAGTAAATGGTCCAGATTTTGAAAGCGCTGTGTTCCAATGTCTCCTTATATGGCTGTGAATGCGCCAGGAATGAGCCTGAACTTTCTGTCGTTTCCCCAAGGTGTCTGCAGCATTGTGACGTATTTGTAGGCATATCATTGGAAGATTGACCATAAGAGACTACATTTACCAGGTGTCCGCCCGGTGTCCTCCGTCAAAATTATTGCGTAATCTCCAGCTCCATGCGCGTTCCATTTTCTTCAGAGGAGAAAGTCAACTTCCACAAATTATTTATCATCGATAGATATGTGAAGAACACCTTGAGGATTGATTCTAAACAACATTTGCCATGTTTCTGTCGATATTATGGAGTTAATTTGGAATAAAGTTTGCGTTATATCGACTTAATTTTCGGGTTTTTTCTTACCCAAACGTGATGAACAAAACGGAGCGATTTGTCCTACACCACTAATATTTTTGGAAAAACTGAACATTTGCTATCTAAACTGAGAGTCTCCTCATTGAAAACATCTGAAGTTCTTCAAAGGTAAATGATTTTATTTGAATGCTTTTCTTGTTTTTGTGAAAATGTTGCATGCTGAATGCTAGGCTTAATTCTGTGCTAGCTATCAATACTCTTCCACAAATGCTTGTTTAGCTATGGTTCAAAATAATATTTTGAAAATCTGACATGACAGTGTTGTTAACAAAAGCCTAAGCTTGAGAGCAAATATATTTATTTAATTTAATTTGCAATTTTCATGAATAGTTCATGTTGCGTTATGGTAACGAGCTTGAGGCTATAAATAGGATCCCGGATACGGGATTGCTCGTCGCAACAGGTTAAGGAAAGCTTTGACTATGTACAGACTCAGTGAGCATAGCCTTGCTATTGAGAAAGGCTGCCATAGGCAGACCTGGCACACACGAGAAGGCAGGCTATGTGCACACTGCCCACAAAATGAGGTGGAAACTGAGCCACACTTCCTAACCTCCTGCCCAATGTATTGCCACAAAAAAAGGTCAACCAGTGAAAAGCAAACAGTTTTTCACAATTCCTGACATTTAATCCTAGTAAAAATTCCCTGTTTTAGGTCAGTTAGGATCACCACTATATTTAAGAATGTGAAATGTCAGAATAATAGCAGAGAGTGTGATTTATTTCAGCTTTAATGTCTTTCATCACATTCTCAGTGGGTCAGAAGTTTACATACACTCAATTAGTATTTGGTAGCATTGCCTTTAAATTGCTTAACTTGGGGGAAATGTTTCGGGTAGCCTTCCACAAGCTTCCCACAATAAATTGGGTGAATTTTGGTCCATTCCTCCAGACAGAGCTGGTGTAACTGAGTCAGGTTTGTAGGCCTCCTTGCTCGCACACACTTTTTCAGTTCTGCCCACAATTGTTCTATAGGATGAGGTCAGTGCTTTGTGATGGCCACTCCAGTACCTTGAATTTGTTGTCCTTAAGCCATTTTGCCACAACTTTGGAAGTATGCTTGGGGTCATTGTCCATTTGGAAGACACATTTGCGACCAAGCTTTAACTTCCTGACTGATGTCTTGAGATGTTGCTTCAATATATCCACATGATTCCCCCCCTCATGATGCCATCTATTTTGTGAAGTGCACTAGTCCCTCCTGCAGCAAAGCACCCCCCACAACATGGTTCTACCACCCCCATGCTTCACGGTTTGGATGGTGTTCTTCGGCTTGCAAGCCTCTCCTTAGTCCTCCAAACATAACGATGGTCATTATGGCCAAACAGTTCTATTTTTGTTTCATCAGACCAGAGGACATTTCTCCAAAAAGTACCATCTTTGTCCTCATGTGCAGTCTTTTTTATGGCGGTTTTGGAGCAGTGGCTTCTTCCTTGCTGAGCGGCCTTTTTGTCATGCAGGTGATAGAGGACCCAAAAGCGACTTAACAGAAACAGAGTTTATTCAAGTCCAAACAGGGAATAACAGAAATCCTCTAGTCTGTAGAGGGGAATAACAAGAGAAGCGGCCACAGACTGCAGGTCGCTTCGGGTAGGCGCAGGCCGTAGTAGACAGAGACACCTGCTCACACGCAGCATCTGATGAAGGCAAAAAACACGACAGGACAGGGCGAAACACAATCACAGCATGGTGAATACAAAACAAGGAACCGACGGGACAGGAACGGAACACAAAGGAATAAATAGGGACTCTAATCAGGGGAAAGGATCGGGAACAGGTGTGGGAAGACTAAATGATGATTAGGGGAATAGGAACAGCTGGGAGCAGGAACGGAACGATAGAGAGAAGAGAGAGCGAGAGAGTGAGAGAGGGAGGGGGAGAGAGAAGGATAGAAAGAGGGAAAGAACCTAATAAGACCAGCAGAGGGAAACGAATAGAATGGGGAGCACAGGGACAAGACAAGATAATAAATGACAAACATGACAGTACCCCCCCCACTCACCGAGCGCCTCCTGGCGCACTCGAGGAGGAATCCTGGCGGCAACGGAGGAAATCATCGATGAGTGAACGGTCCAGCACGTCCCGAGACGGAACCCAACTCCTCTCCTCAGGACCGTAACCCTCCCAATCCACTAAGTATTGGTGACCCCGTCCCCGAGAACGCATGTCCATGATCTTATGTACCTTGTAAATAGGTGCGCTCTCGACAAGGAGGGGAGGGGGGGGGAGGGAAGACGAACGGGGGTGCGAAGAAAGGGCTTAACACAGGAGACATGGAAGACAGGATGGACGCGACGAAGATGTCGCGGAAGAAGCAGTCGCACAGCGACAGGATTGACGACCTGGGAGACACGGAACGGACCAATGAACCGCGGAGTCAACTTACGAGAAGCTGTCGTAAGAGGAAGGTTGCGAGTGGAAAGCCACACTCTCTGGCCGCAACAATACCTTGGACTCTTAATCCTGCGTTTATTGGCGGCTCTCACCGTCTGTGCCCTGTAACGGCAAAGTGCAGACCTCACCCTCCTCCAGGTGCGCTCACAACGTTGGACAAACGCTTGAGCGGAGGGAACGCTGGACTCGGCAAGCTGGGATGAGAACAGAGGAGGCTGGTAACCCAGACTACTCTGAAACGGAGATAACCCGGTAGCAGACGAAGGAAGCGAATTGTGAGCGTATTCTGCCCAGGGGAGCTGTTCTGCCCAAGACGCAGGGTTTCTGAAAGAAAGGCTGCGTAGTATGCGACCAATCGTCTGATTGGCCCTCTCTGCTTGACCGTTAGACTGGGGATGAAACCCGGAAGAGAGACTGACGGACGCACCAATCAAACGACAGAACTCCCTCCAAAACTGTGACGTGAATTGCGGGCCTCTGTCTGAAACGGCGTCTAACGGGAGGCCATGAATTCTGAATACATTCTCAATAATGATTTGTGCCGTCTCCTTAGCGGAAGGAAGTTTAGCGAGGGGAATGAAATGTGCCGCCTTAGAGAACCTATCGACAACCGTCAGAATCACAGTCTTCCCCGCAGACAAAGGCAGACCGGTAATGAAGTCTAAGGCAATGTGAGACCATGGTCGAGAAGGAATGGGAGCGGTCTGAGACGACCGGCAGGAGGAGAGTTACCCGACTTAGTCTGCGCGCAGTCCGAACAAGCAGCCACGAAACGGCGCGTGTCACGCTCCTGAGTCGGCCACCAAAAGCGCTGGCGAATAGACGCAAGAGTGCCTCGAACACCGGGATGACCAGCTAACTTGGCAGAGTGAGCCCACTGAAGAACAGCCAGACGAGTGGAAACAGGAACGAAAAGGAGGTTACTAGGACAAGCGCGCGGCGACGCAGTGTGCGTGAGTGCTTGCTTAACCTGTCTTTCAATTCCCCAGACTGTTAACCCGACAACACGCCCATAAGGAAGAATCCCCTCGGGATCAGTAGAAGCCACAGAAGAACTAAACAGACGGGATAAGGCATCAGGCTTGGTGTTCTTGCTACCCGGACGGTAAGAAATCACAAACTCGAAACGAGCGAAAAACAACGCCCAACGAGCTTGACGGGCATTAAGTCGTTTGGCAGAACGGATGTACTCAAGGTTCTTATGGTCTGTCCAAACGACAAAAGGAACGGTCGCCCTCCAACCACTGTCGCCATTCGCCTAGGGCTAAGCGGATGGCGAGCAGTTCACGGTTACCCACATCATAGTTGCGCTCAGATGGCGACAGGCGATGAGAAAAATAAGCGCAAGGATGAACCTTATCGTCAGACTGGAAGCGCTGGGATAGAATGGCTCCCACGCCTACCTCTGAAGGCCAACCTCGACAATGAATTGTCTAGTGACGTCAGGAGTAACGAGGATAGGAGCGGACGTAAAACGTTCTTTAAGAAGATCAAAAGCTCCCTGGGCGGAACCGGACCACTTAAAACACGTCTTGACAGAAGTAAGAGCTGTGAGAGGGGCAGCAACTTGACCGAAATTACGAATGAAACGCCGATAGAAATTAGCGAAACCTAAAAAGCGCTGCAACTCGACACGTGACCTTGGAACGGGCCAATCACTGACAGCTTGGACCTTAGCGGAATCCATCTGAATGCCTTCAGCGGAAATAACGGAACCGAGAAAAGTAACGGAGGAGACATGAAAAGAGCACTTCTCAGCCTTTACGTAGAGACAATTCTCTAAAAGGCGCTGTAGAACACGTCGAACGTGCTGAACATGAATCTCGAGTGACGGAGAAAAAATCAGGATATCGTCAAGATAGACAAAAACAAAGATGTTCAGCATGTCTCTCAGAACATCATTAACTAATGCCTGAAAAACAGCTGGCGCATTGGCGAGACCGAACGGCAGAACCCGGTACTCAAAATGCCCTAACGGAGTGTTAAACGCCGTTTTCCACTCGTCCCCCTCTCTGATGCGCACGAGATGGTAAGCGTTACGAAGGTCCAACTTAGTAAAGCACCTGGCTCCCTGCAGAATCTCGAAGGCTGATGACATAAGGGGAAGCGGATAACGATTCTTAACCGTTACGTCATTCAGCCCTCGATAATCCACGCAGGGGCGCAGAGTACCGTCCTTCTTCTTAACAAAAAGAACCCCGCCCGGCCGGAGAAGAAGAAGGCACTATGGTACCGGCGTCAAGAGACACAGACAAATAATCCTCGAGAGCCTTACGTTCGGGAGCCGACAGAGAGTATAGTCTACCTCGAGGAGGAGTGGTCCCCGGAAGGAGATCAATACTACAATCATACGACCGGTGAGGAGGAAGGGAGTTGGCTCGGGACCGACTGAAGACCGTGCGCAGATCATGATATTCCTCCGGCACTCCTGTCAAATCGCCAGGTTCCTCCTGAGAAGTAGGGACAGAAGAAACGGGAGGGATGGCAGACATTAAACACTTCACATGACAAGAAACGTTCCAGGATAGGATAGAATTACTAGACCAATTAATAGAAGGATTATGACATACTAGCCAGGGATGACCCAAAACAACAGGTGTAAACGGTGAACGGAAAATCAAAAAAGAAATAGTCTCACTGTGGTTACCAGATACTGTGAGAGTTAAAGGTAGTGTCTCAAATTTGATACTGGGAAGATGACTACCATCTAAGGCAAACATGGGCGTAGGCCTGTCTAACGGTCTGAAAGGAATGTTATGTTTCCGAACCCATGCTTCGTCCATGAAACAACCCTCAGCCCCAGAGTCAATCAAGGCACTGCATGTAGCACCCGAACCGGTCCAGCGTAGATGGACCGACATAGTAGTACAAGATCTAGATGAAGGGACCTGAGTAGTAGCGCTCACCAGTAGCCCTCCGCTTACTGATGGGCTCTGGCCTCTTACTGGACATGAATTAACAAAATGTCCAGCAACTCCGCAATAGAGGCACAGGCGGTTGGTGATCCTCCGTTCCCTCTCCTTAGTCGAGATGCGAATCCCTCCCAGCTGCATGGGCTCAGTCTCAAAGCCAGAGGAGGGAGATGGTTGCGATGCGGAGCAGGGAAACACCGTTGATGCGAGCTCTCTTCCACGAGCCCGGTGACGAAGATCTACCCGTCGTTCTATGCGGATGGCGAGAGCAATCAAAGAGTCCACATCTGATGGAACCTCCCGGGAGAGAATCTCATCCTTAACCACTGCGTGAGTCCCTCCAGAAAACGAGCGAGCAGCGCCGGCTCGTTCCACTCACTAGAGGCAGCAAGAGTGCGAAACTCAATAGAATAATCCGTTATGGACCGTTCACCTTGGCATAAGGAAGCCAGGGCCCTAGAAGCCTCCCTACCAAAAACTGAACGGTCAAAAACCCGAATCATCTCCTCTTTAAAGTTCTGGAACTTGTTAGAGCAATCAGCCCTTGCCTCCCAGATAGCTGTGCCCCATTCTCGAGCCCGGCCAGTAAGGAGTGAAATGACGTAAGCAACCCGAGCTCTCTCTCTAGAGTATGTGTTGGGTTGGAGAGAGAACACAATCTCACACTGCGTGAGAAAGGAGCGGCACTCAGTGGGCTGCCCGGAGTAGCAAGGTGGGTTATTAACCCTAGGTTCTGGAGGCTCGGCAGGCCAGGAAGTAACAGGTGGCACGAGACGTAGACTCTGGAACTGTCCAGAGAGGTCGGAAACCTGAGCGGCCAGGTTCTCCACGGCATGGCGAGCAGCAGACAATTCCTGCTCGTGTCTGCCGAGCATGGCTCCTTGGATCTCGACGGCAGTGTAACGAGCGTCTGAAGTCGCTGGGTCCATTCCTTGGTCGGTTCCTTCTGTCATGCAGGTGATAGAGGACCCAAAAGCGACTTAACAGAAACAGAGTTTATTCAAGTCCAAACAGGGAATAACAGAAATCCTCTAGTCTGTAGAGGGGAATAACAAGAGAAGCGGCCACAGACTGCAGGTCGCTTCGGGTAGGCGCAGGCCGTAGTAGACAGAGACACCTGCTCACACGCAGCATCTGATGAAGGCAAAAAACACGACAGGACAGGGCGAAACACAATCACAGCATGGTGAATACAAAACAAGGAACCGACGGGACAGGAACGGAACACAAAGGAATAAATAGGGACTCTAATCAGGGGAAAGGATCGGGAACAGGTGTGGGAAGACTAAATGATGATTAGGGGAATAGGAACAGCTGGGAGCAGGAACGGAACGATAGAGAGAAGAGAGAGCGAGAGAGTGAGAGAGGGAGGGGGAGAGAGAAGGATAGAAAGAGGGAAAGAACCTAATAAGACCAGCAGAGGGAAACGAATAGAATGGGGAGCACAGGGACAAGACAAGATAATAAATGACAAACATGACACTTTTAGGTTATGTCAATATAGGACTCGTTTTACTGTGGATATAGATACTTTTGTACCTTTTTCCTCCAGCATCTTCACAAGGTCCTTTGCTGTTGTTCTGGGATTGATTTGCACTTCTCGCACCAAAATACATTAATCTCGAGGAGACAGAACGCGTCTCCTTCCTGAGCGGTATGAAGGCTGCATGGTCCCATGGTGTTTATACTTGATACTATTGTTTGTATAGATGAACGTGGTACCTTCAGGCATTTGGAAATTGCTCCCAAGGATGAACCAGACTCGTGGAGGCCTGGCCCCTTGGCTGATTTCTTTTGATTTTCCCATGATGTCAAGCAAAGAGGGACTTGAAGGTAGGCCTTGAAATCCATCCACAGGTACACCTCCAATTGACTCAAATTATGTCAATTAGCCTATCAGAAGCTTCTAAAGCCATGACATCAATTTCTGGAATTTTCCAAGCTGATAAAGGCACAGTCAACTTAATGTATGTAAACTTCTGACCCACTGAAATTGTGATACAGTGAATTAAGTGAAATAATAAGTGAAATAATCTGTCTGTAAACAACTGTTGGAAGAAATACTTATGTCATGCACAAAGTAGATGTCCTAACCGACTTGCCAAAACTATAGTTTGTTAACAAGACATTTGGGGAGTGGTTGAAAAACTTGTTTTAATGACTCCAACCTAAGTGTATGTAAACTTTTGACTTCAACTGTATACATATGACATTTGTAATGTCTTTATTCTTTTGGAACTTCTGAGTGTAATGTTTACTGTTCATTTTTATTATTTGTATCACTTTTGTATATTATCTACTTCACTTCCTTTGGCAATGTTAACATATGTTTCCCATGCCAATAAAGCCCCTTGAATTGAATTGAATTGAGAGAGAGAAAGACAGAGCGAGAACACTGCTACCTGTGCCAAGCCCAGAAAGGGAAAAAAAATTGCATTCCACGGTGGCAGGCGTTTCGAGAGAAGATAAGAGCTGCTATTCTGGGTAAGGACTGTGCCTGGGTGCTTCCAGGACCCACACGGGGAGGTGCCCTCCTCTCGTGTCATTGAGTTGATCTTTGACGGGGCTAGTAGAGGGGTAGGGTGGGGTGTGATTGGGGCTTAATACACAAAAACATGCTGCTAATCAATAGGAGGTGGAGATAAGGAGGTGGAGATAAGTCCCGACGGAAAAAAAAGTGAAGCAATTCCATGTCAACTCCGAGAGTACTGACGTGGGTGGAAAACATATTGTGACATTTCTCTGGTACAGTGGGGCAAAAAAAGTATTTAGTCAGCTACCAATTGTGCAAGTTCTTCCACTTAAAAAGATGAGAGAGGCCTGTAATTTTCATCATAGGTACACTTCAACTATGACAGACACAAAAAAAAAAATCAGGAAAATCACATTGTAGGATTTTTAATAAATTAATTTGCAAATTATGGTGGAAAATAAGTATTTGATCAATAACAAAAGTTTATCTTGATACTTTGTTATATACCCTTTGTTGGCAATGACAGAGGTCAAACGTTTCCTGTAAGTCTTCACAAGGTTTTCACACACATGGCTTGGGTTTTGCTCTGACATGCACTGTCAACTGTGGGATCATATATATAGATACAGGTGTGTGCCTTTCCAAATAATGCCCAATCAATTGAATTTACCGCAGGTGGACTCCAATCAAGTTGTAGAAACATCTCAAGGATGATCATTGGACACATGATGCACCTGAGCTCAATTGAGAGTCTCTTAGCAAAGGGTCTGAATACTTATGTAAATAAGGTATTTCTGTTTTACACATTTAATAAATGTGCAAACAATTCTAAAAACCTGTTTTCACTTTGTCATTATGGGGTACTGTGTGTAGATTCATGAGGATTTTTTTCATTTATTCAATTTTAGAATAAGGCTGTATCGTAACAAAATGTGGAAAAAGTCAAGGGGACTGAATACTTTCTGAATGCACTGTATAGGGGTAAGGTGACTAGGCATCAGGATATAATGATAAACAGAGTAGCAGCAGCGTATATGATGATTGTATGTGATTGGGTGTGTGTGTGTGGAGTCAGTATAAATGTATGTGCATATTATATGTGTGTGTGAGTAAATTATGTGAGTGTTTGGGTACGTGAGTGTGTAGGGCCCTGTGAGTCTGCATAGAGACACAAATATTTATAAAATACAAAGGTCAACTCAGAGAGAGAGAGATGAAAAGAGATAGAGAGAGTGAGCAAAAGAGAGAGAGGAGAGAGAGCGAGAGTGAAGGCGAGAGGGAAGGAGAAATAGAGAAGAAGCGAGGGTGAAGGAGAGAGAGAGCGCAAGTGAGGGCGAGAGAGAGAAGGGGTGAAAAACAGGGCCCTATGGCGCCACACACGGGCATTCCTGCTCTCCTGGGAATACCGCAGTTAGACTTTCTCCGTGAATGTATTTTTGGTAGTTTACACATAGACACACGCTCCCTCCCCTACCACCCCAGTCGAAGAGTGGGAGGAGGGTGCGTGTGTGTAGGGAAGAGGGGGGGTTTACACAGTTTTAATTAGTTACCCTCCTCCCTCACTTATCCGCACTGTGAACATTGACACATCTCCCCTCCGCCCTGTTTAAGATAGGAAATCTGTGTGTAATGGCGCCACACCCGCACACCATGCTGTGCTTTTACGCTATGTGCTGTGGCTGTGTGGAGCCAGTCTGTGGAACAGGCATCCCCTTCAACAGAGAGTGGAATTTGGGCGCTTTGGAAAAGATAGGGGTTTCCTGCAATTAGCCCTGAGTGATAGTCTAACACAAACACACACACACACACACACGTACACACGCACACACACGCTCCTTGGTCCACCCCACTTCACAGCATTTCACACCCCACTTCAGAGTGACTTAAAACCACACTAGGGAGCACATATCCTCCTCCCCTCCCTACTTGACTTAACAGTGCCTCATTGCTGGAGCCTTTGACCCACTATCACAATAGAACCTCAACAGAGGTGCTTTAGTGTACCTGGTGCCATGTATTAGTATGTATGGGGTCAGATGTATGTATGGGGGAGTGTGCAGACTCTACCTTTGTGGGGTTCCCCTCATCCTACTGGTAAACATTGCGGAATGCAGTGTTGGGGTTGCAGACCCAGTGTGTGTTGGTTTCAGCTCGGAACACACGTTGCAGAGACTGTGCTCTCGAGGATACACGATTGGATGTCAACTTCGCATTGGAATCAACACATTAACATAGCAGTCATCACATTAGAAACAATATGCATGATCTGAAAGCTAATCACAGGGGCCATATCCGAATACTTACACTTGCGTCTTAAATAGTAGGTCGTTTGAGTATGCAAAAAAGAAAGATATGTTTAATAGTATGCGAACATTTCGAAAATCGAGTAGACTTACAATTTCCGGATGTCATAGTCATTTCGGCTTTGACGACAGCTGATCAATTAGACATGGGGAATGCTCTACCGAAATCAACAGGCAGCGAGAAACCACTCCATCCCTCATGACAGCATTCTCATTGTGCGAAAATAGAATGTTAAATAGTATGCGACATTTTTCTAAATCGACTATTGCTTTCAATGCCAGGATGTTCTACTCGTTAGATCTCCACTATCCCGCAATGCACTGGAAGATGTGGGCCATAAGTGATAGGCCATAGTTCTCTTCATGTAGCCGACAACTAGGCTACTTCATTGGGAAGAAGCTTCTGCGGTGGTGTTCCAATGTAAGCTAAGTCGTTTTTGTTCTCTTTAAAGTGATCACGAGTACTGCATCATAGGCTACATCTTTGAAAACAGAAGTATTTTGACATTTTTTATTACATTTTCACCCAAAGTTGATTTCTGTTTTCTCACTGAACAGTGTTTCTTGTCTCTCTTGGCCTTCGTCGGAGCTGTGAAAGTAAACACTGAACCATCTTTTGATTTGTGAACGTGTCGGCACTGGGGACTCGGGATGTGACTGCGGTATTATGACGTCATGCTGACCAGGCCTTTTGATTTGAACATGTGGATGTTGTTTCCGTTTTGTAGGTGTGGCTACCTATTTCATTCATGGATCAAGCATCAGCAGTCATTCTGATCTCGTTCCCAATGATCAGCGCATTAGTTCATTGTGTTGCTGCCCAGCGGTCCTGAATTAGCGATGCACCCGACTGTCCGCGTCCTTCTGTGCAATAGCATTCTGATATGAACATTTAAAAATATATATATAATAGTATTTTTCTAGGCTATTTGATTGAATTTATATATGTTACAGCACTTTGGTTTCACGAACAGATATGTTGAAATGGAACCAAATTATGTGTTTCTGTCTTCAGTCCTTTTTAACAGGATATGGGCTATATTGTCTACTATAGTCTACTATAGTATAGGTCAAATGCGATAGTCTGCCTATCTGCCTAATGCGATAGTCTGCCTTATAACTCCATTCCTATTCTATTCAGAGTTTAGAGAAATGAATAACATTGGAAATGAGCTATTATCAGACTGGTTAACACGATGCATGTCTGTTGCATTCGGAAAAATCCCCTCACACTTGGCCTCGCCCCACCTACTAAGCCGATCATGAACCACGGCCGCGGCATAACAGTATGTGCTAAATAGTGCGCGACGATGAGTAAATAGTACCCAGTTTAAAATATGTAGTGCGCCATTATGGGTATTCAGACACGGCCGGTGTGCAACTTACTAGTGGGAGGTTGAGGGGCCTCAAATAGTATTTGAATACATATTGCCTACTTACAATACTAAACAATGCAATATTTACAAAAAAAAAGTCTGTAACCTGCTGCTCGATTTACAGGTGTGAAAGCTTATAGGAGAGGAATGCGAGAGAGAGAAACAGAGGGATATCATCGGCAACCCCACCGTGGAAGCCGCAGTCACCCTAACCAGTGTGTTGTCTCTCTTGTGACAATGTCATGCTTTATGTCATAAGGGAAATGGCATATGTGCGTGCAACAGCGATCATGTGTGTATGTGTCCGATTATGTGTGTGTGTGTTTCCACGCAGCTGCCCACTCAGTTTGTAGGAAAAAGGAAACGAAAGAAAGGAGTGGCAGACGACATCTCTACGAAAGGAAGGAAAAAAAAGACAGGCTTTCTCTGAAAAAAATGGTAGTTCCTCTATGTTCAGAGGAAAGGTATTTTTATGGTTCGACGTGTCGTCTGTCATCATAACATGACTGGGTCAAACATGGAACAAGTCTGCACACTGCCTAAAGAATCTCTGCACTCAAAATGTACATATTTTATGCAATGTGCAAAAGAGTGCAACACGTGAGTAAGACAGGAGAGAAACAAATGTTCTACTGACGAAACTACTTGAGAAAATCTGTGAGTGAGAGAATAAAGTAAACAGGGAATACAGGGAATACAGCTTCCTAGTGAGGTAAGACAAAGCAAGAGAAGGGAGAGACCCAAATGCACCCTGAAAAAAGTACAAAATAACAACCTAACATGCATCAAATCTACTTTATTAATAGATGGATCTATGAACTCCAACAACCCAAGGAACTTGAAGCCTGAAAATGATTTCCAACCCCTTCAGTTTTGTTCAATTCATCCCACGTGGACTATACTGTTACACTATGGAGCCTTGACCAAGACCAAACTGTTTCTGGTGAACAACGACGATTCCCATGACAGCTAACCCATCTGAGTCAGGGCTGTTTTTTTGGCTGTAGTGGGAGTTTTCTGGCCAATGACGTTTGCAGCTCTGTGTGTGATGAACTGGGCTGGACGGGGACTTACAGCAACTCAGTGGCCCAGAGTCAACAACATCTGTCAAAGAACAAAAACAGCACTTTTTCTGTGCGTGTGCACCAGAAACCAACTGACGGGACCGTCGGTCACCACCAAGAAACAAGCCTCCCTGACTGCAACCACCTCTTCTACATCAAATCAGTGACCTCCCTCCAAGGGTGCACTTGTTTTCCTAATTGTTATTTCATGCTTTTGTCTGAGTCAATTCTCCTGTTAATAGGCTAAGACACTGTGAGCACCAAAGACCTTGATGTTATTGGGAAAGTCCCTCCAGCTCGCACTCGCTGCTCGTTGACTTTCATCACGGACACTTTTTTGTTTTTCTCCCTCCCTCTCTCACGACCCTGTCACCATATAAGGAAGAACAATATTTCCCGTGAT